>NC_084671.1:14287743-14902743 GCF_028389875.1 Rhea pennata | reverse complement strand
AATCCCAACGTCCCGCGTGCCTGAGCGCTGCAGTACTGGGTGCCATAGGGATCAGGGCCCATGGGCAGAGCACAGCAAAGGCAGCCCAGGCTCCTGCTCCGTGCTGAACAGTGGACATGTGTGCACACGTACGTACCTGTTCCTGCAGGGGGAGGCTCTGCTGGGAATATTGGCATGAGCCCTGTTTTGCAGGGGTGCGTGCACCTGCAGGACCCATGTGCATGGGTTAGCCCACTGCCCATGGTGGGCTGGAGGTGCTCTAGGCAGAGCTGGTGGCTCCTATGCCCCAAATCATCTGACAGGCTGTGCCCACTTTGGAGCTGTGGTCCTGTGGGCATCCTGCACGTGGATATGGAGGGGACAGTCTCTGCTGGAGCAGAGGCAAAGCTGCTGTGGGCACAGCTGCATCCCTTTCCTTGGGGGTCCTGCATGAGGCGATGGGAACTCCCCTGTGAAAGCAGTAAGGAGGGACCAAGATTTGTCCTTTTGAGTCTGTGCTCCTCAAACTGGAGCATGTCCTACCAGGGCATCAGTGGCTTCACCCAGAGTTGAAGCTGTGGCAGTTGCAGAATGATGTGTCAAAGGTGATATCAGTCCTGGGCTCTGCATGGAGTAAATTGTGATCTGATGAATTCGGGACAAACTGCTGTCCCTGGTGTTGACCCTGCAAAGAGCAGACCCTTCCAGGAGCTGAACTGATTGCACCGAGCACTGTCAGTGTGCAGAGCGCTGTCTGACCCGGGGCAAGAGGCTGGCGTCGGCCTCAGCTCAGGTGGGACAGGACTAGCCCAGCACCCGGCCACCTCTGCGCGCAGCAAAGCCGAGGCAGCCCTGCGCCCCGGCCACCCCTGTCCCCTCCGGGCCGAGCCAGCCCCCTGCCCCAGCCGCGCTGATGCTCTCGTGGGCCAAGGCGCTGCCCAGCGCTTGGTGGATGCTTTTGTTCAATGCAGTGGAATAGCAGAGGGTGCCGAACTGGGGGAGAGGACGCCACGCCGTCGCGTCCCTGCGCGCGGGCCGCCAGCAGTGTGTGCACGTGGGAGCGCGCGGCGCAGGGCTGCTGCGTTACTGACTTCTGCGCTCCGCTCCGGAGCGGCGGAGGGGCCGGAGAGGCGGGCGGGCTGCTTCGCGCTCGCTGCCCGGCTCCTCTGCACGGTGCTCGTTGGCCCGCTGCTAGCGAGGCTGCAGCAAATCGTCCAGCTGCAGGCAGCCCTGCAGCACCCCCCTGCAGTTTGGGCTCGCACCAGACTGCCCAGGGCGAGCTGCGAGCCGCCGCGGGCGCCCTTCGCGGCCGCGGGGGCAGGCCTGGGGAGGCTCCGCGCTCTGGCCCGGCCGCCTTTGTCGGCGCGGCTCTGCGGGCTGGGGCAGCGCAGCGGCGGCAGCGTGGGCGCAGCGCAGCGCTTCCAGGCTCAGAGCCAGGCACAGCCCTGAAACGGCCCAAGCAGTAACAGCACAGCAAGCGCAGTCACAGCCATCTCGGTCTCCTGTGCTTGTGTTTCTACTGGGTAGCATATGGCCCGTAACAACTTCAGAATTATTTCTCTTCTTACAATCTGAATTTTAAATTGCTCCAAAGCCTTCACTTGAAAACACGCAGAAGAGACTGCAAGTTACATTATGCAATTCTCTGTTGCAAGACAAATAAAACAAGTTCTTCTTTTTAACAATTACCAAACCACTTCAGCGAGCAATTTGCACTTCGTTTGCAGTTGCCTTTGTGCTTCGTTTTCAGTTAACAGTATTCCTTGCTGAGGGAAAGTATAACGGTACCTCTGAGTGACTTGCTGCTGTTTGTGGCATTGCAGACGACTGTAAAAACTTGCTCAAGCGCCTTCACCACGCTGCTCGCCCCCGACGCCGGGAGCAGAGCCTGTCCCGCTGCAGCGCGCGGCCGTTGGCACGGGCTAGCCCAGAGCGCGCGGCTTTTCGGGAGGAGCTGGGGGCCGAGCGGGTCTGCAGATCGGGTGGTTCGGCGATCCGGAGGGCGCAAGGAGAGCGTCCCCCTGGGAGCGCGCCGCGTTTCTGCCGCCGCCCGCTGGCCGGGATCGCTCAGCCGGCGGGCTGGGCTCCTCCCCGGGGGCAACAGCCCTGCGGCCCCTGGCTGGCGAGGGGGGCTCGGGGTGAAGCCTTCGGCAGAGCAGATCCGCAAATTCAGGTCCTGAATGGTCTGAGCATTGCAACAGTTGCGTACATTTTTTCCAGAGATCTTTTTATTTATTTATTTTATTTTAATTTAATTTTTTGCAGAAGTGCTGGCTCTTGGCTAATCCCAGCTCGGTTTATGGCTCCTAGAAACCCTGAAGGTGCAGAGGAAGCACAAGCAGGCCCGGGCCCCGCTGGCTCCCGGGCTGCTGCTGGCCCAGAGGTCCCTGCCGTGGCCCTCCGCCAGCAACGCGCTCGGCTCCGACTCCTCCAAACTTCCTTCATTTGTTTCACTTCAGCTCTTTGGGGGAAGCAACGGGTTGTTATGGCTTCAGCTCCGTGGCTATTTCGAGAGTGATAATGGCGTGTGGGGGATGACAACGAAAACATCAAATGACTGAAATTCTCTGTCTCTCACTATTTTGAGTAACCTCTTTTTTTTTTTTTTTCCCTCTTCAGGCGGTATTTCCTTGGAAGACCGCAGTGCTGCTGAGATTTGGTGGGCCGGGGATCGCTGCGTGAACGTGCCTTGCCTGCTCATGGCAAGGGTAACCCAGCGGCGCCGCGCAGCTCGACGCCAGAGCCTGGCCGAGGAGGGAGCTGCCAGCCCTGCCCGTGGCTCTTGGCCCCTGGCAGTCCGTGGGGCGATGGTGTGGGGTGTGAAGGGTGAGCTAACAGCAAAAACCCAAACTGAGCCCTCCGTTAGCCCTGCTGCAGGCAGCTGAGCATGGCCTATTGCATGTCTGGAGACGGCTCAAAGGAGGGTCAGGCTGCAAAAGAGAAGTGACCCCCGTGCAGGAGCAAGCCTCCCTAAGGGGCCGCCGTGGGAGCCAGCCGCCACAGCTGATGGCAGCCACCTTCTCCTGATGGTTTCCCAGGGCTATGTTTAGCCCTGGGTTTGTTCAGGGAACCCACACGAGCACCTGGGATGTCTTAATGTCATTGTTCCACCAGAGCTGGCTTTAGGGGACTTTTTTGCCTTACTGGATATAACTAATTAGACCTGACATCGGTGAATGTCATGTTGGGTCCTGAAATAGCTTTACGCATGGCATTACTTGCAAAGATGCTCCAAGGAACAGTGGGTGTAAGCGTCCGCGGCGCTGCTTTCGCCGGCAAGGCACACGGGACCAGGCTGCTGCGTGGCCGTGCAGTGTGCTGGAGGACAGGCAAGGTCCTGGGTCCTGGCAGCCCAAGGGGTGGGGGGGTAGACTGACCGCCTGTGGCCCAGCGGGGGGACTCCAGGTCTGGGCTAGCCAAGAGGTCTGATAAGGACTCCCAGACTTTTTACAACTGCACCCTTGTGATCCTTGTGATACCCCCCACGTCTGCAATGGTCCTCGTTCCTCTCTGCCGCTCACAGGCTATCTGAGAGAAAAGGTGGTCTCTTTTCTTCATTTCTCCCTGAAGTATGTGTTCCTAGGTGCTAGGTTAAACCCAGTTCAAAGTGGCAGTAACTCAAAAGGTCTCAGTGGGACTGGGGCAGGGAGTTAAAAACTGGGAAGGCAGGGAAAGCCAAAGGTCTTTTCCAGAAACAGCCATGTACATACTGCTTGCCTGGCCACCACCTCCAGCAGATTTTAGTTGACCTTAGGGTCTCTAGCATGACCACTTTGCACTGCAGGCTCTGCTAGAAATCTGCTTTGGGAACTTGCTCCAGCTGAGGCTGGAGCCAGAGGTCTTTGAGCAAAGTCTTACTTGTGGGATAATTTAAGTTTTGGTGCAGGGACTCTGCTTTGCCATGTAAAGCTATACATGAAGAGATACTCTCTAAAGCCTGGCCATCGCTTAAGAAAATAAAGTTGGATTGAAGCATCGTGAAGGATAAGTGGCTCAGCTCTCATCCCGCACATTGCAGAAGCAGGTGCAGGAGGCAGGGCAGGACGTGGTGTCACCTGCGGGGACGGGGGCAGGAGACAGACTGCGCTGGGGGAGCGTGAGCCGACGGACCTGCCCCAGCCCCAGCCCCACGCGGGTCAGGACTGGGTCTGTGCAGGTACGAGGGGTGCTGGAGCGGCAGGGGGCACAGACACGGATGTGCCCCCTGCGTCTCGGAGTGAGCCTCTCCGTTGCCTCCTTTTAGGGCTAGTTGCTTCCCCTGGAGCTGATCTGCCCAGCCGATCCTAGGCTGCTCCTGTCCGTATTCAAGCCATCGCCTCTAACACTCGGCTTTAATTAGCTGTTCCCGTGAACATCCCTGCCAGTAAATGCCTGGAGGTTGGTTCTCCTCTCGCGCTCCGTCCCGTCTCCTGCACCACTGTGGACGTGGACGGAGCTGTTCCCGGCTCACCTGCAGAGGGGACGATAGGGAAGCAGGGAACAGAATATGCACAGCCAAAGCAAATGCACGTCTCCCCCTCAGAAGTGTTTCCAAACTGTTTTTCTCTGCTTTCAAGAGAGGAGGAGATGTGTTTGCCCATAAGCAGGCTGTGCTCAGAGGATCCCGTTACTGATCCTGGAGCTCAAGTGTAAATCGCTGTACCAGGCAGAAGGGAGCGAGACCTTTCCGCCCCCAGAACGGGGATACGATACGTCCCCGCCTGCGCAGCAATCCTCCGTGCCCGCAGGCTGCCTCGCCGCCCTGCGGGGTCGCTTCGGGCGGAAGCGCGGGGCCGGCGGGGGAAGCAGCCGCGGCGTCACCGCTCTGCTCTGCTGTCTTGTAATTATTAGCAGCGAGATTGAAAACGTAATTATGATAATCAGGCTAAATCACAATCTTCCTACCGGAGCCACCAGATTATTTATAACACCTTTTCATCTTAATTCCCTTACCCGCTCCCTGGCCAGAGCGGCAGGAGCCGCCACGGCCGGGGGCTGCCGGGCGCCGGGTGCCGAAGCCGGCGCCAGCACAGCGGCGCGGGTAGCTCCCGCTTGCCACGAAATCGGGGTGGGAGAAGCGCTGCCTGGGCGCGAAGCAAAGGGAGGGCACGCGCACGGGCCGGGGGCCGGCCGGAGGGACGTGGCACGGCGGGCTGGAGTGCGCCGGCCCGGCCGGGCGCCCCGCGCGGGGCCCTCCTGCCTCTCGGGCCCCCGGGGGCGCGGGGCGCCAGGCGGAGGGCGGGAGGGGGGCCCTCCCGCGTCCTGTCCTTCGTTGTGTAGCCGTCAGCCCCAGTGTTTTCGTAGCGCTCAGCCCGCCTGCCGGCAGAGCTCCCGCCGGCAAAGGGGAACGGCATGTTTTCGGAGCAGAGAGCTTTGATTTCACGCTGGTTCGTCGCAATGTCCAGCCCCCTTCCCCCCAAGCTCGTGCACCGTGCAGGGCATAACTGCGCCGCGCCGCCCGCCCCGCCGCCCGCGGCCCCCGGAGCCGCCGGCGAGCGAGCCCGTGCCAGGCCCCCTTGCCGGGCCGGGGCGGCGGCGAGCGGAGGCGAAGCGCAGCCCTGCGGAGGAGCCGACCCGGCGTGGGCTCCCCGCTGCCCCGTGCCTCCCCGTCGCGTTGCTGTCCCCGCAGAGCAGCCGCCCTGCTGCCCGGCAAAACAGCCCAACCCGCGGCGGGCAGCAGCCCGCGGGGCACCGGGGTCGGGAGAGGGAACCACGGCCAGGGCGAAGGAGGGACTGGGAGAAAAGAGAAGTTCTGGATTGCTTTGTTCCGCTTTATACACAGAGATATTTCTAAGAGCCGCTGTTCAAGAGCTTGTCCGACTCCGGGGCCTGCCGGAGCACTGGGGAAATCTGAGCTACCATCCGCAGGGACGGGAGCGCCCGGGGCTCGTCCCTGGCTTTGCTCGCCCCCCGTCCCTCGCTCTCCGGCTGTAAACTTCTGGCTTCGCCTCCCCATTAGGAAGAGGCAGGAAAAGGTGCATACCCTGTTTTTAGAAACCCTGGGTCCCCTGTCCGCTCTGGAGGAGGGTCCTGTCGCGAGCACACAGCCCCGAGGCCTCCGGCGGGGAGAGCTGAGGAGCAGCCGCCAGTTCGGACCAGCTGCTCCGTGTGCCCCAGCGCACCCTCCTGCGGGAAACCCTGGCTCCCTCCTGTTTCATCGCGGGCGTCGCAGTGTGTGTGTGCGCGCGTGTGATGCGGCACTGTCCTGTTCAACCAGATCTTGCACCAGGGAGTTTGAAAGAGCCCCGCAGCCAGCAATTCTTGCAGCATCCCTCCTAGCAAGGCCAGCGGGCCCTCTGCTTTACGGAGCGTACCAACACACTGAAACGCAAGCCGCTCCGAACCTAAATCAGCACCTCAGTCTGTGCTGCAAGTGGTTTCAAGACCTGACTCGCACCATTTGAGCACTGGCTGATTTTTCTGCTTGTAAATGATGTTTTCCCATTGTGGATGAGGAAGATCTGAAGATGGAGAAGGGCACGCTGAGGGCAGAGAGAAGCAAGAGGCTGCGGGTGAGAGTCTGCGAACCCTTCCACATTCACGCGGCTTTCGCCAGCTGCGTTAGCTATGAGCAGAAGCAGGTCTAGGTGGGAAGCAGGGAGTCTGCAGTACGCCAGCAAATACACAAGTCAACAAATAGTGCTAGTGACAAGTGCTCTTTTTGCCTAATCTCTTCACATTTCGGGAATCATTGGCGTTGCCTGGAATAATATCACACTCTGGAAATCTCAGGTGTCTGCTGTGGTTTCTAGGCTGACTTGCTGAAGCATCAGCCCCCAGTGCCGTACCCCAAGACCCTGTACTGTACATCTCTGCAGCACGCCGTGTGAGCAGGATCGCTGTCTTTCCTGGTACCGTAACACTTGATACGGTGATTTTTTTTTTGGGGGGGGTGCAATTCATAGCGTGCTATCTGCTAGGTCAAAGCTGTGTGGAGTTCAAGGGAGCTCAGTGCTAAACTTTGCTGGGCTGGAAGCCTCCGAGCTGCCTGAGCGGAGGGCAGAAAGCGTGGCTTGCCAACCCTATGGGTGACGCGTCCGTGACCAGGGGGTGATTTATGCCAGTGGCAGATAGCAGTGATTGACCTGTAATTCTGCAAACTTCTGTTCCTGCTTTTGACTCCGCACACAGCCCAAACATACCAGTACAGCAATTAGCCTGCCTTCGCCCTCCCTTTGCAGGCCAGGCCCTGGGAAAGCTGTGCTGGGGGCAGGGCTTCTGGCTGTTTGGGAGCAAATTTTCAGACTGTTTTGCTCTTTCAATAGCCCCCATGCTTCACCACCCCAAGTGCAGAGCTGAACTAGAGCTGATGGAGGGAGCCTGAGCGGCAGGGGGACGTTCCTCCCTGCTGATAGCATGAGGGGCTCTCACACACCTTGTAGGATGTGTGCACTTCATCTGCTGGGACCGGCACCAGCACTGGCTGCAGTAGAGGCCAGGCTGGGGTGAACGGCGGCACTGAGCAGAGACCACAAACTAGTCTGGCTGCTACTGATCTAAGCACAGCCAGAAATGGGAATGGTTTCACAGCAGTCAGCAGAGGCTGCCTGTCCACAGAGGCTTTCCCGCAGCCTTGCACCAGGAATACGTGCATCCTCCTGGCCTGCCCAGGGCTGCTTCCCCCCCAGCAGGCATTTGAACTCAGAAGGAAGTTCCTTGCTGCAAAGAAAAATCATTAGCTGGTCAATCCTTTACCTGAACCTACTACAGAGAGGGCCTCTCTCTGCTCCTCTCCTAACCTAGCAGAGATGTTCCTTCAAATTTGCTGTCCAGAAAACACAATGACCTTTTCCTCCTCACATGCACTTGTTCTGATTTGCTAGTGCGCTGTGCGTGCTGCTGCAGGAAGAGCACAGCAGTTAAACACACACAGATAATTTTGCACAGTCACTTTGGGGAGGCTGCTATGTTTTTTTTTCACAGCACTTTCAGTTGATGGTTCTGGTATCAAAATATCACCGCTGCAAAGGGATTTGGGCAGTACGTGGACAGCTAATGATCTGTACGGCCTCTCGCTCCTAAGGCGCTGCACGGCAGCCCTGCTTAGGACGTGCGGGGGAAATGCTTTAGGCCTTGGCTGCTACTGTTGCCGCTTAGGGAATTCTCCTTGCAGCTCCAGCATGCGATAAAAACATTTCTTTACTTTTGCAGACACGAAGGCTCTTCTGGAGAGGGGAAAAGCATTGATTGAGGTAATGCCATTAACTGCCTCTAAGCACACACAGAGGATGTAAAAGTAAACACCGCTCTCATTCAGCAGCTAGTGCTAGGTCAAAACAGACTGAATTCCCAATTTCGAGCAGCCTGCCCTGCTCTCAGGGCTGCCTTCTCCCTCTGCAAGAGGAGGGAGCGCACCGCAGCAGGCTGACCTGCGGGCAGCCCTGTGCGCTTCCGCCGTTCCCAGCACGCTCAAGCTACCTCGCTGAAAGCAAGGCACCCAGCCTGGCAGCTTGGGGGGGGGGGGGGGAATAAGGCAGGGTGACGTCCACTGGCATTTCGTTTCACCCTTATCGCCTGCCTCTCCCCTTGGATGGCAGGTTCGAGCAGAGCCTCCCCACTTGGGTTTCAGCAGGCACACTATAAAATGAGCTATTGCCCGTGCAAACGATCATCTCGCACTTGCTCGAGGCAGCAGTCGTGCTCCTAGGGACACCTCGTTCCAGGGGAGCATGAACTGCCAGCCACACCGTGCCGAAATCCTGCAGTGGCCACCGTCTCCTACTGCATCCCGCTGCCCCTCGTGGGCTGGTGACCCGGGTGAAACCAGGCCCTTGCTGTGCAAAGAGCCCCAACGTGCCTCCCTCGCCGGGCTGACTCACGCTGAGGCAATTTTAAAAGCTTCTTACTGGTGCGGTGGCAGATTTTGCAATATTTTTAATGAGGTATTTACAACTTCAGAGGCTGGCTCCTTGCACAAGGAGCACGGACTGGCCCCAGCGGTCTGCGGACACAGGAGTGGCCGTTCTTATTCATTGACATTCCTGCAACTCACCTGATTGCAGCACAGTCACGGTGGAAAACATTCAGACATCAGAAACGCCAGATTAATTATCTCTTAATTGATACCTCCACACGGGCACAAGGGAAACGGGAACATCTCTGCTGCCCTGGGAGCCTGCCACTTGCAAACAGATTTAGAGCTAAAAATAACGCGGCAGTCGTGCGGCTAATCAACCTCGCTGCCGACCCGGGGTTAGGTTATGAAATTGTCTCGGGCTGGCAGGGGAAGCAGCGAGGGACCATCTGCAGCGGCGGCTGCGCGGCGCTCGTGGCACCGAGGAGCGCGCCGCACGGCTGGGGCGGCTGCCCGCGGCCGGCCCCGTGGGCACGAGCGCGGTCTGCCCGCGGCAGCTCGCGAGGGCCCCGGGCCCGCTGCTGCAGCTCGGGGGGCTGCGGCGCGGGAGGCCCCGGGTGAGCCCCGACGCAGCCGCGAGACTGCGCAGTTGCAGCGTTTCTCAAGCCTACAGCGCAGCCCCGGAGGAGCAGGCACGAGGCACCGGGCACGTTCCTGTCCTTAGGGGCCGTGGAAAGGCGAACGCGCTGCCGCGTGTTACGGGAGACCTTCAGCGGCCAGTAGGTCTCTCCATGGCGTGAGATTTTCGCCCAGCCCAGGAATCACGTTTGGTGCTCGCGAGGGCCCTTGTGCCCTAGGCCTCACGGCAGCAACAACGCACCCTAAGGCATCTCTCCCCGCGCTTCTCGTTAGAGCAACACACACAAGAAGAGGCCAAATCGGCACGGTGACCTCAGTTCTTTTAAATTATTGTCAACTTTATTTTTTTTTTCACATATGTGCAAACAGAGGAGATCGCGATGGTGGTGTTCTTAAAAATAACAAAATGTATTTGCATACATTTCCCTATGTACAGGTGAACAGCCACAGGTAAAGTCTTCTTTTGCACAGCAAAAGATCTAGAGCATTGAGACTGGGGACGGGACTGGGGCCCAAAAAAGGGTCTAAATTAAAATAATAATAATAAAAAAAATCACAACAGTGCAAACCTCTCGGACACGACAGCACGATGGAGTGACTTTAATGTAGAAAACGCCAGGGGCCCCCCTCTCCGATGTAAAATTTCTAACTGTAAACAAGGCGCAACACCTCTCCTTCCCCCCCCCCCCCCCCGCCCCGGGAAAGCTATTCCAGGAATTTGGCAGATCTTCAAGGGCTGAGCCGGAGGTAAACAGCCCGCAGCCGCCTCCCGGCCGCGGCCCGGCACCGCCGCCACCGGCCCCGGGAGCGGGGCTGCTGCGGCCGGCCGGGCCGCGGCGCACCGGGGGGGGGGGGGGGGGGGGGGGGGGAGCGCAGCCTCGGCGGGGCCCGGGGGACCCAGGGCGCTCCCGACGGGGCCGTGCTCCCGCAGCGGGGCCGGAGAGGACCTTGCGCTCCCGGCAGGACCGGAGGGACCCGAGGCGCTCCCGGAGGGACGGTGCACACCCAACGGGGCCGGGGGGGGGGGAGGGTGACGTGCATCCTCGGCGGGGCTGGAGAGGGCCTGGGACGCTCCCGGAGGGGCCGTGCACCCCCAATGGGACCGGAGGGGACCGTGCGCTCCCGGAGGGGCCGTGCATCCCCAACGGGACCGGGGGGGACCGGAGGGGCCGTGCATCCTCGGAGGGGCCGGAAAGGGCCCGGGACGCTCCCGGAGGGGCCGTGCACCCTCAGCGGGACCGGAGGGGATCGTGCACCCCCGGCGGGACCGGAGGGCACTGCGCATCCCCGGCGGGGCCGGAGAGGGCTCCCGGAGGAGCCGTGCTCCCGCAGCGGGACCAGAGCGGCCATGCACCCTCAGCGGGACCAGGGGGAAACCGTGCACCCCCGGCGTGGGCGGAGGGGGCCGGGGCGCCCGCGGCGGGGCCGAGCGCTCAGCCGGTCTCGGGGTCGCCGGAGGGCGGCTGCTCGGCGCCGCTGCCGGGCGGGCCGGCGCCGTCCTGCCCGTTGCTCTCGAGGGAGGACTCGCTGCCCGTGCTCTCGCCGGAAAGCAGCCGCCGGACGCGGAGGTCGGCGCGCAGCGAGCGCAGGTCGTTACCGAGGCTGAGCTCGCCCAGGTCGCGCAGGAGCCGGCCCAGCTCCGGGCTCTCGCCGCGGCCGGCGCCGGCGCGGAGCAGCTCGCCCTCGGGCTCGCCCAGCGCCTCCAGGATGTCCTCGCAGTCGCAGTGCATGGCCCGCTCCTCCTGCTCCTCGCCCAGCAGGTCCTCGGTGATGGAGCCCAGCTTGGGCGCGCTGCGGCTCCGCTCCACCGGCGGCTTGTAGCAGCACTGCCCGTTGAGCAGCTTCCGCAGCGGCACCAGCGGGATGCTCTGCTCGCCCACCAGCTGCTGCTGCTGGTGCCGCGCGTCGTCCCGCTTCTTCAGCCGGCGGAACTCGGCCAGCGCCGTGGCCGAGGTCTGGTAGAGTAGCAGGGCCATGGCCTTTGCCTTCTCGGGCTTGGAGACGAGCACAGCGTGGCAGCGCAGCATCACCGCCTTGTGCTTCAGCTCGTGGCGGTAGATCCAGGCGAAGACGCGCGGCAGGCGCGGGTCGGCCACACAGTAGGTGACCCGGTGCAGCAGGTAGAGGTGGCCGGGGCGCCGCAGCCCCTTGTCCTCGGCATGGGCCATGCGGATGCCCTGCGCGCTGATGGTCAGCTTCATCTTGGTGCCCTGCCGGCCCGCCTCGCTCTTGCTCCAGATCTTGCAGACGGCCAGGTCGGTGCAGCCCTCACCCTTGGACTGGATGGTGGTGGCGTTGCCCAGGTAGAGCACGGTGTACGTGGGGTCCTCGCTGGTCACGCGGAATTTCCTCCGCTTGGAGCGGAACATGCTGCCCACGCGGTGCAGGGCGCTCTCGGGGCAGGCGCGGGCCAGCGAGGTGAGCGCCGAGTAGTGCACGCTCAGCGCGTAGCCCTTGGGCTTGCTCTGCCGCCGCGCCTCGCCCTCGATCAGCTCAAACTTGCTCCTCTTCCAGGGCAGCATCGCCCCGCGGGGCCGCGGCGAGGCGCCGCGGGGACGGCGGCGGGGACGGCGGCGGGGACGGCCCGGGCCGCGGGGCGCATGCCACGGCAGCGGCGGCTGCGCGGCCGCCCGCCTCACATCCTTGCGGGCGGCGGGCCGCCCCGGCCGTAGATATAGGCGGGCGCCGGCCCTCCGCGGGCGCGGAGAGGGGAGGCCCCGCGCGCGCCGAGGGCGGAGCGGCGCCGCCGCCGCCCGGTGCCCGCGGCCGCGGAGCCGCCGGCGCGCTGCTCGCCGCCCGCCGCTCTGCGCCGCCCGCCGCGGCGCCCCGGCGCCGGCCCCGCGCGGGGGGGGGCGGGCCGCCGGCGGGACGGCCCCGACGGGGCGGCCCCGGCCTCGCCGCCGCCCCCGGCCCGCCCCGCCGACCCCCGCGGAGCCCCGCGGAGCCGGGCAGGCGCCCCGCGGAGCGGCGCACGGTGTGCGAGCGAGGCTTTGCTCCGCGCTCGCCCGCGGCCGGCCGGCGAGGAGAAGCTGCCTTGCACCTTCCCGCTGCACGAACGCAGCCGCGTAGCTAACGAGAGCCTCAGAGAGTCGGTTCGTCTCCGTCTCTCTGTGGTTGCTACAGCTTCTCGCACAGTGTATCGTATCCCCGGAGCGAGCAAAAAAAAAAAAAAAAAAAAAAAAAAAAAAAAAAAAAAAGAGTTGCAGCAAACAGCAGTTCAGCATTATTTAAATAAATAAACTACAGAAGGGGAGCGATATTTATTAATGCGGTAGAATGCGCACGCATACGTTTAAACTACTTGACGAAGCATGTATAGAGTTTAGATCAATTAAAACACATCGGTGTATTATTGATATTATTATTATTGCATCATGCCATCTAGCAGATTACTTTGGAACTGCAAGTAACCACAGTGACCAACGTCGAATTATTAAAGGCATTTCACTATTTGCTTACATTTCAAAAGCAGCTCCTTAGTGAGGTGCAGGTTTTTAAACGCGGTCCCCCGAGGCTGAAGCAGACCTGCAGCAGCTCTTGCCAGGACACACATGAGAGCATATATCGTTGGCTGATAATGGGTGTGTATCTGTAACACACTGCATTTCCTGTCTTTGGTGGTTCTAGCAAAGCGCTTTTGGAGCAGCAGAAAGGCTGCTACTGTCCCTGCGGAGTGAACGTATTAACCCTTCATTTCTCAGATGGGAAAGCTGAAACACAACAGCTTTAAGAGTCCTCGCCTGAAAAGCACTTGAGCATTTGCACAGTCCTGGGTAAACTGGCAGGACTAGTCATTGGCTTAAAGCCCAGCACCACTGAAATGCTCTTTTGGGCTGAGATCAGAGGGCTCAGCGCCTTGCTGAACTGGGCCCTACGCTGCTTGCACAAAGTCACAAGTCTCTGGGAGCCTGTAGGAGGGCAAGAGCAGGTCTGATGTCTGCCCCTGCTCATGGTGCCCAGCACCAGGCTGCCCTCACTCGTGGGCCCATGTCCCTCGGTGTGCTTGCCTGGCGAAGCGGGGCCGGCGCCAGAGCAGAGGCCCTGCCCCGCATCTGGACCTTCCCTCCGAGCTCTGCGATGCAGAGCGGGAGGGGGCTACGTGCCCAACTGCAGCCCACGGGCCCCAGGTGTTACACACTGCAGGATAATCCTGCCAGTCTGCAGGATAGCCCTGCTGCATACCAGGGAGTTAAAGAGATTGGCTTATGCTGCTAATTCACGTTGTCTCCAGAACTGCTTTTCCTTTTCCTTCTAAAGTCCGCAAGGTAAAAACCGAAGACACTTCGGCGCACAGAAGTCCAGTGGCTTCGGTTCCAGTGACATCCTCACACACATCCCTGTTGAATGGGATCCAAGTGAATGAACGAAGACCTGAATTTTCCCTACGTGGCTCGCAGACGGTTGCCTCTGGGTGAAGTGTCAGTACGCTGTTAGGCACGCCGTTTTGCAGAACCAAGTGGCGCCTAACATAACGGGGAGACTGGGCTCAGAGGCTGCACTTGGGAAGCAGCACTTCCCACTTCTGTGTTGCCATCTCCAATTTCTTGATTAGCGCCTTGCAGAGGGTCTGGTTTGGGCTCCACGTGAGGGCCAGGGGCAGGCGGCAGGCACAGGCTGCATGGGCTGGCTACTCGAAGAGTGCAGCTGCAGGAGAAGTGGCTTGTGGTTAAAGTACTGTTTGAGGCTGCAAACTATCTCAGTTCAGTTCCTCGCCACACTTGCTCACCTTTTGGTGTGCCCAACTGTTACAGCCTTCCTCGCTTCATTAATGGGCCTGGATTATTTTCAGTGGCTGCTTCATTTCTGAGCATGGCAGGATTACTAACACTGCAGTGACAGAAGAACACTTTGCAAATATTTGTGGTCTATGACAGTGATTCACCCCAAAAATGCTGAACATTCATAGTCTGGAGCTGGGCTGAGGAGCTACATTGCCTCTGCCGTGTTTTCGGCTCCAAGTTTGATGGTGTCCAGATGAAGTCTGGCAGCAGGGAGCAGCCAGGAGGCCTGGTCGTGGGGGTATTTCCGTGACGTTAGCTGCCGTGCTGCATTGCCCGGCGGGGTAGCTGAGACGCGGCGAGGCAGGGGCTGCCCTGCGGGGCTGGGCCGGGCCGCCCGGCCCCCCGCCAGCCGGGGCGGCGGGACCCGCGCTCTGCGGGTAGCGCGTGCTGCCTGGCCCTGCCGCCCGGGGGAGCAGAGCAGCCTGCTCTCCCGGCGCATAACACGCCGGCAGCCGCCGAACATCGCCTGCCTCCGCACGCTGGCCTGGAGAGCTCTTGCGAGGCGTGGGAAAGTCTGTAAGATACAATCTCTCCCTAACGGCCCAGCCTACCCCGCACGCAGGCCGCGCAGCTAGCGCTGCACTTGGCCCTTGACATGACTCCTGCCCCGCTCCACCCTCTCCTCCTTCCCCGGCTGCCCCGGTCCGATGCCGGAGGCCAGGGCTGCACGCCGCAGCGCTGCCCGCAGGGAGCGCAGCCCCGCCGGGGTGCTGGCGCACTCAGCGGCACGGCGGCAGCACCGGCCGGGCTCGGCAGGGCTCCCGCGCGGGGACGTCCTGCCGGGGCAGCCCTGCTCCAGGATGCCTTCCGTGCCCCGCACCTGGGGACGGGGTGAAGTGACACAAAGTGAAACATTTCAAACAGGCATTTCAGTATTTCCAAAACCTCCCTGCTGCGGTAAATGATGAAGTTTCAACTCTGTTCTGAGTCCAGATAGAGGAGACGTTGCAATGTCATGATTTCCTACTGAAGGGAAAGTGTGACTGGTGCCAGCCCCCTCGGGCAGTTGGCATGGGACGTGAAGGGTGCTGAGCGTCTCTGAGCTGCTGGTTGTGGTCCAGCTCTCACTCGCAGCAGCTCCAGATTGCTTCCAGCTGCTGGGGGCTCGGGGGCAGCACAAAATGAGTCACGGCTCAGCCAAAGGGGGGCAAGACCGCGAGGTGCCTCCCCAGGTGCCGCGCTGCCGGCGGTACGCCCCGAGGTGCCGCGGCGGTCACGGCCCGGCGCCCCAGGCCCCACGGCCCGGGGCAGCCCGGGGGGGGCCGTGGCAGTCGGCGGCACACCTCCACCGCGGTTGTTTTTCAGCCTCCTAGGGCGGGTACACCCCGCTTCCTGCACCGGCGGCCGCGGCGCTTCCTGCGCCCGCAGCTATAATTAGAAGGGCTGCTGGTGGCCGGGGGTGCCGAGCCCTCCCGCTCGCGTCCTCGGGCCCCTCTCGCCTCGCAGCCCCCCCTGCCGGGGTGAGCGGGGTCCGTGTGGGGCGCCCTCCCGCCCGCCGCCCCTGCGGCACTTCGGCTCGCGCAGCCACGGCTGCAAAAAGCGGCACCGAGGTGGCACCTCCTGCCGCGGGTCCCACGGGGGAGGCAGGGACACGGCCACGCGGCCGCCTGCGCCCAGGTGCAGCGGGACCGACGGGGCTGGAGGAGTCCCCTGCCTCCCCACCTGGCGCTTTGCACCTTCGAGGACGAGGACGCATGCCGCTCTGTCTCGTTAACCTCCCCCTCCACCCTGCCAGGCAGGAAGGTGATTTTATCTTCGCGCAGCTGGTAGAAAAGCGGAGTCTAAAGGACTTGCCCGGGGCCCCGGCTGGCTGGAGCTCAGCCTCCTCCCTGCACCCCGCCGCACAGCCTCGCCGGGGCTGGCTGCTCCCAGGCAGCGGCGAGCCCCTGCCCAAGCGAGCCGGGGAGCTGCGCGAGGCCCGGGAGCGACTCCTGTGCCCCAGGCACCCCCGGCCCCGCACCGAAGCGCTCCAGGAAGGAGCCCGCAGCCACTTCTGTCCGAGAGCACAGCCAGCCTCCGGGCTCTTGGGGAAGCACCGACCCCTCACGTCTCCCTGCTCTGCGGGGAGAGAAGGCGTCTCCGGCGGAGGGAACGCCTCTGCGTGGTCCTCACCAGGGGCCGGGCAGCAGGAGGCACAGGACACAACACATTCCCCCTTTCCCCATCCGTCCCAGGCTGCTTGCAGGAGTCGCCTTTCTGAACGTCCCCTCACTGGCCAGCCCCGTTCCAGCTGCTCTCCAGACCCTAGCAGGAATACGTGGTGTCCACAAGCCTGGCAGCAGACCTCCTGCCTGAGATAAACTCTTCAAGCCCATCTCTTCCTCTGCTCATAACACGCTTCCATCTGCAGCCAAAAAGTGTGAGACTCAAACAAAACCTCAAGACAAAATTTTGCTCTATGCAAAATTGCTTCCAGGTTCTTTTAGGGGAGTGCTTCTGGGGGGGGTTCTTAATATATCTGCTCATCAGGATCAGGCTGGTAATACTGCTGGATCAAGCCTTGTGAAACTACATGAATAATGAATAGCCATCACATGAATATTTCAGAGACATAGTCCTGAGATCTCCCAGTGTTGCCTTAGAGGAAAATGGAGGAAAAGTTGTCCAGAAAGAACAATGTTTCCTTTAGGCAAAATGCACTGGTGTCACTGGCTTTTGAAAATGAGCTGCTGCTACTAAATAATTCTCAGGATTTGCATCAAAAACTGGAACAGTGGTTTTGCTCTGAGGCAAAAGAAGTTGGGAAGAGAGCCAGTATTTTTGACATAAGAAGATGATTTCACCGCACTAGAAGGAGAGCAGACTTTTACTTCATCCATACAATGGCGTTTGCAAGAAAAATCCCACAAGCTATGGCCACCTTCCAAAAAGCCCGCAGTACTTGGCACTCAATTAATGTAGTTCAAAGGAGCTGTGAGAAGTACTGGTGGTGCTTTTTCTCCTGGGACAGTGCTGTGCTCCAGCCCAAGCACAGGTCTGAAGGCTTCCTGAAGGCTGCTGAAGGCTTTCTTAGAGCTGAGCCATAAAAATGAGGCCCAGTAGTGAAATCTTCATTCACTTTGGATGCAGAGTAACTGTTGCTTCATGCGGGAACTGTCTGCAAATCAACAAACCCACCGAAATATTGGCCGCATATCTCTCTCCTCCACGCTCTCGTCAGCTATCCATGCTCTTGACATGTGCATGCATGTACCCAGGCTGCCTCTACACAACTCTTGAGACAGTATCTCTTCTTCTACGGCCATTTTCACACTGTATGATAAATCCAAACATGAATACATTCTAGGAGAAGCGGATTGTCGGGTTTGGGTAAAACCAGAAGAAACATTTCCTGCTCAGGTAGGCGCAACAGAATAATCTGAGTGGGATGAGAAATGTTGCAATTAAAAATAGGCAATTAAGAATCTAACTGAAACTCAGATGTCTCTATCCCTAATCTATATCTCCTTCAGCATTGTTCTGCTTAAAGTAATCCTTGCTGACGCACTGTGCTGCTGGCATCAGCAAACAAAAATAATTCCTTAGTGTTTACAAAGCTCCTAGAAATACATCTGTTGCAAGAATGAGGGCAATTTGGGCATTTCTTCAGCAACTCCCCCCAAAATGGCAAATAATATCCACAGTGACCAGTCCTGGAGCACTTAGGACTGGAAACAAGGAATTGTCACAAATCAGCAATGCATAAATGCTAATTTGTGGAAAAAAATTTTCATAGATCTTCACTTTTCCAGTTACCATCAAACCTCCCCGCCTGCGGGATGCAATGCTGCAACCCACTCCTGGGCAGGCTGTAGGGAAACCGTGAGCCTCGCTCTAACCGAACACCCTCTGCCGCCTCTTTTTCCCACGGCTCCAGCTCAGGCTGTCTCTTCAACAGGCGGCTCACAGGGGCACGGCCTGGTGCTTGCCGCCCGTTTGCAAAAGGTGAGGACCCCGGGTGAGCACGCTGGCCCCGCGGAAACGCTCGGAGGGCACAGACAGCTCGATCGGTGCCCCACACGCTAACGTCACCCCTGTCCCACGGGCGTTCCTCAGGGGAGGGGGCAGCTGCCGGCGCTGTCCGAGCTGGACGCGCAGCCCGGGGGCCCCGCGCGGCCCGGGATCGGCCGCTCCGAGTTGCTGGCCGCACTGCTCACCAAGGAGCCGCCGCGCCGGGGCTGCGCGGAAGGGATGAAAGAGTTACCCGTGTCCCTGCCCAGCCTGGGAACGGCATCACGCGCGCCTCGGGTGTCGAGCTAGAAGTGCTGCCAGACCCAGCCGGCGGGGAAAGGCTGGGCTGTCTGGCTGTTCTGGTTGATGATTATGCAGTGTAGAAGGAAGGTAATTTTTTAACTGAATTATTAAAGAAATACGATAATGAGTGCTTATATTGTTGCCTCTGTGCCTACATAAAGGCCTGAAATGGCTTTATTAAAGCCACGACTTGATTAAAAATGAATCTGTTAAATCACTGTGTGCCGTCTGCAGCCCACCATCCTTCCATTGAAGCGCCTCTTATAAATGAAAATGTGAACACTGATTTCCCTTTCATCTTCCTCATTTGCCTTTTGGAAGAAGAAGAGGGAACGGGGCAGGCTGTGTACGATGGGAGAGCTTGGACGAGCATGGCAGGGATTCAGATATGCTCTGGGAAAATTATGCCATACAGCTGCTGACTCTGGAAAGGAGAATAAAGGAATTGTTTATCACGGGAGGGTATTGTGTGCGTTAAGCATGAGGAAAGATCATTTCCACCAGATTTTATACGTGGGCATGCTTTTGAAGACTAGCAACCACAGTGAAGCAGCAGCTCTGCCTCTGAACATAAGCAGTGCCTGTATATTCAGGGGGTTAGCTAGATTACTCTCTGATTACAACTAATACACGTTACAAAGTCATAGTAAGAAATGTCTGGCTTTAATCCAACACCCATAAAGGAGAAATGGTTCATAAATCAGTTCACCTCAGAAGAACAGGTTGAGTTGTTTATTAATTTGCCTTTCTCCTCTGTCTCGACCTGGACCTGCTGCTGCTATTTCAGACAATCACAGAATCAGTAAGGTTGAAGGGACCTCTGGAGATCATCTAGTCCAACCTCCCTGATCAGCAGGGTCACCTAGAGCATGTTAGACAGGGTTGCATCCTGGCAGGCCTTGAAGATCTCCAGAGAAGGAGACTCCACAACCTCTCTGGGCAACCTGTTCCAGTGCTCCATCACTCTCACAGGGAAGAAATTCCCCCTCACGTTCAGGCAGAACTGCCTGTGCTTCAATTTCTGCCCATTGCCTCTTGTCCTGTCCCATGGGACAACTGAAAGAGTTTGTCCCCGTCCCCGTGACACCCTCCCTTCAGGTACTCATACACATTTGAGCCCATCCCGGTTGAACCCCTGTGCTGGTTCCCGGGGGGCGCAGGCAGGATCCGCTGTCCTAAAGGCACCGGAGGCTGGATAGTGGCCGCTGTCCCTTAACGCGCCTTGCCCATCTGCATCCTGGAATCGCTCTTCGCTCCTGGCCCAGGAGCAGGGAGATTATTGTATCTGGGTTCCGGGAGGGGGCCTGGGGCGAAGGGGGGCCGCGGCCTGGCCTCGCGCCGCAGGCCCCCTCTGGCTCCTCAAGGGGCTGCGTGTGGGCAGGGCCTGGGCACACGGACAGGGGGGCAGAGCCCTGAGCGGGCGGGCGGGCGGACAGACAGACGGACGGGGGCGCGGGGGGGGGGGGGGGGCAGATGGCGGCCCCGGAACGCCGCTACCCGGAACCTTGTTCCGCGGCCCGCGTGGGGCGGCGGAGGCTTTAGCGCTCGCCCCCAGGCGGCTGGCGGGGAGGCCCCGACCATCCAGTTCCGGCCGCGTTTCCGGTTCCGGGGCCGCATGGGCAAGAAGCGGGGCGCGGGGCTGGGCCGCTGCCTGCTGCGGCAGCGCGGCCCGGGGCGCCGCGACGCCGCCGCCTCATGGGTAGGGGCGCGGGGGGCGGCTCGGGGCGGGGGGCCGGGCCGGGCCGGGCCGGGCCGGCGCGGCGCGGCGCGGCGCGGCCTCACGGCGGCGTGTTGTCCCGCAGCTGCATGGCAGCGAGGTGAGCGGCGAGCGCGGCGCGGCGCGGCGGTCCGCGGCCGAGCAGAGCCCGCTGGAGGAGTTCCTGGCCACGGCTGAGCTGGCGGGCACCCGCTTCGTGGCCGGTGAGCGGGGGGAGGGGGGGGGGACCTGCGCTGCGGCTCGGAGGGGGATCCAGGGGCTGGGGACCTGCGGCCGGCGGCCAGGGCCGGCTCTGGGAGCAGAGGAGACCCGGGGCTAGGGCAGAGGGGGTAGGGCTGGTGTGGGGCTGCCGTGGGGCTGGGGGTGTGGGGCAGGGGCGGGGGGTTCCGAGCCAGCAGTGATTGTGAGCGGGGCTGGGGCGGTGACAGTGGCTGGGGGTTGATGGTGGGGTCGGCGGGGCCGGGACAGGGACCGCTGGCTCCGTGGGTGACTGCTCGCACTTCCCACAGAGCGACTGAACATCCAGTTTGTGTCCGCCCAGACCCGCACTGGCCTCCTCACGCCCCAAGAAGCCCAGCGCGTCCGGCAGCTGCATGAGGACAACCGGCAGTTCCTGCGCATCCCTCGGAGGCGAGTTGTGCCCCTCCCACGTGGACCAGGAGTGGGGCTGGATTCGGCCTGGCTGTGCTGAGCGAGCTCAGCCCTTTGGTGGCTGTGAGCCAAAGGACTGTCCTTTGCTTGCCAAACCCTATTTTGGGGGAAACAACTACTTAGTCTGGAAGGAAATGCTGTAACCTGCAGCCACAGGTGCTTGTCTCCTGTGCAGATACTACCAGCCCCTCTGCACTGATTGTGCAGGATTCCTGCTCACAGCCTGGCACTGCTGGAGCTAGCGCCTCTGTGCCCCAGGCTGACCCATCTGGCAAGCCTTTCTGGAGCTCTGTGCTTGGAGAGCAGAGATGATTTTCTTATCTTAAATGCCCTGCAGATGATAGCTGTGGAAACCAGCTTTGTGAGCTCTATTGTGTGTGCAATAGCATTGTATCACTTTAGATAGTGGAGTTTGGAGTGAACAAGGAAACAAGGGATTCTTGAAGATGCTGGAAACAAGTGCATGCATATGTAACTACAACCATCTCAGTGTATCTGAAATGTGTGTTGCACTTGTTCTTGGGTGTTTGTTGCAATAATGATATTGGTATAACTGCAGTAGAACTTCTGATCGCTTACTCTAAAATGTGATTGTTACAGGCCATACTGGGACAGGACAACCAGTGCGGAGGACTTGAAGCAAGCTGAGAGAGAGAGCTTCCTAGAATGGAGGCGACAGCTTGCCCAGTGAGTATGCCACTTGTGTCTGCGGTAAGCAGACAGTGGGATTTGGAGAGGAAAGGAGCAAACGGTTGTATTTATCCTTGCTGGACCTATAAGGATAACTTTGTCAGCTGCTCCCTGTACTTTTTCTGGAAGCCTGGGCATCCTAGCCACAGTCCAGCCACATCTTTGTGGTGAGCTGCTGCCCATTGTTCTGCTGTGTGTGCAAGTTCTTGCAGTGATCACAGTCAAAATTCTTGCTTGTACCTATCTGTACATGCTTCCCTCTCCCCCCCCCCCCCGCCAAGTCTGTGTCATCTAGTTTGTTAAAGACAGTGCATTCAGCATTGCTGCTGTGACTACCTCATGTTCGGGGTGGGGTGTGATATCCTGTCCTTGCCTGTTAGGTGGAGGGGTGATAAATATGTGTCCTCAAAGAGTAACAGTGCTACTCTGAATTTCTGGAGTTTAGTGCTGCTGCCCTGCATGCTCTGTTTGGCTTGTGCTGGTCCCACACTGCCTCTGCTAGCCTGGAAAGCTGAATCTGCACACACACAGTGAACCCAAGCTGGCCCTGAGCAGGGTCACTCTGGCTGTGGCAACAGGGGGTCAAAGCTTGTTTGGAGCCATTTCAAGTAGTGTTTCCCAAATTATTTATTCTTACTAGGTGGTTCCTGACTGAGTAATAACTTCTGGCATTTGGGATATCTCCTCTGATATAGTTCAATGTAGTGTTTCTGAAATATCATAAGTAGTCTTAATGATCTTTTGCCCTTTCTGTCATTTGTCATTTCTCCATTGGTATGGTCAGGAGCCATTGTGTTACCATTGAACCAGTGGCACTGACACTGTTTTACCTGGACATACCATTTGTTTTTAAAACTAGCAGAAATCATATCAAATATTAGAGTCTGATTTTTGACAGCTTCCTCTGAAAGGAAAGCTTCCTGGATCTGAGGAAGAAGGGGTGATTATTGCCTGATGTGGCTTGAATATGGTATCTTTTCTGTTTTTCCATAGACTTGAGGAAGAAAAAAATTTAATTCTAACTCCATTTGAACGAAATTTAGAATTTTGGCGTCAGCTTTGGAGAGTCATTGAAAGAAGGTAATGAATATCACTCTTTGTTTTTGAAAGTTATTGTTTCGTGTTTTTACCTGAATTGAACCAAAGTGTTTGAGTCAAACACTGAGTGTCCAAGCACAGGAAAAATAATGAAACATTACTAACTGTATGTCTTTACCAGTATTGAATTGCTTTCAATTGATCAATTCCAAAAAATTGATCAAAATACATTATTGAAAAGAGCAGCGACTAGTAGTGCAGTTCTGGCTCTCAGCACCGCAGTTCTGCTAGTAGGTCAGTGTGTGAATCTCTGCTGACTCTTTGGCAGCTGCAGCTGTGGCCTCTTCCAGTAACTCTGTGTGGGAGACGCCTTTGAGAATGTCTTTTGCCAACATTAACACTTGCCCCTCTTCAACCACACAATCATACTGTGACATTTGGGGGCAAGAGAGAAGGGAGAACTGAGTAACGTTTGGAAAGAAAGAGCCTCTTGGTCTTTGGCTGCTTGCCATGCAGAGAGATTGCAGCAGTGTACAAAGGACAGCAGCCTGTCATATCACAGAAATATCTTTGTTTGCTCTGTAGAGCTGTAATACAATAGGAGTGCTATCTGCTACTTTAATTAAACTGAGGCATTTCATTTCACCAGTAATTATGTTTGAGATCATCTCTTCTGATTTTCTTAAAATTGAAAAATACTTCACTGGTGAGGTCATAGTGGTCTGATCCTTTCACAGATGTGTCTTTGTATGGTCTCACTGGTGCTACTGGGGTTTTGGCTGGGAGAGAGCTGGGTGAGGACCATTCCCTACTGTGTATCGTGATACAGAGTGCGAGTGTATCGTATAGCTGGGACGTGTTATTAATGCCTTCCTGCTCTTATTGCAGCTCTTTGTTTTTGGTAAGGTGAGGTTGCAGTCTCAGAACAGAATGAGAAAGTCATCTAGTCCCTTACCTTGCTAGTTAGATTTGATCAATTATCAGCCTTCTCGTGTGTTTGCTTCAGCTATTTTCCAACAGTGTGATTATGTCATTTGTCTTTATCCCATCCCAGTACCATGGTGTCAGTTTTCTCTCATACTGAACAGTTACAGAAATTCAAAGATCAATATGTCTTTGAACCCTTGTGACCTATTAATGACTCTCTTGGGGGTTTTACTGATATTCCTGTGCAACTATCTGCCTGGTGAGGCTTGAAATTCTTCAAGTCCATCTGTATTGTTTTGAAGCTGTTCTGAGTCAACAGAAATCCCTGTCAAACAAACAGAATCAGCTTGTGACAACCAGTATTTTAAATTACCTGCCTTGAGAAGCTCTAGTGGAAGAGTAGGTGATTAATTCTTGCCTTACAGGAGAATTAGCCAAGTGAGACAAGCAGAAATATTGTACAACAATACTGGCTTGTGGGGTAAGTGTGGCTCTGTTGGGGCACATGGGGCACTGAGATGCTTTGTTAATTCAGTAAAAGCACTTAGTAGAATGATACAGTTGACAATTAAAACAGTTAAACAATTAAAATTCATAACAAACCTAAAAGCAAATGATATACTGTGCCCTTTTGCCACCTTTGTGACTGTGTAAGAGAGCACTTAATGAGATTTTCTTTTATTTTTGCAGTGATATTGTAGTTCAGATAGTAGATGCTAGAAACCCACTCCTGTTTAGATGCCAAGATTTGGTAAGTAAACCACCTTCTTGAATGTTGCCTTCATTTTATTTCTGATGGTTCATGTGTGTGGTGTGTTTTTTTTAATAACGTGTTTAGCCACCTTGAAGCTGTCCTGCTGTTATGCCAAACTGGATGCCTTATTTATGCAAATGTTGCATCACCAAATTATTTTTCAAAGTTTTTTGATATCTCACACAGAATATAGTGGATTTGGAGGCAATTTTGCAGATGAACTGACTCTTTTGTTGTCTTTCTGTTTCTTGAGGAAACTTGAATTATAGCAGGATATCAATCTTTTATTTCATTTTACGTTGCTTCTCGTTACCAACTTGAATTATCCATGTTTAGAGACACTGTTCTGTTTAATAGCATAATAGAATAAAAATAGATGATTACTATTCTGAAGGAGAGACATCAATAATTGTTGAAACGGCAGCCTTTTAATGATAGACTATAAAACACTGCATCAATATAATGGAAATTTGTTCAAATATTTAATCTTAGAACTTTCTACTGTGAGGTTCTGGTTAATATCTTGACATAGATCTAAGTGGACAAGGTGTTTGTGCACGTGGCCACGCACGACCTGTTTTATGGTAGCTGCATGCTCCAATTTGGGCTTGTAGCTGTCTGCTGAATACCTAAACCATGTGGCGCAGCAAGCAGCCAGCTTAACTGCACTCATGGAGCTGGATTGGGTTAACTTGCCTTTCTGCTCTAATATGTTGTGGGGAGGAGCCGAAACCAGAGGACTAACTCTAATCCTTCTCTTTTTTTTCTTTAGGAAAATTACGTTAAGGAAGTCAGCAGTGACAAAGAGAACATGATTCTGATAAACAAAGCAGATTTGCTGAGTGAAGAGCAACGGGCTACTTGGGCACTTTTCTTTGAGAAAGAAGGTGTTAAGGTGGTGTTCTGGTCAGCCTTGGCAGAGTGCAAACGGCTAGCAGGAGAAGCTAAGGTACTATAGATGACCAGTTCAAGGCATTTACTGACTGCCTTCGATGACTTGCTTTGCAGTTATGCTCGTGATATAACCGAGTTCTTTTCTAGGAAAGGTGCAGCCTCTTTTGTTAGGGAAAGATTACTCTAGGGACCTATTCATCTATAAAACAGCATTTTAATAGATTCAAAGACAAAAGTGAGGAGAGTAAAATGGTGAACAAAGTGATACTCTTCAGTCACTATTTGTACTGCTTGCAACTTTTCTTTCAAGACTAAGTAAATAATAAATAATATTGAACTAGAATGTAATCTTGGGGCTATTGCTGAATAGCTACAGAAACAGCCCTTGCAGATCTGTTGGCAAATTCTACCTCTTGTTTAAATGAGTTAGAATCCTTTCAAAGGGGGATGCTCAACAGAACATGCGTATCTTGCACATGATTTTTCTCTCCCAGCAAGGGGTGGGTGGTGTTTCTTAAAGAACCTAAAGTAACTGAGAAACTCCTTTTGCCTTGTGGAACAAACAGTGCTGCTGCCTTGAGTTACACGTTATTAATAAATGCTACTTTCAGGTTTTACTGATTTCATTTGTTAGAGCCATTGCTATTCAGTTATGGAATATCCCCTATCTCTTTCCAGACATACCTAGTCTGTATATCTGCCTCACAGTTCTTGGATTAAAATGTTTTTACAGATTGATTTTTCTTTCTTTCTTTTTATTTTTAAGCAAGACTGAAAGTGTTGTTTTTCTTTTCTTTTTTCCAGAGGAAAAGTAAAGTCAAAATATTGTTATAAAGAGGTCTTTTTAAGTGTGAACTATTTGCAGAGAAAAAAATGTAAAGGGTGTGTCTGAAAACAAGACAACTTGGAAAAATTTTGATGACGTATTTTGACCTGAAAGAAAATACTGTTTCAAGCATTTAGTTTTTCTTTCTTTTCTGTTACTAGGAACACTTGACATTTTTCAAAAAATTTTGATGAGCTCTATTGCTGCTGTTTAGAGTGTTGCTCTGTGCATGCACCTGCTTACAGTTGTGCTTCTGGAGAAAGACACTTCACCATTAAGCTAATAACTGAAGCTAGTGTTGTCTTCAAATTTCACCTGTGAAATATTGTTCACACAGGGACTAGACACTGAAGATGTAGCAGAGGACTCAGGTGATTCTGAGGATGAAAGCTCCAGTCAAGAAGATGACACAACACAGGATAGTGCAGAAAGCACATGCACAGACAATGCTTTCCAAACTGATAATGGAGTTCTGGTCAGTGATGATGACAGTAGTGATGAATATGAAGACTGTGAAGATGATGAAGAGGATGCATGGCAAACCTGTTCTGAAGATGAAGGTGGGGGCAAAGTAAATACTACTGCCCCCAAAAATACGGAAAACGGTACTGATGGTGCTGCAGTGCAGTGCATAGTGCAGGAACAGAACAGGAACATCAGGAACTTCAGTCATCTAGTACAAAGAAATGAACTGCTGGAGATACTCAAAACCATGCACAAGGGACCAAGGGTGAAGGCTGGGGAAGTAAATGTTGGGCTGGTGAGTTGGAGCTTGTGTTTAAAATGGGACTTGCTTTATATGAGTTTTAATTCCATATGTCTTCCATTGGAAGCATTCATCCTGTGGCCTGTTTTCTTTTTCTTCTTTTTTGTAAGGATAAGAAGCTTTCAAGTACAAATCACTGAGGATTTTGTGCATTAGATTAATTCTGCAGGTTGTGGGAACTCAGTATTGCAGCACTGCTTGACTTGGTTGTTAGTAATAAAATATTTGTGTCAGAGCTCTGCCAGCCTTCTGGCATAACCTTGTCTAATATCACTGTTACTGTTCTACTTTGTTAGGTGGGTTACCCCAATGTTGGCAAAAGTTCGACTATCAACACAATCCTTGGAAATAAGAAGGTGTCAGTGTCTGCTACACCAGGCCGTACGAAGCACTTCCAGGTATTGATAACAGAGGGTTTTTTGTTTTTTTTTTTTCTTCTCTGTTTCCTGGTAGAAGAGAACTTGATTGAGATAGTTACTACCACGTGGACTTGCTGAGAACTCTGGCAACCTAAACTCTGCCTGGCAGAGTTGGTTAGGAGAGGGGTGGACTTGATGTATATCATTTGAAGCTTGAATTCTTGCTTTCAAACTGTTTTAGTTTGAAAATGACTCATGAGAGGATGCTTTGCAGTGGGAAATACTCAGTTAAGTATCCTGGGCCTCCTTTTCAACACCACTCTTGAGGAGAGGACCTCTGAAAACTGAGTGCTCCTCTGAAAAGCTAAAGGTTGAGCTTCCAAACTGTCTTTTTCCTTGTCCACTGTTGATACTCTGAACAAGTTCAGGGTTATTGCTGCTGTTGTCACACTGATCAAACTGTTAATTTGAGGTGGCGAATCCAGTACCATTACAAGCATTGGGCATTTTTACTTGTGCAGTCTCCCGTGATTTTCAAAAGGTCCAATGCAATTAAAGGTTTCTGGAGTGTTTATACCTCTGATAGGCAGTGGCCCATCAGACTAAACAGCGGAAGCTCTTGCTGCCCCCATCTGGACACCTTATTTATGAACCTAGAAGTTCTACTGTCTTCCATGTAAGACTTCCTTAATTCACTGGCTTGGGCAAGCAGAGTGGATATCTGTCTTGGTAAAGTTTCTGCTTATTCTCATCTGCACCTTTATTTCGTCTAGACATTTGATCCTTTGTTCCTCTTTCCTCCATGGACACTGACATGCTGTGATGAACTCACCTGTTATGTATTGTGTAGACCCTGTATGTGGAGCCTGGCCTGTGCCTCTGTGATTGCCCTGGTCTGGTGATGCCATCCTTCATCTCTACCAAGGCAGAGATGATTTGTTCTGGAATTCTACCTATAGACCAGATGAGGGACCATGTCCCACCCATTTCTCTAATATCCTTTGCATGAGATTTCTGAGGGGGTCTGAAAGTGTTGGGTATGGAGTATGGAATGCAGCAAGTTCCAGCTCCACAGACGTGTACTAATGCGCTGAAGGCAGTAGGGATGCACACTGCTTAGAACAGGCCTGCTGCGTTGGTCTTACTCTACTTCTTTTCCAAGTTTACCCCATTGTCGGATTTGCATTTTTTTTCCCCTGCTTGGTGACAAGATTCAAAATTTGCTCTTAACATGTACTCTTCAAGTTACTAGGACAAGATTACTTGTGTAGCAGAAAATCACCAGTTGGTTTCCTTCACTAGCTTACGTTTGCCAGCATATCCCACGGAACATTTTGGAAGCAACCTATGGAATAAATATCATAAGACCTAGGGAAGATGAGGATCCAGATAGAAAGCCAACAGCTGAAGAACTGCTGATAGCATATGGATGTGAGTGTTGATCCCTTTAAAACCTCCTATTCCTTACAATATGAATTACTCCAGAACATAGACTTTTTTTTATGTCCAGCCTGACTCAGGTTTGTCATGTATTGAACTTCCTCATTAGGACTTAGAGGCCAGTTCCTGAGGTAGAGGTATTAGCAGCTGATCTCATGTATGTTGTGGTGGTGCTTTTCCAGTTTCATCTAACAGATGTAGTGATTGTGATCAGAATGTTAGTGAAGAGCCCTGCCTGTCTATGTGGTGTGATGCCATGGTCCTGAAGCTACCAGTGGTTCTGTGTTGCTGATATCCTTTTAGATACCTCCTTAGATACCGTGCCTTAAACTGGACTTGGAAGAATGCAGGGAAGGTTTATGTCTCTTGTCTCATGCTCCTTTGGTCTTTTGAATTTTTATTCTGTGATGTAATTAATCTTCCCTGGTCTTAAAAGCTAAAATAAAAAAAAGCTAACAGGTCTGTGAAGGTATTTTGTGGAGATACTAGATCTCATGCCTTCTGGGCTAGGATGTTTCTACAGTCTGCATGGAATTAGCAGTGTTTCCTTTTCTTCTATTCTCCCCCCACTACAAGCACCTCCTGAAGGAGGTTTTGTGAGAAGGTATACACATGTGTATTTAGCCAGTAGAAAAAATGTGTTGATTCTCTTGCTCTAGTGACACACAAACTGTTGGATTTGTCTTCCAGGTATGAGAGGCTTTATGACAGCTCATGGACAGCCAGACCAGCCAAGATCAGCTCGATACGTGTTAAAAGATTATGTCAATGTAAGTTTTTTTTCCTACGTTTGGATTTCCTTTCTTGACATGAGGTGAACTGAAGATTTCTCTAGAGCTTAAAGGAGCAAAATAAAGTGAATTTCATTTCTTTTTATAAGATTGCAGTATATTAAAATATTCTTTAAATTGGGCTATTTTTAAAGTTTAAAAAAATGAGATGTCTGCTGCCCTTTACTCTTAAAGTTAATATGAATTGTACTAAAAAATGTACCAGCTAAATAAATTATTTTATCTCTAAAATAGGCAGGAGATGTCTCCAAAAAATAACCGATTTTGACTAGCTGGGTCAGTATTTGATTGAGGACTGCGGTTCCATCCTGAGTGCTCTAACTCTGCATGCTTCTACAGCACCTTTCAGCAACTTGTTGTTATTCTCCAGCACTCCTGAGAATTTTGTAATGTACTTGTTTTGCAGCTGGATGAAGTGAAACAGTGCTTTCAAGCAGAATAGAATGGTGCTTTAATTTAGAAGTGCAGTCAGTGATCTGACAGTTGATCTGCCAGTGTGAGCCTCTGGACTTTGGGCCCTTTTTACCTTTGAAATTGATCTTTCCTCTCTAGATTTTTCTCAGAGCTTTTTGTGGTGGTAATAACTATCTCATTGCTTTCATAGGGGAAGCTGTTATATTGCCATCCACCTCCTGGTGTTGATCCAAGTGGCTTTCAGCACCAGCATGAAAGATGCCCAGAGGGCATAACTCTGCGGGCCAGCGAAAAGGCGAAGCCTGAGAGGAATACCAAAGCGAAACAAATTGAAAATGTGGTGGATAAAACATTTTTCCACCAGGTAAATTATGGAGGAATTTCTTCAGGAGTTGTTACAGCAGCACTGGCTTATCACTGGAGAGAAATAACTTCTTGCTAGGTTGAGTTAATGTTGGGTACTGTGGGATCTGCACATAATTTCTGCACATAATCCAAGAGCTCTTTTCTTTTTATTATCCCCTAAATCACTGGGAAAGTCCTCACTGACTGAAAAATGTCTAAGGAGGTGCACATACTTGATTTTAGAAGGTCGTCAGGATGATCTGTGTCATTACGGGCCTAACATCAATTGTGGATAAAACAAAAGAATGGCTGGGAAGACAGAAAAGCAAGGAGGGTGATGTGATAGAGCAACCAACAAGGAATGTGGTTTTGGAGTAGCAGGTCCTTCAAACTAACTTCCCTTTTTTGAGAAGCTGTCATAATAAGTTTCTCTAAGACGATTTATTATGACATAATTCTTTTGATTCAGAAATGGAAATCAGATGGAAAGAATAGAACATAAATTGATCTGAAACCCTATTAAAAATTTTGAAAATGCAGTGCAAATTGGGAATTTCTCTCGTAAGGTCCCACAAGACTCCCTTTTTGCCCATACGTTACTAAAAAATTGTTATTAATGTCTTGGAACAAAATGTCAAATCCATAATCCATGGGTCACTGCTAGTATGATCTGTTTTGCTGGATTGCTGGACACGAACAATATTTGCTTCAGCACAGCTAAGGATAGTCACGCATTTAGGAACCAAAAACTCGAGCCCTTTTCCCAAGCAGTGAGCTGTTTCAGAAAACTATGACCTGAAAAGAATTTTTGGTATTACCAGACTCTTCCTCTGGCTGCACAGAGCACCAGCATTGTTGGCTGTGAGCCCCTAGAGTGCCACCCACCATCCAGCCTTGAGCAAGTTATTTTGGTCCCTGGCTTTCACGGATGCCAGATTTGTTTGCAAAGACAATTTGTTGTGTGCAAAGCAGAGATTGAGACTCAGTCCCAGAGCTGTAGCTAATGTCTGTTGAACAGTGTCTCAGTGTCTTGTAAACGCTCTGCCTCTGTTTGTAGTAGTGGACACTGAGGACCTGGTGTAGTGGGGCATGGCTGCAGACAGAGCTGGAAAATACTGGCAGACTGCGACTCAACTGTGCAGCTGCAGCTCTGGAGCTGGGGTCTGAACAGATCTTGTAGGGTTTGAGCTTGCCTGTGTCTGGTTTTACTAGCATACCTGTTCCCTTGGGTTAAATGTCTTTTAATTATTGATGACTGTGTACTCTTCCAGGAGAACGTTCGTGCTCTGATGAAAGGTGTCCGGGCTACAATGGGATACCGGCCTGGCAGTGGCCTTGTGTCTGTGACTGCACCCAAATCTGGCAATGTTGTAGGAAAACCCTGGAAAAAACATGGAAACAGGAACAAGAAGGAAAAGGTTCGCAGGATCACTAAGCACCTGGAGGCCTAGCTGTGGTGCTGTACCTGGTCTTCCCAGGTCAGGGACTGCACTGTCTTGCGTGCATGAATTAAGGAGGAAGAAGTGCACATCACCAGTTCACCTGAAATCTGTGCCATGGACTGGCCCAGGCAGGGGATGAGAGCTCTGATACTTGCAGCTCATCCCATTTGAGACGAAAAGAGACCTGGCCATTTGTGTCTTTGGGAGGTCAGCCAGCCCAGACAGTTGACTGTTGCTGAAAAGCCCTTTCAATGGGAGAAGATAGATAGCGTGTCAGAATGTTTTCCTTTCTGTAAAGGGTGTATTTTATAGCTGCTGGGATCAAACAAAGCCTTGTAAAACTGACTAAAATGTTTAAATAGTTGAATCTTAATGAGTGACATCTGTTATATTTTTGAGACACTATCACTAGTCTCTTTTTTTAAACCTTATTGATTTGAAAGAACACTTCAGTATGTTGAAAAATGAAGTAAAAGGCTCTTTATTCCCCTCTTTCCTCTCTACTAATCCTACTCTGAAATCCTGTTCTGAAACCACACTCTGTCTCTCAGCACAGCACTTAACCGTGATGTGACTATGCCAGTGCAAGGGAAATGCTGCTTTTACGTCCTTCACACCGAGCTGGTATCAGTTGTTTTTCTGTGTGATTTCCTTTTGGTCTTTTAAAACATTAGCCTTCTGTGACTGACAGAAAGCCTGGTGCCAATTTGTCCTAAAACATTTGAGCTCCTATGTGCAGTTGTGCTCTATCTCACTGAACACTTAGGCATGATCTGATTGCAAAAGTGTCATAATACCACATTTTTACGTGTGCATCACTATTTGACACTAAAAAGACTGTAATGACTTGGGGGATGCACAGTCTTCAGAGGTGTAAGTGAGGTTTAAAGCTTGGTTGCCATGTGGAGGAAGATATTTGTGTATTTGATCAGTATTACTTCCTATGCTGGGCTAGGGATGAGTGACAGTACTGGAAAAACTTGTGGAGTTGACTTTTTGCTTTACTTCTAGGTGCTGAAGCAAAGTAACAGATGCAGGCATTCATCTCTGATACAAGGCAGTATTCTCTCTCTCTCTCTCTCTCTCTCTCTCTCTCTCTCTCTCTCTCTCTCTCTCTCTCTCTCTCTCTCTCTCTCTCTTTTTTTTTTTTTTTTTTTTTTTTTTTTTTTTTTTTTTTTTTTAGTACTTCCCAGGCTTTAAGCATGGATGACCAAGATGGTACCAAGGCAGCTACCAAACAGAGCTACAGCAGGCTTGGGGTTCGCAGCAGCAGACAGGCTCGTTTTTGGCTTTGTGACCTTTGTCTGCTTGTCCTGTACAGCTAGTTTAACTGCACTGTGTATGTGAAGGGTCTCCTGACAGCAGAGCTCTCACCTTGGATCCAGTTTCTTGTTGAATCCCTCCTTTGAGATTCTTAATTACAACGTTACAGGGAAGGTATTTCCCTGCCAGCTGTAAAACTAAAGCATTTCATATTAAGGTCCCCTAAAGGAACCTGGATTCTCAAAAGAGCTCAGGTCTTTTGGAAAAGATGATTTTTGCCTTTGTTTCCTGAAAATACTGTGACTTGAACAAATCAATCTTTTTTCAGACTTCCCCCCAATCCTCTTCGTAGTGATGTTTTGTGCTTTTATTCCTGATACTGCTTTAGGGACCTGTTTAGTTAGAAATGTCCTTTTTTGTTTAGTCTTGCCCTGGTTGGGATCCTTCCTGTCAAATTTAAGTTTATTGGGGTATCCTTTATTGAAGTTATTCTAATATTTCTTTTCCATTTCCCTCTTTCAAAGCATTTTGAATTCTTAATTCATGTTGCACGTGAATTTTCTTCTTTTGCATTCTCAACCTTTTCCTCCCAGATGGATAAAGTTAGGTCTCTGTGAGCTTGCTGGTCAGTCTGTGTCCTGGTGTAGTCCCTTCTCAAGTCTTGTGAATAACCAAGATCCCTGGGGCCTGCTGCTTTGGGTGATTCTGCTTGTTGCTCATAGAAACCTTTGGCCACCAGACCTGCCAAACCACTCATCGTGTCTGTGTGCGTGAACGGAGGATAATGTAAATATCACTGAGCAAACAGTATTTGCTCAGCTCTGTTACATGTGAATTACTACTTGGGCTAGAAGACTCCTGCCTCGCTAGGAGGAGGATCATAAGAGTTCTGGACCCAAAGGCTTGTTAATATTTTATGCTGCTATTGAGCAGTGGGCAAACTAGGTAAGTAGGCGAGGGAGGTGGTTAATTTAATGCTTTCCTGTGGTATTTTGGTCTGTTGCTGAACCGCATCTGCTCCGCATTGCCCTGCCCTTGCTGGGGAATGCTGGGCCAGCCGTGTTGACAGCTCAGTGTAACTTCTCCAAGCAGCTGCCAAGCGTGAGGCGATGCAGAGACTCCTCCGTAGTCACGAGGCTGCACAAAGGAGCCGTTGTGCTCTGCTGCAGCCACCTGCTGACTGAGCCTCCTTCTGCTTCTGATACTGCCTTCTGCACAAGTCAAATTTCCATTTTTGAGTGCTGTTCTCTTAAAGTGCCTCGTGCATGCAGAGGGAACGTGCTGGCTGTAACCAGCGCCAGTCTGTTCTCTGGGATGCGCAGCCCTTTCGTCCCTCCCTAGGGGGCTGTCTCTGGGGGCTTTGCCTTTAATGCCAGCAACTTATTTTCCTGGCTGACGTCGTTACGTGTCGCGCTGATACCTGCAGCAGAATCTGGGAGCCAGTTTTGGGAGCTCGGGACAGAGATGGAGAACCTAGGAAAAATGCTAACATTTCAATGGCTGTTTGATCTCTAAAGTAGAATTTTGGTATGGGGAGGGGGCTCTAATGCTGCTTTCCCATCCACACAGAAGCACCCTCTGGTCTTTGAAGGTTTGCTTTCAGCATCCTTAAACTGAACTCTGCTCTTATGAGACGTTGTATTGGCCTGAAAAGCATCATTAACTGCTCTCTCCTCACTGCAGGGCAGGAGCCCGAGCTGTCATTTTTCTTAGGGCCCATCCTTGCTGAGGCTTCCTCTTGTGCCTGGCTTAGGCAGGGGGTCTGCAGCGAGGACAGGAGCCCTCCAGGGAGCCTCAGGAAAACAAGGTCTGACCTCCTCCAAAGCAGAATTTGAATCCAGTCTGCCTATTTTGCCGTGGTTGCCTTTTTAAGCTTTTATCAATTGCAGCTGGCTGGGCACAGAGATGGCTCAGACAGGACATGTAACAGCGGGGCTGAGTAAGAAACAAATGCGATCCCCTCCCGGGAGTGTGCTGGTGTCCGGCTGGGGCAGTGCCGGTGCCTCTGTGCGGTGGCAGCAGGTGAGTTGCTAGGTGGGACTCGCGTGAACAGGGAACCCGGCAGGGATCTGATAACCAGCAGCACTTTGCTCGAAGCACAGTGCTCCACTAGCAAAGGGAAGTGTCTGCTGTGGCGGCTGTCCTCGCTTCATTCTGCCATGTGCCACACAGCTCGGTGCTTTACTGTTGCCCCCAGAAGTAAGTGTCACAGCTCCCTTATCCTACTCCTGCCATTAAAGAACCTCAAAGCACTCTGATTCTGCTGCCTTGCAGTCCAAGACCTGCTACAGGGAAGCCGAAGGACTTTGTGTGAGCTGCCTGGTGCTAAGTTGTTCCAAGTCAGCTTCTCTCAGCTTTCTGGTATTTTGTGTCCCTGGGGCAGATCCCAGAGGCTGGTTCTGATTCTCCAGGTCTCCTCCTGATCATATTCTCAGCCCAGCTCCCTGTGCCCCTGGGAGGTGAGGGCTGGGGAAAGCAGGGTCCTGCACACCGTGTCACTTCTGTTCTTTCAACAGATCATTCAAGTTGCAACAGGGAAGCTCAGCCTGAGGAGGTGACATCCTGAGGTTTGTCACAGCCTGGAGCTGGAGGCTCCCTGGGAGCCCAGGACTCATGGGAGGTGTTGGGGTTGGGATCGCTGTCCGGTCCCAGGGCACTGGCACCTGGGAGCCGTGCTGGCGGTGTGTGGTGGACTCTCCAGCCCCTTCTCTGGAGAGGCTTTGAGAGGCATTCCCAGCTTTGGGACGCTCCAGTTTTTCTTCTTTCCTTTGGGACAACAAGAAGGTGCTGGGCTTTGTCCTGGGGCTGCTCTCTGCCCTCATTGCCTTCTCGGGCAGGATCCCCTCGCCACACAGAGCGGTAAGTGTTTGCCTGGGCATGGCTGCCTTTAGGCCCTGCGCAGCCCTCCGTGTCCCCCCCAGGCCCCCCTGCCTCCCAGCGCTGGGCGCCCCGGCAGGCTGCACGGGGACCCCCCAGCCTTGCCTGGTGACACTGCCCTTGGGTCAGGGCAGGGCTCGCCAGCCCCCGTCCCCAGGGCTTGGTACGGAGTTTGCTGTCGGGCGCAAACCCGCAGCGTGCTCGGGTGGAGGTCAGACCCGGCCGGGTTCGCTCAGGCTCTGGCAGGTTTGTCTGGACCCTCACGTTTGCCAAAGATCCCCAGGTCCTGGCGGCAGGGGTGTTTCTGGGGGCTGCTCCGGTGGAGGCTGTGATGGTGATGCCTGTATCCCATTGCAAAAGCCTTGGCAGGATTTCCCCGGTGACAGGAAGAGGCACAGTGCCCGGCTTGCGTGCGGAGGTGCCGTTGGCCCCCATCACAAGCCCCCGTGGTTGTGCAGTCCCTGGGGGTCACTGCTTGTCCCTGGGGCAGCTGCAGGGGACAGCACAGCCACCTCTCTTCCCAGCGGTGCGGGAGGTCCCTGTGCCAGCCGCTGAGCCGCGCCTGGCGGGGTCCCCGGCCGTGCGGTGGGCCCGGCACCGAGCCGGGCTCTGGGTGACCCAGTGCAGGGCGAAGCCAGGTCTGCAGAGGCAGCTGTGGGCCGCCCTCCGCTCGGCCGTGGCTGGCATCCTGCACGCAGCAGAGACAGGGACCCACGACCAGCAGCCTGCGCGTGTCCTGGGGGCCGTGCCCTGGCTCCTGATCGCCCTGGGCTCAGCTACGTCGAACGTGGCCGCATCCTTCCCCAGGACCTCTCCCTGGACTTCTCAGCTCAGACGCCAAGGGGGCACAGGCACCAGCTCCTCTCTCGGCCGCAGGGCCCGTGGGTCGGCGTGTGCCTGTCTGGCTTTCCCCGTCACGGTGCATCGCTCTGAGCTGTGGGACTGGTGTGGGGAGAGGAGCTGTGCTGTGACCGCAGAAATGCCATCACCTCCTTAACCAGGGGCTCAGGTCCCGTTCATCACCTCTACGGTGAGAAGCTAGAAGGGTTGGCAGCTTGTGTCAGAGATTTCTGATGCCTGGCCGCTCTTGGCTGGAGAGGAAGAGGAAGATGATGAAAGAGCAGAGGAAGAAGAGGTTTTTCTCTATCTCTGTCATTAAAGGGCAGAGTGGAGTGCTGCTCTGCCTGGCAGTGTTACTGCTTTGCCCCTCCAAGGAAGGGTGTTATTGCATTGCACATCCCAAAATGTGGTCAGTTAGACTTAAGCCTGGGGCTTCTGTGATCTTTTCCTAATCTTTCAACAGAAGGATCCGTGAGATGACAGATTTTGCACTAGGGAACCCTGCAGCAAGGTGACTTCTACTGCTTTGCAGTCCTGCTACTGTGGAGCCATGGATTTACAGAAAAGAAGGATGCATCAGTAGGCTGCAGACTCTCAATTCCTCTGCTTATCTGTACTAATGACTTTGTAGATCTGTCTGGCTGGAAAAGACTTTCCTCAGGGGCTGCCATTCAAAGGCTACCCACATATGTGAGCTGGCATCAGGCTGACATCACTGCATAGTCACTGTCACTGCCTGTTCCAAGAATACTTGATTTTTTTTCTCTGAAGGAGGCTGAAATCCTACTTTTCTGCCATTAGGGGACAGCCTTTCCAAGCCTGAGAATAGTTCAGCCCACACAGACAAATAGTCCCCACGACAGTAGTTTCCAATCCTTTTCAAGTTATGGATACCTGCAAAGCTTCTGGCAGAGGTCCAGGTCTCCAGGGACTTTACATGTATCGCTGGAGAGCAGTAGATGAGCTAGTTGTTTCTAGCAAGCTTCTTAGAAACCTCCTCAGACAGTCTTGGAGGAATAGCCCACAAATGGGTGTTGAAAACAACCGTGGTGGGCAGAGCAGCTTTTGCACTGGCCAAGTTAGGAGCTGGGTCCTGGGCCTTGCAGGATGCTTCTTCCAAAGTTTGTGTTTCTTTCCTGATTGTACTGAAACACCATGGCAGAACAGAGCATGTTTCTCTCTCTGCACACCCAGACTTCTGAAGGCCCACATTGTTCTTGTTCTTTCTGTATGCTGTCTTTTTTTTTTTTTTTTTTTTTTTTTTTTAAGAAAGAAGCCCCCTTTTCTTAAGTGTCAGTGAGTAGTAGTGTCCTGCTCTGTGACCCTGCTCTCTGGCATGGCAGCTCTAGTCCAGCTCTCTTCCTGAGATCTCTTTTTCTTCTGCAGCAAAAATATCGGGAAGCCTTAAACTCGAAACAGGTATGGAGAACCACAGATTTGCTTTATGCTGGACTGCTGGAAATGAGGTAGGGATCAGATCTCCAGGGTACATTAGGGTTTAATCTCTCAGTGCTACATGTTTGAGGTGCCCAAGAGAGGCAATAAGAGAGGTTACAGTGAGGACAAGAGGAAAAGAAACTGTTCCTGAGTCAGAGGAACTCTTTGCCACAGTGCTGTTCTTGCTGCAGTTATGGGAAGAGGGCCTGCCTCTTGGGTGGTATCAGTGTGGAAGGGCTCTGCTTGCTGAGTGGAGCAGACTTGGGTTTATATTGCTGGAAAGGGAGCTGGAAATGCCCCCTTGTGATCCCCAACCCTTTGTCGCTTTGGAGTCATAACAGTCAAGACAAAGAGACAGAAACATTTTCACATCCCTAACGGGAAGTTACTATATTCTACTGACTTGTTTGCTGCCTGTAGAGGAGAACAAAGAAGCTGAAAGGCTCTGCAGAGCTGCTTTCTGTTGGCTTGGGTCGGGGTTGGTGAACAAGTGATTTGGAGCTTCGCAGGTCGGTCTCTCTCCCTTTTTAAGCAACAGCGGCTTCTTCCATGAATTGGATGCACTTTTATTGAGCGTGGAGATACGCTTGCCCTGAAAGAAGAAAGTCTTCTAGCTGCTTGCTAGCCAAGGAACTCCCTTGCAGGGCAAGAATCTGCTGTGTAGGGGTGCCCTACAGGGTTGGCTGCTTAGCTCTGTTCCTCCAGTCAGTAGCCAAACCCAAGCAGGGAACGGCTGCTTCTGACCCTCTTGCTACATTTGTTCTTTTGGGCTCACAGGGAGAGTGGCCCTGTCTGCAGCGCAGGGGTGTAAGTGCTGCCAAGATCAGGCCAGATGGGAAGAGCCCTACAATGAGCCACTGCTGATGTGCGATCAGTGTCCCTGGCAGGGAAGGGGGCAGAAGGAAAGGCCATCTCTGCTTGGTGGCTCTCAGAACTGACTGTGCTAGTGGTGGTGCAGGCAGATGCTCAGGAAACTTGGCTGTATGGATCCCCATGTTTCATTCAGCCACCTACTTTCTGTGCTCCTGAGACCTTTCTTCATCTTGGCTGGTGGGGAATATGAGAGAGCATGATAAAAATGGAAACTGAAAGTTGATCTATTTTGAGCTTTGCATGCATTGTGGAGGAGAAAGGGAGAAATGAGTGATTGCTAGTTTCAAATGTGGCCAACGTCTCCTTTCTGGGAAGAGGTGGAGAAGGTCCTGTAATGCCTACGTGCCCACGTGCACCCAAGGAGAGCAGTGATTTCCTTTGGGCTCCCTCATGTGTGGGTGCGTAACTAGGTGATCCTTTCTCTTTGCAGTGGGTCTGCACCACAGGAGCCATACTTACTGGCCAGCATGCATGTAGCCTGCTGCTGGCTGCTGTGATGGCCCAGCTCCTGGCTCAGGTTGCTACCAGTTTAGCTGGAGCTTAACTCTTTGCAGGGAGCTTTATAAGAGCTGTCCCTGAGATGGGTAGTGGCAGGTCCTATGAGGAATACAGCACAGAAAGTCTTTCCTGTAGCCTTGGACTGATGGTGTCTCCCATGGGCTTTTCTGAGGTGCTGGACACTGAGCTGTCCTTCTTTCCCAAAGCCTGCCCTAGCCTTCAGGCTCTGCTCATGCTAAAGAAACTGGAAGAAGCAAAGAAGGGGGGTACAGCCAGAGACTGTAGCATTTCATTGCCATGATTTAATCTCAGCAGCATGTCCTGCCTGGTGCTGCCTTTCCTCCAGGTGAATGGCTGAGCCAGGCTGAGCCCACCACCTTGGGCGGTGGAAAATGCACCCCTTGTTAAAAGGGGGAGCTAGGGTGGCGAGACCCTGCTTGGTTTGCCTGCAACAGCAAAAGGAGACTTTGCAGAGCTTGTGTTGCTGAGAAGCCTCTGCATTCATGTTTCTAATGGCCTGAGCCGCATTGCTGAGTGCTGAGGCTCAGAAATCCAGACGCTAGACAATGGAAAGGCTGGAAATATAAAGGAAAGGAAATTCTTCTGCTGTATTGCCTTTCCTATGGCGATAAGATAACACAAAGTGAAACAAAAGTCTCTGCAGCAGACTGGGGTGGGCACCTCAGCTATTTTCTAAAGCAACAGGAGCATGGCTACACAAGCTGAGATCTCCAAAGCTGTCTGGGGTACGCAGTGTGTGTGGCATTCAGAAAGGTGTGCAATGGTCAACTGAATTTGCAGTGCTTTGCAATTCTCACCACCTCCCTGAATCTCAAAGCAACAAGTAACTTGGAGTCCTCCTGCTCCATCACACAGGCAAGTTGGAGACGAGAATCAATTCTGACCACCTTCCCATCTCTTGTCTGTAGGTTTATATGCTGTCCTGCAAAGCCCTCGAGCAGCCATAGGGACTCTAGGCAGCACTGGCTGGGCTATGTCCTGCTTTCTCTCTGCCAGTTTTAAAGGGAGACAAATTGTTGAGGGCAAATAAAGGATTTGGAGTTATGTAGTTGCTTTGAGCTGCCTTTAGCTTTCTGTGTAGCTATGTCACTGACTTCTTGCCAGCTCCCTCTAAAGCCATCCATGCCCATGACTTACGTACTGACAAGATAAACCAAATCATCATTCACTGAAGAAACTAAGCTGTTGCGGTGTAAGTAGGAAGGAAGGTTGTCTTGCTAATTAATAACTTGTTAAGAGGTAGGAATAAATGCTTAATTCCACAATGGAGTAGAGAGCAGACCTGCTTGATCATCACACCTCAAAGGTTGAAAAGAGCTGAGAAAAGTGAGGTCATAAAATTTGCTATTGATACATGATTATTTGGTGTATTAAATCCCGAAGTTGACAGCACAATGGAAGGATTTTGCATTGCTGAGTGGTTGGGGGATGAAAAGGCACCTTATATTACATGCCAGTACTTGCAAAATAACATGGGTGGGGACGACCTATGTGTCTTTGCAGGCAGAACATGGGAGTGGGGTTGGCTGCTGCCACAGAGGAGGATGGTTATGGGAGCACGGTGAAGGCTGAGGTTGGTGCTGCTCTACGGTTGAAGAGGCTAGATTGTGTCAGGAGCTGCTAGAGAAGGGACTGCAAACGGAACAGGGATCAAGGCTTTGTTGCTTTGCTAACTTGTTTGGTGCTATGGGTTTACAGTTTTGGGCATCCTCCCCAAAGCACACAGAAAGTATGAAGGCCACGAAGAGTGGAGCTAGGATAACAAGGGATGTGAACAGCAAGGAGTAAGAAAAGTGGAGTGAGCCTTCAAATAGTTGTCCTTTTCACAAGAGGGAGATGTGATGGAGTCGATATCATCAGGAGAGTGGGAGAAAGGAAAGGGCGAGTGACTTTGCGGTGTCTCATAGCACAAGAACAGGGAGGTCTCAAACGAAACTGGCCAGAGACAAGTTCAAACCCCAGACTGCATGCTCAGAAAAGGCTCATGTTAACTGCGAAAATCATTGTGTGATATTTTCGGCAGTGAAACTCGAATGAATGATGAGACGAGTTTAAGGAGAAAGGCCAGAGCTGCAACCTTTGTCTCAGGAAGTCACCAGGCTGTGACCGCTGGAAGCAGGAGGGCGTAATGCAGAAGGGTCACTGCGCGTGTGCCCTGTTCTTAAGCTTTGTCCCTAAGGATCCCATTCCAGCCCCTGCCTGGCCCAGGATACTGAACAAGGTGAACCTTTGATCTGACCCAGTGGCTGCTTTTGTGTCCTGTCATAATAAATTAGACTTCAGACAACAGCAAGAAGGCCGCTGTGCCCAGCGGGGCAGGGCCTGTTCCCTTCTCACGGATAGTCCCGGGCCGGGAGCCATGGGACACTGCTGCCTGGTCAGTGCTGGAGGTTCGCAGGAGGGGCTGCAGCGTTGCTGTGCTTGGTCGTACTGTGCCCCACAGCATAAAGGAGGGCAGTGTGCAGAGCTCAGGCAAAAGCAGCGCTGTTTGCTTTCCACTCACTCTACCAGTGTCTCTAAGCATCTTCTCACTGACCTGGGTGCTGGGCAGGCAGGGCGGGAAAGTCCTGTTCCAAGAGCTTGCAATGGAGGTGTCAGGTGGGAGGCACTGGGGAGCATGGTGAGTTGGTGTGTTGGGCAGTGAGTGTAACACATCAGTAATGTGGCCATCACCAGGTTTTCTGTAAGCGATGTGACAAGAGCTGTGAGCGGGAATTCAAAGAGCCCAGTGAGATGTTTGCGTGTGTTTGCTGGGCTCCTTTCCCACAGTGGTCCTTACTGGAAAATGTTACTTGTGGGTGAGGAAGGTGACCATGGGGGCTGGTAGAGAGATTGCTCCCAGCCCTGGGGCTGAGGGAGATGTGGGAGTGCCTCACAGAAATAGGGGGGTACCCTTGGTATGATGGAGAAGGATGAGAGGAAGAGGTGTGGCAGGCCAGTAGAGTGTCTGTGAATGTTGTGAAGAGGCAGGATGGAATTTTGTTAAAGCCCATGGAAAGGATGTTGCAGCCTATAAGAACCTGGATGAAAGGTGGAGCTGTGCAGATGAGCATTAGGGCTCGAGTGCATCATGGGTTCCTGGGGTTGTTTTCTGCTCTCTGCCCTGGGGTGCAGTGGGGGAAAGCAGCAGTCCTCAGCTATTTCAAGTTGGTGGCCCCTGACTCGCATTCGATCCCCTTGGATATTTTCCCTTTGGTTTGTACTAAGGTCCAGCTCTGGCAAGCACTGAGGTGTAGGTGCAGGGAGGCTCATACGAAGAAGGGTGGGAAGAAGGATAGCAACAGCTTTGGCTTGGAGGGTGGTGACATTTGCAGGCTGTGTCCCTTTCAGGACCCAGCAGCAGAGCAAAAATGGGCACAAAGCACCAAAACAGAAGGCAGCTACTGCACATCAGTGCACTGTAATTGATTTGCTGTTGCCTGTGATCCCTTTTGCCCATTCCCTAAGACCCTCAGTGGATTCTTTTCTCCCCAGACCTGCTCTTGCTGGTGTATATGGTGAACTCACAGTGGAGCCAGACCTTCTGATGGGGATCAGACCACCAGAAACTACAGTCATTCCCTGGAGAGGAGAGAAGCTCTCCCTGCTGAACCTGTGCCAGCTCCAGCCAGTTCCCAACACTGCTGCCAGGCCAGATCCGCCTGCAGCCACGTGCTATACAAGTGGTATACAATGAGGTTGTTGGCATGCACCTGGGGCAGCTCTCCTGTTAACCCTCCTGGCCACCCTGGATGATCCTCCACCAGGATGCCACCCTGGGGCGGGTGACCCGAGCGGGCCAGGCAGATGTCCCCATGGGACATTGCTGCAGGTTTGTGCTGGCTGTCCTGTGTGAACTCCAGCATCAAGCACAGATGTCACAGCTGCCTCTTGGGTCTTCTCCTGCCCTGTGAGTTTCAGGCAGAGGTGACCTGAGCACCCACTGCTCCCTGCTCTGCTGGGGATGTGGTTTGTGGGGTATCTAGATCTACTCAAGAGGCTCTTTTAGTTGTAACAGCTCTGCTAAGGATGGGTCCTTGGGTGGCCCTTGCAGCAGCAGTGCTGAGAGTGGAGAGGTGACATGCTGCCTCTCGTTCCACCGTGCTATGGTGGTCTCTGAGGGGAGCCAGGGCAGGATGGGCCCACAGGCTGCTCTTGGGCTTCCCAATGAGAGGACATAAATGCTATAGGAGAGGATCTGGTACAGGGGATAGCATGCATCTTGTTGCAGCTGATATTGCTGGGAGAGGGTGAAGAGGACCCTGCCTGCTCCCAGAGAGCTGGCCCTGGGGTCAGGCCGAGCATCCTGTGACAGCAGCACACGGGCTTGGCGTGGGCAGGGTGGCCTCTAGCCCCTGTTCGGTCCCGCGGGCTGTGGTGGAGGAGAAGGCAGGTGCCTTGCCGTGCCCCAGGGCTGCAGAGGTGGGCACCATGCTGTGCTGCCCCTCTGGGGTCTCCGCGCCGCGCCGTTGCGGGACAGGATCCGTGCAGCCATCCTGCCTGGCTGAACAGCCCCTCCCGGCCGTATCGGAGGCTCCGGCGGCGGCTCTGCTTCCAGCCGCCGTGCAGCCCGTGCCAGAGCCCCCGATAACCATCTCCCATTGCGAAGGAGTTCAAGTCCCTGCTCCCCGGCCGATGAAGTCATCTGACCAGCACGGGAAGGCTGGCGATAGAGGGACCGGTCTGACTCCGGCCGCATCCCTGACGCAGCTCAGCTCGCAGGAGGCAGCGAGCGGCGGCCGGGCTCCGCCTGCTCCCCCGGCCCGGGGAGGGTCGCGGCTCTCCGGGCCCGTGCGGCCGGCGGCACGGCCGGGCCGGGAGCAGCAGCGGCCGCAGCCAGGGGGGCGACTCCCGAAAATCACGTGCTCGCCCGCGCCGTGGCACGGACGATTTGTCAAAGTCCCGGTCTCGTTTCCCTGATAAGATAGGGCTCGCGGAGTACAATAATGCTTTCCCGAGATACGATTGTGGCTCTTCTACCCGGCACATAGAGTCTAATTTTGGCCTCGCTGGGCTGACCGGGAGGGAGATGAGGCCGCGCGTTTGTGCTGCGATCCAGGGCAGCAGCAGAGCTTCCCAGGGACCGGGAGGTCCAGGGCAGCCCGGGTCCCTGAGGGTGAGCCGGGAGCTCACACGGTCCCCACCTCCCAGCCGCGGGGGGGTGGGGAAGGCTTTTGGCAAGTTGTGCCCCTGTGGCTTTGGAAAAGCTTCTCCCTGTCTCTGCGTCTCGTTTTCCTCATCTGCAGAGGTTTAACCGTGTCGACCATCCTGAGCGCTTTGGGCTCCTCTGCGTGTGAAGGGACGCGGATGCCCCCAGCCTCTCCGCCAGCGACATGCCCGCTCCTGAAGGGTGCAATGACTGCACGAGGAGCCGCTGTGACCGGCACAGCTTCGTATGGTGGAGCAGCCAGGATACCCCATGGAGACTAGAGTCTGGGAGACTGCTGGTAGACTGTCCGCGGGATGGATTCAGATCAGCCAGGCTTATCAGCACTCACCCTTATTACCTGAAAAAAAATCCATTTTCCGTACCCAACATCTGTAGCTTTACCCTCATGCCACCTTCCCTCTCGGTGCTTTGGAAGAAGGTGAACATTACCCCACCTTAAGGATGCATGGTGCTGGGTGGCCAGAGGTTCTTGCCCTGGCTAAGGACAGCTTCCCAGCTCCTGCTGTCTGCAGTTTTACTGTCCTGTCAAGCACAGGCCACGACCAGGGCAGGTGTGCAGGAAGGCGTCCAAGCTGCCCCTCTGCCAAGTGCTGGCCGCAGCCCCCTCCACAGGCAGCTCCACTTCCCTGGTGCAATCACAGAGGAGGAAAAAGGTGCTGTTAACAAAATCTGAACCCCCCCCTGATATCACCACACTTCTCCAAGAACAGGACCTTTTCAGTGATGATATAGAGGGATTGTTGTAGGCATTGGACCTTGCATCTCAGGAGGGTAATGTGCAGGCTTGCTGCTGAGACACATTTCCATTTTGGCATGTTGCTTGGGATATGCTTTCTGCACAATTTGAAATGTGAGCATAATACTATCTTCGTGAACCATATCCACTAGACTGATAATGTGACCCGACAAAAGGTCAATGGAAAAGTTAATATAATTTATTGGCTGATTTAAAAAAAATCTAATCATCTGTTTTTCCTTTTTCCTGAGCCCCCCACCCGCACCCAGCGCCCTGCTGACATTTTCCAGCTATTCCCAAAACAATGGCTGGGGTGGGAATGGTCTGAGCAGGCAAAGCCTTAAATAAGGCTTTTTCTGAGAGGCTGCACCTGCATCTTCTTGCTCTCCCCCCCCCTCCAAGACACATGCAAGGGATGCTCTGGGTGAGCGAGGAGCAGATTGAGTCACTGGCCTGGCCAGTGAACAGGGCTGGTACAAGTCTCCCAGACCGAGGCGGGTTTGGGCAGATCAAGCAACAACTGCACATTTGCAGGGTGTCCTCTGCTCCACGAGATGACCTGAATTCAGCTCACCTGCTTTGGGCTTGAAGAGGGAAACCTCAGGCTACACAATCAGAATTTGCATCTGCTAATTGCTTTCAGTCTAATTGCCTTCTGCTAAATTGCTTTTGTTTCTGTTCCTAACGAGAGCCGTGGGTGAGTTGTAGGGGCTGGGTGCTGCGTACCGCTGGTGTGGGCAGGTTTCCTCCCTCCGGGGGCTCTTTCCGGGCAGACCTTCCCATGGGAGGGAGCAGCAGGCTGGCGTAGGACCAGGGCACAGGGAGGCACCGCTGGTGCAGCTGGGGGCTCCTGGCCATCGTGGCAGCACCCTGGTCCAGTGCAACAAGGCACTGGGGAGGTGGTGTGCGCGGTGTCTGCTCGGCCACTGCCGACCTCCCAGCCTGGCCCTGGTTCTCCTTCCCCCACAGCTCTGGTGATCTGGCTGCTGGCAGAGGACTGCTCTGCTTACACCAGCGAGGCCAAGGTGCTGGTCTGCCTGGGCTGCTCAGGTGCCACCTGAACTCGTGTCCCATCGACAAGGTACAGCACCAACAGCTGGTTTCACAGCTAAGGATGGGAGAGAAGGAGAAAGGCTCTAGTCCTGTTGAACAGCAGAGAAGATAGTGTGCTTCGCGGTGTCTGATTTAACTGACCCGGTTTAAGGCTCTCTAGAATATGTATGGGCAGCACCTGCAACAGCTCACCCTGCTCAGAGACCAACCTTGGCTACAACAAGGACTGGAAAGGGTACATAGCCTGAAAGCAGGGCCTGGGGCTGCACCACCTCGCACTTGAGGAGCACAGGTACTCCTGTTTTGGTCTTGGTAAGGACACATCTCCCCTCCTTCCTGGGGCAGGAGCCCTCCCCTTTGGCAAGGCTGCTGATCACAAACCACCAAAAATCAAGCCGGGCCCATGCAAGTGAACAGCTTTGCTTTCACTCGTACAGACCCTTTGGGATGGAAACTCTTGATCTGCGAGTCTTGCTGACCGTTTTTATGAGACATCCACATAAATATTAGAGTATAAAAAGATAGACTTGGTTCAGTAGTGCCTAGTATTGCCTGGGCTCACTTCTGACCAAGGTGCTGTGGGCTGACGGGGTGGGAAGGGCTGTGGGCCAATGTGCCAGGCAAGGTTCAGTGGGTCCCTGAGTCCCATGGAGCAGCTGCTAGAGCAGTGCAACCTGGCCTCAGTAGTGGCCAGATGTTTTTAGATGGAGCCCTCAAGGGCCTAGAGAACATCATCTCTGTGGACATGGCCTTTGAGGTGAGGTCTCCGTCAGCACATTGCTCTGCCTCTTGGGAACACTGTGAGAAGACCCTGTTTAGGTGTGTGAACGTGTGCATGCCTTTGCATGTGTGTGTGTGTGCAGACATGAAACAGTGTTATGCAAGCACAGCTGTTCTTTGCACATTCCTCCCTTTGAGTTTCGCAGCCACCAAAAGCATGCTTCCACTCGCTCAGCCCAATATATGGGGTTGGAAGCAATAGGGAACAGCTGCCTCACCTCATAACTATTTAACAACCATTCGTCCCCTCGTGCCCTGGGGTCTGTATAGTCTGTAGAGTCATAAGAAGTGTCTGGAGCAATCAAGCGGCCAGCTGGTTGTCAGGGCACGACCTGTCCCAAGGATGTAGATGAGCTTGCTTCATGAGGGTATAGCTGCAGAAGTAGTTAGTCATTTCTCACACTGATGCTTTAGAGATGCAAAAGAAAGGACCCCAGAGGGAAAGGGATGGTGGAAAGGATCCAAGAACTTCTTGTTCAGCCTTAGCTATTCCTTAGAAGTGGCAGCTTTGAATTTGCCACCCCACTGAGCAGTGGGAGGGAGGTGACACCAGGGAAGCTGTCTTTTGGCATAGGCTTGAGGAAAGACGAAGTCCAGAGCTGCTTGTTTCTGTACAGCAGGCTGTAGCATGGCTGAGCTCTGTCATAGTGCTGCTATGTGTAGGCTTCTAGAGAAGAACCCTGGCTCCTGTCAGCAAGTGATTGGCATCACTGGTTTCTTAATAGTGGTGTGTCTAGGCCTTGCTGTTGTTGAGAAAAGCCTGAAGCGACTGACTGAACCCGGCCAGCATGGCTCAGAAATCAGGAGGCAAAGAAAAAGCAGGTAACTTTTTAAAAGTTTTTGTATGGATTCAGAAAAGCAAAACAAGCTGCAAATATGATTTCTCTTTGTTTTTTTTTTTTTTTTTTTTTTTTTTTTTTTTTTTTTTTGTCTCTGGTTCATGCATGTCGATGTGTGGGGCTGACCTTAGCTCAGGGATTCCCTGCTACGCATGCTCTTCTTCCCAGCCTGTTTCCACCTTGCACTTTGCTTTGCTGGGGTGCAGCTGCTGCGCAAGCAAGCCCTGCCTCAGAAACATGGGGCAGCCTTGCCTCGGAGGGGGGAACACTCTCTGGCCTGGCTTGGGGATCTCGGGAAGGACAGGAGTTCCTTCCCAGGCTGACTAAGAGGGGTTTCAAGTTCCACTTTTCTCTCCCTATTTTATAGACAGGTAAAATTAAGACACAAGAGGAGAGTTGGAGAAAGAACCCCAGAGCCTGGTTTTTGTGGCCCCTGCTGTACAAGTGGTGATGGATTTCTCCAAGCCTTCCACCAGCAAGAGCCTTTGGATGCTACTGTACCCAACAATGTGGAGATCAGCCTCTCTCTTCAGTTGCTTGTCAGGTGCCTGTGGTCACAGTACCCAAATATACCTGGCCAAGACCAACAGCAGGGACCCTTCTTATGGAGCTGCTTGCATCTTGTTGCTCTGAAGTTACCAGTGTGTGCTGCTTGTATTTCCAAGGCTTTTCACCTGTCCTAGAAACTGACTTTCAGTGTCTTGTGGCTGAACTGATCTTCTTTGGCCCTTGCAGAAGGTGTTCTTTGCCCATCAGCACGTTTAGCTGAAAAACATACAGCTCACCATTCCAGTTGGTGTCAGGCCACAGCTGGGCTGGGCACACTGTTCCCGACAGTAGCTACACTGTATGTGTGCAGGGGGAAAGGAAAGCTGTGGGAGATGATAGAGGGCATTGCGGCAGCTGTGTCTGCTTGCTGGTAGTCAGCAAGTCTCTAAAGGGAGTTCATTTGCTATCAAAGCTGACAGACCAACCTGGAGGTATCTGTGTCCTGGTTAGTCTATACAAAAAATTTGAGATAAAGAAGCTAAGCCAATTGAATTTGAGAGTAGCAGAAATAATGAATCTTGGCCTGTTTGAGTGGTTTGTTCCCTTGTCTTCCTCTCCCACTCCCCACCTTACCCTGTGGCCATACACTAGTGTCCCCCATGTCACCAAACTGTCCCTGTTTTTTATCCTACCACACCACTAGGGACCTGACTCTGGGACGTCACCAGCCCCTGGATGTAGCCAATGGCACTCTGTAGTCACCACCTCCCAGACCTTCTACTGGCCTTTCATGCCCTGCTGCCTGAGCAAAAGATGTTGAATACTTGGAGTTGTCCAAATTTTCCTAGGTGGATTGGCATGCCAGTGCAGGTGTGTTGTTTGCCCATAGTCAACCCAAATACGTGATCTTCTCTGTCTTTCTCTCATCTGGAGGCAGGGACTACCAGCTTGGCTATCTCTAATTCCCTGGAGATGTTAATTATCCTGTAAGTCCTCAGATTTTAATAAATCCGTGAACTTCACCCTGTTAGTCGAAATGAAAAAGAAATTAAGATTAAAAAGTTATTAATGAAGATGACTGACAGTGAGCTAAGTGAACAGAGAGCATGACTATCCAGCCTCCTTTTCCAAAGAAGCACGCCAAGGAGAGTAGGTGTTAGAGCCTTTCATGCAGAGACCTCCTCATGCAGCTAGTTGCAGTAGCACTGAAAGTTGCTGTTGCCCAGCCTTCCTCCTGAACGCAAGGTTTCCCAGCCTTGTGCTTTGTTTTAACAGCAATGACTGTCAGTCTCTAAAGCAGTTTCCCATGAGATGCTGTGAGGACAAGGTTGCATAAGTCATTTCAAATTAGAATGGCCAACGGAGTAGAGAAAGTGCTGGGAAGGCAGACAGGCATGGGCAGGAGCCGGGAAAGGCAGGCTAGCCATGGTGATTCCACAGTCTTCGCACTGCATTAGCTTCGCAACCCTTTCTCCACCCTCTCTTTAATGCAAGTTAATTTAAGGTTGGATAGAGAATTTAGTCTGGATAAAGCCACAAAAATGTTAGCTGCTGGGATCCGTTTGTGTCCTTTTGTGATTTCAGTTTAATTACTGCCAGCGAAAGAACATTGCCTTCTTGCCAAAGGCTTGCTTTCATCCTTACTTAGACACCATGTATTTATTGTCTGGTAAAACTATGGAAACTCCACAAGCACCCCATGGCAGAGAATATCTTGTGCTGCAATTGAAAGGCTGCTGGCTTGATGTGTATTTATATGGTTCAAATCTTTCTCCCGGTTTATGCTTTCAGAAGTGTTTCAGAAGATTTTGGATAATGTCAGGATAGAGAAAAAGAAACCAGTCTGTCTGGCGTGGTTGTCAGGCTTTACAGAAGCTCTTTGCCTTAGAGATGGGGCATTGTCTCATGCTTGTTGAACTCTAGTGCATTCTTTCCAACAAAAGGGTGCAGGATTGCAACTTGTCAAGTTAAAACTGTAATGAAGCCTAGAAAGTGAATAAGGACACCTCCAGGAGTGGGCACTGAATAGTGTATTGTACAGCTGCAGGCAACACCTGAAAAATGAAGCATTTACCTCCCATTTTGTGTGTGTACTTGTGTGTTTGTATACTCACACAGATGAGGACACCCACTTTCTGAGGTAAGCAGGGGAACTTGCATCCAAAGGGGAGTGAGCAGCATTAGCAGCAGAAACTGTATGATTATTAGTAGCTGTGATTATGGAGATCATTTGGAACAATTTCTGGATGCCAACATCCTGTCTGTGTCCACTGTAGCAAACAGCGTGAACCCACAAGAGCAGATACATACACCAGAGGAGCTGTTGCAGTTGCTGTATTTCAGAGCATTTTTATTTTGGTCTAACTCTAGTCGTTTCTGGAGCCTGAATAGCCATTAGCAGTTGGACCACATCAGGTAGGATCTTGGAGAGCAACTTCTGGTTTAATTTCATCCAAAGGGAATCTCATTCTTTTACCTCTTTGACGTAAAGCAAAGCACGGTGATGATAGGGACAGCCAAGAAACTTGCTTCAAAAGCCCACTCCTGGTCCAAACTAACAAACTAATATAGACTAATCTGTTAGGCCACTGTGCTCTGTCAGAAAGATCTCCTGGCTGGTGTCAAAGCTAGGTCACTTGTAGAGCTGGTAGACTCTAAGTCTCTGCCTAAGAGAGGCACAGTTGTTGTGGGTATTGCAGGAACAGCTTCTCCTGCTGTGGCCTGGCCCATGCTGTTGAAATCATGTCCTATGCCTAGCCACAGCAGTGGTTGAGAGTTGTCTTTTAATCTGCAAAAACAGGGATATTTTTGTTTCAGATCTGTGTTAGAATTTTGGAATCCGCAAGTTATGCACTTAAAAGTCGTTGTGCCTTGAGCACCTCAGTGGATTTTCCCCTGTTCTCCCCACCACTTACAGACCCTATTACTGTAGTAGTAAAAGGGAGATTTGTGTTTGGTTCCCTGGTGGAAAGGTAGGCTAATCGTCTCCTCATCATGAGTTTCACTTCACTCAGAGCCTCACTATATGCTTGCCCAAGTCCTGCAGGCATCGCTGCTGGCTGCTATTAGAGACAGGATCGGCACTGAACAGACCTTTGGTCTGAGCCACGATGGTTGCAAGAGTTGCAGATACAACTGATAGAGAAAGTCACAAGGTGTCATGTACGCTGTGTGATGCTTTCCTGAAAAAAATCACTAATTCAATTTTTTTTGATTCAATAGGGAAACTTTTCTGTGATAAATATTGTCATTAACTGCAAACCCAAGCAGCAGTAGTTCAAAGACATTTTTTTCCGCTGCTGTGTATCTAAAGCTGCTCATCACAAAATACCCCTTGTCCTGCTAACGGTAACAAGGATTGCATTCTTGCTTCGTGGTAAGGGTATGAAAGCAAGGCACTAATTTGCAGATCTTGAAGAATGTGTCAGTGGTATTTCAGTAGGTCTAATGCTCTGCAGCCTGTGAAGGCTGCACGGTAACTGAGAGGAAATATCTTTGTCCTTATTCACTTGGCTTTATTCCTAATTCACTCTTTGATGCCATCAGCCTGGGATAATGCATTGTCAGAGATACGCTTGAAATTAAGGAAATGAGTCTGATTAAGTCCTCTAAACATACTTTGGGGGGAGAAAATGTACAACAATAGAGGCATTAAAGGCCCTATTTTCAAGCAGTTTTTGTACAAAAACAAAACATCGTGCTGTCAGACGGTGAGCTCCACGAGTGCTGCGTGTGCCCTCCTCAGCTGGAAGGGGTTTCTCCTCTTCCAGTTCCGAGAGTTGCCAGGCAGCTCGACTCTTTCCCCCACGCCAAATGGCACGGGGGAGGCGAACTGGTCGTCTCACGCTTTCCTTGCAGCCAGGTAACAAATGTCGGAGCACTTCGCTCCTGCCGACCGCCCTGCTAGGCGAAGGGATGGTTCTGCAGGAGGGCTCCGCGCTCTAGGTTCGTCTGCAGCTTTTTGCTAAGTTTATGTTGGCTTGGGCTTCCTAGTTGCTCTGTTTTTCTTAGCTGGCATGGGGTACTTTCCCTGTAGGTAGGTTACCTCGTAAGGCATTTTTGCTGTCTGTGAATGGAGCTGTTTTTTTTAACCCTCTCTTTTATTAGAATACCTCTTTAGTGAAATCCACAGCTATAGATGCACCTGCTGGGTCTCCCTGGCAATGTTTCCACCGCTCTGGGGTTACTGCCGTCGAACTCAACCTTCCTTGCGTAGGAGGAAGCGCTGGCCCGTGTCTGCAGGCTGTGCTTTGTGGCCGCTGCCGCTCATGCTGCTGTGGTGCCGGGGGACATTGGCCACGGCCAGCGGCTGGATGGGACAGGCCCTGTGCAAACCATCAGGAAAAGTGTCCTCGGGGAGAGACTCGACCAACGAGCTTTCCAGCAGTGTATGCTGCAGGTCAGCATAAGAAATAACACGGTGGGGTTGTGCAAGCAGGCAAGGGCACTCAGATCCCACTTTTCTTTAGGCACAGCATGGGTCAGGCAGGGTCTGGCAGTCCCATTAGCTGAAAGACTTCTGATTATAAAAAAAAAAAAAAAAAAAAGAGAGAGAGAAATATCAGCAAAGTCCATGGCATATCAACTAGCTACATGGTAACTCAGCTAAGGCAGCAGGCGTCTTAAGAAGATAGTAACTTCTGGGGAAGGAATATGCTTTGAAGGGCATGAGAAACAGTGTGGAAATGAGACATGACCTCGTTTACTGCTTTTCATAGCAATCATAGGGCTAGCAAAAGCAATGGGAAAGCACAATATTATTTATTCTATCTATAAAAAGTGACTATTCAAGATCTTGTTCTAGTAAATGGAGCAGTGAATTCCCCTTTCACTGTGATTGCTCATGAAGACATGTGACTTATTAGATATGCTGCTGTTGTAATGGAAATAAGTAGCAAGACTATTTTAAACCACGAAGAACCAAATGTCCGTAGAAAGAAGCGGGGGGAAGGATTGGGCAACATGGAAGAAAAGAAAGGCTTCATCTATGGCAATCTTGGGCACTTTGTACAATTTACTTCTAAGCTGTTTCACAAGCTGTTCTGGCAAGGAAGTAATAATAAATTGTTTAACTACTCAGGCTTGCCAATGTACTTTAAGGAGCATTAAAAGGAGATTTTTAAGGACTCGTGTCTTTCACAGCATATGACTCATCTTCTTGAGCAGTAAAACTGTAATTGCACATTACTAACCACCATTTCATGGGACATTCAGCACACCTATCTGTGCACTCACGTGCTCCACCATTTGGTTGAAAAGTCAGGTTTTTCCGCGCAGACTTTGTGTGCGCTCGGACATCTCGGACAACGTCTGACAACCCAGCATGCTTCCCCCACAGCGCGGCGCTGAGTACCGCTGCTGCTGCCGACCTGCTGAAGCTGAAAACCTCAGCTGGCGGAGCGTGCCACGGCCGGCCTTGCGCCGAGCAGCCGGGGCCGGGGCGAGCGGGCAGCGGTAGGAGTGGATGATCCCTCCTCGTCTCCGAGCGGACCGGCTGGCCCCCGGTCTCCTCCGTGGTAAGGCGTGTGTTTGCAGAGTCCCCATCCGGGCTAACCGGGAGCCTGTTCGGTTTGGAGGTGGGTCTGTAGCCTACGCTGAGTTAAGGCACTTGTTTATACAGTTGTACTAGAAAAGACAAGGTGAAACATGCAACACACATTAAAAAGACTGAATAAATAAAGAGTAGGTTTTGATCTGTTCTCCTCTACTGCTTGGATGCCTTAGTTCTGGCAAATGGCAGATTTTGTATCAAACGCGGTCTTCAGCTAGGCTCTTGTGTTTGCTGGTTTAGAAATCCTGCACAGAGCAGGAAAGCCCTGCAAACCTTCTTAAAGCACAACGATTTTGACGCCTTGTAGCGGAGCACGCGGCCCCGTCAGCCAGGTGAGGTGCAACAGGTGACAAAGAGGCGTCTCCTGCCCCGCGGAGTTTACAGCCTCGGAGGGGAGAGAACAGCGCGTGCAGCGGGGGCGAGCCCTGCTTTTACCAGCGGGACCCCGCGCCCGCTGGGTCCGGGTTGCTCGGAGGGCGGGCTCGGGTGGAAAGCAGGCGGCCGCGCAATCCCCGCGGTCGCGGGGAGCCGAGAGGGGAAAGGCGGCCGCGGCCTCGTCCGTCCCCGCACTCCGAGCCGCCGCCTGCTCCCGCGTTACTCGAGGAGCTGCGGCGGCTGTGGACAGCCGGGACCTTTCCAAAAGAAGCGGCAGCATCAGGCGGGGTGGCCTGGCCCGTCTCCTGGCGGTGACGAGTCTGACGGAGGAGAACCGACCTGAGGAGAGCTGGGGCTCTTCCCCCGTAACGGCACCTCGCTTGGTTCTCCCAGGCGCGTTAACAGAACCGAACGCAGCGATTTACGGGTAAGCCACAGCTCCCCGGGCCTTGTGACCTGCCCCTTTCCTCGAAAAGGCCCAGCTAGCAGTGCTGCAACACAGCCAGACTTGCCGGTCTTCTCCAGTGTTACAAAAAGAAAAAAAAAAGATATAATAATAATGCCGCAAGAACTGGAAAGCAGCTGAGAAACAGCTTAAGGAGATGGGTGGAGGGAACATGCCAACCACAAAATTAATCTTTGAGTTAATTAAAGCCTGCATGCTCTGAGGTTTGTGAAGCAATAAACGAGTTCAAATTTGCCAGAGACTGAAAAAGAAAAGCAATTAGGTGTAAGGGAAACTTTCTAGCATGGATAAAGATAATACATTAGAATACGCAACGGGTTGAAAAATACGATGAGAATTTAACCTTTAGCTGAAAATGACTGAGGGAATTCTGATGAAGAACATACAAGCACATATGGATCAAAGCAGTTTTTCTTATTCTTTTTACGAACAGGGAGTAACAGAGAAAGAGCTTCTGTTTAGCAGCAGCAATAACCCCTTAATGTTTTCCCTTTAAGCCAAATGGTAGACTTTTTCCACCAGTCAGTACTTAGCCCCCCCACCCCCCCCACCCCAAACCTCTTTCTTGGCTTTTCCTCATCAAAGCCATGTTTCTGGGGCTGTATGGATTTCTGCTCCTTCCATTTACTCGCTTTTGTTCTGTTTTATCTCTTTCTATCCGTATCTAGGCAGAAAAGTACCCAACTAAATCTCCCTACCTCCGTATGACTTTGTTCTGGGCACTGGCATATACCTGCATCTCATACGGAGGATGCAATGGCTTGCATAAGGAAATATTCATTATACAGACTGGGAACAGAGGACGGCAATTACTCCTCAGCTGCTGTCCGGCTTTACCAAGCCAACGGGAAAAAACCTTTCGGACTTTGTGCTGAGATGCAAGGGGGAGCTGCAAAGTTTTAGGCTAAGTTATAAAGACAATGCAAGCAACTATAAATGTACAGATAAAAAACAGCTTAGGGTAATGCTGTACTAGACTTATCCAGATAGGTGAAGAATTTATCCACGGAAGTAACCACAGTCTGGTCTACTTGCATTGTACAGAGGGAACAGACTTCCATCAGGCAAAATGTGTTTAGGTATTTAGTGCTACAAAAGCACCAGATTTGCAAGGCTGAAAATACTCATGAGCAAAAGAGAGCCTCAGGAAATACTATGACACAATCCAAATGGAAATTGGGGCAGTTCTTTACAAAGCTGTTATTAGATGACTCAAATCCTCACAATTGCAGTGTCACAAAAGGAGACTTTTTTTTTTTTTTTTTTTTTTTTTTTTAAGAAATACCCTCTGCTTAAAAAGCAGCAATAAAGAATTATGTACCGATGAAAATTTGGCAAGCTGATAGCAATGGACAAATCAACAGTTTGAAAACAGAGACAACGAGTTAGTGAAATTCAATGAAAAAAATCTATGGCCAGTATCATTTATCACCACACAGTAGTGTTTCCTTCTGGCACAAAGAAAATCCTAATGATGATTTAGGTGGGATATTAAATGAATATAGTGAAAAAAAAATCAGTGAAAAAGCTGAAATTATTCAGTAAGTATTTCTGTTCAGCATTTGGAAAATGGACCATACTTAATAGAGGTATGTTTCTCTTCCACCTGTGACCAAGGTGAATGATAAACTAATAACCACTGTTAAAACTAAGGCTGGGAAACTTGCACACGGAAGTATTTTAATAATTGTCTGAGATCATCATCAAACCTTTATACTGATTTCTCAGCAAATACTGTATCACTGCAGAATTTCCAGATAATCAGGGAAAACTACTGTTGAGTCAGTATGTAAAAACATTAACTGATTTGTCCCAGGTAAGCAGTAACCGCAGCTTGGCTAATTTGATGCCAGGTTTTTGCAAAAGCACTAAGTAGCTTGATAAAGAATGCAGTTAGTACAGAATTAAACTGCAATGTTACTACAGATGGCACCTTAGCAGAAAACAGATGTTGTCGAAGAAACTTTTTTACATTTTTTCGGTGACCTGAGGAGGGTGACCGCTCAGACTTGACTCAGATCAGCTTCATGTTATGCCTAATCGACGGGCTGCTGCCAGAAGAGGCAGTTTTGTTTCTCTTTTCCTTTTCCTCTCATTCCCTTAAATAGTGGTCGCATGCCTGTCTGGTGAATCAGTTCAACTGCCTGCGCCAACAGAAAACTATTCCTTTTCTATTTTTTATTGGCATAGTTTCCTGTTGGATCACCTTGCTGAACTGACTCATCCTGTGGCAGGGCAATCAGCAGAGCAGCTGCAAAGGACGGGGTGAGAGCGCACCGCTGGGGAATGAGTCGCTCTGTGCGATGGGCTTATCCCAGCCCCTTTCAGAAGCAGCTGTCTTTGCGTGAGATAAGATGCAACGCTGAACATCTGCCTTAATCTGGAATGACTCTTTGAAAAAAAATAATACTAAATGAAAATAAACATAGACCCTGTGAAATGGATTACACTGCTCTTCAAAGGCTGATAAAATCTTAAAAATTAACCCGCCATCCACCTAAGGGCATGTTTACTGAAGTCACACAAGAGTCCCTTTTTTGCCCTACAATGTTTATTACCCTTATATATGACCTAGAAAAATATCAAAATAATTTCTGGTATAGTGTGTGTGTGGAAAATACGTATATTGGTAGGATAGTAAGCAAGAGCGGGACAAGTCAGTCGCATCAACCCAGCTTGTTTACTTGGCTGAGTTCATTTGAGCAATACAAATTTTACTAAACTAAACACCTGGTTCTAGGAACCGAGCCATGGCACACACAGGTTTCAGTAGAGCACGTCATAGAAAGCAGCGACATGACTGCCAAGGAGGAAAAATAATAAGCAATGAGTGCTAAGCATATTGTTTCCTTAGGCACCATTAAATTTCCAGGTAAGTGTATCATTAGGTGACTGCAAATGCTGTTGACATAAACACAGTTAGAGACTGGGTTATTAAAAGCGAGCATGTATTTTACAGTGGGGTGTGGAGCAGGAGAAATTGGCCTTCTGAATTCTTGTTGGGTTGCAACAAATAGGAGCCCGAGCAGTCTGTAAACAACAATATTCTTCTTTTAAACCACTGGGATTTGGTTCTCTCCCAACAGCCGTTTTTTAAATGGTGCCTCTGCTGGAGTTTTCAAATATTCTCAGAAAGGACTGTCATCATCGCTTAACGGGAGATTTTCCACGAGCCACCTCCCCTCTCTCTCACCATTATATAACATCCTTGCGGCAACAGATGCCTTCAAGGAAAAGTATCTGGAAAGTGTTTAGTGCAGTTTTAGATGCTATCAGCTGAATGTAACAGCTGGAAGCAAAAAAAGTGCCAGACTTACAGGACTGGGCAGCTTTCTGCAACCTGCCAGCTGAAGCCTGAAGGAACAGAGTTTGGAGATTACTTTGATTGTGTTTCCTCATTCACCTTATGCAGTGAGTCCTATGAATCAGGTAGTGAGAAGAACAACAGCGTACTCGCCTACTCTTCTGTGCGTCAAACCCACCGCGGTGTGAAGACATGGCCTGGATATGTAGTAAATTCCTCCAAGAGAGGCTTAAAATGCCTCAGTCTAGCACACTGTCAACGTCTGCACTATTTGCCATCTTATAACAAGTGGGGACCCTGGCAGCTAACGCCTGCTCCCAGTACCGCCCTGCCCTATCCCCAAAGCGTTTCTCCAGCCTCAGAGCATCCCAGCGGCCCTAGAGGATTTCAGCCCCATTCCCTGAATGCAATAACCCCAGAAGTCTTATGTTATCTTGTTGGTTCTCCTCTGTCCCGCAGCAACTTCAGTCTAAGCTCCCACACTGCACAGATCTCACCCCAGATCACTAAATTCCTCCAAGTACCGTGCACTGTTCCTCCTCCTCCTCCTCTCCCCCCACAGGTCTCCGCCACAGCTCCCTCCCAGCTGCAGAGACCTCCGACGTTATGTCCCAGGACCATCGGCTCCGCCACCCCTGCCCTCACCCTGCTGCCCCCGTGCCACGGTTACACCCCGAGCCCCCGCGTGGCCCTCCTGTGCGGAGGCCCCCGCGGCAGCCACCCGCTCCCCTTACCGCCGCCCCCCGAGAGGTTCTTGGCACTGTTGCACCCCTCCATCGCGCCCCGGGCACTGGGTCCCCATCCCTGCTGCAACCGTGGCCCCAGAACCACTCCGCTCTGGGCTGGGTCCCATGCCTTCCCCCACTCCTGGTGCCCCTGAGCCCCCCGTAACTAGCCCCCCCCCATAGCTATCCATCACGATGAGACCTCCACAGAGATCCTCACCCACGGCCACCTACCCTCCTGCCCCACAGATCCTCCAACCCCATGGCTACCTCCTGCCCCTGAAACCTCCTCTGTCTCCTGCCCCATACCTTTCTCCTTGCCCCAAGATTCTGCATCCCCATCCTCCCCACAGCTATCTGCCTGCCCCACAGATACCCCACCCTGACCCCACACCTCTCCCTCTGCCCTGAGACCTACCAGCCCCATCCCCATGGCTGTCCCACTGCCCCAAGGATCCCCCCAGCCCCATGGCTCTCCCCTGCCCCCCAGCCCCATCCCCATGGCTGTCCCACTGCCCCAAGGATCCCCCCAGCCCCATGGCTCTCCCCTGCCCCCCAGCCCCATCCCCATGGCTGTCCCCCTGCCCCAAGGATCCCCCCAGCCCCATGGCTCTCCCCTGCCCCCCAGCCCCCCCATCCCCATCCCCATCCCCATCCCCATCCCCATCCCCATCCCCATCCCCATGGCTGTCCCCCAGCCCCAGGCCCCGCCCCTTCCCGGCCGAGGCCCCGCCCCTCGTCGAGCCCCGCCCCGCGGCCCGGGCTGGGGCCGCGCCGCCGCCCGCTCTTCCGGCGCGTGAAGGGGCGTGTCGCGGCGGCGTCACTTCCGCGCCCCCTCCCTGCCCCGCCCAGCGCGGCCGGCGCGTGGAGCCGGTTGGCGGCGGTTCCGGTGGCGCCTCGCGAGGCAGCCGCGGCGCGGGGCGGGCGGGGCGGCCGGGGGAGAGCCGGTCCCGCGCCCGGTCCCGCGCCCACCCCGGCGACATGGGGCTCAGCTGAGGGCGCCGGTGAGTGGGGCCGCGACGCTGCGCGGCCGGGCAGGTGAGAGCGCCGCGGGCTGCGCCGGGCCGGGCCGCGCCGCCGCCCCGCTCCGCCCGCAGCGGCCTCCTCGGCGGCGCCGTGGTACCTGGGCCGGGGCCGCTCCGCGGGGGCCGGCGCGCCGGGGCCGCCCCCGCGGCCTGTGCGGCCGCTGCCGGCGCCCGCCCTCGCCGCCGGCGGCCCCGGGCGCGAAGGCGGCGGCGGCGGCGGGGCGGCCCCGCGGGGCCCCCAGCGCCGCCGCGGCCCCGCCCTGCGCCGGGCGCCGCGCGCGGAGGCGGCGGGTTTCGCGGGGGGCGCCTCGCGGCGGGGCGAGCGGCTGGGCGCGCTTGGCCCGCGCGCGGAGGCGCCGCGTGCTGCACGCGCAGCCTGGCATCGCCCTGCGCCTAGCGCAGCGGCCGGAGCGCTTTGCTGCTGCGGCCCGCCCCGCGCGGGCTCCGTCCGGTGGAGCTGTTCGTGTTTGTGCGGCAGAGAGAAGTCCGAGAAGCGGGCTCGGTGCTTCCCAAATGCTTTGGGGCAGAGGAGTCTGTGCTACGCTGCTGTCGACAAAGGTTATAGAGGGTTTTTCTGTCAGTTGAGCTGTGGAGATGGTGACCTCAGGCTGCAAAAGCCTGCCATCCCTGCTTCATTTAAAAGATAATGCCTCTCCATGCCTGTTAACCGTGAAACACTTGATAGGTGAATTAAACACCGAGAGCTGAAACGGAATTGGTTAGGTGGTTTTTTTAAAAACAACTGCCTTATTCAGACACATCTTCTGTATTTCAGAAAATACTAGGGACATGCCTCGCTGGAGTAAAGGCAGTCAGTAGCTTTACATTCACCTGCCTGTTAAGTGCTTAGCATGGCCTACCGGCCTGTTGTCCCGTTTCTTATTTTTAATAATCGATCAGTGATACTATTGTCCTCTTTAGGCTGCTTTTCTACAGTCATGTTAACAGCTGAAATGCAGTTTTTACCTTTGAAATTCAGACCAATTAAGATTTGGTCTTAATTCTTTAAAGCATGTGCACTTCTGTTTAAATACAGCAGCATTTCATTGCAGTATGTGAGATGGAAAGAAAGAACTTGACTATCTGCAGTGTTGGCCATACAAGCTGATTACTGCCAGTATCGTGCTTGCTTGCTGGCCATTGAGCTGTATCTACCTGCAGCTCTTGTGGCTGGATGACTGCTTTCAATCCTGCTGGAGCAGTTCAGGAAGCTATTGTCTCACTCAACTGATACTGTCTAGCCTGCAGCTATAGAAGATGGTTAATGTCTAAGCTGTTCTAACGTGATCACAGGTAGTTGTTGGGCTGTGCTGCCTCTGTTTTCTCTTAATCTAATTGTTGAGAATTTTGATCTAGTGTTAGAGTTCTTTAAAAAATTTTCTTTGCTGTGTTGATTTGAATTAATTTTTAATTCATACTAGAACTATGTTGTATGTTCTTAGCTAGTGCAATTAAAGTTTTAAGTTTCACTTAGCGTATTCATTGTTCTGACTGTATATTTTTTTTTTTATTGTAGGTGACTCAGCCATTGTATGCATGAGATTTGTCCACACACTGGCTCTTCAGACAGGTTAGGTATATTTTTCTGTGATCAGTTTGATTATATCTGAAAGCTCTGAAACTGAATTTTAAAAGATAACATTATCTACTGCAGAATATTGAATTGCTTGTACCTTTGGAGAAAGATCTGGACATGCTTACTTTCTTCTGGCATTGTTTAAGAATGATATAATATAAATCATTTGTGTCACAACAATAAGGGCTACATACTGCTATTATTTTAAACCGCCTTTCCTTGTTAGCTAGTTAAAAACTTAACTTTACAAAGTCTAATGGAGATGTACCATTTAAACTCTTAACTATATAGTTCAATTTTAAGTTTATTGATGCTGATTTAAATTCCTGGTCCTGACTCTTGGGGAACGTACTGTTAAGATGGCTGGGTGAAGTTAAAAATACGTTGTATATTTTCAGTGTAGTCACCTGTGAGGAAGGACACTAGCTTTTAGCAGCATGGAAGCTTCCGAAGTGAGAGTGTAAGTCAGCTGGTGAAAAACTATGATTAAATCTTTTAAAGTGCTTCAGCAGATGGGTAAGCATTCCAGTTACAGATGGGATGCTGAGGTGAGATGCAGAATGTAAGTGGTTTAGAAGGCTCTCTGTAAAGCATAGAGTAGAATGAAGGGCTTTTCCCAAGCGATTGTTCAAGATGGTCCTGCTGCCGAAAACGGGTCTCTTGCCCTGGCTGCATTTTCTGCCTCCATGCTATGGCACCTTAAGTGTTCTGTGACTGTGCAGTCTAAACACAAGACAGAAGGACTTAGGCTGTCACGGATAACTTGGAGTCTTAAGTTATGTCACCAACATTGATCTTTGTAGAAGCTGTACTTCTAAGATTTTCAGACCAAATAACTGATTTAATGTATGACTGTTTGTCCTGTAGTGAGAGGTGGGTCTGATTTGGTTTGGCTGTGAAATACACGGATTGTGCATTGCACGTAGCCATCATGAATGTTGAGGGGCAATAAATTGTGTGTTTTTTCTGGTCAGTGGCTGAAGTTCCAGCTCCTGCTGTTTGATGCCTCCAGTGAAAATCGGTTTCTAGCTTTCCAGTTACAGTTTTTGTTTTACTTCCATATCTCTAATCTTGATCTCATATTTTCAGTTCTCAGTTAAGCACTTCTGTTTAGTGTGTTACTTCTTATTAAATGTTTTTCCTTTTCAGTACATCTCTCCATTTTGTCTAGTGTACTCTCTGATGAAGTATAATCAGTTTGTAGGCTAGACTGTTCAAACAGAAATGTGTTATTGTAGTTCTGTGCCTTGAATTTTTTGCTAGTTATACCTTCTGACTTCATGTTGCTTGGATTCCTGAAGTCTCTGTTACCATGGTGACTGACTGTCTCAGTCCTTTAGAACAACTCTTCCTAACTTTTGTGTTTATATAGAGTATTTAATTTGAATTGAGCTTGGTGAGCTGTGCTGTTCCCTTTCTAGTCCTGTTTTTTCTCAGCTGTCATCTTCAGAGTTTCTTGCTGGGGTTCTGACTGCACATTTTCCATCATCTCTTTGTTTGTACCCTCCCTATCCAAGGACCCACCAGGCAGTGGGATCTTGTTAACTTCTTTCTGGTTTTGACCAAAGCTGATTGTTCATGCTGGCAGAAGAAAGAAGCTTAATGAAGGGGATTCAAGAACCTTGAGGTTCTCCAGCAGAGCCACTGAACACCATCCATTGACTTCCTGAATACCTTCCAGAAGTAGTAATGCTGATCTAGATGGTCTACTTAATGTCTTCCAGTGCCCTCTAGACTGGACCCAATCATACTCTCATTTTTTTTTAAATGCCATGTCCTAGAATTAGTTTCTGTTTTTCTTTTCCTATATTTCTTTTTTCATTCATTCCTTTTTTTCCTATGGGAAAGGCTCAGTGACTCAGTCAGGCACTAATTCATCTCAAACCTAAAAGGAGAGGGACTAAAGGTCCTAGCTGCCTAGTCAGGCAGCATGCAATGTCTGGCTAGAGGAGGGAAGTGGGGAGGGAAGTTGCGTCATGGTAGCTGAGTATGACTGAGAAACTTAGAGATTCAGCCCTCTCTCTTTAGCATGCCGTCTGAGACGCGTTGTGCGTCCCACAAATTGTTTTACTGCCGGCCTAAGGAATTATTAAAAAAAAAAAAAAGACCTGAGGTCCTCAGAATAATTTTTCTTATTTGCCTCAAGGAAGTGGTGTCTATACTATCTTCTGTGTGGAGGATAAAACGGACAATCAGTGAGACCTGAACTTTCAATGATACAGAGCCAAATTCTGCTTGTTCTGTGGGAATGAATGGCATTTATTGTTGAAGCCAGGTCCAAGTGAGGCATTCAGGTCACAGAGTAAATATGTGTTAGAACTGGGGGGGTTGACACAGAGAAAGGCAGGTTTTCATCAAACATTTTGACCAACGGCCCCTTTTTTGGGAAACTTTCAGGTAATTTTACTAAAATTCTAAGTTTCAGGAACTTAAAAAAGACCTCATTAGCTGTCATTTATTTTGACCATTCCTCAGTGCATACTCCCATTATCCAAGATGAGTGGGTGGAGGTCTTAAAAATGTGTGCTTTTGGGAGCAGGGTTTACCTGTGTCCACAGCACGGTGTCTAGTATGGCCAAGCCTGCTTTGGGCTTATAGGCATATTGTTGTGCAAGTTGGTAGGTTTGTGTTCTTTTAGTGAAAAAAAAAAAAACTATTTTGACTAGAGCATGAATCTGCTTATGTCTAGAATGATAGCATTCACACAAAAACAGTTGAAAAAATCCTAATTTCCTAGTAGTACATTTTTAAAAATATTTTAAAAACCAGTAACACTAAAGTGTTTCCCTCTCACTGTTACACAGAGTGATAAAAATAGTTTTCATTCATAAAAAGCTATTTCCTTTGTTAAGTCATCTACTTAGCAGAGAACAAAAGTTCAGTTTATGGTAAACTGTAGTTGTATTATAGCCTCAACTCTTGACACCTTTGTTCCTGGTTGAAATTAGACTGTAGTCTTTAATCTTTTGTAGCTGAAAGGCAATTTTAAGTAACAGAGGATAGGTGATTCGGTAGTTACTGCTCAGAAGTTATGAACATGACCTAGTACAAAAATCCTATGTACTGTGTGCTGCTGCTCCTTTTTTTTTAAATATGGAACTTAACTTCAGGGTTCACAAGTCTAGCTCCCTGTTCTTAAAAGTGGTGTGGTATCATCCAGTTTGTAATTTTATCAGTTTTGACAGAGCTGTCTGTATTTTGAATGAGTTGTTCTTGCATAGCTCCTGTATTTCTCCTTTAAAAAAGGAATTTAGCCCCTGTTCTGGTTTATTAGAATTGTGGCATTACATTGTTCATCTTAAAGCATCTCTTTTCCAAAGAGGAGCGGGTACTGGCATTTGTACAGGCACAAGCCCGTTGCATTTTTTTACCTAATTGGATTGAAATTTCTGATCTTTTAAGAGCAAAAGACAATCCTTCAAAACCAAAATTCCTAATTCTATTTCCTTTTAGACCTTTATCAAGGTCTAGTAATGTATTGCTGACTTTTTCAGTTAGAAGGTACATACAGCAACAGAAATGGACATTCCTTGAGATTTTATTCTAGCTATTAGGGAGAATCAATGTGGAGGATATCAAAATGAAAGGTGACAAATGATAACGGCTATGAAGTCAGTTTGTGATTCTTATACAGTGTAGGAGACAGAATAGCAAAATAAGAAGGGTTTCAAGAAATGAAGTAATACAACTGTTTTATAAGCTTTTACTGACTGCAGATGCAAAAAAGAACTTACAGAAAGTAGAGAAAAGTCGGATTATAAAAAATGTGCATAAAGAATATGTATAAAAGGACAGTGAGAATCAGTAGGGGCAGAAATTGGAAAGACTGAAGTGCAAACTGAGGTGCAGCTAGCAAGAGACAGCTATGAAGATTCCTAGAGAAGTACATTAATAGAAGGAGGAAGACTAGAAAATGTGGCCTTTTTAGTGGAGTAGGTATGTATCTGCAGAAGATGCTGCACGTTTAAAGTGTTCAATGCCTTTTTTTGTTTGCCTTCTCTCAAAGATAATGTCACACAGGTGATTAATTTTGTTTATACTTCTGATGAGGTAATATTTTGCACTAGAAAGTACTTTGGTTGAACATTTATGCACAGATGGCCTTGATAAGCTTCATTATAAAATTCTTAAAGCAGCTCAAAGTGCCTAGAGGCTATCACTGGACTCAGTGAGACTAGAAGGCTAGTGAAGGGAAATTCAGTGTTACATGAAAGTGATGAGGAAGAGGAGTTGCAGGTTTAACAGCTCTTAAGCTGAACTGCTGGGAGAAGGTGAGATAAATAAGCAAGTATTCTATTTTCCAAGTACTTGGAAGATAACTGAGAGAAAAACGGCAACATGAATTGATTTGTGAAAAGCTAATTGCATTGGATAAGCCTAATGCCTTTCTATTGCAGAGCAGCAGGCGCTGTGGATAGGGCAGAAATGGTAAAATTCTTGCCCCTGTATTTTTAATGAAGCTTTCTGAGGGCTGAGTATAGTTGTCTGTAATGAAAGCATGTCAGTTGGCTGATTTAGTAAGCTTAGTAAATTCTCAGGGAGTCTGTGTTGGAGGACATGATGAGAGTTCAAAATGCCCTGAAAAATGGAATGAAATTCAGTAGGGACAAATGCAGAGTACTGTACCTTGGCAAGAATTATCAGCTGTTCAAATGCAGGATGAGGAATAACTGCTTAGGTACTAGAAAAAAGGACCTGGGGATGTACTGGATCACAAGTTGGACATGAGTCAGTGTCATGCTGTTAGCAGAAAAGGCAAATATCCACTGGGATGTTTAAACAGGAGTATTGTCTGTGAGATGTGATGATTAAATCCTTTGGCTGTATTTACTGTTGGTATACTCTCAAAGTACGAAAAGTATCTGTTTTGGGTGCCAGAATTCAAGAACAAGAACGATTTGGACCACTTGGAAAGAGTTCAGAGAAGAGAAATGGGAATGATCAGCGTTTGAGGAAACATAACTCTGCAGAGATGGAGGAAAATTAGTGTTTGGCAAGAGATGAGAAGGTTGAGGGGAATGTAAGAGACTTCAAGTATTTAAAAGATTTGCAAGAGGGAATGCTGTTTTCCATGACTGTGATGGACAGTTTGAAATAGGGTTAAGTTTCATCAAAGAAAACATAGATTATACCTTAAACACAGACACTTTCTCACAGTAGAAAGTAGTACTTTAAGAAGCCTTTTTATTGGTGGCCATCAAAAATAAGGCAATGCATTTGAGAAAGACAAGTTGATTTAGGTTAGAACAGACTAAGCTCTCTGTTAATACTAATTTTAGTTTGTGTTGGGCCAAGTGGTTAAAAAAAAAAAAGCATAGGATTCTTTTTGTCTATTGCTTGATTGTATCATGTGAGTTTAGACCTTCCATGGTTACCATAGATTAGATTATGCTATGTGTATTAGTTTGGAAAGATACTGTGCTCTGGATATTAATTATCTCTCTCTCATATATATGGGATTTTGCTTCTCATGAATGAAGCATGTTCTCTAGTGCTGTAGGAAGATCCTAAAAAACCTCAAAAAAGGTAGAAATTCTGTAGTATGGGGTAAGTGTGTGTAACTTTAATATAGTAGAGCATTGCTAAATTCCTGGTTAGTTTAGAAGTCTTGGTAGCTTCAGATTTCCACTTTAGACTTGAGCGGTAATCCTGATGCTGCTTATCCATGCTTAGGAAGGTCTACCTTGGGCTTTGAAGATAAGTTTTGAAGGACACATGCGTCAGTGTGTTAACTAGTACAACGAGCCTGGGTGAGGACATCCAGATTTTAAACTGGAAAGTCCAAATGTCAGCATAGCACTGTTATTTCATATATTTTCAGCATTCTTAAAGTTGGTCTTGTGTGATTGTAGTAGATGCATGACAAAAGATTTGCATGGCAAAACAGAGAAGCAAACTATTCTTTCCATTTTGGTGATCGATTTGTAAGAAAATAACTGTAGTAAATGAAAAAATTACTCTAATCCTATTTGTTTTTCTATTATGCTGTGCCTCCAGATCAATGAAGAGGAGTACAGTTGCCCTTGGAACTCTGTCCTTTAGATCTGCCACAATGATTAGTGACAACAACAGCAAGAGCTTATCTTCTGGAGGATACATTTAACGTGGTAGTAGATAGGAGCTGAAAGTTCAGTGATGTTGGTAAGGCTTGGCTCCTAATGCAGAGATTACATGGTATGTTGCAGTTACATTGCATCACCTGCCTGACTTTACCTTCACCCTGTAATAGTATGTATTAAAATATGTATCTTTTGGATACAGATAAATTTCTGGGAGTCCTGTTGTTATTGAATTGTTAGAGAATTTCTTCTTGTGAGCAGAGAAAGTTTTTTTACATCTGTTTCTCGAACAGAAGAAGTGTTTTTAGAAGAGTGGAGGAACCCTAACATACCTACCATTGTTAAAGAAGGCTAGTGAAGTCAAAGGGGTTCTGTTGGCTTCAGCAGGTTTTGTTTGAGGGTGCTACTGTGTGAAACTGGTGCTTCTGTGACCATTCCGATCTGATGAGCTAGCAAAATGTTCTTTTCAGGCCAACTGAATAATACAAACAGCTATATAAAAGGGCTATCAAATAGACAGTCTTGGCAAGTGTGTTCTTTAGATTAACCCTCCCTTCTGGTGGGTTGTTTGCTGAAAACCACAAAAAAGTACTGTTTCTAGAGAGGGTCTTGACATGGCTTTTCTGCATCATAGGCAAATCTAATTCCTAGGGCCTTAATACTGGCAATATTGAAGACTTCTGGTGTGAAAAAGAGTAGTGATTTTTTGGCACCTATTTGAGCAGCCAAGCTTTAAATGCCGATGATGTATGGATGAAATGCAGCTTCTGCCTGTCTGTTGTTCTGTACAATTGTACTACTACAACAATTACCTAGCTGTGTGGGTGAGATCAGCCCATGGATGAAGGATGTGTGGCTGGAGCCGAGACAAATGTATACCTCTGAGCAAATGGAAGTATTCTGAAATTGTTTAGTCTCCTTTGGCTGAAGGCATATTCAGGTCTCTGACTCTGTAAATTTCATTAGTTCATCTGCAAATTTTACTTTAAATTTCCGTTACAAATTATATTTTCTTATGACTGTCTTCTACGGTTCAAGTACTTTTTTAAGGAATGGCCAAAAATGTGCAAATTCATATAATGCTTTACTACACAAATTGTACGCTCTTTGCGAGGAAGATGCGATGAAAAACAACTTATAGTTTTGTCAGCTCTATGGAGTCAGTCTATAGCATGATATTGTAGGTGTCTGCTTAGAGTTCTTCCCTTTCTCATCTCTTACCTAGCTACATAGTGCTTTGGTCAATAGTGAGGCATTTAGCACAGTTGCATTCTGAGGATTAATTATAAAGAATTTTTGGGCCCCAAGCTGGTATGCTAGTAGCATTTGTGGTGCTGATTCTTATATTATAGTCATTTCTCTGGTCATTACCACTACAGCATACACTTTGAAGTGCTGCTGCTTTGTTGGAGGCTACTGGTCCTCATAATTGCATTGGTAGAATGGATCATATGACTACTTTTCTCATGTTTCAGTGCAAAGTAATTTGGATTTGCCTAGTCCCCAGCTTGAATGTGGAACAAATGTGGAGTGCCTCAGTTTATGCTTCTTGCTGTTATTCTGCTATTACTTAAATGGCGAGGAAGCAACAGTATCTTACATGCTGTAATTGTATGTCCAACTGAAGTCACCAGTAACACAGTTGTAAAGTGCTTATTACCAACTGTTGATAGGTATGGTAGGAATGGTAGGAGAAGACCAGTCAAACAGTGATTGTGTTCCTACCAGATTGACTAGCTCCTAACAGGAAAGGCTGTATATATCATGCGGAGAATATGTTGATGTGTACCCTGTGAAAATTCATTCTATTGACTTTTTTAATTGTAGTTCAGCTTTTGTAAATTTCACTTTCCTTGGGGTCTGTCATTCCCGATATTGTGGGCAGTCAGATATACCAAAACAGTTGTTTAAGTTCATGTGGCAGTATTTTGCAGTCTGCTTAGTGTTTGACTCTATCCTCCCGTGTTACCTTTGCTAGATACTTGAAATGTATTTTATATCTGTGCTCTCCTCCATCAGGGAACCTCCTCCTTCCTTGGATGCTAGTTAGTTTTTTTAGCTAGGTTAATGTTTTCTCGTTTTGAAAGTCTGGTATTGTATTCATTAAATATAGGTGTGAAAATAAGCTTGTAGACATCCATAATATTAGCCTGAAGGATAGGAAAAATACACTAACTTGTGTCTGATTCCCCTCTCAATGTTCCATTAAGGTAAGATAATAATGGCTCAGTTTGGGTTTTTACTTTTTGGTTGTTTTACTTTCATTTGGATGAGGTAGTTGATGTGGAGTTGCTCTTCTGAGTGCTTCAGCTAAGGAGAGGCCAGATCACATATTCATACCGTGTGTTACAACGTAATCTAAATTAGGTCTTTGCTGAGTTCTTTAGTTCCACTGTATAAAGTAAGGTATTCTAAAGACTCCTCAAGGAATTTCTAGATTAGGGAGTTTGCAGGCAATGTGTAAATGAAGTTAACATCTGTCAGAAAGCTGTACGTGTGGATTTCTAACTGCATTAATCACAAAGGTTTGCTAGATGCTGTGGATAAAGTTTACTGTACCTGGAATCAGGTTGCTCTTCTATAGTTTCTGTAAGAAGTGTACAAATCTGAGGAACTTGCAGAGCCTCTACAAGGGGTTCAGTTTGTGCTTAAGTGTGATCTGGTTGAAGCTTCAAGGTGAAATGACAGCTTTGAAATAGCTGCCGTGCGGTCACTATTGCATAGACTCAGAGTGTCCTCTCCTGCTCCTTTGTTTGGAAAGCTAGGCTAAGAAGCTGTTGCTTGTTTTGTAGTTCTTTTAAGATGTTCTCAGGTATATAGCATGCTCAGTCCTTGATCCCTTTACTGTGAGGTACTAAGCATCAGACTTAGAATTGTAGCTTCATACTGTAAACCTGAAATCCAAGACCAGATTTATGCTCATCAGAAATGGCAGTGAGGGCAGTCCTGACGTTAATGTCTTTATGTTCAGAGGATATTTGAGAAATCTGGCATTTGACAATGAGGAATTTACTACCTATGAAATTGCCAATTTAATTCCTTGATGATTTATAAAAAGTCATTACATTTTTTTAAGTGATTAGTCTTGCAAGTCATCATTGAGCATTCTTTTACAAAAATCTATTGGATATGTTAAATGGAGCATTTTTTGTAATTTATGTAATGGTATTTAACTCTTACCCTATGCTTTTTTTTTCTTTCTTTAACATCAGCACATAAAGCCAGCAGGTGCTTCTAGGAATGTACAACTTTTCTTCAGTTTGCCTGTAACAGCCGAGTGTGTATGAGAGAAAACAGGCACTTTTGTTTTTTCCAGTGTTGTTTTTAACCAATCTTGATTAGTTATTGGCGTAGTATATTTACTTTGTAATTTATTTATAACATTCATGTGTTATTGGCCATATGCAAATTTTGAGGTATTTTACATCCTTCATGTCATAAAAAACATAGTAAAACTGTAAAAGGTGCCGAAAAGGAGACAAAGATGATCAAAACTGTGGAATGGCCTCTGTAAGACAAGCTATTACACTCATTTCTTTATGATGAAGAGAACAGTTTATAGAAAATCACAGATTGCAAGGAGAGGGTAAATAGCAAATACCTTCTGCCCTTTCAAATATGAAAATTAGGAGGCTTTTGTTGAAACTAGCAGGTGGAGCAAAATAAGCAAAAATTATTCCTATTGAGCTATGGAATTCCTTGCTGCAGGATGCTGGCATATTTAAAATGTCCAGAAAGTAATGAGAAAATTTAAGAAAAATCCATTCAGGAGCATTAAATGAGAAGATGTAGCATCTGGCTCAAGAAGCCCTTGAACTGCAAGTTCACTAATCAGGGAGAGCCTACGGGGAAGTATCATTATACTAGTCTTCCTGTGGGGTTTAATTGACTGCTGCTCCTCTAGATGCTGGAATAAATAGACATTTGATCTGATCTTTCAAGGCTGTTTTTGTGGTGTTCTGTTTGCCCTCAACTGAAGTTTTAATTCTTGGGTTACTTCTATTCAAAGGGTAGAGAATAAAAGCTACTTAGGCATTTCATGTTTGGAGAGAGTCTTGGTAGTTGTTATAGTGCTTTAAAAAGCTGGCCTCTGGCTTGACATGCTGCTTCTGAAAAAGCAAAGCAGATGAGGGAAATCCAAGTCTAGCATCAGGGCTAGAAGTATCTGAAAAGCATTCTGAATATTTGGGTAGATGGTAGTGGTGTTCTAGTTAGTGAGGTCCACACTAGAGGAAAGCGTAGTGCTGCTTGATACATTTAACATGCTAGATTAAAACATTTCAGTCTTGTTTTTAAGAAAACTAACTTTACTCATTGTAGTGGAGGCAGATACCATTCTATCTCACAGTCCTATTATGAGGAAAGTTTCTATGCAGAAGAAGAAAATAACTATAAATAACAAACAGCGTTATTACTCCAAACATGATTATGTTAAAGAGAATTTCTACTTTTGGTAAGTATGCTGGATAAGATTAAATATAAATGGAGTGATAATAGAAAGCTACTGCTTATTGAAAGCAGTAGTTCTGCAGGTGATCTAAGACCTTTACTGACTGTCAGAATCAAGTACTGAGCAGATTGCAGCGGTTAAGGGGAGATCAAGTGTCAGATTGTTGCAGAATCTATTTCCATTTTACAGATCTCTTGCACTGTTGGTGCTATAGAAATAATTCCCAAGAGATATGCAAGCACTGCGAAGTATCATTTAGTCTGCAGTATTTAAAGGTGTTGATGGAATGTATTCTAGTAGGCTGCTGTGAGTTAGTTTCACTGATTGTAGAAGCCCTTCTGTAAGAGATAATAATTAAATAGCTAGAATACGTCTGGATTTGTAGGGCTATTCTGAATGACCTGCATAGAGTAGCTAAATGGACATGGACTGTAGTGTGAATTTACAAATACGAAGGAATTGGGATTAAACACTAGTACCATACTCTATTATTTTCTTGTCTCTGTCCAACCTTTGTTCATGGACATAGAGTGTAATTCCCCCCTCCATTTTTCTCATGGTAGTTTTGAGTATATTAATCATTTTAAGGAGCTAAGCTGTCAGGTCTTATGAATTTTTGTGAATAAGACGTTGGTCAGCTACAGTGGTCTAATCTCCTAAAGAAACTTGTTTTACAGGCTTTTTACGTTATTTAATGACACTTATTTCAGTTATCATTATAATTTAAACAGAACAAACAAGTGGGACTGCTTGACAAACATTTTAAATTTTGTTAAAATCTTTGATACAACCTTTTAACCTTCTTTAAATACTGTATGACAAAGATAAAGGTTTTAATAGTTCCTCCCATTCATGCGTTGCATTTATATTGATCGGGGGGCTGATGTATGAACAAGAGCTCTTTCCATCAAGCATTTCTGATTGAGCTAAAGTGAATGTGGTACATTTTTCAGAGTATGTATTAATTTATGATGCCATATTTTAAAAATTGTAACTTAAATCAGCTATTAAAAAAACAAGTTTAAATGCTGGAATTTAAGTGTATCTGGAAGAAGCAATGTATGCGTGTTTAGTGCTCATACAGCTAAACTTTTAAAGGAATCTTCAAGTTTTATATCACTGCTTTGGATAAACACTGTTTTTATCCTGGTTCAAAAATGCTTAGTTGAAAGCAGAATAAAATAGAATCATAGAACTGGTGAGGTTGGAAGGGACCTCTGGAGATCATCTAGTCCAACCTCTCTGCTCAAGCAGGGTCACCTAGAGCATGTTAGACAGGGTTGCCTCCAGGTGGGCCTTGAATATCTCCAGAGGAGGAGACTCCAGAACCTCCCTGGGCAACCTGTGCCAGTGCTCTGTCACTCACAGTGAAGAAATTTCTTCTCGTATTCAGACAGAACTGCCTGTGGTTCAGTTTTTGCCCTTTGCCTCTTGTCTTGTCACACGGGACAACTGAAAAGAGTTTGGCCCTGTCCCCTTGACACCCTCCCTTCAGGTACTCGTACACATTGATCAGATCCCCCCTCAGTCTTCTCTTCCCCAGGCTGAAGAGGCCCAGCTCTCGCAGCCGTTCCTCACAGGGCAGATGCTCCAGCCCTCTGATCATCCCCATAGCCCTACGCTGGACTCTCTTCAGTAGCTCAGTGTCTCTCTTGTGTAGTTATACTTGTAATGTGAAAGAAATTAAGCAAGCAGTTTTGCACCTTTACAATGAATTTGGTTGGCTGTCTAGAATATGCTGTACTCATATGCAAACTGAATATACTGTTGAAGAGCCAAGGCAGAACTATCTTTTAGAGGAAAGTTTATCTCTTGTGATTAACCTATTTTTGCTTGGTAAACTACTTGTAGACAAACGGAAATTTGATTCAAGTGTTCTTATGTTAACCTTAAAAATATTTTCCAAGAATTTTAGAGGAAGAGAGGAAAAAAAATCCTTGCCTCCCTTTACTGAGCATCCATGCCACAAAAGCAAATATATCCCAGGAAGTAGATACTCTACATCACACAATAAGGCGGCAGCCACACAGGAAAGGTTGGGCTCTTGGCACAGCCCCTGAGGGGAAATGCTTCCTTGAAAGGACACATTGTTGCTGGATCTGGGTCTTCAGACTCCCAATTCTCTGCTGTGGTACTTGCAGTTCTCTTGGTGCTGGGAAGAGGCACCTCTGCCATCTCCATTATCTGCCCATAATAGTCTTGGTTGTTTAATCAGTGTCGAAGGACTGAGTGAAGCTCATGCTCCATGGAAAACAAGGAGCTTCCTCCTCTTTTTGGATACAGTTTCAGTACTCAGCTATTAAAGACTAAAGCTGAGTTTAATGGCGCCATGCCTTACCAGAGATACTTAAAAAAACACTTTAACTTTCTCTTCCAAGATTGAATAAAACGTTTCATTGTCCCTCTTGTCAAAGTCTGAAATCTAACCCAAATGTTTAGTCCAAAATGTCTTCCAAAATAGGAGAGAAGCAATAAGCATGTAAAATAAATGTATGCTTTATTGAGTTCCCAGGCTGTGGAACAGAGACCTCCTCTCCCTTATGACAAACAAGCCTAAAAAAGAAACAAGGAAGCCCAGCATTTCTGCATGCCTGTGAGTGACAGAAAGTATTCACAATTTTCACTTTTGGTGCTTGATTTAGCCATCAAAACTTTTATTAATGTGAATATCTGCTACTTGAAGTAAGATAAATGAGATTCCAAGAAGATTAGGTGCTAAAGTACTTGAATAGTTGTTCTTGAAATGACTGACATATTTTCTAAATTCTCTTCTAGCATATCTTCAACTTGAGCTTACTTGCATTAGTAACAAATTTTAGTGATTTGAAAGTGAAGATCTGAAGACCAGTTAGAAAATGAGTTAGGAAAACATATTGGCTGTTGAACTTAGTTATCATGACAAATTACAATACTGAGTTAGTTGGATGTAGAATTATCTTTCGTTCCTGTAGCATGTATTTTGCTATAAACATTGCAATTGCTATTGCAGCCTGCAAAAAGTATACTTTACAAAGAATACACTTTACAAATGTAAATACAATTTTGGTTTGGTGATTGTTGGATACAATGGTCTTCCTTAAGCCTAAACACAGAAACAAAAGCTTGCATTATAAGAGAAAGCCTAAGATGGGAAGTGATAAAATAGGTATTGAGTGGAGGGCTTTGTTAAATTTTAGCTCGTGTACTTGTAAAATTTCCATGTATTCATTAAACTATTATGTCATTCTTATTGTTAGAGCTTGGTTAGTTGACTGAAGTGTTAAGCTTTGTTTGTAGTACAAATTATAAACTTAACTCTCTTTATAGCAGGAAGATTTTTAGCTCTTCAGTAGTTCTTTCAGCTTGTATGTCCTATTCTAACATTTATTGTACATTATGTGGCTAACTTTGTACTTAAAGGTGCAGCCGCTAGCTACTGGCAAACTCTAAATGGCAAAATACTTTCATTCCTGTAAGGTGCATTTCTCCAATTAAAGGCATCTTTCATGGAGAATCCCTTTGGTGTGTTAACCTGATTTAGGATAATGCATGCATATAAAAATATAAACTGATACACAAAGCTTTGCAGATAATTTAAAATTAATTCATATAAGCTCATGTAGGGTATGTTGAAATAAAATATAATAATCTTTTTATGTTTGAGAGTCCCATTTTCAAATGTGGTGTTTGCAGAATTTCCATTAAGATGTGTGATAGGCACAGTTTGTGATTTCTGTTTTGATTCTGATGAGGTCTTTGAGTGACATGCTTTTGTATTGTATTTCAGGGCAGGCAAAGAGGGGGTCTTGTGCGTGGTACCAGGCATGTCAGATGGTGTGCAGAGTCTGTAGCGCTCTGCCACAGCTCACGGACATTGTCCAGAATGTAATATAATCCCACCTGCTGCAAGCCATGGCTGCTAGTGGTTGCAGAAAATAAGTGGAAGTTGTCACTGTTGGTGGGACATAAGTGGTGCACATGAGTGGTGTGAAAATGCATGGTTTAGGTGCACCTGTGGCAAGTAGAAGTTTTCTGAAGACTCTGAGAAGCTATTAGAAACCTTTGCAAGCTGTTCCCTTTGGGGAGATACCCTGACTAATGAGTGTGAAGGATAGATAAATCCTGATAAAAGACTGTTGAGAGAAAAAATGTGAGAATGTAGATGTCAGCAGGGCACTCATACATCCCTTAAACTCAAGTGCTAGTGTTTGTAATTGCAAGTGAGTTTAAAAATGGCCTCCCCCCCCCCCCCATCAGATGGCTGCAGGTACTGCCAATCTTTGGAAGCAGCCAATGGAAAAAAATTAAGAAATAGTATGTTATTTTTGAGTATAGTGCTGTTGCATCTTTTATGTAAAGAAAAAGGACTGGAAAGTAAATTTGAAAAAGTTCTTCAAGCCTCTATGGGCTCTGAATGTTTGGTCTTAGTTCTTTGAAGTTTGAAACCTTCTACTTAAGGTTGCCTTTTTGGGGTGGTTTATTTTAAAGGTGCAATATATTACGTAATAACAGTTGCAGAAGAGTGTTCTCCTAAACATTTTGTCTGTGTATTGCCCCCATATGTTCCTTACCTTCTTAGCCTTTGTATCCTTCTCTGTATATTTATTGGTATAGTGCATTTAAACTCGGAGCTGCAGATTCTATTCTTTAGGTATATGTGGAACTCATTAGGCTTTTTGCATGGGCAGGAGCTATGAGCTGATAAGACTTTTCTCTTTATTTTTAATGCCCTATTTGTAAGTGTGGTTTTTTTCTAGAGCATGGTCTTTAAAACTATATCTAATATAGTTCTTTCACCTGCTGCTAGAAATTCTGACATTATTAGGTCAAATATTATGTGTATGTTGAAAACAACATAGTGAGATGGCTTAGTCTGCATTAATGTTTAGCAGCATCGGCCACGCAAGGCTGTGCTCACTATCAGGAGAGTGATGGAAGTCTTGCATCAAGAACAAATATATTTCTTTTCTGCTAAGAATTATTTTTGTGGTCAGTCTGGAAAGAGTACTATGTTTTATATGCATAGGACATGTTCAGATTTTGAAATACACTTCAATATTCAGAGGTTTTTTGTGAAGTATTGTCACTTTAAGTTTCCTCAAGTCAAGGACTGTAATTGGTTGATTTTGAAGCATCCTTTGGGGCTGGACCCCCAGGAATTATGCAGAACCTTCTGCCAAAGCACCATCTCCTGGAGCTGCAAGTGCTCTTGTGCAGCACCTGATGCTTCAGCCCTATAGGGTAGTGTCAGAAAGTTGACTTCTCTAAAAGATTGAAAGAATACACTTTTCCTCTGATAATCTCTTGGTAAAATTTTGTATTCTGCTAATATGCACATATAGCCCATGCTGTGTTTTGTTTTTTTCTTCAAAATGTGAATGTATTCTTTCAGAATTTCTCAGATTACATCTTTCTGGCTTGTTACTGCTGTCTCAGTTTAAGTATCTCTTCCTTCTTGAATTTCATAGTTGCTAGTATGGCAGAGATTAAGCATTGATTAGTATTTTGTATATATAAACCAATTACTTGCCTTCTGCAGGTCCATTGCTTGGGACACTGAAAACCCTTACTGTAATGCAGGAAAAAGTGTTCTAAATGGCTGCTGGAACACAGGCTACTGGAAATAAATACTGCCTTTACAGGATCTGTTAGCTTGGTAGGTTGGTTGCTTCTCATGACCAAGGTTTGGAAGTATGGCTCTAAAGTGCAGAAACTTTTAATTTCTCAGAGACTGAAATAACTCTTGGCTTTCTATTCTCAGAACAGAACAGGGGTTTTCTGTTTTTGACAGCTAGTCAAGGTACAGTTAAATAAAATGACTGCTATGCAATAGGCACTAGGCACTACTGACAGTTAAGAATGACTGTTCAAGATATTTTTTAATTTAGAAATCTGAAAGACTTGTGATGGCACCAGGTTACATAGAAACTTAATATTCAGTTCCAAAGCTGTGAATGGTCTCTTAATGGAGAATATTTGTTGCTAATAGTTTGTTGCTAATACAATGAATTTATAGTCTTTGACCTTTTAAAATACACTAGATAACTATCATCTGTTACTGTTCTTCTTTCCCTATCATTTTCCATGTGTTTTGGATTCCAGAGAATATACATTTCAATAACCCTTAAAAATGCTAGTGCCATGATGGATCCCTTTAGACCCAAGAAAGGCAGACTAATCAATTACTGAGACATCAGGTTTCAGGAAAATGGTTCGTGTTTGTGCTATGTCATGGTCTCCTTTTAGACAAATCAGTGTGTTTTTTTCTATAATCTTCTCGCTTTAAAAAGTCAAGGTTCTCTGTATTTAATAGAAGTCATTATGTAGGGAGCTGTGGAAAATTCCTCTGCTTAAGTGTCTAAAACTATATGGTCTTTAAATTTGTACCTTTTCCTGCATATCTCAATATATAGCTTTCTCTTTCATTTGGCCCTTTATATTCTGTCAAAGCAGTGCCAGTTCATTCTTGTATAGTATAGAAAAGTAAGTTCTGTGTATTTTTGTAACATTGAAGTAGTGACCCATGTTTTGCTTTCTAGAACTAGATCTCTGAAAGTCTTCTAATTTGCTGTGTGTGGTCACCTCATTATAGTCTGCGGTGAATTATAAAATGTTTAGTGTGAGAAATGGGTGCATTAGCTGCTACCTTTAATGTTGACTTGAACCTTAAAATGAATTTTGTTGTCTTGTCTCATAAAATTACTGAGTATGATGCTGCTGTAAATAAAAGGAAGAATTTGGTTAGAAGCATATATGCTTTTAGCTGTTTGGGTAATATCAGGACTTGTACATAGACCTGAAATTATGTCTGTAGGATTCTTGTGAGACATTAGTGGTTTGAATAGAATGAGCTGTACCAGCAGTCTGATGCTTGGAAGCATATTCTCTATACTAGTCCAATTACAGTATTGCAATTGTTCATACATGCTTAAAAAAAAAAACAAGCAGTGCCAAATTTTCTTTGATATGTTAATCTTTTGATAACAGTTTGAAAAGCCCTTGGAGACTTTTTTTAGATTTCAGACAAAATAGTTCATTTGTCAGGACTTCCCTTGTAGATAGGGTCTCAGTTATTAAGAACTGCCTCACTACCTCATGATAACAAAAGCAAGTGCAGAGGACGGCTGCTGGACTGCTTGTTGGTAAGAGAAACTTTCAGTTACCTCGGTGTTTTTAGATATCTGAAAACAGTAAAATAGGGGATTTTAAAAGTACAGGTTTGTAAACATAATTATTCCTGTGTTTTAAAAATAATGATGAGAAGCATAAATGGATATATGTAACACCTTGGTAGCTTTTACTTTAAACGTGCATGGATTTTATTAAAGCCTTGAGATGTCAAAATTAAAACACTTTAATCCAAGAAACTTGATATTTAAATTACCCAGTTATTGCAGGACATTTTGGAAGTTTTTTTTCTTTTGTAGCTGTAGTCTTTTCCAAGCCTTAATGTTTTTCTATTATGATTATGAAATTCCAGTTAAACTGAAGAACTGGAAGAATAAACTGGCAACTCTGTATGCTGCAACTGAATTAGTTTTTTAAGAATTACAGACTTGGGACAAATTTTACAGAGAACAGGATGATGTTTTTACTTCCCCACAAATAATACTTGGAATGAAAAATCAAACTGAAATATTTTAATGTCAAATGTTAGAAAACTGATTTCAGATGAGCTGGTAGTACTTTATGATTTGCAGAACTCTTTAGGCATAGTGATTATTTGAGACTCTAGTTCTTCAACAACATTTTCCTAAATAACTATGCCATGAATTTACTTGCATGTCTTTGTTCTACTGATAAATGTTTATTGCCAGTAAATATTTTGGTGAAACTACTGGGCATCTTGGTTGTTTAGTCAGGGTAGATCAAGAAATAAATGTTAATGTAGTAAATCAGAATAAAATGCAACTCTTTCTTCATTACCAGCAGTGCATGCAACTTTATAAGTCTGTGCAATGGCATATTTTTTCCTGTGATCTAATTTGTGATTTACATTAGCTCTAAAGCATGACTGACTGAAACTGCAGGTGCTGTCTCAGCCTCAACTTTTTCATAAGGACTGACGCAAACAGCAAATGCAATTTAAATTGATTTTGACATACTTCTTTAAAGTTGCAGAATTATTCCTTAAGCTTATGATTCAAACTTGTTCTTTTGGAAATATATTAAAATTAGAGACTATTCAGCTGATCTCTATACTGTTTGTTATTTTATACTTTTGCTGTTCTAAAAATGTGAGTGAATTCATTCTTGAACTGCAGTTCACCACTTGGACTTTTTGCACTGACTTTTTGGATACTTCCTACTTTTCTGACACTGGAGTATGCTTAGATAATGCAATAGTAGCTCAGGGAACAAAAATTATGCAAGTGTAAAAGCCGTGGAGGGCACTAACTTTCACTGTATTGGGTTTGGCCCCTTTCTTTAAAAGGGGAAAAATACTGCTGCTATTGCTGTGGTTTGCTAAATGGAGAGTGGAAGAAGGAACTGTGGAGACAGACAAAGACTTGAAGTGAATTTTGAAATCTTTCTTTACCTCTGGAGCTGTGGAAAAAATTGTTGCTCAGCTGCCACTCTGGACCAATGTGGAGTGTGGAGACTGAAACTTGGCTCTCTGCAGGGGTCTGTTTGCCTTAGGTGGTTTCAGGGAGCTGCTCTCTGTAGAAGGCTGATTTCTCCCACACAACTTAGCAGTAACTAGAGCCCTCATCCACAATATGGGGAAACTGGGTTGTTCACTCTGCTTGCCAAATAAATTAAAAAAAAAAAAACCTATTTCTGAAGAGAACACTTACATGGCTATAGATGTGTGGTCTCACACCCTTCTGACTCAAGTAGATTGTAGCTCAGAATATTAAAATTTGTTTTATGAGCCAAGAGATAGAAAAAGGAAAGTAAGATGTAAGGTATTTGCTCTAGGGAATTTATCCCGGAGAGAGGTTATTTGGCAGCCTCTGCATCAGAGGCACTTTCTATTCCAACATGGCTAAGTCCAAATTGCTTTTTGTGTGTCTCAACCCCCCCTCAAGTAACAGTAAGTGGTATTTTGAAAAGTGCCAGGTTTGTATTTAAATACTTACTTAAATATTTATTTAAATCATTAACATCTTTTATTTCTCATCATATTATGGAAAGAAGGAAGTAAAGAATAAACAGATTGCTAGTCTTTCCTGAGCTGCTGAAACTCTGCCACTTCTTCAGTCTGACCCAGCAATCTGAAGTTGCCTGCAATGAAGGCGGCTCTATGGCACCCATGGTATTATTGTTCAACCATAAAACTTTCAACAGAGCGGTGAGAAATAAATCCAAGGCAGTTAGGCGTTTGAATTCTTGATGATGAAGTAGATTGACAATGTGCTGAAAGAGGGAGTTTGAGGAAAAAGTACTGTTCTTTCCTGAATTGCAATTTTCATGGTCCATCAACTAAGGAAAATATCTCTAATGATCTGAGGTTAGAATTTTGGTTTTGAGAGTTTGAGCTTAATATGGAAAACTAAAGCAGAATGTGAAACAGAGGATTGTGTATAGTGGTTGAATGTTATGTAGTAAGTGAATCTATATGAAATAATGCAGATAGAGCTAATAACATGAGTCAGAAATAGTCTCTCCAGTGTTCCTCATGTGCTCCCTGGGTGATTCTGCCCAGCCGTTCAAAGAGCCTGTTAAGTCCTGAGAGTTGTTACTGGTGGTCCAAGCACCGAGGTTCCCCGTTGTGTTGCCTCAGACTGGCAACTGATGCTCCTTCCCAGCTGTGAAACTGCTCCAGATTAAAGCAGCTATGTTTCTTTCCTGTTGCCCTGATGCTCCTTGAGGTGCCTGTTTCAACATGCTGGCTACACCATTGCTAGATGTAACGTTTGTATCAAGTATGGTTGTAGCTAGGGGTACTCCTCAGGAGCTGAGTTCTCTGTGCCCCAACAGATTTTGATGTTGCGGTGCACAACACAAATGGATGTTTGTTGAAGAGCATACTAGTTCACGTATGAAAAATAGAGTAATTCTGATGGAGCTGTGACCTCTGTTAGAACTGTAATTCACTGAGTACCTAAAGCTTTTCCAGTTACAACTTCTAAAAAATGTGACTTGTGCCGTGTGCATAAAAGTTTTTGACTTCCTTAGTTCAAAGATTAGCCTCATGAGCTTTCTTAGCAACCTTGCATAGATTTAGTACACACATTTTAAAGTGGCTTCCATATATATTTTTCCCCTCAGAAAAAAAGCTCTCTAGTAAAGATAAGTGGCAATTTAAACAAAAATTTAAGAACTTACATGATATGTATAATAGTTAAGGTTGTGTCATTGGTGCACATCTTCCAATTCCCAAATTAATCAAAAATGTGGAAGGTATTCATAGTTCAGTATTGGGTAGTAATTAAAAGAAAATCAGTTTAATAATACAATGAGTGAGCTGGTATTTCTATCAAAGGGGACAGTTTTAACAAATTAGCTTTTTGATTCAGAACAAAATAGAAATTGTATTAAGCACTCAATTTATGAAATGCTATTTCACCTGTAACTGAGACCTTTGTGTTTTCATTCAGTTCTTAATTTTGTGAGCATGCATTTTTCCCATTGGAACCTTATTTACTGCTGGGAGTAGATTTCTAAGAAGATTCAGATTTATGTAGCAAAGGAAACCTTTTCTGTTGGATTTCTGCTTCATTTCTCGGCGTATTTAGAAGGAAGGTTATAACTTGCAGAAACCATGCAAAGGGGCAATGATTGTTTAACTGTGGGAGCTGAGAGGAAAGACCTGCTGAATGAATGTAAGTGTACAGAATCAGGGCCTTATTTTCAGAGTGCCTGGCTTGAGATGTGGTGATTTGATTTGTGAATGTGCTGAGGACTTAATGACAGCAAAGTCCTTGGTGACAGTTGTACTTTAATTATAATACTACATAATGCTAAGTATTTTGAATAGTTGCGTTCTAGTCTTCTGGGTAACTTAAGAAGTCATTACATTGATGGCTTTCACTTTAACTTTTTTTGTGACAGCTTCATGCCAGATAAATTACCGTTACTATAGCCTTTTTACTAGTTGTGCTATGAATGTGAATCCTTAATATTTGAGGAACACTTAAATACTATGTTAGTAAGCTCTATCTTCAGAGGTATTTGTGAATGTGCAGTAATAAAAGCAAGGGTTACTCATGTCAATGCAGCAAATGATATTGAATCCTGCTTTGGCAGGTAGCACTAGTTATTCTGTATTTTGACTATGGTAGATGGCCCTCTGGAAATGGGATACAAGTTCATTAATTAAACTATATCTAATTTGTGAAAAGCAACCAAATGAATATCCACATGAAGGTTAGATGAAGCTTTAATTTTAATTTATATTTTAATTCATGTTTTTTTTTTTTCTGAGAGGTGAACTTTGAACAGCAGGACTTTTTTTTTTTTTTTTTTTTTGACTCTTTAGGACACTTGCTGAGGTTACACTAAGGCTAATAAGTTGTCCCTGCATTTTGTTTGTGCACTCACTAAAAAAACACTGTAAGACTTGAATATAAGATCAGTAATACTGCTTCAATTTTTAATTGTTTGTTGTTAAAGGTCTTCCATATCTCAAATTAAGAAGTTCCATATCACACTAAACATGGAGAAAGAAGAAAAGAAGTTTGTCAATAAAGCAGAGGAGGAGGAGATGGTAATTAATTCTATTGTCTGATTTCTTACAGTAAAAAAACATTTTTATTTGTTTTCTTCCTAGAGGTGGCATACTAGCTCAGGTGATGGACTGTCTCGATTTAAAATACCTTAGCAGTTTTATAAAAGTGTGGGGTTTTTTTTTGTTTTTTTTTTTTTTTTTGGTATTATGAAACCTAGTACTGGGAAAGGGAACTTCTTTGCTGGAAGCCTTTGCGTTGGCTGCATTTTTTGAGGTCATCAGTCCCAAAGATATCAGCTGTTGATACCTGATAGCATTATTTAAAGGAAAATAGCAGTGAAACACAGTTTTTCTGCAAATCCTAGACCCTTTTTCTTGTGGTTGAAACCAGGCAAACTCTCTGTAATCTAATTGTATTTGTGCATGCTCTTGGTGAGTTTGTGCAGATAAGATTCCCCATTCCATAATTAAAACTTTACTTCCTGCCACGGCATGCCATCTTTTACTGTTCGGCCTGGAAGTCATAGGAGTTAACTTTGAGAGGAAACCAATGGCATTTGATCTTTAAATTTCTAGTCCATTTTTAGATACAGCAAGGGATATATGGAATGTGTTGGTATTTTTATTTTGAGCAATGGCAAACTCCTGCGAATTGAATTCCTGAATTGCTCTTCTTGCACACGCCTAGGAAAAATTGCTCTTTATTAGACTAGCTATAAGATGGAGACTAGCCTAAGCCTTGCAACAAAAAACAAAACTGAGCTGGTTAGAGTCCCGTCACTAAAATAAATGCTTTTTAAGGAAACTAATTTTGTGTTGCCTGAGAAGAAGCATTAACCTCTCCTACTTTTTAAGAACGAATAAATGCTTTCTCCAGTGCTTTGGGGGTAAAAATGAGAGAATGGGTTTTGTCACCATTTCTGTAGCTTTCTCAGCTGATAAAAACAAGCTTAAAACCTTTTACTAAAGTTATTTAAATGAATTTCTGGTAGCGTTTAATGAAAATTACAAAAGATATTGCAAAAGTCAGTGTTAATATGGTCAATACAGGTGGGACTTAATGGGAAATTGCTGCTGTTTTGGAGCAGGAACTATAATTTAATGATATATTGTGAAATTCAAGAATGTAACAGAGCATCTGGTAAAGCATTGAATTATTTTCTGTTCCTGGCTGTTACCAGTTTAAGTTGATGCTTGCCTTTGACCAAAGTGCACTTGATACTTAAAGGATTTCTTTAATGAGGGAAGAGGATTTTTCCATTTGGGAAGATATATAACCTTTGAGAGTGCTGCCTGGAGTGCCTTTATGTTTCACATTATCATTACTTGTTAAACAGCAGGCAAAATAATCTAGTTCTACTAAAACATTTAAACACACTTATTTAGAAGGTATTATGGCAATCTGTTAGTACTAGTAATTCAAAACTATATATGCTAGCCAATAAATGCTAGTAAGTTAAAATCAACATTTGCAAAGCCAAATATCCTTTTGCTTTTAAATCCTGAGACAGGTTTTGCTGTCTACTGCTCACAGTCATGGAGAAAAAATACTGCTCACCTGCCCTGAGAGTTAGGGCAGGTTACATTACAATCTAAGTCTTTAAGGAGCAGTCCAGAGAAGAAGCAGGTCCTGTAATGAACTATTTTAAATAGGTGTGCATGCTTTGCCTTTGTGAAGGTTTCATTAATCTTTACTTCTGACTAAAAACAGCTGTCTTTCTTTCTTGCACCACCCTTCCCCCACCATCGAGTGATTTTTTTTTTTTTTTACTTTCCTCTTTCTCCCCCCCCCCGCCCCACCAAAAAAAGGAGGATAAAATGACTTTGAAACTTGAATTCTTTTGTCTACCACCGTCTATAAAAAGATAATGTTGACTTCCGAGCCAGAGCAATCAAGAGGATCATTGATACATGTTTCTCTTTCCTTACAGGAGATCTATGGTTATGATCTGTGCCGTTGGAAGCTGGTGCTAGTTACTGTAGGAGTTATCTGTTCTGGAGGCTTTCTTCTCCTCCTCCTCTACTGGATGCCTAAGTGGCGTGTGGAAGCAACATGCAAAAGGACTATGCTCAAAGACTGTGGAGTGGTTCTGCTGAGAACAACTGTAAGTCTATATGTAGGAGAAGGCGCTTTTGCAAGTCCAGAGTAACTTCGTATCCCTCTTGCTGCTTGCTGAAATACACAATTTCTTACCTGCTAGGGAGATTGATTTTACCTTTTATCATTGCCGAATTGTACTCCTCTGTATTGTATGTAGCTTTGCTGCTTATATGGGAAAGCTGACAGCTGTATGCAGAGGACATGATGAAAAGAAAAGGTCTTTGCTTTCAGCTGTTAAGGGTAAAATAAAAGACTTGCGTCATCATGGGTTACAAAATGTATACCTTGTTTGCATTACTTGACGCTTGGTGGTTCTCTGGTTTTTCCCCAGATCCTTCTTGGTCAGCAAACAGAAGCTTAAACTTGCTGAGTTAATGTGAAACTGAATGCAAGTGTGGCTTGATCTCAGATGATATTCTTCCTATGCAGTTGCTGCGTGCAATCACTGGTTGTGATCTTATGTTCAGTCCACAATTATTTGAGGTGGCAGGATAGGTGCAGCTAGCTGAAGGTACTGTAGTACCATAGTTCCTACGAAAGGACTAAGGTTTTCCAAGTTATGTATCAAGGTTCATTGCTTTAAAATCTTCTAGTGCAGAAGGGAAACTTTTGTAATTGTGGAAAGAAATGTATTTTTATGGTAACTAATACTAATTTGGACCTATCATCTATATCTAATATATGAGACTGATAGTCTGTCATTTATTGCTGACACATTACTACAGCAACTGTAGAAAAACACTGTTTAAATGTTGTTTTAACTCCTTTTTTTTTCCTTTTTTAAAGGATGAATTCAAGATATGGTTCTGTGCAAAGGTTCGCGTTATGCCTTCTTTGGGAGCTGTTTCTTTACAGAGTCCTAAACCTATTATACACAAGGTTTCAAATGGCCATGCTGTTCACTTCTGTGAAACTTCTGCAGAAGAGATTAAAAATGATTTGAAAAAATATTTGCCTGTAAGTAGACCTGCAGTATTGCACTCGCTAAGTTTCAAAGCCTTTGCAAGCAGTATCTAGTGTGAGCACACACAGTGCAGTACATGTGATTTAGTTTGACCAAAAAGCTAACTGGTTCTTTGAGTGAAGCACAAATCTCTTGCTTGATAGCTTGTCTTTCAGGAGATTGTGAAATGCTTGAAAGATCATTCTGAAAGTAAGCTATCTAGTTTTCTTGTCATAGTATTTTTTTTTTTCTAAATTGACTTTCTGTCACTGTTCAAAATCTGTTAAGTCAGAAGAAAGATTTTAAGCAGTGCCAGTTTAATATCTGTGTCTGTTTTCCTTGCAGATTCGTTATTTCACACATCATAGTGTGAAATATTTCTGGAGTGATTCAGTTCAAAGTTTTGATGTTGTACGGTAAGGATATTTTTCTTCTTGCATTACACTGCATTTTTGGAAATATAACATGCCTAAAACAATTGTGAAGATGTTAATCTTATTCTGACTAGTCATTTTTGCTCTTTGAATCTTTCTCTAAGTCATTGTGAGAGCAGAAAGATTTAACTTTGTGTAACTTTTAGAAAGATTTTTGGTTAATCTACCTTTACTGAGTGTGACTTTTGTAGAGTGACAGGCTTCATGCCACTATAGGCTTATGTCTGTTGGTATGTTAAATAACATAATCACAGTATTTGATAGCTGGCAGTTGTACTCTTATAAACGGTCAAAAATGTTCTTTTTGATGGAATTATTTATGCCTTTTGCATTGCTGCTGAGCAAGACCCCAAAGGAGTATCCCAGAAGAGGGGAATTCACCAAATAAGTAGTTGCACAAATTTGTATACGTGTGTGCTGCTACATCTAATCCAGCTGAGTAGAAATTGGTGCCTCTTTAGTAACAAAACAGGTAACACAGGAAAAGATGTCTCACCTTGATGGAAAATAGCTTTTAGTGGGCAGTAGTAGTTGTACTCATTGAATGCCAAGAGTTGTATTACTTTTATCCAGCAGTAATGAGGTACCAAGATTGAAGTTCTGTTTTCTGATGTTACTGATAAGTTCTTTCTATAGTACTAAATAAATGCAAAACCAAGCATCTCCATTTTTGACATCTGCTTACTAAAACAGGAAGTTTAGATCAAAGATACAACTTCTCTAAACTTAAATCAGTGTTCGCTGCATTGAACCACCAAATGGAAATGTAAGTCCAAGCATTAATACGGAGCAAAATCAAATGACTAGTGACAGAAGAAAAAATAACCAAAATTCCATTAAAAAGAGTGTAGTCTGCAAATGTTTTTTGCCCTTCAAAAAAAGGACATGCAAACAGTATGAAAAATTCTCAGTAATTTAAAGAAACTAACTGTTCATAATGCAAGCAGTTATAAAACAAAAGCCTTCCTGTGGGAGGGTGGAAAGGCCTTGGATCATCTGTAAATAATTAAAAGCCTTGTATGCATTTTTAATGTTAAGCCTCCCATGAATTAGAGGAGTTCAGGTAGTGATGGTTATCATTTTTCATTACAGGGTCTTGTTGTCTTGCTTATACTGTTGCTAACTCTGTAAACTGTTCAAATGAAGTATTTTCAGCAGAGGAGTTTAAAAAATGTAGAGGAAAAACTACTACTTTTTGTTAAGAAATGGTATAGAGAAAACTCATATGAATTCATATGTTTAATGCTAAAGAACAGCTTTTTTTTCCCCTAAAAACAGTGACTTGAAATTTGGCATTTGTTGGTGTTTGACCGCCTTTTGATGCTTCTGTGATAACTCAGCCGAGTTATAAGCCCTTGAAACATCTCAGATATGCCTGTGAAGTTATGTGAGCATGTAGTCAATTGCATTCCTGCTAAAATGCCAAATTTTCATTTGTTTGTGTTAGCAACCTTTGAGCCTGACCACTTGTTTAGTCAGGTACCGTAGTAGAGCTGAAAGGCAGTATTTAGCAGACAGATAATAAAGAGGAGAAATGGCTATATCTGAGACATTCCTGAGACTGGGACAGTATTAAGTCATTCTTGCACAAAGCTAGAGAAAAGTTTAAAGCTTTTTTATTGTAGGTTTTTTTGTTTATTAATACAGATGGGGTAGACTTTGTAGTAAAATCCACAAGGAAAGAGATACAGCTTTAAACCTACAATATGATTTGCATAACCATACCTCTAATACTACAACCATGTCCAATTCACTTCAAAAGAAAGGGAAAGCTTTAGAGATACAGCTTTAGTTGTGGCATAAGCACAACACTGCATAATAAAGATAATTTCAAAGTTTATTTTGTGCAGTGAATTATGCAAGTATTCAAACAGCAAAATAGTTTGACAGCATAATTGAAGACTTATCACAATACAAGTGGGAAGTAAATTACGTTTTTCTGGGCAACTGATTTGGTTATGATAGCTTGAATTTCATGATCATTGTACTTTTTATAATATTTTAGCATTAAGATCAGTTTCAAACACAGGAAATGTAAGTGTAATTGTTCTTAAATTAAATCTGACTTGCTTATATAGCCAAAAAGGATGCAACTTTGACCCTGTATGTCTCCTTTGTTTTAACTAGCATCAACTGAATCTGAGTGAACTGATGAGTACTTTATGGGTGCACAGGGTGCCCTTGCAGGCAAAAATTAGAGAAGTTCTGAAAAATACTACAATAGAAAGTGACTAGAATAGAACAGAAGGCAGCTCTGGGTCTGTATCAGTCAGTGGAAAGTAGAGGGACAGATAAGGCCTATCTCTATGTTGAGAACTGCAGTTAGGGACTGATGTCTGATACAACACACAGAACTTATCCTGCTAAAAGCATTTCAGTAGCATGAGTATTACACAGGTATGCATATTTGCATGTATAGCACTTAGTTTTAGGAGCTCTCCTTAAACTCACTGTTAGTTTTCTTTTAGGCAGGAAAAAAGAAAATTGAATTGAGATAGAATGGGAGGAAAGGCATTGTATGTTTATTGATATAAAAGTGTAACTTTAAAATTCTTAAACTTGAAATATATTTAGGGAAGCCTTGAATTAAGGGAAGGAAAAAAAAAAAAACATTGTGGCCAGAGCTCAGTTTCTGTTTCATAAAACTTTGCATTCTACTTTTATATACTTATAGCACAATTTGATGGGAAAGTGATCCTAGTCTTTGCAATAGTGAGGCTCTCTAGCTCTTTCCCCATGTTCTAGTGAATGCAAACAGCTTTTACTATGCACAGTAAATGGTTTTTCTTCACTGGGACAGCTCTAAATCATTTTCCGTAGATAACAAATATCCAATGTAAAAAGACTTATATGGAATAGCACTAGTTGTGTCATGTTATCTGTAAAAGCCATCTGTATAAGGAAGATAATGGAGAATTCTTGTGCATCCACATTACTTCAGTCAGCAAATGCCTGGATATTGGGCATATCCAATTTAGTGAGTTTGGTGGTTGAAATGATCCCATATCTGCAGAACAGGATAACATATTTTAAACAGACTCTCTTATCTCTTGATCTTCTAAGTCATAGTATTTTCTTCTGTATCAGTAAGTTATGCAAAGATGATAGCCTTCTAGTGCTGAGAAATTACTTGAAATGCAGACTGTACCTTATCTATTTATGAATCAAGTTTTAATAAAAAGGTGCTACCGAATAGCTTCAATATAGAGCTATTTGATAGATGAATTTTGTAGTGCTTCTGAAATGCTTTCAGTACCTGTTAGAGGCAAAAGAAATAAATAATTTGGAATATGAATCCATATTGATTTCATACAATATGATGTAAATTTGTTCACTTTTTAACCTTGAATGCCAGTTATCCTAGAATTCTTCCTTCCTTCCTGAAATTTATTTGAACTTTCATTGAAATAAAAATAAAAGATGACTATCTTTCAGAGCAAGACATGCCAATGAGAAGATTGCTTTTAATGTCTCCCTGGTATTTACAGTTATATGACAAAAACAATTAGAAAAGCAATAATCAATAGGCTGACTTTGTTCTTTCGTAACATGACACAAAAAAAGTTAGACCTCTGTTGTGAGTTAAGTTATTGAATGCTTCGTTTTACATCTCAGGTTTCATAAATAACTTATTGCTTTCATTTCTTTTAGGGGGCTAGATGAATCTACATTCTGTTCTTCAATTCATAATGAACACAGCACAGGATTGACAAAGGCGATCCATGATTACAGGTAATTTTACAGTATTTGAGGAAAAATTGTTTTCATGATATTATCTGTATTCCTAAGGTTTTACAAAAAGTGGAAGAAAATTAAGGGTAAAAACTTAAGCTGTTATGCTGTTAACCTTTCCTCAGAGAAACCTGTCATTAGGTAGGTCTGCCTTGGAAACTAAACCAAAACTTAAAAGTTATGAAATGCAGAGTTTTTTTTCCTGTACGTCTTGGATAGGAACTAGTCTCTGAAATTGAGCTGGGTTACTTTTCCCATGATAGATCCTACACTGAGCAAGGGAGTGGGAACTGTTGTTTGAAACTAATAATAGAATGTATTTATGACACTTTATTTTACTCTACTTAAAATAAAACTGAAATAAAATCTGTACAAAAATAGTAATAGCAGTTATTTGCTGCTGTCCTCGACATTGGCAGGCATTCAGTGAAACTTGGCAGCAGATATAAAACAAAAGTAGGTGTTTTTCCACATAATGTATCTTTAAGTGGTAGAAACTGTTGCCACAACAAATTATCATTGTTGAAAAGTGCGTATGGATTCAAAGTCAAATAGACTGGTTCATGGTAAAAAAAGTCCATCAAGGACTCTTTAAATGGAAAGATCACATTTGTCTGAAGCTGCAGATAGTTGAAGGGAATGTGGGGAGAGATCACATTCTTGCTTTCTTGCTTTCCTTGGATTCATTGGCTAGTAGCCACTATGACAGGAGGCAGTTTACTAGGTTATAAAGAATATTAGATGCAAGTAAGCAGCAAAACTGGGCTAAACTAATTTTTTATTTTGAGAAGATAAGGCTAAAACTTTCCAACTTGTAGAATTTGAATTTCATTATGGAAGCTTAGTTAGCTGCAGAGGGGTGTTCCATAGCTTGCGTGGATCTGTCTGTGGTTGGTTGGGGCTAAATGTCACTCATGTTTTAAATTCTAGTTGATAAGAAATAATTGATTTTAATTATTAACATACCTTTTTTAACTTTGTGAGCGTTCCTGTTGAGAAACAAAAGTTAAGTATAAAGAAGACTTAAGTCTGAGAAAAATGTTTTACATGTGGCTTTAATGGTGCATAGTGTAGGAGTTTCTTGTTCGTTTGAGCTTAAGTTAATGAGAAATCCATACTGGTTTTTGAGCGAGAAATTTAGTAACACTGGAACTATACACAGTTTATAGGGAAACATTGTGAAAGAACATAAAAACTAAGTTACTTTAAAACTTGGAAATAATTATCTTCCTGTTGGAAATGTGTAGCATCTTACTAGATAGACTTCTAATTTTGATAGATTCCTTTTGAAACAATAAATGTGATAATTAAAAGGGTCACATATTGAATAATGCTTTACACTTTTTTCATATTTATAGAATTATTTCAAAATGATTAAGTTTTATGTGTCTGTTTGGTTTTACTTAATGCAGAAAAATATTCTATGGAGTAAATGAAATTGCTGTGAAAGTGCCTTCCATTTTTAAGCTTCTGATTAAGGAGGTAAGATCTTTAGGTATATCATTAAAAGTTAGTTCGAATACAGGGACTATTGGACTGGTCTATGAATAGTGATAACTGTGTAAAATAAAGAAACATTCCCCTAAAACTCACCACTGTAAATCAAAGTGATGTTGGCCTTTTTCTGATCTCTCCGAATTCAGGAGAATTCTTAGCTAGAAGCTAAGGGTTCACAGCTGCCTGAGAGAGTAGGCACCTGTTTGTGTGTGTGGGGGGGTGTTTTGTTTTTGTTTGCTGTTTATTTCAAACATGCAACCACTGGCTGTGTTCTCTCTCTATTACCAGTCCAGGGGAATATGCCAGAGAACATATTCATTGCATCCAGTGGGTTCTTTCATATACTCTGCTTGACCTGTTCTATTTTCTTTGAATCAGTTACTCAAGTCTATATGTTATAATAGTACATGGTACAACCTTTTGAATTAAGAAACCAACCTGACTTTATGATGTAAAAAATTGAGATGTCAGTGCATTTGTTGATGAGAAGTATAAATGAAATGTCCAAAGTTAAGAATCCTAACTTAAGTTGCATCAAATCTTCCTATAAATTTGTTTTGAGGTTTAGGGGAAAATGTTAGTCTTAAAGGTATGCACTTATGTGCTATTCTAGTGAGAACTGTGCTTTTGGGGAACGTTGAGCAGGTAGTGAAAAAAGAGGGAGCTGTTTGGAAAAAAGTGTTTATGTACGAAGAACTGAACTCCTCCTCCTCCTCCTCCTCCTCCTCCATGAAAGAGAAAGATTCTGACTGAGATTGCGTATTATCTTTTGGTCTAATCCTAATATTCTGTCACTTTTCTAGGTTCTCAATCCTTTTTACGTTTTTCAGTTGTTCAGTGTGATATTGTGGATCACTGATGAATATCACTACTATGCATTAGCAATTGTGATTATGTCTGTAATATCCATTGTTAGCTCACTCTACACCATTAGAAAGGTAAGTTCAAAGAAAACACGTGCATCATCTCAACTCTTCATTTACAGCTTTATTTTGATTTGAAATCGGCTACAAATGTTTAAGAGTTTAAGGTATATATGTAGAATCTTGTTACCTTGTTCTCCCTCTCCCAAGTTGAAAGAATTTGGATCTAGAGTTTTGTTTGGGACCCATCTCTGGTGACTTCTCATGCTCTTGAGTCAGTAGGTTTGCCTGCTTCCTCAGAGAGAAGACACCACCTCACCTAAATAAAACTTGGGGACAGAAATTTAGGTACCAAGTAGTATTGACAGTAGGGATCCCATCTTGCATTATTCACTTCTTTTTGAAAAAATAAAACTGCGTTGAGCACCAGCCACACTTGTAGGTTGTTAAATTGGTGATGCATTTTCTGTCTAGATTTAGAAGCTGTAACTGATGGAAATTAGTGGTATTTCTTAAACTGTAGACCCTGAATTCAAACCAGAAAGAGAAGAAAAAGCTACCTCCAAGTCGTTAACTGTAACTCTCTGAAATTTGTTTTAAAACAACTGTTAAAACTCATATGAATTCATAAACAAAACCTGCAGTATTTGTATGTGAATTAATTAATGAGCAAACATTTTTATAAAAATGTGTGACAGATATATTTGCTTACAGAATGCTATGTAAGAATAGGAACCTGTACAGGTTGACACGCTCAGACTTTATTTGACCATAAAAGTTTCTTAAACTATTTTGAAGAGAGTATTTTCAAATAATATTTTGTTGTAAAAGAATCTTAGTGAAGAATCACACACACACACACACACACACACACACACACACACAGCACATTATATATGTATATTTATAATGTGGTTTGTGTGTGTATGATATAGAATTAGAATATGTGTTTAAAAAATAAGCTGTGCTTTTGAATAATGAACCATTTTCCCTCCTTTGCAGCAATATGTTATGTTACATGACATGGTAGCAGCTCACAGCATTGTCAGAGTTTCTGTCTGCAGAGGAAACCAAGGTAAATTGCACAGGCAGTTTGAAAGGTTAAACTGTTCATTAAGTTCAAATATACAAGTTGGTACACATCCGTTCTTTCTTTGATCAGCTTGACATAACTGCATTTCTTAGCAAATTGGAAAGGAAAATGAGAAGTTGAAGTAGTATTAAGATAGGATAGTAATCTGTTTAGAAATATGCTTCTAGATGGTCTTTTAGCCAGTATCAGGTTTGATCTAGATTTGGTGCTTTTCTGTTCAGATTTCTCATGTATAATACCTTTCCATGTATATCGTCATATGCAATTTTAGGTCAAAAAATTGCAATTCCCCCCCCCTTTTTTTTCCTTCATTACAACTTAATACCCAGCAGGGGACTGCAAGGTGATCCCTGAATACTCCTGTGGTATCATTTGGATACCACAGCAACTGAAGATATTTGAGTTCTGGTGTGTGACAAATTGTTGCGTAAAATGTACCTTTGTGTTGGACGTATGCCTTTATACCAAACTTGAGTTAATTGTTAATACGTTTTTGTATAAATTTGACTCCTTTCATGTGTTATGAGAAACTTAATATGTATGCTTCAGAGAATTTAGTCTGTGATGGAAGTGAGTTACTGTTTATCAGTAGCTCTCTTGTATCTTTTCAACAACTTTTAGAAATACCGCTAATAAAACTGAAAATCATCCTAATTGTCACTACTTGAATCTTAGCTGTGAAGCTGCATATAGGATTCTATAGATGGTGGCTATTTTCAGATAAAGTTGTTTGTATTTTAACACTCAGTAATAGAAGAAATCCTTTCCACTGACCTTGTGCCTGGAGATGTCATGCTGATTCCATCTAATGGGACCATTATGCCCTGTGATGCAGTGCTTCTCAGTGGTACTTGCATTGTAAATGAAAGTATGTTAACAGGTAAGATAAACTTTATAATCTTTGTTTTGTGCATCTAAAAATACTAGTTTATACCTTGTGCTTGCATAATGCTCTAACAGAAGTGGATATGTTTATTTTGTGTGAAATACATCTCTTGTAATTACATATTTCTGCTTATCTGCTATTGCTGCCTAGTACTGCTTGGCAACTCAAAAAAATGAATGTTGTTCCTTGTTGGAAAGCTTTTTTCTTAATAGTTTGTTATATTGCTTTTTGGTGTGATGGTGTTACTGGGATCAGGACTGAATGAGTTACGTAGTATGTTTCTCTGGAAAAAACATTGCCTAATTTTAATTGCTTCCAAGAGTGAGTAGAATGTCCTGTTGTAGTAAAAAAAAAAAAAAAATATAAATAAAAAAAAATAAAAAAAAAATAAAAAAAAAATAAAAAAAAATAAAAAGGAGAGAGAGAGAGAGATTATCTCAAGTTTGTGCCTGCATACCCTGAAACCAAGGACTGGAAGTAGTTGAAGGATAGCTATTGTGCGTAGGATGGTCCTTTTGTTATTCCTTGGAAAACCTGTCCAAACCTGGCAGCATTTAGAAGATCATAGTTCCAATACTCTACTGTGTTTTGTTGATTACATTCTTTGAATATATTGAGCCTCTTGCTGCTGCTAGTAACTGATAAAATTGTTTGCTACCCTAGCCTTCAGTCACTTAAGGATCTAAAAATAATTTCCCTCGGCTTCTAGTTATTCTGAGTGATAGGGTGAAGCATTGCAGCAAGAGAAGGAAGCTTGTCTTAGGTGAACTATATTTTGCACCTATCTGTTATGAGGGTAAAAGGCAGAAAATCTGTATTGGAGAATAATGAAAGAATAGTAATAAGAATTTGGACAAGGAATCTGGTAAGTTGAGGGTAATAGGTCTCTCCTTACAGCTTGTTGGTCTCTGTCTTATAGTTGTTACATAGGGCAGATGACTTCATTAATTCTGCTTCTGTGCTAGTAAAGTGGGTAGTAGCATAGTCGTATGTTGTTCTACTGAAATGTTCCTGAAATTGTGGAGGAAAGTGACTATTCATATTTGATCTCAGAGATTCTTTTTCCATTTAAGGTGAAAGTGTTCCTGTCACAAAGATTAATCTACCAAATCCTTCAGAAGATCCAAAAGCAATGGGAGATGAAATATACAGTCCCGAAGTGCATAAACGGCATACTTTGTTCTGTGGAACCAATGTAATTCAAACACGATTTTATACTGGAGAATTAGTCAAAGCTCTAGTAGTGAGAACAGGTATAGATTTAAAGTTTATCACCCTTTAACATACTATCCAGTTTTGTAGGTGTATTTCAGAGTGTGGTACTGAATGTTGCTAATCTTGAGGAAATGACTATACCCCAAATAATATGGTAAATAATGTCTTTTACAACAGTAAGGGAACTAGATAATGGCCTGGAGAGCATCAGCTGGCAAATGGGAAAGTGAATCAATCTTTAGCCTTGATTTAAAACCTAGCTGGATGCATTTTCAACTCTTAAGATGTGTTTACAATGTTTTGGTTGAACGATGTATGCTGTTATTCAAAGGTTTAGCACACTATTTGATTGCATATACGTGGTGGTGGAGAATGTCTGGTAAATCTCTTATTTACTGGAGTCATTGACAATGCAAGATGTTTTTCTTGGTCTGTGGTTTTTGTGAAAGTAAATACCAGTGTTTGCTTAAAAATTTGATTTATATAGTCCTTTTCACAGCAGTGCTTATACATACTATATTTTAAAGGTTTGGAATTAGATTAATACAAGTGTTCTATTAAAAATAATTGCACAGACTAAAGTAGTTGAGGTACACTGTTTTTCAAAGGCGGTCTTCAGAAAATCACCATAAAATACATGGTAAACTATAATCCACTGCAGGAGAACTGGACTTAATAACTTAGCATTGAATAAACTGTTTTTTAAGCAATTTTCGAGTACTGTCATGGAATTACTTTAAAAAAAAAAAAAAAAAAAGCCATGAAGGGTGAAGGTATTCCAGAATTAAGTTTTTGGAATGCTTTTGGGAGAGCATAACTCCGTATGCTTGTGTGCAAAGATGTCTGATTGCTGATTGAGAGGTGTTATCAAGGAGGTGTTCGTTGAAGTGTAAACATATACAAAATGTTCCACATAAAAATTCGAGCACTGACATTGGCCTCTCAAGGTGTTAAGGTAAAGGTTTAAGGAGGATTCCAGGCTGTCTATTGATCATCTGTCTCCAGGACGCTTAAGTGCCTTGCTCCTAGCTTAGGTGTCATAATGTGATCAAGAGAAGAGAATCCTCCAAAAGACGATTCATAGCACTATTTTTTTCCCCTTGAATCTTTTTTTTTTTTTTTTTTTTTTTTTTTTTTTTCTGGCTGTCAGAGGAATCTATACACATTTACTGTTTAAATGCTTTAAGTTGATCTCTGTTAACAAACTTTGTTTTCGTTTCACAAGGACTGGCACAATTAGGCATCTAATAAATATACCTGCTAGCTCTGCATTATAAGGGGCAGAGCAGAAGCGAAATGCTATACAGCCAATTCTGCCAGCCCAAACCAGTTGAGTATTTACTGCGTCTGTAAAAGAGGAGTTAGTTTGTATTAGCAATGTGTTCTTTCCAAAACACAGAAACACTTAGTGTCATGTACACTTTAATTACAGCACTGCAAAATATCTGTTACCAGATATTGAGAAACTGTCCTAATGAAATAAGTAGCTTAAGGTTTTTGAAGTATTTCAATATTTTTGAATATTTGTATTTGAATACATGAACGTATTGAACATATTTGAATAGTTTTGCTGCTGTTTATACTTACTCCTTTTTATTTATAGGCTTTAGCACTGCTAAAGGACAACTTGTTCGCTCTATACTGTATCCAAAGCCAACTGATTTTAAACTCTATAGAGATGCCTATCTGTTTCTCCTGTCTTTGGTAGTGGTGGCAGGCATTGGCTTTCTGTACACAGTTGTCAATAGCATCTTAAACAAGGTACGTCTTCATTTCACTGTATTCTTGTCCACAACTACTTCATCTTAGAAAAGAGTTGATCTTAATTTTCAACACACGTCTTCAGATGTTGAGAAACAATTATGTGGAAATGCTTTATTTCGAAGTGAAAAATTTGTCTTTTTCAAGAAGGCTTAGCAGAATTGCAGACTATGTTACAGAATTTGACTATACTACAGTGGAATTTGAGTTTGTTGCCTCAATTTCCACTGACCCAATTTCTAGATTCTTTGAGTACCATGTGACTGATATCCAGTTGGAGGCACTTGGACATGTAATGTATAAAATGTGTGTTTTAATGTATATATGAAATTATAAAATTATAATTTACATTATGAAAATGTAAATCATGATGCAGGGGGGGAATACAGAAATCAAACTACTTGACAGCTTCGTAATTCTTTTCTCTCTGAAGAATTATGTATTTTTTAGTCACTCTAAGTAATGTATTTGCAGGAGGAAGAGTGAACACTTAGTTATGGGTTATGGATATTTTAGGAATGGATTGTCATGGCTGCTTATTGGTGAAGGTCATGGTAGTTCCTGGGCCCTCCGGAACCCACTATGCTAGGGAAAGCGATGCATGGATTTTTGCCTTTAACAGTGATGTAATACTTCAGTGAGATAGTGAATCTTTTAAGTAGCAGGTTTTGTTCCTTAACTTTGTTGATCTTTATTGCAGGTTCCAGCTCATATCATCATCATCGAGTCTCTTGACATTATCACTATCACAGTGCCCCCAGCACTCCCTGCTGCCATGACTGCTGGCATTGTTTATGCGCAGAAACGCTTGAAAAAAATTGGCATCTTCTGCATCAGCCCACAAAGGATAAATATTTGTGGCCAGCTGAATCTTGTGTGTTTTGATAAGGTTGGTTGAATTTTGAAACTTTGGTATCTGGAAGGTGGAATAAACAGTAAAAGAAAATCCGAAAAGAGTAGTAACTACAGTGAAATTAATTACCTTGGAGTAAGTTTTGTCAGTTTTATTCCAGGTCTTCAGTGTTTGCCATCAGTTAATTCACTTACTTTATTAGAGTAGACTGTAAAAGTTCTTAAAATATGAAGCTCCTTTCTTATCTTAAGACTCCAAGTTCTAATGTATTAGTGGCGCCTCAAAAATGAAAGAGTAGGGGACTCCCAAGAGTTTTGTTTTGCACACAGACTTCTGGAAAATTTCAGGTTTAAGTCTGAGGTCAGGCTTTCTCATTTTCATTTATTTCAAATGAAAAGTCAAATAAGTTTACTTCAGTCATGTTTCTGCTAAGAAATAATAAAAAACATTAATATCGCTAGCCAGAAACCTTTTCTTTCAGCTAATTCTTGAATCAAGTTTCCTTTCCCTCTTAAAATCTTCATCTAAGATTTTAAGTATCTACATTAAATGTATTATTTCCCTGGTACATATGTTTCAACTGCTGTTTTTAACTGTGTAAGTAATTGGTACTGAAGGGTTTAGGGTCTGCTATCTTTTCAAAGCATGAACCTTTTGGAATGTAAGGTAAAGCACTTTCATAGATTGCACATGTGTGTACACACCCCTGCCCTCAGAGACAGAGGGGGCGAGCTCTCACCTTTGGACTTGCTCTGTCTCCCTTGTCCTGTTCCTGAGCAAGGTCATGATTGTTTTGAATGCTTTTTTTAAAAAAAGAAAAAGGTATTTCACAAAACTGGAACTTAGTTATTAGGAAAAAGCCAAGAAGATATTTTGAGTTTTTTGTTCTAAAATCTTTATTTCTTTAAAGTGAAAATGAAATGTATTGTTAGCTGTAGTTTGGATTATTACCTTTTAATTTTTGCTTTATGTGAGGATAACTTGGTTGTGAAGGTTTTTTCTTCTGCAACTCCCCTTGATATGTTTTTCAGACTGGCACACTTACTGAGGATGGTTTGGATCTTTGGGGAATTCAGCGGGTGGAAAGTGCTCGGTAAGGATAAGTGAGAGTTAATAACAAACAGGATACCTGGTTGTGCTTTAAAAGCTTCTGCTGAATAGAATGGAAGACTCAAGTGAGCTCAAATATTTGCATTTGTAATGGGCTGTAAGAATGCAAGTGAAAGTATGGTTTGGAAGTAATGAAGAGTTAGTAACATTTAGCAGTCTGTGAACCAGAATTTAACTGGTTAAAGTCCCAGACCCCGTTAGATTGATAATGGAGAAGTGACGCTGTTTAAATTTGGCATGTTTCCTTATTTCTACCCTCTAAAGTAATGACTCTTTGGGTGATTAAAATGAAATGGCTTAGCTAATTGAGTCACATGCAAAGTGGTAAGAGGCCTCTGTGCAAGGAAATCTAACCAAAGAGTGAATTAACACAGAACTTTTGAAGAAGCCAACAGAAGTTGTGACTGTATTTCTGAAGATTACAGCCTAGAGTCTTAATCTCTTTTTGGTGATGTGTGAAAATACATGTAAAGAGACTTGTGCAGTCAATTTCTTCTGTTAATCTAAACAAACAGTTTGAATTGGCTCATAATAAATAATTACAGTGCTAAGTATATTATAACTTCATTGTTTTAGTTTCCTTTTGCCGGAAGAGAGGGCTTGCAGTGAGAGCTTGCTGAAGTCTGAGTTTGTTGCTTGCATGGCAACTTGTCATTCCCTTACAAAAATTGAAGGGGTACTTTCTGGGGACCCACTTGATTTGAAGATGTTTGAAGCAATAGGATGGGTAAGTATTTGCTTGTTTCAAGAAAAGTGACATTTGTAAGTTCTGTAATACGAAGTTTTCTACGCTGTCATGTACAAGATGCACCATTATGTGCCTATTCAAGTTGTAACTTTAAAATGGTAAACTTGTGGCAATACTTAAGTGTCAAAGGAAATCTTAATATGAAAGTGTTTCTAAAATGTATTTGATGCTATAGTTCATAAAAATGTAAAGAATTTGAACATCTAATTTACTACTTTCTGATGCTGAAGTATGTGTGGCAAAGTTTTAGTGTATGTAATTCAAATTCAAAATTTTTATGAAGATCTTATGTGAACTGCTAAAAATCTTGTTTAGGAAGATCATTGCATCTTGGGTTGACCTCCAGGGTTATTATTCTGACAACTACATTATGAGAAAACCTAAGTTAATGAATGTGTTGATTTAGTTGATTATACTTTTTTTAACACAGATTTTAGAAGAAGCAACTGAAGAAGAAACAGCACTTCATAATCGTATTATGCCAACGGTGGTTCGCCCTTCAAAACAGCCTTTTCCAGAATCCAAGCAGGCAACGAATCAAGAAATGGTATAAAAATTCAAGCAATTCTTTGAATTAAACAAAGCTGAGTTTAACAAACAGGTGCATTTTACCATATGCTGTGGTTCTGGCTGGTATAATGCAAACAGGATCAGAACTGTTTTTTTCGAAAGACAAGTATAAAAAAGTTAAACTGTTCAACTGTTGTTCAAGGTAGTGATTCAGTAGATGTCACTTTCAAGACAACCAGATTGATTGCCATGGTTGTTACCATTGCAGATTGTTTGTCAAGTACTATAATGCGTTTAGAGCTTGGGCATTTTAAAGTTAGTGTCATTACCAAATTGTTACTGTGCTGCTGAAGTGTTTCAGTCTGCTCACCCTGCAGTTTCTGTTACGTAGATTATCACAAAGAAAGGCAGCAGGAGGATGTAGCAGGTTGGTTCCTGTGTGTTCTATTCCTCCACAGTGGATAGAAGCTTCTCTTCTGTTCAGAACTTGATGTGGTTGTATGCATAACAGTAATTACTGTGAAGGAGATTACACATTATAAGTACTCTGGGGACTTAATACAGGATTTGTTTTTGGCTGTGATGCAGTAATCATGGCTTCGTTCTGAAACAATTTGTTACTGTCATTTACATAGGCTAAACTGACACAGAAATTAGACTGAGAAAAGTCCTGCAGATACTGTAACAGAAATCAGTACGCTATTTATCTTTGTTCATGTTTTTCTAGTATTAAATATCAGGTTCTAATGTCTTAAGTAAAAGATGCTAAATGTATGATATATCATTTGCAAATGCAGTGTGACTTTAGACTGAGAACGCTGTGTAGATTTATTTGCAAATACTTTGGTATCTGAAAATATTAAACCAAAATGAAGATTTTCAACAAATGTCTTTTTTTTTTTTTTTTTTTTTTTTTTTTTTTTTTTTTTTTAGGAATTATTTGAGCTTTCAGTAAGTATGATTTTTTTTTCACATAAACATCCACCTCTCTTTAAGCATTAATGGGGATGTCCACCTCTAAGCGTTTTGGGGGATGTAACCTCTTTCCTCTTCTGTCTTACATTTTACAGACCAGCTATGAGATTGGAATTGTGCGCCAGTTTCCATTTTCTTCAGTTTTACAACGTATGTGTGTAATAACCAGAGTTCTGGGGGAGAAGAGAATGGATGCTTACATGAAAGGTGCCCCTGAGGTGATTGCCAGTTTGTGTAAGCAGGAAACAGGTAAAGGAAAAAACTGACACCTCCACCCCACCCTTGTAGCTAAACTGTAATAGGAACAATTCTAGTAACTCTGAACTTGATGTTTGATGGTTTTTTTTTTCGTCTTTTGTTCTTTATTTCTTTCTTTTAAAGTTCCTGTTGACTTTGAGAGTGTCCTGGAAGAATACACTAAGCAGGGCTTCCGAGTTATTGCTCTTGCTCACAGAAAATTGGAGTCTAAGCTTACATGGCACAAAGTCCAGACTATTAATAGGTAGGAGTGACTTTACTTTTTTAATAAGTAACAGACTTTAAAAGCTGCATGGTTTGGATTGTGATGTTTACTTTGGTTTAAATCAGTTACAACTCCTGTTCATCCTTTTTCTCTCTTGATGTACATGGTCCTGTGCATTCTTTATTTGTACTTTGGACAATACATGAGAAATTTAAGACAAGCAAGTTGTTCTGTAAGAAAGTGAATTCTGAGGAACAGCCCTGAGCTTGAAATGTACTGTAATAATAGTTTATGGTGTTTACTTTTTGTTAACATGGCATAGAATCTCATCTTATTTTTCTGCAACTTGTGTGTGTATCAACTCTGTTTTTAAAAGATGATGGCATCTCGTGGAAACCCTCTTGTGCATGTTTGATTTAGTTTTATCATCTGTTGTGGGCAGGGTGACCATTTTCTCCTTAGAAAACCTATTGGTAGAAGAGCTTTTCTTTTTCTTGTAAGAGTAGAATTTTCTGTTAATTATTTTTCATATGATCCTAGTTTTTTGGCAAATGCATTTTATCCATAGAGTTTGAGTTGCAGCATTATGAAAATGACTCTGTGGTTTTGTCAGTTCTGTATCAAGATAAATTTTTACCAAAACAGTGCAAAGTAGAGAAACAGATTTCCAGTGTCAGGTGTGAAAATCTGTAGAAGTACAATATCAAAGCCCATGGATACTGACTTAATTAATTAATTTCTAAACTCTTTAGCTTTGGGAATAAAAATTGGTAGACTATATGTTAAGGTTCAGCTAATTTGGAAAAGAAATCCCAGCTGTGCATTCTAAATAAAATAAAAAATGGCTGCAGTCAATTTTGGAGCATTTTTTCAGGAGTTACCTTTCTTTTTGAGAATACAATTAGTTATAGAAAGAGTTCTGGGGAAGAAACCATAGTTGAATAGTTGTACTTGAGAGGAAACAACATTTTTGTCATACTGGTTCATGTTTTTATTTTAAACTTAAACAAAGGAAATAAGCATAAATGAATGGGGATGATAATATCTCTTGGGGTCATCTTTTATAAAGCTTCTTCACACTTTTCATAGTTAAAAATAAACATTTCTCTTTACTTTGATAACCAGAAAAAACAGACTCTTTAAGCTGCAGCTAGTATTTGCAATTCTTCTGAAGTTTTCTGTTGCTGCTTTTTCTACAGAGACGCTATTGAAAGCAGCATGGATTTTATGGGGTTAATTATAATGCAAAACAAGCTGAAGCAAGAAACCCCTGCTGTACTTGAAGATTTGCATAAAGCCAACATTCGCACTGTCATGGTTACAGGTTAGCATGTAAACACATTTGTATTAAAGACATAAAATCTTATCTTTTTTGGTCTGACATATATAAGTAAAGTATTAAGTAAAATTTTAGTGTCAATAGACTGGATTTTACTGGATTTAGAGCAAGAAGCATAGCGTTTACGTCAGATTATAGAATAGCATTCAGGTTAGTATAGATTTATAGCATAAAAAATATGAAACTGTTCAGACATCAATCTATTTCATTTCGGGTAAAAGATGTTCTGGCTAGGCAGAGGTCTGAAATCAGTGTTGGGATTATTCTACTTTGTAGGTTGGTCTCCCCAGCGCTATTCATAAGTTACCTTGCATTGGATTTGTAGGATGGAAAACCTTTTGAGTTTTTCAAGATCAGACAGAAAAATGTCCTGGCCTGATCTCAGTTGACCCTGCTTTGAGCAGTAGATTGGACTAGGTGTGAGCTCCTAGGGGTGCCTACCAGCCTGAGTTATCTTATGGCAAGTCACTTTAAATTTTTTGTGAGAATGACTGCATATGTCCGCATAAGCAGGACAGTATTAGTATGTAAGTTTTCTCAGTGCTTTCCATACAGTGTGTTTGCTTTTTAATCACAGGTGTAACTCTGGAAGAATGTTTTGATTAGTTGGTAATAGAACTTGATGTTGGTCCTGCATGGTCTATGACAGTGTTTTTTTTTAAAAAAAAGTGTATTTTAAATAATCACATGCTTTCTGCCTGATTTTAAATATATGTTAAGATTTGATCACAGGAAATTTTTGTAACTGAAGGAAACAAACTTTCTAGTGATGTTAGTGCAGTAGGAGGGGTTTACAGGGCTAAACTTTGACTGCTGTAGACTTGCATTGTGCTGAAGGTGTCACTTTAATTTAAGCAGTTCTCCTGCCTTAAAACTGGCATAGTTAGCATGTCTCTTCTGTTGCATGTCAGTGCATGCTACTTATCCTTTTTTTAATTGAAACTTTTTTAAATGCAATTATTTAACAGGGGATAATATGTTAACTGCTATCTCTGTGGCCAGAGACTGTGGAATGATTCTACCTCAGGATAAGGTCATTATTGCTGAAGCACTACCTCCAAAGGATGGGCAGGCTGCCAGGATCAACTGGCATTATGCAGATACCCTCGCAAAATGCACTAGTTCATCACCAGCCATAAACTCAGAGGTAACTTGAGTATTTTTTTCTCTAGAGTGTTATTAGTTAGATTTGCTGTTAAGTTTATTTCTTTTTCAAATTATTTCATTAAGCACCTTTGCAAATCAAAGTGGAGGTATTAGTTAACTTTCAGATAGTAAAACAAAGAATGGTAGAATAGCTTGGAGTTGCTTTTTCAACTTTGATCTATGGCATGTGAGATTTGGCATTTTAGCTGTGCAGGAGACGTTTTTGCTGTATTTAAGTCTTAAGACTGCTCTCGCTCTGTGTAACTGAAACATGATAAGCTGATGTTCTTGTTATGCAGTAGATGTTTTCATTATATGAGGTTTTCTTTCAGTTGAAACTTTCCCAAGCCTCCACTAGTGTGTTATCTGCAGAAATACCACTTTGAGTGTTAGTTTGAAATTACACAGTACCTATGTAAATATATTACATCTTGACAATTAAAATACTTTTGATGATAGGATATTCCAGTTAAATTGGTCCATGAAAGCCTTGAGGATCTCCAGATGACCAAATACCATTTTGCAATGAATGGAAAGTCATTTGCAGTGATTCTGGAGCATTTCCAGGATCTGGTACCCAAGGTAAGTACTTTACTTGACTATGGGCCCTTTTGGTGATGGACAGACTTTGTCTGGTGAAGAACAGTAAGAAATTTCCTGTTTTCCAGCTTGTGTTACATGGCACTGTGTTTGCTCGCATGGCACCTGATCAGAAAACTCAGCTGGTGGAAGCTTTACAAAATGTAGAGTAAGTATTTGCTTAATTGTATAAAGGGCAAGTAAGGGCTGACAGGGTGTTCAATGTGTTAGGAAAAAGCCTCCCTATGTATGCTGTAAGCTATTGCATCAAATTGCAAAAAAAAAAAAATCTTTTGAGTTGGTAAATCAGATCTTTAGCCAAACTGGAATGAGAACAGTACCATCTGCTGGTCAGTTGTGAATATCTTAAATTATGAAAGTTTACTCTAAGTGATTAGTAGCTAAACTGACTAGCATATTTCTAAATCTGGTTAATTGGCTTAGTAAACAAATGTATTGGATGTCTTCTGTTTGTTAAAGAAGTGTTAAAGTGATTTCTGGTCATTTATCATATCCTGTGTGTTGGTGCTAGGCTCAAACTATTGAGTTTGAGATTGTTACTCACGTGACTACATTTTTTTTTCCTTGTTTTTTTCTGAAGTTAGACCATCCTGATGCTTTTAGGATTATCTTTTTATAAACTCTGTTGCAATACCAAATGCTACAAAAGTCTGCCCTCCCCCTAGAGCATATATGCTTTAGACCTTGGAATGACAGAAGGATGGTAACCGTTATTGGTTTGATTTACCTGGATGAGTCATGTTAGTTTTCTGTCTACTCCCTTATGTGTATAATGGGAATAGTAATTACTTTCTTTATCAAGGATTGCTTTTGTCTGTTCATGTCCTGAATATGTCATGTAATATAAAAGTATTTCATGAAATAAATTAAATGGACTGTGATTAGGAAATGTGTGGAATGTTGACATATGTTTGATTTTTATAGTTACTATGTGGGCATGTGTGGAGATGGTGCAAATGATTGTGGAGTAAGTATATTTTTATTTTACATACAGAATATTTGGTTAAATTATTTGGTTAAATTTTACAGCTGAAGGAGTGCTTCAAAATGATCTTTCTTTTGATACTAACTGGCAGGCACTAAAGAGGGCACATGGTGGTATATCTTTGTCTGAACTTGAGGCTTCTGTGGCATCACCGTTCACTTCCAGGACACCTAGTATTTCCTGTGTGCCAAAGCTGATCAGGTAGTACCACTTACTGTGCCCTTAACGAATACTTTTCTGCATATAAATGCAATTAACAGTGTTCAAAATAGTGTTTTATAGACTAGTGGTAAGCTAGCTGAAGCAGCATATGTAGTAGCTATGTAACTCATTCTGCATACTCTTAGTGCATGTTTGACATTATAGGAAGCCCATTTGAATTAAAGCACAAGTGATAAGTTTAGTAGTTTGTGCTTCTTTGCTAAAGGTACTCTTAGTAAGGACTTGCTGTGGCAGAGTTCAGTGTTTTGATTTATTTACCTTTTGTCCACATAAACTGCACTTTTTTGTGTGACACCTTCTAAACGTTAATGTGTAATTTAGTGTCTTACGGATTACTTGCCTTTCCGTGAAGGCAGTGTGTAGTTATGAGGGATAAAGTTCTTTGGATAACTTCAGTCCTCAGCACTATCATGGATAGAAACTGAATTTCCTAAATAAATAAATAAGTTTTGACAAATTTTCAATTCTAGAATTGGAAGTTAGATAAGTTTTCCATGAAGGTCAGTCAGAGAAGAATCTAGTTTCATTTATGTGGAACTAATGAAAGTACTGGGTAATCAGAAACATCTTTGAAGGCAGCAGCTGACTGACTGCATGCTCATTCGATCTGTGTAGTGAACTTGTGTGGGATACATGCTTTTTCAAGCAGAAATGCATTTAAACATGTTATCGGAGAACGACCTAAAGTCAAAGAATGCTGAAGTAAGCTGATGGCTCTGTCCATGCTTCCAGCTGTGATACACTTGGAAGTGTACCATTCTTACCCCTTCTTTTCCTTCATGTGTCTCAGCTCTGTCTTCAGTGTAACATGTCTCAAAGGGTTTATGTTTAATCTTAGCTAACATTTTGTTAAGCAGAGTATAACTGCTTGCATAAAAAGCTTTCTGGTTACTTGAATATGTTTGTTTTGACAGGGAAGGCCGTGCTGCTTTAATAACTTCCTTTTGTGTATTTAAGTTCATGGCATTATACAGCATTATCCAGTACATCAGTGTTACTCTGCTGTATTCTGTAAGTATTTAAATGTTGTGCTTAAGCAATAGTACTATAATTCAGAGATTTAAAAGTTGGTAAATATTTCTACTAAATTGTTGCAAGTCTCTTTAAGTACACACAAATAACAAACATGTTCTAAAAATTGTGAATTAAACGTAGTGCTAGCTATAGTATTTTGGAGGTGTTTTTTACACTGGTTGTATGAAAATCATGGTAGTGCACGTTTAAAAGACATTAATCCCTGCAGTTAGAAGGTCCGTACAGTGGGAAGTCAAGTAAGTATAGAAAGAGAATAAAAATACAGTTTTCCATTATTTAAAACTGTCAGCATTTAAAACATCCTAGCTTAGTTTAAAGGCAGTACGTTCCCTTTATGTAAGGGTTGAAATAGAGCAGCTACAAGTTGAGTTAGGACGGGGGAAAAACAAGTGGAGTATTTTCTGTTAATATGACTGGACTCACTGTGGTGGTGTGTGGTGGAGATTCTGTACTTTAATTTGCATATGTAACTTAACCAAAATGCAAAGTACTAAAGGAACTTTGAGATGGAAATTCTGACAACTGTATGAGTGGGACTGTGGTGTTTAGAGAGCTGTGGGCCTAAACTTTTATTTAATGGGTTTGTAAGATTCCCTGCTAAAAGTTTTGATTAAGAACAACTTCCAGTGAACAGCTTGTGTTTTGAGCCTGGAACAAATTCTTTTAAACTATTCTGTTTCAAGATTTGATCTCTGAACTGTAGGGTACACAAGACTTTACCAGACTTAAGGCAGTCTCTTGCCAAACTGACTCTCTCCTTTATAGAGTAAAGCTTGAAGAATTAACGCAGTAGAATTGTTACTGTGAGATGTGTGTTGGTGTGAAGAAATTACCAATGTTTCAGTTGTGATTTCTGTCTAGATCCTGAGCAATCTGGGAGATTTCCAGTTTCTCTTCATTGATTTGGCAATCATTTTGGTGGTTGTCTTCACTAGTAAGTATTGTGCTGAATTATCACTGCTGACTTCTGTACCATTCAACTATCTTACAACTCTGAACAATGAAGCAGTTCTTACATGGTCAGATTTTCTTTAACATCTTGTTACGTGCTGTTGGCTGGTGTGAACACCAAGTCATATAGTTAAGATGCTGCAATTATTACAGTATATGAATTAACAACTCTGTACTGAATCAGAATTGGCTCAGGTTTGTGAGAAGTCTTCATATAAAACCAGGTCATGGGTATGATCTTATGAATATAATTCTTCACTGAACAGAGAGGCAAGAATTTGTCTTGGAATGAGGAAGCTACTGTTGGAATCAAAACCCTACTTGTTCCAACATCATATTTCTCAAATGTCTTTTGTTTCTTGCATTTTTAGTTAAACTTATGTCTGCAAAAGATTACATTTGTTTGCAACCTCCTGTCTAGTGTAGTATTTAATTCCACACATGAAAATAGCGTTCAGTGTACAGGCGAACAGTAGAATTCCATTTTCCGAGATTTAAAGAAATGAGTTTTTCAAAGCCATGGGAGACCAGAATTGAAGCGCAGATTTGTAAGTGCTTATGCTAGAAAAATGGGAAGCTCAGCTTAGTCTTAAGAGCCATGTCTGGAGTTTTGTGAAACACACTACTAATTGCTTTAGCCTCTTTATGCTATTATTGTCCTCTCTTCATCCTGTGCCGCCAGAGGTAACCAGCCTATAGGAGGCACTGTGACAATCTGGGGAGGTGTAGTCTTTCAGGTAGTTTCACAATGGTGGTTCTGAACCATGCAGGCAAATCTGTAAAGGGTAAAGCTCGAGAGGTCATGAGCGGGCTATTCTAATTCCATAGAATGTGAAGAGGGTAGCTTTTGAGAGCCATAATGATACAATGTGCAACTTAGTTTTCTTTCTCTTTGCAGTGAGTTTGAACCCTGCTTGGAAGGAACTTGTTGCGCAAAGGCCTCCATCAGGTCTTATCTCAGGTCCACTTTTGTGTTCCGTTTTGTCTCAGATCATCATCTGCTTTGCTTTCCAAATCCTTGGGTTTTTTTGGGTCAAGCAACAGTCCTGGTATGAGCATTGGACAATAGAATCTGAGTAAGTGTTTCAGCGGCTCCATACTGGATACGCTAATGACTGAAAGGGAATAGTCAATAATTGCTCTTTTCTTTATCCACCCTCTGTGGGAACTAAAGCTTCTGTATGGCAGCTTGTTAGTATGCTGAACTAGGCTAATGGCCATTGCTCACTAGAGGAATTGAACTTCTGGCAGCAGTCCTGGGAGAGACTTTTGTCTAGTGAATATGAACTTTTGCTCCCAGATTTCTTCAGAGAACTTACTGTTTTTTTCTTTCTCTCTGTTGCCCATAGCATGAGTAGGTGGAAATCAGTAGGTAAATGAGCTGCTCCATTTGTAATATACAGGGAAAAATTTCAATGGGAAAGGGGGTACTGTTAAGTGAGGTAGGAATATGAAGTGCTGATGGTTCTTATGGAAAACCAGAGTCTGACACTTGATTTGGGGAAAGGAGAATCTGAGGAAAATGTATAATACAAATAGAAATTATGATTAGGCAGCAAGAACAGTAGGTATTTTCTTTGTCTGCATGTAGGCATTCTCCAAAAAGATGGAGATAATCTACTGGGAAAATTTTCACAGGTTTGATTTCCAGGTGGAGAGAAGGACAAGAAGAAACAAATAATGACTGATTATGGGATAATATTTTGTTAAATGCCTATTGATACATAGGTGTTATTTAATGGCTAAAATGAAAATGAGTCAGAGCCAGACTACAGGATGTGAATATTTTTCAGCTCTCGGACAATTGAGATCCAAATCTGATATTCATTGTTCAGACCTATTTTAGTTCTTAGAATACAAAGTTGTGTAGTCCTACTGTAGTTCCAAAAAATAAAATTGGAATATCTGAGAATAGAGCTGTTTGTATCTTTTCTTAGTTTGCAGTATTTTCTTATCTTTTCATCAAAGTGCATCTATAATGGTAATTCATAAACAGTTCATGTAGGGAACTTACAGACTGGACACGTGCAAGAACTTGAAGCTCAGAATTCATAAAACTTGTTACCTTCTTACTCCAGTTTGGAGTTACTATTTGTATTATGTTCTCAAGGATATGCTTATTTTAATTACTGTATCAATTTATGGTCATCAGTTTTTTTAACAATAGGTTTTAGCCTGATTTGCATTTTTCCTTAACTCAATTTTATGTTTTTGTGTTGTAGTGCGTGTCATGTATTGAATGCCACAAACACCAGCTCTGCCCACTATGAGAACGAAACTCTTCATGATGAACATAACATTAAAAATTATGAAAACACGACTTTGTTTTTTATCTCCAGCTTTCAGTACCTCATAGTGGCGATTGTCTTTTCTAAAGGAAAGCCCTTTAGACAACCATGCTACAAAAATTGTAAGTCCTTTCTTTCTATATACAGTTCCAAGTAAAACTCCAAATTACTTACCACATGCTTATCCATGGTTTGCTTGCAATCCCATTGTGCTCCTTTAGGAGTAGTAGCATTGCTATGGGAACATGGGATGATTATCCTCTGATAATCATAGAAATAAGGAAGAACTAAATAATGTGCATGGGGGAATCTGTTAATTGCTTCTTTCTTTGTAGAAGATGAGACTATATTTCTTCAAAGTAAACAATGAAAAATACTTCTAATGTGATTTTATTTTTTTCTTTTTCCTTTGGAAAAACCTGTGAGTGCAATCACAGACTCGGCAGTATATGAAGTTTTCTTGTAGAATCATGGGGTTTCTGGGGGTGTGATAAAACTGAACTCCTTGCTGTTTTATAATAACCTAATCTTAAATCAGTTGTCATGTATATTTGCTGTATTTACTTGCTAATATTTTTAAATGTGTTAGAAAACATTGTATATTATAATAGATAATTATTTGAATAATTCCGAACATTGAGGTCTTGGTCATAAACTCAACTGTAACAAATTGTGAAAAACTGCTCGATGGAAAGTTGTGTGCTTAGCTGTGCACTACTAAGCAGACTTTTTCTCTAGATTGGGTTTAGAGGGCAAAATGAGTATTTCCAGGGAAAAATGAACCTGTGATACATGCAAAACCTATCTAAATTCTTTGACTGGGAGATGGTCTGATTATTTATTTTATTTTTTTTTCAGTTCTGTTTGTTATTTCCGTGATAGTTCTTTATGTCTTCATATTTTTCATCATGTTGCATCCAGTTGAATCTATTGACGCATTTCTTGAGGTAAGATTCCACAAATATGCACAGACTTTTGTACTTTCTTAGCTAACTGGTTAGCTTCCTTTTGGGCATACTTGACACTTAGAGCTGTGGCTTCTCATCTGTGTGGGGGGAGGAGCAGGGGAACTTGAACAAAATGGGTGTGTACTTGCAGAGAGACAACTGAAATGCTTAACTTAGTTATAGTCCGCCTTTTTTGCCAAAACACTTTGCACTGAATTTATGACTGGACCATTGATCAAAGCCCTTAAGTGTTAATAAGCTCTATTGCTTTTAGGTTTCTATGCGTATAGACTTGTGTATTTATAGTGTGTGTGTGAGTTTGTAATTATCAGTCTGTTTTTAATGTTTGTGTCATTTTACCTTGTGTGCATGTTGTTAACCTCTGGCAACTTTTTCTCACAGCTCGTGTGTGTGCCATATGAGTGGCGTCTAAGAATTCTCATCATTGTTATTGTCAATGCAATTGTATCCGTGTTGGTGGAGGTAAGAAATTCAAATGGAAAAAGTACTTGTCTATTTAGTGTTTTTCAGGGTACAGGTTTGTCTTGTGTTTAGAAGGTCTCTGTTGAGAGCACATCTGTTGAAAGGGAGCACTGTTTTACTTCTAAGTTTGTACTTCTATAAATGTACTTCTAGGCTAAATTTAAGGTATCAAGGTTTTCTGTGTTGAAGGCGTAACTTTAAAAGTCTTTTTTTCTTGAAAGAGGAGGGAGTGGAAAATTGAAAGTCTTAAATGTATTGTCCAAAGAAATAGTTGAAATTTTTATCTGCTGTAATAATTCAGTTCAGATTAACATACCATAGAAAAGAACTAAATGTTGCAGAATGCTTATATAAAATTCTTAGGGAAGCCCATCTTTATTCTGTTGAATCACATATATAGCTTATTCTTTAGAATACTGCAAGTCTATATAATTTGCTCATCTTATCTGATTTGAACAGTTTGTTCAAGTCCAGAAGTAGAAATGTTTGCATGTATCTGCTTTTTCTGGCCCTGAGCTTGTCCACATGCAGTCAATTTAGATACTGACCTTCTCTGCTGTGATTCCTGATCTAGTGTGGGCAGAAACACACTCTAACTTTTGTCCAGATACCCCTATGTTATCTTCAAGAGCAGAGATGCATCTTCTGTAAGGAGTCAGAATTCAAAGGGAGTCATTTATTCCTGTGGTTGTTTCTCCTTGTTAAAATGATGATTTATTTCCAGCCTAAATATATTGGCTTTTGGCTGCGGTCATTAGCTACTATTTTTCTTCTACAAGGTGAAAAAGCTTTTTAACTTATGCAGTACGATCATCCTTTTTCCACTGTATAACATTTTCTGCAGCTTTTAGGTAGTATTTCAATTACTATGTGAGGGATTTATATCAAGGTAACCAGCATAATGCTTGTTTGCATCATACCATTCTGGCCTTTGAATGCTGCTGCAGCATTAAGATTCTTTCCAGTTGACTAGGTTCTCTCTTTTATTCATAACTTAAAAACATTGGTTGCTTATGTTATTTTTAGTTAGAATACTTTAGTTGAAGTTACAAATGCTTTGAATTCAAAATGTTGTTCCAGATTAATTTGGAACAACATTCTATTACATTCTTCCCTTTTGGAACATATTTCAGAATTTTCACATGTGAGAATCTGTATTTTTCAGAAACAGAGTAGATAATAAATTCTTGGGCCTTTGTCTTGTTTAACAAATTTATCCCCTCCTAAAGATTTTGTGCCTTGCTAAGATTGTTCTATATTTTTTAACCTGCTTGTTGTGGAACTCTTGCTTTTGCCTTCCTTTCATATTTTTGTATTACTAAATTCTTATTTTTTGACTACCTTTCTGTTTGTTAAAAGCTAAATTTTATGTATTTTGCTTTTTTTTTTTTTTCACTGACCCAGAATGGTTGTTCTGAGACTGCAGGATTTTTTTTTTTTTTTTAATAAAATAATTTAATGTGAAACTCCTGGATTTAAAATATTTTTCCTGTTTGCCTTTTCTGTTCAGTAAGTTTTGATACTTTTATTGCAACAATCTATGGAAATCAAGCTTTTCTGAAGCACTAAGAAATTACTATTTGGGACTGACCTTTGTGTAGCTATATTGATCATAAAAAGGTGGTGATTACAGTTCTCAGTCCACTGATAAACTCTGAGAGAAATAACTTTTAAACCTTCTGTTGGAAAAATTACATTGTTATTCAGGTAATGGTCTTCCTAACTTCTAGGCACTTTGGTAATGTCTCAGTACTAGAACTGGTAAAGATTCTGGCAGAAAGCCTGCTCGAGCAGTGTGTCAGTCCGCGTATCAGCACGTGTCTTGGACAAAACTTTGTCTTAGATTTGGGATTTTTAAGGTTCTACTTCTGGGCCTTGGTTGCCACATCAACCAAACTTCTAAGTTTTCAGTAAGCATAATCTAAATGACAGTTGCTGCAAAGTGTTTGCCTTCACCCTGTATTTCAGTCCCACATCCCTTCTTCCTATATAGAGCATAATTAGTACCTTTTAACACTTCAGTCACTTGCCATTACCAGAACTGGTGGGATGACTTGTCACATTCCTTTTAGATAGATTTTCTTATTTGTCTTGTTGCTCGCACTTTTGTAGTGGAATAGAAGTAATTACAGAATTAAGTTTTCTTGATGTGTACAGGTTGGGACATACTGCATTTGACTTCAGACTAGTTCTTCTGCTTTCACTGTAGAATGATGTGCTTTATTTAGACAGAGATAAATTGTCCTACTACACAGTGGGTTTCCAGTAGAAGCATTGCCCCAGTGTTCCTCAGATCCAAACCTTGTTTTACAATGCGTATTTTCACCTTGCATTTTGACCTTCTTTTGTCCCACCTTTTGAACTGTATTTGTCCAAGTCCAGTAGTACTGTTCCAGGATTCCTGAAGTTTTTGCGTGCAGTGCCAACTCCATAGTTCCAATGTATTATGGAGGAATCACAAGCTATTTCATTCATTTGCTTCCAATGCAGATTTTCAGTAAGCAACACTTTCAGTAAGCATCACCCTTCTGTCCTGTGTACCTCATTGGATACTCTTCTCAGGCTTTTCACTACACAGTTACTAAAAACAGCAGTTCACATTCTTAACACTTTGGAAAAGCTGCTGGTGGCATCTACCTATTTCTTCCAAGAAGGCATTCTTGTAGGTATATAATCTGTAGTTTGTTTGTTTTGGTGAGACAAATTGTTATGTATTGCCTCTAAGTTCTCATAATGATATGACAAGCGGAGAGGTTGGATCATTCTTAATTTGTCACACTTGTCAGTTTGACACTTAATGTCCCCACTACCATCTAATTTCTTAATTGTTTACACAACAGGATTGAGTTCTGAGTGTGTTTGTCCAAAATGTGTTTTCTGAAATTCTGTAAAGCTTTTGCTCCATCCATGGAGGTGTCAGACTAGATTTGTAAATCCACATGTATTCTTTCTTCTAGATGTTAGAGCATAACAAAGGCAAACCTTAGCAGTTGTTTCTCCTCATTTCAAATGCTTGATGTAGACATATATTTGAACCAGAAGGAAACAGACCAGCTTCAAAAATGAGCTTTTAACAAACTGAGAGATTGCTTGGCAGATGCTTTTATAAGAGTCTGTTTGATCAGCTCCCCTTTTCAATGGTGGAGAATAGTCAGGTGTTAAATGCTGAATCTGTTCAAAGATCAGAGGGTCATAGGCTTAAGGCCTTGGGAGATACAGGTTCACATCTGTTCTGCCTGACTTGTTCAAGGCTCTCTAGTCCACCCACGCAGCCTGATAAGAATAACCAGATGTACAAAGTGTAGTGCATAACATCTGTCCTCTTTCCAAAATCAGGAACAGCACCTAAGGCCTTCAGAATTTCTTTTGGTGGCTCAGATTTGCCACTCCATACAAAGCTTTTCTGTGAATGTCTCTATTTTAAAAAATAAATAACTACATTATGAAGTACCATACAATGTTAAAAATGGTTTCAGAAAATGTTGCTTTAAGCACTAATGTATGCAGTGCTTCAGCTTTTTTAAAAGTGTGGAAACACATTAAGTATGTATATTTATAACTTCTATCTATACTGGTGAATGTAGTTTTAGTCATATTGCAGTTGATTTAAAGTACATGTTCATATTCTTAAATCTCATGTGGGCACTTAAGAAGTGAAAATGTTTATCGCTAACTGACAAATAACGTAAGCTCTCTGTTTTGTCTGGCACAGAATTAGTTATGCCTAACACACTATTTCAAAATTTTTTTGTAATGTGCACACTAACAACAAATGATCATTAGTTTCTTTAATTCTTCCCACTCACTGCACTGTCTCACAGAATGTCCTCCTTGATATGATCCTTTGGAAGGTTGTGTTCAATCGAGACAAACAAGGAGAATATCGCCTCAACATACCCCAGCCGCCTCAGGTTGGAGACTAGTATTTTGCTGTCATCATTTGAGTGCATGCAAATTAATCAGTTTTGTGGTTTTTTACTATCTAAAAAAAATGTCTTTTGTCTTAATGTTTAAATTGGATTTCTGTAACTTGAATATTAAAAGGAGTGGCTTTTGGTTTTGTATTTCTCTCCTTGTTGACACCTGTATGCTGAAGAGCTTCTCTCTGTATACAAGACGTGAGAGACAAACCCAGCAGATTGCTTTTGAGTTTTCTCACTTTATCTGCCATTTGCATATTAGCAAATTGCATTTGCATTGTAGCAGCAAATTAGCATAATAGGAATGTCTTGATTTACTTGAAAGCAGAATTGCTGACTCTGGGTCTAATCCAGTCCTTGATTAAATGGAATTTGAGTTAGGATTTTAGAGAGCAGTAATTTATAGCACACACAAATGAAATAAAAGGAAATGGCAAGTAAAGGCACATTATTACTAATTTAGGTGGTTTAAGAGACTCTGAACTTTAGCTTCTTCTCTTCAAGTGACCATGAATCTTTGTCTGGTCTGCCCTTCTGACATTAATACATGAAAGAATTTTCTATGAATCCCATAGAAAATAGACTTTTCTAAGCCTTTTGGCTTACCACTTTTAGCTGTTCGTATACTTCTTCTAAAAATTAGTGCTTTATTTTTCGATAATAAATTTTAAATGTATTCACTTCAGAGTTGCATTTGCCATTTTGAGGATGTTCAAGAACAAATTGCTGTGCATTCACAGAAGAATGGGAGTTTTGGTTAAGGCTCATGTTGGGTTCTGTTCACCCATACATAGGTTTGTTCATACTCTGAATTTCTATGTAGTATGCATCTGCATCAGAATGTCAGCCATACAAAATACAGGTGCTCTCTGAGAAATGAGAGGAATCCAACACTCTGAGACTGGGGGAGTGGTATTTTTCTTCTCCAACTAGTTAAGTTGCATGTATTTAGGCCTGGGAGAAGAGAAATAAAACAGAACGTTTTAGTTCAATGCTTTGTGTGTTCTAGTAACTGTTTATCCTGCCTGGCCATAGCACTTGCTTCCTATGATGGAATGAAATTAGGGGTCTCAGGATGGTTAAATTCTGCCACTTGTGGTTGGTTGGATGCATTCAGCTAAACAATTCATTGTGAAAGATTTTGTTCATTCATTGAAAATCTCTGGGAATTTGGGAATATCGCTGCCTTTTTTTTAAAGACCAAGACTCTTCAATAGCAGCAACATTTAATGGTGCCTGTTACACTTCTACTTAGTAAAACTGTTAAAATATACATGAAATTTGTTGGTGATCTTTTGTGTTACTATAATGCAGAATACTTGTGGTTTTAGTGGTTTTTTTTAATATCATTGCTACCTTAGTATAGAAGAGATGACCTTACCAAAAAGCTTCTGTGCTGTGCTTTCTAGATCTAATATGACAATGACACAGTAAATTAAAAACTAGAATACTATTTTTTGTAATGATTTACTGTGTGGTTTGTTAATTAATTCTGCTTTCAATAATCAAATTTTTAAATCTGTTTACTACTTCTGCAGGAGGCTGTGGATCACTGGGGAGCTTGTTTCCTTTCTTCACTGTTTGGCTGTAGAGAGAAGACACCAAAAGCCAAGTATATGCATCTAGCTCAGGAACTGCTGGTTGATCCAGAATGGCCACCAAAACCCAGAACAACAACAGAAGCTAAAGTACCTTCTCAAGAAAATGGTTCATATCAAATCATCACTTTAACATAACAACGGATCTTGGTGGCATGTGTCTTTAGTAGAATTTAGAAGAATGTAATTTTCAGGCTTCATTTGAAATTACATTATACTAAATGTCAAATTCTGAGCAGATACTTCCAACTGTTTTTGTTTGTCTGAATACATAATTCAGAGCCAGACTCTCATAGCTATACATTTTAAAAATGTAGGTTACCTTAGGCAGAACAAAACTGGTCATCTTTTCTTCCACCTTCTTCTAACTTAAAAATACAGTTATTCCAAAATGAGATATATTTGGAGATTTAAACTGCAGGGCAGTTAAACAGGTTCGCTTTATTTGCCTGGGATATCTTAATCATTGTTCTAACTTGTTTACCAGGGCACCTGTTAATGTAAGCTCTATGATGTAAGGCTTTTGTGGTAGTACTAGAGACACGTAATGACCTTTTTGGCTGTTTTCTTTTGGTTTCTCTCTCTCTCTCTCTCTCTCTCTCTCTCTCTCTTTTTTTTTTTTTTTTTTTTTTTCCAATTTTCCCTGTTGAAAAGCTTTGTGCCTCAGAATGGTTCTGAAGTTTTGGTGAATGTAGCCCTAAGTTTGTCCCTACTAGCAAGGAGTGTTTCCAGGTGAAAAAGTTTGTGTTTAAGTTTAGTTTCTTTGTCTGCCACAGCAGGAATTGGGAGCACTATAGAAACAATACATTCTGTCCCTAAGCAGAAATTACGTTGTTCTCAAGTGTGTTCTTAGCTTCTCTTCTAGCTAACCCTGAAAAGCTGAAGACAGACTCCAGTAAAGGAGGCGTTAGGCTATACCTTAACCTGTTTGGAGAAGGAGGGCTGGAGAACCTAACATTTTTTTTTTCCATCTCACCTTTTATTACTTTTAACTATATCTCCACAGACCTTACTTTTTACAACAGAAAGATAAGGTTTTATTTTTAAATCTTAAGAAAATTTTATTATATGCCTTGAAGTAGTAAGGCCAAAGTTACTGCTGCAAGGAGAGAGTGGGGGGAGATATTTTCACAAGCCCACACTTGGGACTTCTGCATGTTAAGAACATATGCATTTCAAAGAATCTGCCAGTGTCTTAAGCACTATATGTAGCTGTATGAAGCAAAACTTAAAAAAAAAAAAAAAAAAAAAAAAAAAAAAAAAAAAAAAAAAAAAAAAAAAAAAAAGAGCTAAAATCTTGTCTTGCTGTAGAACTAAGGCTTATCTGGATCTGGATTTTATTTTTTTAAACTTGCATCACCAGTAATGCTGCTTTAAGTACTTGGATCAGCAATGCACGATTTTGCCGCTAGGTGGTGTCAAAGAAAACCCAAGATCTCTAGAGAAATAGATCAGCAAAGATGTAGGGGTAGGCGTTGTCTTCACAAGCAGAGCTTAAACAAAAGTGTGTGTTAAGAATTCTTGTGTGTTTTGGGGGGGGTTTTGTTTTGTTTAACGTCCATGAGAAAGAACTACAAGCTACTTACCTTCAAACCATCGTTGGATTGCTGCACTTAAATTGTTGTGTCTTTGGGAAGATAGCAAAAATGTTGGCTATTGATCTGCCTTTTTTTAACCAAGTGGAACTGACTGATTCAGATGCCCCTGAACTTGAAGGGGGGCATCTAAGATCCGGAGCTGCCCTTTAGAGAGAACTCATGTAGGGATTAGAGGGAGGGCCCCAGACTGGCTGGGACTTCTGTGTGTGTATTTTGATGACAGAGTTTGGGATGGTAGGGTCTTTGTTTACTTTTCAAATTCCTATGGGGATTATTCTATTCCAAAATTGTTTTAGTAAGTGGAATTTTTCCAGGTCAGGCTTATTTCCTTGTGCTTTTCTGTAAGGCAGTCTGTGGCAGTGTCCTCTACTGTTCATTTTAGGATTTTTGCAGTGTTGAACATGCTGTGCCAATAGTGAACTTAAGTGGTGCTAAATGGTTTGGAAGATGTTTTTCTAGAACTTGAAGGTTAGTAGAAAATAACACTTGCTCCTCAGAAATAGTATGCTTATAGTATACTATCCTCCAGTCCAGCTGTCAGTTCTTTTCCTGATTTTTTTTTTTTTTTTTTTTTTTTTTTTTTTTTTTTTTTTTTTTGGTGGAGAGGAGGTGGAGCAGAGGAAAGAACAAAGTTGTTTTATTAGCAGTCGTTCAGCAGAGCAGTGTAAAAGTCTAATCTGCCTTCTTTTGGTCATGAACATCAGATGAAACTGGTAGCTTTTAAAGGGTCTGAAATTGTGGACTAAGATGAATTTCTTAATCATGAGCTTGAATCAGTTGGCTAATTTCTGCCAATGTTGATTTCATACAGTCTTTGTAGCATGGAATAACTGATGAAGAATAATTCTTAGATGAGTAAGTACTATTCCAAAATCTAAAGAAAAAGGTGGTGAAGCTATGCATCTTGGACCTAGGAGCTGTGACTTACCCTTAAACAAATAAGCTTTGTTTTCCATTTCATTGATCACTTTAGCTTGGTTGTTCCATCAGAAGTGAAAGGAAAAAAAAAAAGCATTTTTCTAGTACGTACTTTTGCTTAATATTTTCTCTAAACTGCTTATTTCTCTCAGCTTCCTTGGATTCTGAATCATACTATTCTAGCGTGTTAGACTTTTCTAGAAAGAGAGGAGGAGACTGCTTACTAAGGTGGGCTTTTCTTCAGAGAATGTTTTGTGGAATTTTTCTCATGAAAACGGAAATAGCCCAGTGTCTCCATTTGTTGAAACTGGTTATTAAAGGGGCTAATTATTAGTTAGGGTCATGAGCGACTTGAAAATTTTGCCAGTATGTTTTTCAGGTGGGAGCTAGCTTGATATGCATTCAGAATTAGTAAGTGTTTCTGAAATTGCATGCCTGAGCTCTGACCTATTTACTTTTGACATATAGTTAAGAATAATAAGTCAACCTTTCTGAGAGAGAATATTTCTTTTTTTGTTCAGCCACAAAATAAGCATTTCCATCTCCTGCAATTATTGGGAATTATGCCTTTCTGCTGAAGAGCTGGGTTTGGCCACCTATAGTTTTTCTAATTTTGAGCAATTTTGTTTTTCAGGCTTTCAGAAATACAACAAACCAGATCTGAACTAGCATATTCAGTTTGTGCTTTGAAGTAAGATGAAATTCAGTTTGTAGTAAAAAATCTGTTTAATGTTCATCTTGGATGTCTAAGTTCAGGTGAACAGACCAATTTAGTGAGTTCCACTAGATAGCTGGTAGACACTTTCTTCCTGCTGTATATTTTGGCCTTACATTGAGAAGTTTGATTTAATATTAAATTATTTGTGTATGCAGACTTTAAATTTAATCTGTACGTATTTTACTTTGATGTATTAGGATTTGTAAATATTACTGATTTTTAAATTTTATTTATGCACATACTTAAAGGACTGGTCTACCCAGAAAAAGCAATTGCTAAATAATAAATGTTACTTTTTAAAAATAAATGGCGAGATCATTAAATTGTATATCCCTCAGGGTTATTTTAGAAGTTTTTTCTTCCCTTCAAATTTAATTAGCAGCAACTCTTGTTTCATGTGCTGTGAATCTACTGTTAAAGAAGTTTGAGCAGAAGTAATTAAAACATCCACAAAACTGCAAAACTCTCCGTGTTTATTGTAACTTTAAATTAGAAACTTCTGCTGTTGCACTTTAAAGGAAAAAAAAAAGAAAAGTTGGCTTTTTAATTCTATTTATTTTTCTTCATGAAGGTTGTGCTGAACAGTCATCCTAAATTGGGTAAATGATTCTGTGCTGTATAGGTATATACAGTATGATACTGAGCAAATGTGGAGTCCTTTTTTTATGCTGCAAGTTTTTAATGCTTGTGTTGGTCATCAGAAAATGCAAGAGTTAAAGTTCTGTAGGATTTCTCCCATGAAATTCCGGATTGTAAACTTAGGCTTTTGTATGTTTAAGGGAAAGCTGTGGGATTTTGACAATTTTTAGAGTCTTGAATATGTTGATTTTATACAGTAAAGCTTCAGGTTTTTACAGCTATTTTCAACAAACTGCAGCTTGTTTGATAATGATGTGAACCAGAAACTACTCACTTTGTGAATTCCTCAATCCTAACAGATTAAAAGGCATTACAGTATAATCTAGAAGCTCAGCTTCCTTTTTATTTTTAAATCCAAAATGATAATACATCTTTGTATTTAAAACATGCATTGCTGCTCTAAAATGGTACCCTGTTGTCAAAAGGCATACGTAAATAACTGTAAAATAGAATTGTAAATAGTCTTGTAAATCATTTTTGTGACTGAAGCTCTTTGAAATAAAATTAAAATGAACAGATTCTATTTTAACTCTTCTCATTAGTTTCATGAAATTGTTTTTAATTACTGTTCGTACAGCTAAGTCTGATTCAAAGCTTGTTGAAGAATATGAACTCGCTCTGGCTGATGCCATGGATATCTTATTCAGTCCTTGTATGTGAAGGTGGGAGCAGAAAAGCAGTGTGTGTTTGCAACGCATATGTAGCACTGCTGTTCTGGAGTAGAGTAATAGTGACCTTACTTTCACCTGATGGTGCATGAAAGCCATTTTAAAGCCACACCTTTTATCTCGAATAGAGAGTTTTTTCCAGCTTCTGTTATCCAGATGCTCCTTTTCTGTGGGAAGCAGTTTTGAAGTGACTCTCCTGAGGGAATGCTCCTGGTTTTTAGTGCCACTGTTGTCACTGTCATCTTTAGAAAAATCATACAGGAATAAAGACAGCTTTTCCATCTTGCAGTTCAGCTTTGTTTTGTGTGTGTGTGTGGTTTTTTTTTTTTTTTTTTTTTTTTTTTTTTTTTTTTTTGTTAGATAATGTTTTAAACCTGAAGACAGGGTGTTTGAAATGCCCAGTAAACAACTTGATTACAAAAACTTGGAGCCTTGTAATTTCAAGCTAATGTTTTGACAAAGTTTCTCCCTTCAGGATCTTCTGGACTTTAGGTTTTGTTGCTCTGTGATTACAGAAGACTTGGAGGAAGAGCAGGGAGCCAAATGCGTGAAGTCTGGATTCCTTAGCCAAAGCATTAAGTGGAAAACTGTTCATTCCATAATCAAGTTGCATTGACTCTAATCCTGCATGAAAGGTAAGGTCAGAGCAGCCTTGAGAAGACACATATCACTCAAGTGTTGAAAATTGATGTGTCCATTCACATAAAATCTAATGCTTTCGTGTATCAGACTACTATATAGCTGAGTGTCTTAATAACGAATTTGAAACTTCTCTTTCAAATCCTAATTTGTGCTGAAAGACCAAATTTTTGGCTCTAATCAACGAGATTTGTATTGGGCTGGTTGGTGCCCGTACTGCAGTGTCACTGTCAGAAGCCGCAAGCTTGTTTTGTGCCATTGCGTGTATGACTTGAATTTTTCTCCTGTTTTGTGTGTGGTCTCAAATTCTACTGTAGATAGTGTTACATCCAACTTGCAGAAACCGGTTGCTTCTACAACTAAAAAGTAGGCAAAATTTGCTACAAAGTTTAGCATTTTCTTCCGCCTTTGAAAGTAGCTATGTAAATAGGAGTAAAGTAGTGTTATCTAGAGGATGCGTTTTGCTGTTTTTCTTCCCATTTAAAGTGCAGAGTCATGGTGAAGCCTGATTGCCTGCTGTGTTTCTAATAAGTTCCTCTAAAAAGCAGATAAGCTTCTAAGGTGTCAGTTTGCACAATATGAAAGAGAGGGGTGGAAAAGCAGATAAATGCTTGTTACTGCCTTTTTGTGGGCTAGCCCAGATCTGGTACTGTAGTTGCTGTTGCTACTGGGATACTTGAACAAGCCAAGGTTTGGACCTCCTGAGCTACACAGGAATAGTTCACATTTTCTTGGTTTGTGACTCTGATACTTTCATGTCATCTGTGAATTCCTAGATTCTCTGGTGGATTCTTTGTATAACACGGAAAAGCCCTTTGGGAGTGTCAAGCCTCAAGGTGGTGGTGGTGGATGACGTATTTTCTCATTCAAAGAATTCTAAGCCCAATTTGGGATTCAAAGGCCATGTGAGAGCTTGCTCTAGAGCATCTGTGTTGCCACTTGTTACTGCTAATCCTTTAATTACCAAGGAAGGGATGCTGATTTTACCAGTTTTCAATTCTCTGAACCTAACCTAGAATTGTCTGTGGATTTTTGTTTGTTTGTTTAATACTGGCTTCTACTTTTTTGGCACAGCTACTGTTTTCGATCTGTGGTGCTATGCTCTTGCCAGCAGTTCAGGCATTTGAGAAATTAGGCTGTTCTACCTGTGTCTGACTTGGTCCTTTTTAAAAGATCAGTTTTGTATCTGTATCTCTGTCACGTTGATTTGGGAGAATTTCATCCTTGCTAATGGAAAGAGGTATGTTGGGATGAGTCTTCCCTTTTTCCTAGTGTTCTCAGTACTGAAGCCTGAAACAGGCAATTTTACCTATTCCAGTTACGTCTACACCAGTCTAGGTTGCTGCTTCTCCTACTGGTCAGCCATTTCCTTGACTTTCAGGGTTCTGGTTTCTGATATACGTGGTCTTTTTGATTTCACTAAGGACGGATTCCTAATCTGTGGAAAGATTTGTTTGATGTGGTCTTTTCAGTGTTGACTTTATAGCTACAATAGTTTAATGGTTGCTTTCCTGTTCCTTTTCTGTTTCAGAATATCTGCAACTCTTGGACCAAGTGGTACATTTCTTGCAGATCTAAGGATTTAATGTCCTGTATTGGTACAGCTTGCTAGCTAACATTACAGCGTCTTATTCTCCTCATTTCATAATATTTTTAATACCTCTGACAATTTATTATTGTGTTAAGCTGTTGAAACAAGACATTGTTTGTTATCAGAGGCTCACTACTGCCCTTTGCTGCTCTTGTGTGTTATTTCAGGCTCCATCAAAAATAGCCTGTTTCTTTTTGTGTGTTCTTGAGCTATTCCAAGAAGCGATCACTTGCAAATACTGAGAAATGGTTTAACAGAACTGTGCTGGATTTTATGCAACCACTTAAAATATTACAGGAGTTTTAGGACACTTTCTTTTACCTCATTACCAATTTTTTGCATGTTACTACTTTTATCCCCTACTAGTTAAGCTTTTCCCCCATGCTGTAACTTCTATCAAAACAGTAAGAGCAATGCTCTAAAACTGTATGTCTAAAATTCTAAATTTTAGAGAAACCACAATAAAAGAATACTGTGGCAGAGTGATTTTATTTTCAGGTATATGCCTTATGTCTATTTAGTTGTGGTTTTGTGACTTGTATATGCTTTTGTTATAGTTGACTAGTACAAATGTAAACAAGTAGTACTTGAATTATAAAAGAGCCTTATCTGTACTTCTCAGTGCAAACTGAGAACCTCAGAAATGCATTCAGTAGTAAGAGATTTTGAAGTTTGCTTTCAAGCCAAATTTCTTACATATTTAGTTTCTTTGATACATTCACAAAATTTTGTCTGCTTCTGCTAAGTTATTAAATGCCTCTAATCAAACCCTGACTCTCTTATCTCTTGTAACAGCTAATATTTCTGGTGTTTCGACAAGGATGTTGGTGTTTCTTTTGTCAGTGATGATCAAGCTTTTCCTCCAGCTGGATGCATCTGTTTGTCCTGAGAAATGTGACTGCTCTTTGAAAAATGGAATTCGTTGCTCTGGTCCCCATATAAAAGACCTGGAATCATTAAATCTGCCTTGCAACATGACAGAAATTCACATAACGAACACTAATGTAACCTACTTGCAGGATGCTTTTTCTAGGATGTTGGAGCTGCAGCATCTCATCTTAACTTCAAACAACATCTCTTTGATCTCACCAATGGCTTTTAAAGGCTTGAGTAGGCTAAAAGCCCTCAAACTGCTAGATAACAAGCTGGTTGAGCTTCCTGCAGAAGTGTTTGAAGACATGCAATGCCTTCAGCAGCTGATCCTTGAAAATAACAGGTTGAAATGCATAGAAGAGAATCTCTTTGACAGACTGGTGAGTTTGGAGGAGCTTTTTTTGAACAAAAACCAACTAACAGCGCTTCCTAGCGGCGTGCTAAAGAAACTTGCCAAACTCAAAGTACTGAACTTGTCGAGGAACTCTCTGGCAACGCTGCCTAGAACTATATTTAGTGCATTGACCAGACTTCGGAAGCTGATGCTGTATTTTAACCAGCTCTCTTCAATAGAGTCTGGTTTGTTTGATAGCCAGAAGGAGCTGCTAGAACTCTTCCTGCACTCCAATAACATCCAGTCCATTGCCCCTGGTGCGTTTCACTGTCTTCGTAAACTAAGAATCCTAACGCTCTCCAGAAACAAGCTTGAGCTTTTGCCTCCTGGGCTTTTTCTGCACTTGCATAACCTGTCTAAATTGACCTTGTACAGAAATCCACTGAAGTCTCTTCCGGAACTATTATTTGGAGAAATGAAGAGTCTTGGTAGCCTGTGGTTGTATCAGACAAAGCTCTCAACTCTACCAGATTTTGTGTTCAGTAACTTGACAAATTTAGAGCTGCTTGTACTGAGTTTTAATCCAGAACTTAGTGTTCTTCCGAAGAACGTGTTCAGTGGCCTGAACAAACTGCAAGGCCTGTCTCTGCATACAACTAATATTTCCAGTCTGCCAGAGGGCATCTTCCTTAGCCTTCCAAAGCTGCAGAATATTTCCATTTTTGATTCGAGGCTTGAGTTTCTTCCTAGTAACCTCTTTCATAATCTCAAGCACCTTCAGAAAGTTTACCTCAATAGTACTAAGTTGCGGTCTCTTCCCGGAGAATTTTTTACTGCTTTACCTAAGCTGCAAGAAGTCTTCCTTGACAACAACCCTTGGAAATGTGATTGCCAAATTCTTGGCTTCCAGGAATGGCTCCAAAAGAGCATTGATATAGTAAGAAAAGCACATTCTCTAATGTGTGACAGCCCACTGGCACTGAAGAACATCTCTCTTGTGGCTCTAACTTATCACGTGAACTGCCAGCCAACCACAGCCACTATATACCAGACACTCAGGAGCTCAGCTCATTCCCAAATTTCAACTTCCCTGGTGACAGAACAACGGAAATCAACTTTGGCAACCACCGTAACAACAGTGCCTAGCACAGATACTTATGCACCCACATCAACGCCTCTTGCAACTCTAGGTTTTACTTATTCACATGTTCAGGGTGTTGGACAGTCTCATTTCTCAGATACTCCAACACAAAATTCTCCCAGCATCATAGTAGAAACCGGCAGTGTAAGAGGAACAGATTTAACTGCTTTTGCCTGGTGGGAGGAGCTGCCAGCCCGCATGAGTACTGAGCCATATTTTAATACTAGAGTTGCTTATTGTCAGTTCTTCTTGTGTCTTCATAGTTTGATTTTAGCAGTCCAAATTGCAACCGTTGTGACCACTCTGTATGTGATGTGTAAAACTAGGCAATTCTTACACTGTAAAGATACTCCTGCTCAGCCTGTTGTTCTGATAAAAATTATTAAAAAGTAGAGAATATCAGCCAAGAAAGGGATTGTAAACACTGTTTTGGATGCAGTTCTTGCATTTGGGTGGTTCCTACTTGATTCAGATGTGGATTACAAATCTTACATAGCTAGAACCATAAATCCCTTGTCTTAAAAGCACATTTTCAATATGCTGTAATGTAACTTACAGTGTTTGCCAAAAGTGATTGTAATCACTGTATATTGTTGCGATACCCCGTGCAAGGGAGAGGGAGAGCTGGAAGGAAATCTGTGGTCACCTCTCCGCACAGTTCGGAGTTGCGTTCCTGGTGAGTGCCGTATATAAAGCGCTGCTTCCTGTTGTGCTCAGGCTGCTGAAAGAGAGAGGGCACTTCTGAATTACCTGCGTGCTCTACTGGGCGCTCTTTGGGAGCAAAAATGGCAGCTAAGTAGGGAAGCAGAGGCAGGAAACACTGATGGATTTCAACCATTATTTAAAGGTTGCCTATAGTGCTCTACGTGCTTTCCAGGGCATGGGAGGAAGAAGATGGTATTTACCATATCCAAAGGAAAACTGTTTAAACTTAACAGCAGCTTCCTCCAGTTTAACCAGAGATAGCTACACTTTTAATCTCAGCTTCTTATCTAATCTTAATGTATTTTCTTTCTAGTTTTTCCCTGAAGCTTTGTAACATTACTACAAATGTGAATTTCAAGTAAATATTCTTTCATCTTTAGATTTTTGAATAGCGGTCTGCCAAGCACGGTGTCTCGCAGTGCATGTTGCAGTGAGTCACGAAACTGGAGTGCTGGGCACGCACCCAGGCCTGGAGCTCAGCCCGCAGGAAGGGGCGCGGGGCGCAGCGGGGCGCTCCTTGGCGGGCGGCGCTGGTGGCTGGGGGGTTCGTATCGAGAGGGCTGGGGGAGGAAGGGCTGGTTTCTTCTGGGCATGGCTAGGCAAAGCTCAGCAAAAAAGCTAGCAAAGCTAGCAAAGCTCAAACGGCAGGGAGCCTGCCTGACCTGAGGGCCCTGAAGTGTCACCCCGATTCTTAAGTTGGTGAGGGAACATGGATAGCTCGGTTTCAGATTTTGGTTTGCAGTAGCTGTGGGTTTGGCTTTATGGAAAGGCAGAGCGGACCTATGCTTAGAGTTACCCAAAGCACAGGAAGGAGAAGGGCATATTAGTTGCTTTCTGCCTCGGTAGTTTTTACGTTGTCCTGTTGCGTGGTGTAATCCCTGACTTCCAGCCCCTCGAATTGTTAATGTGCAAAGGCAGTTTTAGAGGGCAATACTGAGGGATTTGGTCATCTTATTGAAATGCTATGAATATATTGAATGATATGAATATTTTAGTGTGAAAGTAGATGGGGAGGCTGTCAGACTGTCTATACTCTTGATAGCTTTGGAGTTTAATTATTAGTTTTTAATGTGACCTGTTTTGTACTTACAAGCTCTGCTCCTGTGCTCAGAAGATAGGGCTGGATTAAGGAGCTCCTGGATGTAGTTTCCTAGGATGTGGCTGCTAGGGCATGAAAGCCTACACTCTAGGAGCCAAGATGGTCCTTCTGAGTGAGGCTGTCCTACTGGCTTCTAACTGCAGAGAGATCTTTCCTGGATCTTGAAATGGCACTTTACAAGCCTGAGATGAAAGAAGTTGCATTTACTGCGAGTTTGTAGCAATAGCTGTGTCTCCCTGTTGTTTGCTGCTCTAGGCAATGAGAAAAAATTACTGACTGCTTTGCCTCACAGTACTCTGCTGCTGGATCTGAATTTCTTTTCTAGCCTACAGAAAGAGGCAATGTGCTTCTGTTATGTTAAATAACCATCATCTTGCTTGTGAATTTTACCAAAGTTTAGCAAGTCTGGTAATAGAACCATCTCTAAAGCAGAACTGGGGCTTACTACGTCTAGTGAGAAGCAAACTGGGACTGGGTTCACAAGCAAGCACCAGAATGTTTGTTGTAATCCATTTAAATGAGAGAAAAACAAAGATAACATGTAGCTTTCCTGGTGTTTTTATTTTTTTCTCTAGGCTGTTGCATGCAAGCACTTAAAAATAGGTAATTGGTATAAATTTAGGTTCTTGGACAAACGTAATGCCCATATGGTGTTCTGCCAACTCTAGTTTTGGTCATATCAGCACCACATATGCTTGCCTACAGCAGGCAGGAAATCAGCATAATCCAGACTCATGCGGAAATCGTTTTACAAACTCTGTGCTGGTTACTGTTTTGCTTAGTGAGGTACTGGAGAATGCTCTTGCATCCAAAGGGACTTGGACACAAACTGACAGATTTCTTTTTTTAAAAAAAGCAAAAGCTATCCCTGTATCCATATATAACAGATACTCTGCGTGACTGACCTATGCAAGAGGTGTCCCCAGCTGGCACCAAGAACAGCAGATGAGCAGAAGCTGCTCTCTTCCTGCAGCTCTGTTTGGCTGCCCTGGCCCTGCAGGCAGGCCAGCTCCCTCTCGGCACTTCTCTGGCTCATTTGCTGCACTCACCGGACTTTGGCAGGTGGGGGCTTTGGCATACGGCTGTGTACAGTCAAGTGCGAAGAGGAGGATGATTAGTCTTTACATGCTGTCATCGGGCTTTCCCAGCTCCTGAGCCAGACAGAGGAAGTGAAGTCAGGGGAGAACAAAAGGCTGGAGCAACAAGGGCTTGAGGTGTTTTACTAACTCTTCCTCTCCCCATGACTGGGATGTCATGTTTCGTTTCGGCTGACTCATTACTTGTTGCCTGGCATAGCTGAGCCCTTCTTGGAAAACTCCTCTGGCTTGAGAAATCCAGGAATATACCTGTATCCCATTCCCACTCAGCCCGGAGAAGAGACTGTCTTCTGGGTCAACGTGACAGCTCACGAGCAGGACAGGAGGCAGCAGCGAGTGCTGCTCGAGTAAGCGCAATTGCGTCTTGGATTCTTTCTCAGAGGGAAGCATTGCTTTGCTTGTCAAATTTGCCTTTCTCAGATGAACGTGTGCAAGGTCAAAAGTGGAGTCCCAAGGGCTGAGCCTTGCTGGCTTTTTCAAGGTGTGGTTTTCCTGCAGTTGGCTCCCCTCTGTTGCCTTGGCAAGGTTTTCCCTGGACCGGGCTACCCGTGCCTCTATGAGCTAAGTCCATCCTGGGCCACTAGGCCCAGAACTTGGAGTGACCTGCAGGCTGGGAAAGGTTGGAGATATCCAATCCCTGGCCCATGGGGAAAGCCCTGCTGCTGAGCTTCTCGCAGGCTGGGAAAGGGTGGATGCAAAACATCTCTGCTCTGTGTCTCGGAGATCTTAGCTCCACACCCTTGGCTGCTGTACAGACCCAAGACATAGAACCTTGTTTAACAGAAGTGCATGTTAATCAGACTTCAGAGTTCAGGAAATGCCTCTGGGATGGTGTCCTTGTCAGGAGTGCTTGCAGCAGCATCTCTAACATAGCTTATCCAAGGGTCTTCTCTGAGTCCGTTTCCAAAAACACATGTTTCTGTGGCAGACGCTCCTGCTCTCTGCTTTAAGAAATCCTGGAGCTGAGGGAGCTCTGACCTGTTGTGCTGAGGCAGCAGGACTTCGCAGCATGCTTGTAGCACGATGTCATTGCAGGTGCTGATCTCCTTTGCTTGTCAGTACTGAGTGCGCTAAGTTCCTTCCAACAGCCTGCAGCAGCAGTGGGCGGATTAACTCTTGCCTTTGCTCTCCTGGCTGTGCCAACAGTTGTCTGCCCCTTCTCCTGGCTGCTGTAGCACATGGTTGTGCTCCTTTCCAAGCCAGCAGCACAGACGTGCTTTGATTGTGTCTCCTGGCATTTCTGCTCTTCCCATCTCACATCTGCTGTGGGAGATCAGTAGCCATTTGGGGTCCTTGATCCTTTGCCTCTGCTTGCAGAGGTGAGCTAGTGCATTTGTCCTTCTGCTATTGCATTCCTTGTTTGGAGGTGGCAATATGGACCACTTGTGGGTACGGACTGATACCTTTGTGTGTCCTGAAGTGCTTGTCTATAATACAGCCAGGCCTAGTTTGACTTCTATCCAGCCCTCCAGCTCGCAGCAGTAAGGCTGGAGTCTGTATCTCAGCTCCTGCTCTTCCCTGCCACAGTGATGAGTGAAGAGAAGCTGGGTAGTTTGTGCCACTGCCACTGCAGTTATGCTTGAGTCATCAGCTAAGAAGACACCCAGCAAAAGCTCCACGTTTCAGGAGTGTGTGCAAAAGCTGACAGTGAGGCAGGAGCTCTGCGGTTCTCTGACTGACATTACTGAGAATTGGCCTTGCTTCTGCTCTGGGTCTTGGACCAGAACATCTTGCCTGGGGAAGCTGATTCAGCAGCAGTGATATTGGAGCATGGTATTTCCTAGGGATTACGGAATAGCTGAGGAGGAGGTGCTGCCAAAGGCTTGTATCCATAGGGCAGGGCTGGTGTGTATAAACTGAAGCTGATGATCAAGAAGTCTGAAACTTCTGCTTTTCCCTTCCTCCGTCCCACCAGAGTTGAGGCAAGCTGTGGAGGTGAGCTAAGCCTCCATTTTCTTAGCTGAAGTATGGGTTCAAATCCCCTTCTCTCCCAGGTTTTCACAAGCAGATGAACCTTTGCAGAGCTTCTTGACTGAGTTGTGCTGTGTGAGAGCTGTGTGCTGCTGCAGTCCTGGTAATACTGTTTTATTGGGGGTGGGGGTGGGTGCTGCTGCTCTGGTTGTATCCAGCACCATCTCACCACCAGGCTTGGCCCCTCTTCTGCAGACTTGACTGTCATGTTTCTCTGAGTGCCAGATCTCCAGCTGGGCCTTTGTTTTTCTCTAGATGAAAAAAGCCCAGGGCAAGGAGCCAGTGATTGCTGGCAATGGCTCAACGCTTGGCCCCGGCTTGCTGTGCAGCCTCCTACCTTCTTCCCTGGGTGGTGGGGAGAAGTGGGGTATGTTCTTACATGGTGTGTTGGGTGCCTGGAGCACTCCCTGACCCCTTGTGGCAGGGATAAGTGACACTAATGGCTGTTTTACAAGCCCTGCTTGGGAGAATGGGGAGAAGCTGATCTGGAATGGCTCCCCAGGCTCTCAATCATCCAGCAAACATCTCCATTCTCCTTGCATGAGCAGCATAGGCCCCCACCATCACCTCCTGCTCCAACCAATCCTTCCCTTCTTCCCCACCCTCTCACAGCAGCCACGCCGCCATCGGACAAGTTCTTTCCGCTTTGGATTATCTCTCCGGAGGACTTGGCCGGAAGTCCTACATTCCTTCCACGCTAGCGCTGCCCTGGGCCCTCGCCAAGCCCCTGCCTTGCCACCGCTATCGCGTGGGGCTCAGGGCCAGGACTCTGCTGCTGTCCTGCTTGCCGTGTGAACACCAGGGCCCTGCTGCTGCTAACATTCCTAAATGCTGTTTAGGCAGCGGTTTGTTGATGGCTCTCGCCCTGATGCTTGGATGGAGAACAGGCTGACGATGAAGTGTTAGTCTGAGCAGTGGTTGCAGCATGGCTCTGCTTCTTCACTGCTGTCCCTCCTGCAGAACCCACAAATGCTTCTCCATTCCCAAAGCTCCTAGCTGGTGTTCTCTGGAGCAGTTTTGTTGAATTCTCATCTTTTGCCACGTGACCTGTGGAGAGTGCCATGGCTCTGGTGTGGGTTCCTAAGAAGGTTGTGAGTGAGTGTGCGTTGGGAAAGGGACATCTGATGCATCTGTCACATGGAGATGGATCATGGGGAAGGTCTCAGCACCAATTTGCAGGGCACCTCTCATGCATCTATTAACTTTACCCCACAACACTGATGTGAGTCTTTCCTGCACCATACTGCTGTGCAGCTCAAGCATGGAGATGTCCTGCAGGACACTGGCTATGGACTGGAGCACCAAGGGGACCCTCTCTTCTGTCACTGGCTTATTGCCCAGCACCAAGTCCTCCTCCTCACTCTGGAGGAGATCAAAGTTTGGCCTGATGCCTGGGGCCAGCTGGTCTCTGCAAGCACTTGAGGGAGGAAGGGGCTTTCTTGTAACAGGCAATTTGCAAGAGTGCCAAACCACTGGGGTGTCCCAGTCCTGCAATGCAGAGAGTAATGGGGCCTGTAATGGAAATGTCTTCCCCCAGCCTGCATGCCCTGGCCTTCCAGAGGTGTGAATCTATCCTGGGAGCTGGAGATGTGCTGGAGAGCAGAGGGCAATGATGAAAGAAACAGCTGAGCTGTTTTCACTGCAGCTCCTGTACCCTTTATTTGCTCCCTGGGACCAAGAGCAGCTAGAGGAGGTGCTCTTGTCCCTGCTGGTGCATGAGGTGCTCAGGTGGGCAAAATTTCACACTGGTGTCCAGTTTTCTTCTAAAGTGCCTCACTCAACACATGGCTGACCACAGTCCCAAGCAGAGTGCTCTGCCCGGCTTTCAGGGAGGCTGGCTGGGCCAGGACTTGTCTGAACTCCTGCTCTGCGTTCATCTCCAGGAAGACAGGTAAGAAACTGCGCATGGGGTTTGGAGCAGGGGTGGGAGGCTTGTCTGGCTCCTCGGGCTGGTTTGCAGGGAGCCCCTTGGAAAGCATCGCTGTGTCCCTCTGCTCCACAGCCTGACATGCTCATCTGCAGCAGCCTGGCCCAGTTGTCACAGAGTTCCTCAAAGCCGCGGATAAGGGTGTCCATGCTGTGTGCCTTAGGGCCGCTGTTCCTCTTCTACCTGTGTGCAAGGCGCAAGGCATCACTGGGGACCCTGAGCTGTCCTCGGGGAACCAAGGAAAAGCCTGCTGAGTGTGGGACAAGCTGTGGGCAGGCCGTGCTGCTCCTGGGGCATGCGTTGCCCATTGGAGCAGCAGCAAGTGCTTGGGGCTGTGGAGGCTGTTGTGGTCCCTGGCTCCCCAATGGGGTGCAGTGGCAACTTGTGCTCACCAGCCTGGCCCCGGGGTTGGTGGACCTGACTGCTGCCCCTGTGCAGCAGCGCTGTACGGGTGAGCGCTCTTGGCTGTTTGGCAGATGAGTAATGGTCTCTTCAGGCCAAGCCCACAAGCTGCTAATTTTAGCGATTACTTGGATTTTTCCAAACAGTTGTGAGTCTCTTGGTGATTCAGAGCAGTCCTGCTTGGCCATGCTCACAGCGCCGGCTGTCTGAATGTGCTGGAAACCTGCCAGCGTGGATGGACGTGGGGACTGTTCTCCCACCTGGGAGCGAGACAGACCTCCCCAGAGGAGGGTGATTCTCCACTGCTGGGGCTCAGAGGGCAGAGGGTACCTGGAGCAGTGGACATCTTGGGCTGCCAGACTGCTTAGGGTGTCGTCTGGGGTGAGCCCCATTGCATCTGCTTAAGTGGACGGTCCCTAATTGTGCTGAAACCCTGCTGCTGTGGGAGGAGATGGGTCTGGGACCTTGCAGAGCAGTGGTGTTTCAGGGTGAGCACCAGGGCTTGTGCAACAGGTCCCAGGATAGAAAGAAGCCTCACTGGGGCTGGGATCCCAGGTTGCACTAAAACCATGTGGTCTGGTGAGCACGGGTGAGGGTTGCCTGCTTGCTGGCCTTCACAGGGGTCAAGGGCCCCAGGCAGGGTGATGTGAGGCAGCTTCAAAGCCCAAGGGACCAAGTTAGTTGTGGACCACTTGCCATGGGACCCCAACTGGTATTGCCTCACGTGGGCTCAGCGACACCCAGCAGCAGAAACCCCCGGGGGCTCCCAGGGCAATGACACCTACCCCGGCCAGAGCTGGGCTTGCCGGCAGCAAGGCTGTCGCGGGAAGCGTCGTGTCCTGCTGCCTTCGGCACTAGCCAGGACGTCCACAACCCTCCCTGGGAGGCGGCAGGTTACTCTGGCGGAGCGAAACCTGGGTTTTGCGGTGACTCTGAGCTCAGCATCTGCACAGCAGGGAGCGGCCAGGAAGAATTGGCACCCGCCAGCCCTGCACCGGTGCTCTGTAACCTGCTTCCCCGGGTGCTGTTATGTCCGTGCCTGGCGCTGCCTCCGAGGCCCGGGATGTGCCGCAGCCCGGCCGGGCTGGCAGCGCGGGGACGCACGGCCGTGACCGGAGGCTTTGCCGCTCCAGGGCGCCTCTATCGGAGCGGACCCTGGCGCGGCGGAGGGGGCTCCGCCGTCCCCTCCCGGCGAGGGTGCAGGGGGCTCAGCCCCGAGGGCCCGCTGGAGGAGCGGGAGTCGGAGCCGCAGGGCAAACCCGGGGGGAGCCCCTAAAGGCGAGCTCCGGGAAGCCTCCTTGGGTAGCTCTGGGGCCGGTGGCCGCCCCTGGGCTCGCGGGGCTGTGCGGGGCAGCGCCGCAGCAGGGCGCCGGGATCGCCTGGCACCTGCGGCGTTTGGAGGGGAAGCGGGTAACCTGGGCATCGCCCGGGGGCTGTGCTCGTGGGGGCTCAGCGCTGCTCCTGGGGCAGTGCTGCTCGGCAGAAGCCGAGTCCGACGTTCCTCCGTCGGCTGGGTTTCGGGTGGCGGTTTCTAAGGAGCGCCGGGTTTTGACTTCTGCGGCGCCGCGCTGGAAAGCTGTGTGCGCTTCTGGGATGAGTCAGAGCCGCCCGGGAGCCCAGCAGCGCCGCGCTCGCCGCGGGCAGACGCGGCCGGCAGATAAGGGCGCGACGAGGCAGGGCTGGGGCTGCGGGGAGCCCGGCAGCTCCCGAGCCCCCGGCCTGACCCCAGCCGCAGCGCCGCCGGGGAAGCGGGGAGGTTATTTTGGGAACAGTGGCTTGGGAAAAATCTCTCCCGTGAGCTAAAGGACTGGTGGGCGGCATCGGCAAAGTGCCACTTCTCGGAGCCCGAGGCCCCCGGCGTTGCTCCGGGAGCCGGTGCGTCCGGACGGGCCGGCACGGCAGGGCGCTCCAGTCCCCACGCTCCCTCGCTGGCTCGGGAAGGGGGTCCTGGCCATGCGGAGGGGCGTGCGCGGACCCTGCGCCGCGGTGGCCTTGTCTCCGGCAGCTCGGGACCTGGACCTGGGCCGCGGCCACTGCAGGCATCGGAAACACGAATGGGCTGAACTGGGAGTAGATGCGTGGAGCAAGTCCAGCAGCTAGCGCAGCGCTGGCGGCTCGGGAAAGGCCGGGCAGGGCCCCGGCACCCCGGCTTTCCCACACTACCTCCCCAGGCAGCTGCTCCCGGCTGCAGCGGGGCTGCCCGCGCCCCGGCCCTGCCTGCACACGGCTCCGAGTGCCCCATCCTGGCTCCCCGGCTCCTCCGCCCTCGCGGGAAAGCAGCGGCTTTCTGGAGGGCTCTCCGAGGCGGGAGGCTCCACCAGCCACGCCAGGGCTGCAGCCCCGTGCCCGCCTCCTCGTGGGGCACGCAGGCTCGGCGTGGCGCAGGGCCTGGGCTCCCCGCCTGCACCGCTGCCCGTAAGAGCCCCGGGGCGCTTCTGCAGCCCTGCTGCCTTCTGCCCGCTGCCCCCCAGGTTTCCAGTCCAGCGCCGTCCCCTGCCGCCAGCCGCACGGAGAGCCGTGCCGGCGCGCCGGGGAAGGAAGCAGGAAGGGCTCGGTGCTGAGCTTCACTGCTGCCCACGGACGCTCAGCCGGGCCCGGGACTGCCCCAGGAACGGGATGTCGGAGCCCCAGTTTTCCCAGCCATCGTCGGCCTTGGGCAGCGCTCTCCGCAGCCTGGGTTTCCCCTCCTGCTCGCTGTGCCTAGCAAGCAGGGTCGGGCGCGATGTGTCGGATGCCGCGGGAAGCCCAGCAGCTCCCGGCCGGAGCCGGGGGGCCGGCCGCGGGCGCGAGCCGGCGCCTCTCTAGGCTGGCGGCAGCGGCAACCTCACCCCAGGGCTGCGGCGTGCAAAGCGAGCAGCCCGCGGCGCGCGGCGGCGAAGGGCGCGATCGCGCCCGCGGGGCACGGCCAGGGCGGCGGGGCGCGCGGCCGCGTCCCGCCGGCGGCGCCGGGAGCCCTCCGCGCCCAGCGCGGTGGTTCTCTCCCCAAAACCGAGGCGCTGGGCTTCGCGAGGGCCGAACGGAAAGCGCCGTCTTTGAGACAACCGCTCTGTTTGCTGAGGAAACACGAGTTGGAAGCAGCTCTGCTGCCGTGATTTCCGTAACCCCGACGCTGCCCCCGTGCTGATTCATTGATTTGGACGGGTTATATACTGGGAGGGGAAGTGCGAACCGCACTCGGCTCACTCGCCAGAGCAGAGCGCCGCTCGCTGCGAGCTCTCGGCCGCGGGACGCGCCGGCGGGTAAGTCTCCGCTCCGCTCCGGGCTCCGCGGACGGCCCCAGCTCGGAGGGGTCGCAGCCGGGCTGCGGGACGTTGCGTGCTCGGTGTCCCTGCTGCCGTGATCGGAGGGAGGCGTTTGGCTTGTGGAGGCTTGTTTGGCTTCCCTCCCCAAAAAAGTCTTTTGGGGCTTTGTGGCAGCTGAAATATTTGCATAGGTGAAGTACTGTAAAAAATACCCCGCTCCTTAGATTTTGCTTTTTCCTCCTATGTTTTCCTTATGAGTTAAGCTTAGGAACAGTTGGATGCTGAGATGTATGAGTTGAATGGTAGAGAATATTCAGCCTCTCTGTAAGTTTTTGCCCCTAGAAGAAGAAAAAAAAAAAAAGAAAAGAAAAAGAAAAGATAAATTGTTTTCAGCTGCCTTTCCTGAGCTGCGCTCCAGCTTGGATGCTCTCTAAGCTCACTTAACAGGGAGTGACATGAGCAGGGCTTTTGATGTGCAAGGCATTCAGTGCAATTTATAAATTGCTTGCTATAAACAGAACTGTTCTCGGATGCAGATTGTTTCCATATGTAAAACAAACTCTGCTGGCTTTAGGAGGGCTGTCCCTTTCCTCTAGGAAGCCAGGATTTTCCCTAGCAGGAGCTTGGGGCTCGCAGGAGGGGGCCGTGCCCTTGCAGCCCCCTGCACCCTCCCCCCGCAGGGCTGCTGTGCCCGGGTATCTCGTGCTCCCAGACTTGCCCGTCCTTGGTGCCTGGAGAGCAGCAGGTTTTTGCCCTCCCTTGTGCCCCACGAAGTTGCCACCCCGGCATGAGGCTGTTGCTATGATCTGCAGAGAGGGGGAAGCTCCCAGATCAGAGGAGGGAGGGGACCACCCCCTGAGGAGCCGAAATAGGTGATGCCCGTGGCTGTGGGTGATGGAGGACTTCTATGTAAAGCCCTTGCCCGCCACAGGGCTGTGGCCAGTCCCCAGGGAGCCGGGGAAAGGCACCAAAATTGGATCCTCCCTGCCCTGGCGGATGAGGTGGCAGCAGTCGTGGCAGGGGGGGCTGTCTTGGCCCCAGCTGATTTTGGCCACACAAGCAGGATGCCCCTCTTGGCACTCGCCTGTAGCCTGGCCCCAGGGCGACAGCGCCTGTGACGGGCACCCAGGCCGGCGCCGGTGGCAGCCACGGGCGTGCAGGGCGGTGGCTGGTGCTGCGGGTGCCGCTCGCCCCCTGGCCCGCAAGACCCTGGCCACGTCTCACGGGCGGTACCGGTGGCCCCTGCCTGCACTGGCCTCACCGCCCCGGCCGCATGCTGCTGCCCCACGGGCGCCTTCTCGATGGGGTGCCCGCTGGCCGGCCGGCCACCCCGAGCCCCGTCTCGACCTGGGGGTAGTGGCTGAGAAACGCTTCTGCAATGCTGCGGTGAAAACACGTCCAGGGAGTGGCTGCCAGCGCTGCTCTTGGCTCCAGGACAGGAGTGCGGAGCGGTTCACCGCCGTGCCTGGAAGGTGCCTTACGGCAGCTTCCTGCCCCCCCCCCCCGGCCCCCCGGGACCCGCTCGGCTTTCACGCCCCGGGTTGACTCTGGTAGGCGCTGGTTTGAAGTTTTCCAGCTTTCCTCCTGGGCGACGCAGGGAGGTGAGCCCCGGTCGTTACAGCAAACGATGCTGCGCTGCAAAACAGGAAACCGCACTGCCGGCCGCAGTGGGCTCCGGCGGAGCGAAGGGAGTCGCAGCCCTGCTCGGAGATGCCAAAGATGCCGCTAATAGCTGCGGCGTGGCAGCGAGGCGCCGAGAGCCCCGGCGCTCTCCCGCTCCGCGCTCCTGCCCTGCACGGGCTGGGAAGCGCCTTCCCCGAGCCTTGCGTGCCCTCCTGGGCTGCAATGCCGGAGGGGGGGAGTGCAGCAGCTCCCGTGGCCTCCGTGGCTCTTTTCAGGGAGAAGAGCAGACCCTGTCCCTGACAGCAGTCTTTGGGCAGTGGGATGAGCCTCAGCATTTAGCACGAGCTGCTGTGCACAAATGCTCATCCCTGAACCCAACAAGTCTTGTCCTGAGCGTGTCCCACACCTCGCCCCCCTCCCGTGGGACCAGGTACAGCTGCGTGTGCAGTGGGGCTGGGGTGCACCTCAGTTCTCCTCCTGAAAGTAAGGCCATGCCTCTTCCCACACCTTTCTCCTTCGGCCCTTCTTGGCAAAGCTCAAAGGGGCTGGCTGAACCCATCAGTTTGGAAGATGTTGTAGGGTGACTGATGGCGCAGGAGGCTGCAATGCCCTGGGAGAGGCCAGTGCTGAGCTCCCCTTTGCTTTCCCTACAGGAAATATGGAGAAGAGTGGCTGGGTCCTGCTGCTCATGGGCTTACATGTGGCCTGTGTCGCCCGTGCCCAGTGCCCAGAGCAGTGCCAGTGTGTCCGCACCGCCCAAGTGGAGTGCTCTGGTGCCAACATTGCCACTGTTCCCAGCCCCATCCCCGAAAACACCATGACCCTGCAGATCATCAACACACACATCACAGAGCTGGGTGCCGCGTCCTTCGGCAACGCTTCCATGCTGATTGGGCTGCGCATTGAGAAGAACGACCTGTCGCGCATCAGCCCTAGAGCCTTCCAGTACTTGCCCTCTCTGCGCTACCTCAGCCTGGCCAGCAACAAGCTGCAGGAGCTGCCCGTGGAAGTGTTCGAGCCTTTGGGCCAACTGGAGTCACTGCTCCTGTCCAGCAATCAGCTCTTCCATGTTGAGCCCTCCCACTTTGCCCAGCTGAGCAACCTCAAAGAGCTGCAGCTGCATGGCAACAACCTGCATGAGCTAACGGAGGGGGTCTTTGACCCACTCACCAGCCTCACCAAACTGAACCTGGCCAGGAACAACATTGAGCATCTACCGCCCCAGGCCTTTGAGAGGCTGACGCGGCTCCAGGTGCTGCGGCTCTATGAGAACCGGCTCCGGCAGATCCCTGCAGGTGCCTTTGATGGGCTGCCGGAGCTGGAGGAGTTGGGGCTGCACCAGAATCAGCTGCAGACACTGTCACCAGAGCTCTTCGTGCACAACGAGCGCCTCCAGAAGCTGTATCTCTCCAACAACCTCATCACTGCTCTGCCCAGTGGTGTCTTCCTGCCCTTACGTGCTCTCTCCAAGATCACCCTACATGTCAACCGGTTGCAGGAAATTGCACCTGGTGCCTTTGGGCCCATGCCTAACCTGAAGGAACTGTGGCTGTATGACAATGAGCTCACTGGCCTCCCTGAGGGTGTCTTCAGCAACCTCACCCAGCTGCAGCTCCTGGTACTGAGCAAGAACCAGCTGCGCTCGGTCTCGGCTGGCTCTTTCCAAGGCCTCGGCGAGCTGCTGGAGCTGTCACTGCACTCCAATGCACTGCAGCGCCTGGATGCTGAGGCTTTCCGTGGGCTTACCAAACTGCAGAACATCTCGCTGCACAACAACCGGCTGCGGGTGCTGCCACAGGGTCTCTTTGGAGCCACTCCAGTGCTGAGGAAGGTGCAGCTGCAGGGCAACGTCCTTGAGTACCTGCCAGCGGGTGTCTTCGCCCCACTGTCCACCCTGCAGGAGGTTAGGCTGCACAACAACTCCTGGCACTGCGACGAGAAGATCCTCTCTCTCAAGACCTGGCTCGAGGCCAACCAGCAGAAGGTGGGCGAGATCCCCCCCGTGTGCGCCCTGCCGCTGCTCCTGCGGGGCGCTCCCATTGTGGGACTGCGGCGCGACCAGCTGCTCTCCAACGGGCTGCCCGCAACAGCCGAGCCAGAGCACTTCACGGCCACCTCACGTCCCAGCACCTCGCTCTCTGCACATCCCTCCGAGCTGGCCCCTGGGGCCACAGCGATGGGGCACCCCACGGGGCTGCCGACTGCCCCTGGTCTCACAGAGGAGGAGGAGAAGGGGCAGTGGGGCCTGACACGGGCACAGAGTGGGGTGGTGGTGGCAGTCATTGTGCTGGTGTGCGTAGCCCTGCTCTGTGCCCTCGTAGCGCTGGTGGCCTACAGCTGTAGGAAGAAGAGCCACGTCGTGCTCATGAGGATGAAGGCCCCCAATGAAGCCTGAGTGTAGCGGCCAGCAAACCCTTGGGGGAGTGGTCTTGGTGATAAAGCCCCTTGGTGCAGCCCCTGCCCAGGGCTGGGACACCTGACAGTGACATTGTCAGCTGCAGTGGACAAGTTGGATGGGCCAGCATCACTCCGCGTCCCCTGCGCTGCTCTGCTTTGCCTTGTGCAGGCCCTCTTCTGCAGGGAGGTGAAACCCCATGGTCACCTTTGCTCCTTTCCAGCCCCTTGCCTCCAGCATGTCCTTTGTGCACATTCCCCTGCACCCCAGGGTATTCCTGGGGCCCATCATGTGCTGTGTGGTGCCTCAGCTGCACAGGTCAGGGACTGCCTAGGGCTCAGCAGGTAGCTGTAGCCTGACCAGAGTGGTGCTTTCCAGAGCAAGGGAGGAGGCGTGATCTTGCCTGTCCTTTGCCTGGTGTTGCCCTTTGAGTAATGCCTGCTGCTTGCCCTGGCACTGCCTGCTACCCTGCCTCACCTCCTGGTGCCTTGCACCTTTGCTCCTCTCCCACCTCATGTCTGGGGATGCAGGGTGCTAAACTGTTGTGCAGTGCTGGGAAGTGCAACACGGGCCTTTGCCCCAAGCAAAGCTGTGTGTCCTTGTGCTGGTTTGCAGTTTATGGGCATCCGGGGGAAATCCCCTGGGACAGGGCTGTCTGTGCCTTGTCCCCTTGCCTGGACTGGGCTCCTGGCCCTGAGATGCTCCTTGGTGCTACTGCAGCCTGCACAGAGTAATCTGGATGTGCCCTCCCTGCCTCTAGGCAGTGCAGGGTTGAGAAGAGCAGCATCTTCCCCCAGTCCCATCTCAAGAAATGTCCTGAACTCAATGCACTCGTGCTCCTCCTGACAGGAGGCTCTTGTCCTGGAGGTCTGCATGGCCTGGGCATAGCAGCAACCTCCCTGGCCAAGCTACAAACCAAGGCCTAAGCCCTGTGGTAGGCAGATGCCAGCCTCTCTGAGGCCATGTTGCTGCCTTCAGGCTCACAGCATGCTGGGGGTGGGGGACAGCATGCTGGGGGTGGGGGCTGCAAGGAGGCTGCTGCTGCAGGGAAAGTGCTAGTGATTGGGAGATCAGCACAAAATACACATGGAGCTGGACCAAGCATCTGGCCATGCCAGCTGGCCCTCACCCAAGGAAGCATTTTGCAAAACCCCTTCCCCCACATAGGCCCCTCTCCCTGGGGCTGGGAGAGACTCCCTGTACTTGTGTCCTGGTAAAGGAGGCTGCTGGGGCATCCCAGGGCTGCAGCCTATTGCGAGCTGGTCTAGCTTATTTCTGCATTTGACCCTGCAGTGCTGTGATGGTGCTGGGCCACGCTAGGGAACGTCGCTGTGGCTGTCCGAGCGGTGGGCTAGGGGAGCTCCCCTGTACCTGCTGGTCTCCCTGCTGCCGTGTGCCCACCTTGGTGCGAGCAGGCCCCACGCTCACCCGCCGGTGCATTCCTCCTGACTCGCACCTGCAGAATAGCCTGGAAACATGTGAATGTGTCTGTGCTGTTCAGTACCTGCTCTGTGACCTCTCTGATTAAAGTGCAATTGTCCATCTCCAGTTCCGAGAATTGTTTATTTATTCCTATGTGTCACCTGTACCCTTGGAATAACCCAGCTGAGACAGGAGCTTTGCATTATTTCCTCTCCTAAATCATATTTTTCTGTTTTGAGGAAAAGCCCACAGAGGCTGGCTGGTGCGAGACAGAGTTAGCAGCCCATGGTCCTGGAGCCTGGGCTTGCCCAGGGTCCAGATTAGGAGAAGAAACCTGGTAGCTTCAAGGCTGCGGGAGGTCCCAGCCACTGAAAGCAGGAAGGTAGCTTTCAGAGAGAGAGCTGAGACCTCTATCAGCTTCTCCATAGAGATGCTTCTTGCACAGTCCTCTCCTGATAGATGCATTCAGCAGGTTTATCAGGCTTGGCCCTGAGGTGGCGGAGCTTACTTGGCGCTCTCCTTAGAGCCAGCTGCTGATGGCCAGGGCAGCCTGTGCTTCTTACAGAGCTGAGTTTCTTCATACCAGAGCAACCTGGCTCCACCAATCCAGCCAAATCCATGTGAGGCTCCATAAGTATGCTGGGAGAAGCACCAGCTCTGCCAGGTAGGTGGCAAGCTCTTGGGATTCTGGCTGGTCCATCAACTCTGCCTGGCCAGCCCACTGCTGGCTGGGCTCACATCGATATCCCCATCTGGAAAGCATTTGATGCAAGCAAGGTTGGTGGCTCTGCCCTCTGAGCTGCACAGTGATGGTCGCAGAGCCTTGCTGGGCATGCTGCCCCTGCCTCACCATGGCTTGGGTTTGCCTTGCTAAGCCTTGTCTGAGCTCCTTGCTTGTGTAAGGGCACTTGTTAGTCCTGTTCTTTAGTGACATTTATTAGAGTCCAGGAAATCTGCTGGAGGGCAGCTGCGAGCAAATGTGCTGACCCTTGGTGTGGGATGGGTGTCATTAGTGCCAGCAATGCCCTGCTGCTGCCCTGCGGCTGGGGCACCTTCTGGGATGCAATGCTGCTTCTCTGCCAGGATGCTAGCTCGCTTCTGGTTTTATTCTGCTCCCTGAGAGCATTCACCTCAGTCCCCGCTGGGGCCGGGTTATTTCTGAAGCGCTTCAAGGACATGGGTTGCTGTTGCTGATAAGCAGAAATGGGCAGCTCCGCCCCAGTAGGGGCATTTCGTCAGCTGGCTTCAACACTCGCCCCAGAAAACATCTTCCTTTCTGAAGAAGTTTTGCTTCTGCAAATTTGCTATGGACCCAGTCGCAGGACCTGTGATGCTATTCTTGGTAAGTGGAAGCTGCTTGGTTCGGGTAGTTGGGGGGCGCGGGTCTGCTAAGGGGCCTGGGCATGCTAGGAACTGCTTTTGGCTTTGTGTGAAAACAAACACTGGTGTAAATCCAAAGCACCCGTCACTTGAATGGGATTTCTCCTGCTTGCTGCCACTGTGGAGGACAGCAATATTCAGCTTCTGGCAGTTTGCACACTTCTAGCTTTCTGGCAGTGCCAATGCGTGTCCTGAGCCACAGGCTGTGGCCTGGAGGCCACTGGTCTGCTCAGGCAGTCTGACAGCACCTCTCCAGCCCCATCTGGACTGGGAACAGGCACATGGTGAATTAAATATCTTGCCGGCTTAGGTGCTGCTGCTCTGGTCGGTGCCCCAGGAGTTCAGGCAGCCCCAGTCAAGAGCTGTGCCAACTGCTCTGCTGAGTGGTGCTGGGCTGGAAGTGTTGGCTGGGTCTGCATAGGACACCAGTTCAAGCAGCCCTTGTGCTTCCCGAGCACCACCTGGGGGACTGTCCTGCCCATGTGCACATGCCCTGCAAGCGTGCAACCCCCCTCCAGCATTTTGATTTTTGGCCTTAGCATAACCCTTTCCATGCACACCCACGCTCTCATGCAAGGTCTGGGTCAGTAATTTTAATGGCAAATAGAAGTACGTAGCAGGGTACATTCGGCTAGTGGAGCCCACTTAGTTTGTGACTAAGCACTCATTTTGCCCGATCTGCTTTGCAGTACTCTCCCTGCCACCCAGTGTGGGCAGCACCCTGCCCACACTGGCTAGAGAGATATAGACTGGCTCCTCCATGGCCTCGGTGAGACCATGTAGGCATGACTGTGGCCAAGGCTCTGCACTATGTGGGCAGTGCAGCACTGGTTGTCTCAGGAGAAGAGCAGGGCTGGGGCGTAGGTGGAAGAGCATGGATGCACTGCATGGGAAGGATTTGTAACAAAGTCCTCCTTTCCCGTGAAGGCTGAGCAAGGGCAGTGCTGGGGTGGTCTGCAGGATGCGGCCGAGAGGATGCCCTCGTGGGCTGTGCAGCCTGGGTCCGCCTGCGCTGCCATGGCCAAAACGGGCTGGGGGCCCACTGTATTTCTCAGCACAAAAGGCACGTCCCCTTGCAGTGGCTGTCCACGAGAGGCTGCCACTTGTGGCACTTTTGTCCCACTGAAGCAGTGCAGGGGGCAGGGCTGGCCCCAGCCGTGGTGCAGGGATGAGCCTCGTGTCCTTCTCTAGCACAGGATGATGGTCTACATGATGCTGGGACTGGGATCCCTGCTGGTGGAGGCACTCCCCCAGCCCTGCCCTCCATCCTGCCAATGCTACGACGTCTCCAAAGTCTTCTGCTCAGAGGAGAGGATGCAGGAGATCCCCGCAGGCCTGCCGGGGAATGCCACCCAGCTCTTCTTCGTGGAGACAGCCCTAAGCGGCCTCCACAACGGGGCCCTGGGCTCCAGCACCACCCTCACCAAGCTGGTTTTCCTCAACAACAACATCCAGGTGCTGGAGCCTGGCACGTTTCAAGGGCTGCCCAACCTCACAGAGCTGGAGGTGTCGGGCAACCCGCTGGCAGCCGTCAGCCCCGGGCTCTTGGCCGGCCTGCCCAGTCTCAGCAAGCTCTCCCTGGGCTCCAACGCCATCCGCTCCCTGGAGCCAGGGCTCTTTGGCGCTGTGAGTTCCCTTCAGGACCTGCGTTTGCAGAGGAACAAGATTGAGGTGCTGCCCCCCGAGATCTTCCACCCGCTCCGGCTCCTCCAGACCCTGGACCTCTCCCAGAACGTGGTGGCCGAGCTGCCGCCGGGGCTCTTCGCCCCACTTGCCTCCCTCCGCGTCCTGAAGCTGAGCGACAACCTGCTGGCCCAGGTGCCACCTGGCATCTTTGGCGGCCTGGGGCGCCTCCGTGAGCTCCACCTGGACGGCAACCGGCTGGCGGAGCTGCCACGCGGTGCCTTCGCCGGCCTCGGGGCGCTGCGGCGGCTGCAGCTGCAGCACAACGCCTTGGGCAGCCTGCACCCCGCCGTCTTCTCCTGCCTCCCCAACCTCACCTCCCTCAGCCTGGAGGGCAACCGCCTCGCCGCCCTGCCCGCCGCCCTCTTCCAGGGCACCCCGCGGCTCCTCGACCTCTCGGTGGCCCGTAACCGCCTGGAGACGGTGCCCGAGGGAGTCTTCACCAACCTCTCGGAGGTGCAGAGCCTGGCGCTCTCGCACAACGGCCTGGCGCGCCTCCCTGCCGGGGCTTTCCGGGGCCTCTCCAGCCTCGCGGCGCTGCGGCTGAGCCACAACAACCTCTCCAGCCTGGCGCCCGGCCTCTTCGCCGAGCTGGCCAACCTGGCGGCGCTGGCGCTGGAGCACAACCGCCTGCCGCGGCTGCCCCCAGGGCTCTTCGATGCCAACGAGGGGCTGGTGCGCCTGGGGCTGGCGGGCAACCCCTGGGTGTGCGACTGCCGCCTCGCCTACCTGCTGCGCTGGCTGCAGGCCTCCGCCGACCCGCCGGCCCACGCGCCGGCCTCCTGCGCCCGGCCGGCGCCCCTCCGCGGACGCTCCCTCCTGGAGGCCGCGGGGCGGCCGCTGCCCTGCCGGCGCGCCGAGGAGGAGGAGGAGGAGCGGGGCGACGAGGAGGAGGATGAAGCAGAGGACGAGGAGGAGGACGAGGAGGAGGTGGCGCCGGGGCGGTGCGCCTACCGTGACGCCGAGGGCAGCGTGCGGGCGGCCTGCGACGCGGCGGGCTGCCGGCGGCTCAGCCTGCGCCTGCCCGGCCGCCCGGGGCCGGGGCTGCCGTACCGGGGCGCCTGGGTGCTGCGGTCCCGCTGCGGCGCCCTGCGCGTCAGCGTCAGCGTGGCGCCCGCCGGCCCCGGCGCGCCCTGACGCCCGCGCGGGGCTGCCGGCGCCCGTTCCCGCCGCCGCCGGGCCTCCCCTGCGCGCCTCGAGGCTCGTTAAAGGGCGCGCGGGCACGCCTGGGTGGCCGGCTCCGGCGGCGGAGGGAACGGGGCACGGGGGGCACGCGACGCGCCAAGCCTGGCCGCGGTCCCCGGGGGACCGGCCGCCCGCCGCAGCGAGGCCGCCCCCGGCCTGCGGGGGAGCTGGCGCCCGCTGCGCGGGCAGCCCCCCAGTGCCAAATCCCGCCCGCTGCCCCCTGCTCTGCCGGCGTTAATCCCTCGGCTCGCGTGTGGTGCCGGGTGGGCTCACCGGCCGCCCGCCCGCGGCCTGCCCCGGCCCGTGCCCGCGGGCTCGGCCCTGGTACGGCCCGCTCTGCCCTGGAGGAGGGAGGCCGCGCGCTCACCCCGCAGGCTCCACCGGCTGCTGCCCTGCAGGCCCCGCACGGCCTCTCTGCCCGTGCCCCCCGGGCAAGGGCTCTGCTGCGCAGTGTTGCTGCACCATCTGGTGGCCGATGGGACACGGGCCTTTCCTGAGCCAGAGACAGCTGCGGTGGCCCAGAAGAGGCCGGGCCACCTCTCTGAGCTGCCTCGTGCCTCCTGGCCCTGCCCGCACTTAGAGGAACTCGCAGTTTTCTCTTGAAGATTTGCCGGGTTTGCTCTTCGTGGGGCAGGTGTCCCAGGGCCCAGGTGCTCCGGGACCACCCCAGCCCAGCCGGAGCAGCGAGGCACCACGGGGGCCCAGCGTGGTCATGCCCACCTCTGCACGGGGCTGCTCGGCTCCAGCACACTAGTACCCCTGAAAACACACGGCTCCTGTCTCCCACAAAACCTCATGTGCTCCTGGTGGATGTGCCTGCACGAGAGGCTAAGGAGGTCCAGGTTTGTGTGCAACCCCCCTTGGGCCATGCTGAGGACAACAGTCTTAACCAGTTGCATCAGTGAGCTTAGTTGGCTTGGCTGGAAACCAGCCCTGTTAGCACTGGTGGGGGCTGCAGCCTGACAGCACCAGCCTCCTTCCAGCATGTCAAGTTATAGCATGGGCAGCAACAGGAGCCTTCTCCTCCCACATGCACATTTCTTGCTGCAGAGGAGGTCTAATTAGCACCATTGGTGGTGCCAAGGCGATTACCCTGGCCTGCCACTCCCCTCCCCCCATCCCCAGCTCACTGGGAAGGTGAGGTCCACAGTGCTTAGCCATTACTTGCAGGGGTCTGTGTTTGCCCCTTGCATCCCTTTCCTCTTGCCTGCAGTGCACAGCCTGAAACCGCTGCTCTGTTGCAATGTAGAAGGCCTGGGGTTTCCAAGATGATAGATGGGCTTTCTGCAAGGAGAGCTGGTTGTTTGCCCCTTGCATCCCTTTCCTCTTGCCTGCAGTGCACAGCCTGAAACCGCTGCTCTGTTGCAATGTAGAAGGCCTGGGGTTTCCAAGATGATAGATGGGCTTTCTGCAAGGAGAGCTGGTGTGTTTTGTGTTAAAGACAATGTGCATACGAGGTTTATGCTGGAGAGGAGTAAGGCTGCTGAATATGTGCAGTAATTTGGAATGCTTTCTAATTTGCCAAGAAAAACAGTGAAGCCAGGAAAGCGTGAGATAAGGTGAAAACTGAAGAAGAAATGTTTTAAGTGCAATTATCCAGTGGAATGTGATAAGCTCCCTGTCATTTTAAGTCTTTGAATCAGACAGGGTGTTTCATCCCACAAGGGATTGCACCTGCTGGGAGCCCTGGGTGCCCCCCAGGGGGCCCTTGGCTTGCGTTATGGTGGAGATGAGCCCAGGGCATAACCGCAGGTCTGTCGTTCGGTAGCCTGAGACCTCAAGGGGAGCAGCAGCCATGCATGCCAAGCCATAGCCAGATGTCAGGGGATCTGTCCGGCAGAGTCACAGACATCATCACTGTTGTAGGCTTAACAAAATAGCTTCAGAGCGATGCCTTTTAGCTAACTTAGGAAGAAGGAAACATTTGGAAATTTTTACTGAGAAAAGCCTCAGTAATAAGAACCTCCTTTCTGCTATATTGACAAGGGTGGTGGCTGTGAGGTCGATGATGGGTTACACTGCCAGAGATATGAGACTGTGGAGACCATCAGCTATTGAACGGGCTGGACTGGAGATCTTCAGCTTCCCCTGGATGCAGCTGGTCAAGTGGTGCCAGAAGATAACACCTAGGGCCTACGTGCCTCCTCTCATCTTGAAGGAGTTTCAGAAACTGCTCCCCTAGGGCAGCCTAGTGTGCTGCACCAAGGCACGCAGTCTGCGTGCTGCTCCTTATCTCCCTATGCAGCCGACATCACGCAAAAACAAACCCTGCGCCTGCTTTGAGGATAAATAACTCAGCCTCAGCCTCAGCCTGGTCAGGTGGAGGGACACCCTCGCTTGGAGGCCTCGCTCCCCGTTTGGCTCAACTCACCTCTGGAGTGGCTGGAGTAGGAGCCTCTGCTGGATCGGAAGTGCTTGGCCAAGTAAGTGGTGCAAAACACTTTTTTACTTTTTAAAAACAGGAATAATGTGCTAGGAAGGGCAGTTCTGGGGAGACTGTCATTCCTCCTCAGCAAGGGTGCAAGACTCTAATTGTGTGTCTTTTCCTGCAGCCTGTCCCCCTTAGACCCTGCTCTGTGGGAGAGAAAGAGGCAGGCCATGCTGAAGCTGCCCAGCCAGCTGGGATGAGGGAGTTTCAAAAACCCTTTGCAGTTCAGAACTGTTTATTTTCATCCTCATGCACGCAGCCCAGCCTGTCCTGTCTGTGCATGAAATCCAGGCCATCTGCTCTGCGCCTGCAGCTGCAGTGAAACATGCACTTTTATCATCCTGGCCTTCTACTCCTTCACCTGAGTTACCATTGGAAAGAGGGTGGACAGGGATTAGCAATGGCTTTAGGCTCTGGGAAACCCTGTGGGGAAGTAAGCAAGTACCTCATCTCTCATATGTCTCTGTTGAAACCCAATATTTTAGTCTTCTGAATTTGCTGACCTCAACATTTTTCAGAGAGTCTGTAGGTCTTTTCATAGGAAACATCACCTTCCAGTGTGAGGTTTCTCCATAGTTAGCTTTGGATGCCCAAGAAGCAGTCCACATCCCTTCCTCCTACTCTTACCCACAGCTGTGAATCACAAACTGAAAACTACTGCTAGAGTATTATACTCACTAATGTTAAACCAGAGCAAATGTGTTAGCTGGCTGTTTCAGAACAACTAGGAAGAAGCGTGGGACATTACACAGCTCCTCATACAGCTGTGGCTGTGGCTTCCACATCATGGCCCTGAATGTGCAGCATCAAATTTGTGGGATATTCATGGACCTAGTCCTAAGTATAAAGCTCAGCCACAGATCAGCCATTTCTATCTGAAAAGGCTGCATAAGAAAGGCCAATCTGTGATGTGATTAGCAGGAATCTTGAAAAAGAGCTATTTAGAAGCAATGCTTTAAATAATCCTCCTGAACTAGAAGAAGTGCCAATAATAGCAAGTCTATCCAGCACAGTGTGCTCTGCAGAGGTGTCTGACTGTCCAGAGCAAACCCAAGGATGGGCACAGAAACCTAAGGAAGGACAGCTAGAAGAGAAAGGAAAAGGGATGCACCAGGCATCATTGCTTCAGCGTATCTGCTTCTGGTAACCCTTGGTGACGCTGGGCAGCCCCCAGCAGCTGCACTGAGAGGCTGGTGTGGCACCACTGCAGACCACCATGAATGACCTAGGAAAACATGTCCTTCCTAGTGAAGGGCATCTGGTGCTGTTGGACTTGTGCTAGGTGTCTCAGTGTCACTTGAGTTGTGAGTTGACTCTCTCTCTCCATTTCTCACCATCCCTTAGTATCAACAGAAGTGTGTTCTTGTAAATGCAGTGTACTTTGGCTTGTACAATCTCTCTCTTTCATAAAATGAAATGATATGTGAGTGGAGGAGTGCGGAGAGCTGAACGATAGTGTTATACCATAATTCATGAGCTGTAGACACAGATTTTATTTTTCTTCATGCCTGATATCTGAAAATTTCTTTTCAGGACAATGTACCAGCATTTCCTTTTCCTTTTCTTCCTTTCCTTCCATCCCCATAAATGCCAAGAGCAAATCTTGAATGAAGATGAGTATGAAACCCCCAAGGATTACCAGCAAGTCTACAGAGGAACCAAAAATGATATCAAAGAGATCCCAAAGATTGTAAAGCCTTTCATTTCTGAGATGATCTTTGTACAGACCAGCATCACTGCTATAAGGAAAGGTGCCTTCAGCTACATGCCCAGCCTGATCAAAATTCTGTTTATTGGCAACAAAATCAAGACAGTTGAACCAGGAGCCTTTGATGGTTTGGAGAAACTGAGGGATTTGGAGATCTCTGGTGCCTCATTAGAAGAACTAGCTGTGGGTACTTTCCAAAACCTCCCAAGCTTGCAGAGACTGGAGCTAAGAGACAGCCACATCAGGCAGATCCCCAAAGGACTGTTTGATGGGCTGGAGAATTTGGGAGAACTCTCCCTACACATCAATGCAATCCCTTCTCTCCCAGAAGGCATCTTTGATTCTCTTGCCAATCTAATGTTTTTGGACTTGGCTAGAAATAGGATCAGGGCTCTTCCTCGGGACATCTTTAGCAAACTTCCCCAGCTGCAAGTCCTCCGGCTGTATGAGAATGAGCTACAGGACCTCCCAGAGGGGTTGCTGGATGGTCAGCAGGGGCTGCTGGAGCTCAGCCTCCAGAGGAATAGACTCAGAGTGCTGCCATCCACCCTCCTGAAGAACCTGCCCCACCTGGAGAAACTCCTTTTGGACAACAACCTCCTCAGGATTCTACCACTTAAGGGCTTTTTTGGTTTAAACAAACTGAAGCTGCTGACGCTGGGTTCAAATCACATTGTGGAGCTTCCTAGCTGCCTTTTTGATGTTATGCCGCAGCTCCAGGAGCTGGACCTGGGCAGGAACTGTTTGGCCACACTTCCAGATGGCATCTTTAGAAACCTCACATCTCTCAACAAACTCATGTTGTCCCAGAACCGGCTAACAGCCCTACCAAGAGGAGCCTTCACTGGGCTCAGCAAGCTCACAGACCTCCAGCTGGATACAAATCAGCTCTCTGCTTTGGACAGCGAGGTCTTTGCTTCTCTCATAAATCTGAAAACCCTCAACCTTCGAAAGAACCAGCTGGAGAGTGTTCCCCATGGGCTCTTAGACCCCTTGGGGAGGCTCAACTCACTGTTTCTCAGTGGGAACCCATGGAGATGTGACTGCAACCTTTGCTACCTGCACAGCTGGATCCAGGGCAACACTGAGAAAGTTAAATTGCCCACTCAGGTGGCATGCAAGAGTCCACCCCACCTGGCAGGGCATGCAGTAATGTCACTAAGTGATAAACAGTTAATTTGCCCAAGTACTCTGTCTCCTTCAGCTTCTTTCACTCCTCCTCTGCCACTCACTTCCTTATCATCACAAGGGATGTCAACTATGGTGTCACCCAGAGCCTTCCGAATGGCGATGCTGACCACACTGTCACTGGGGGCCTTCCCAGTCTTGGCACTGCCAACAACACCATTGCCTATGGCCATTCCAACCATGTTGCCAACTGTGCCACCAGAGGCATCCATCGATGCTCCATCATCAACCATATCCCTGGAGGCCCTCATCACCAAATCATCAAGAGCCGTGCTACCAGAGGCCTCCATCACCACCTCATCTCTGATCGTGCCATCAGAGGCCTCCATCAGCACCCTTTCTCCGACCATGCCACCAGAGGTCTCCATCATCATCCCATCTTCGACCATGCCACCAGACATCTCCATCAGCACCCCATCTCCAACCATGCCGCCAGAGGCCTCCATCACCACCTCATCTCTGACCATGCCATCAGAGGTCTCCATCAGCACCCCATCTCCAACCATGCCATCAGAGGCCTCCATCACCACCCCGTCTCCGACCATGCCATCAGAGGTCTCCATCAGCACCCCATCTCCAACCATGCCATCAGAGGCCTCCATCACCACCCCGTCTCCGACCATGCCATCAGAGGTCTCCATCAGCACCCCATCTCCAACCATGCTGCCAGAGATCTCCATCAGCACCACATCTCCGACCATGCCACCAGAGGCCTCCATCACCACCTCACCTCTGACTGTGCCGCCAGAGGCCTCCATCAGCACCACATCTCTGACCATGCTGCCAAAGGCCTCCGTCACCACCCCATCTCTGACTGTGCTGCCAGAGGCCTCCATCACCACCGCATCTCCAACTGTGAAGCTGGAGACCTTCAGCTTCAGTCCAACACCAGTCGTCATAAGCCTACAGCCTCTTGGAGTCACCACCATGGAGCCTGCGCCACCTACAGCAGCTCCTACTGCCAGACTAGTGTCAGCCATCACACTGGCAGCCACTGCTGGACAAATGTCACCTGTTTCTCCAGTGCCCACAGAGAGGCCAGGAGCCATCCTTTTGGGAAATCCAAGCACCTCTCTTGCCTCAGGCTCCCTGTCAGCACTCTTGCCACCCCACAGGGCTGCCATGCCGGGCATGGCCACATTGGCACCACACCCAAAATCTGACCAAGCCTCTAAGCCAAGTGGTGAGTGGGACCAGACCATGGTGCGGGGCTCGTCCACCACTGGCACTCAGCCCTCAGCCACAGCCTCCCAGCACATTCCTGCCTCCCAGCACCCTCTCAGCCCCCTCACAACGTCTCCTGCCTCCTCTGTCCTCACCATCACTGCCACATGGGGCCAGGCAGGCTCCCAGCCAGCCTCCCTGCCTTCGTCCCCTTACTGGCTTCCTGCTTGGGGCTGCACCTTGCAGCCTTGCAGCCGCTGGTACTGCCAGGTGTCCCTCGCCCTGTGCTTGTGTATACTTGTGCTGGAAATTGGTTGCACATTCCTGGGAGTGAATCTAGCCCTTCTCCTCTACAAAGCCACCCGCCACAGAGACAGACCTGTGGCATTGGTGAGGCTGGTGAGCATCCAGCCCCTGGTAGCCGCATGCCCACACTGGAACGTCCACCGGGCCCTGGGATGCAGGGCTGCCCAAGGGCCCCCTGAGGACGTGCTTGCACCACTTTGAGCTTCACTGCTCCTGCAACCAGCATGCTTAGTGCAGCAGATGCATTCCTGCTTTGTGTTTTAGCGTTCTTATATCTGCTGGAGTAAGGGAGAGTGATTTCCCCATAAATCTTGGCTGCAGCCTGTAGCTGCGCTAGTGGCACAGGGCTCCGTGCGCTCGCAGCGCGGTGGTGCTGCTTTGTCTCGCGGTCCTGCCCCATGCATGCCATGTGGGACCTCAGTGCAGGCAGGAGTGAGGGCATCAGCATAGCTCTGTGTGCAGTGCTGGGGGACCAGGGGCCTTGGCATGGCTCTCTCAGCACTGTTTTTCCACTTTGCCTTGCTCCCTTGGTCCTGTCACTCACTACCAGAGGTGGGCCCCAGGAGCAGGGTGTCCCAGGACCTCTCTGTGCTGGGGATGATTTTGGGGTGCACTAGCTCTGCCCTGGAGAGGCTGTGAACCCGCGGGGCCAGGCCTGCCCCATCCCTGGTGACACTGCCTCATGGGCCCTTCTGCTAGGTGACACTAGATGGCATCCCTGCACCGGTGGAGACTGTCACCACCTATCCCACTGCCACTCATGGCCACAGAGGGTGACTGTGGTCCCAAGGACCTGCTCAGAGATCCTGCTGCCAGCCCTCCCTGGTCGCACTACAGGACAGGTCCACACCAGTATGTCCATCAAGCAACTCTGAACTCTTCCTCTCTCTGTCTCAATTTCCACCTTACTGATTTTAAAATCTGCTGTGTGATGTTTAGCATGTCTCTGCCATGCACTAAAGGGCTGATGAGAGGCGTGGAGCCTATGCCAGGCTCTTTCTCAGCGTAGTCTTCTACATTTCCCAGTGCTGGCTGGGGCTCTGAGATCCTGAACTGGAGCAAGCTGTCGGAGAACTACGCTGGACCAGGGCTGCAGCCTCTCCTGTTGATCTCATGGACACAGGCAGTGACAGAGTGCGAAAACCGATACTCTTTTTTTTCCCCCTTGTCTTAAATCTTGTAGCCTCAAAAGCTCTATAAGATGTCCTGGTTTCTCTGGTAGAGTAACATTTGAATATGGCCAATTGCTTTATTTGCATACAATAATTTAATCTGGGCCTTTACCCAAAATCCCGGCTAAGTGCCAATTCCTTTGAAGTTCAGGAAGAGGTGGGTAACTTTCCTCATAAATGAAGTTTTGATGTGTGTGTTCACCTCTGCACTTCTGGGCTGCAGCCAGGGCCAAGAAAGGAAAGTGCCAAACTTAAACAAAAGCAGCTGTTTCTGTGGCTTTTCTGGCATCGCAGGAAGTGGTGAAACTTTCACTAGAAAGCTTTATCCTAGGAGATTTTGAGCTTGATTTCGATAGCTACTATGGCACTACTAAGACTTCAGTTCGGCAGCTTCAGATTCCTACAGGCTGGGAGATTTGCAGAGACGACATTGCACTTGCTGCAAGGCAGGAGATGTTGCTGAGCCCTTACTCCGAGGTCTCTCGGTGGTGCTTGCTCACAGCCTCTTCCCATAGCTAGAATTTCCCTCTGCGGCACAGTCTGGAAGCTGAACACCAGCTCCCATTTGGCACAGAATTAACTTTCCTGCCATCATGATCAGGAAAAGCCTGAGGATGTGAACCCTGATAGCTGCAAGGCAGTAGGCAGCCAGGAGGGGCAGCTATTTATGGCACTGGAGAGGGGGCAGCTCATTTGTCAGGTACCTGCCCTCTATGTTATTTAGATGTGTTCTCTGCTGGTCTGGCAGTTTAAGCATAAAAGTTGCTGTAACCATTTGCACACTGTGTGGGAAAATGACGGCAATAAAGCCAGGCGCTGCCATGGGGTCTGAGCGAATGCTGGACGTGTTGGGTTTCTCGCCTTGGCAGCCCACATGCAGGTTGCTGAGCAAGGGTGAAAAGCTGCCATAGCGCTTGGTGGCCCCATGTCTGCGTGGCGATAGCTTGAGAGGTGCAGAGCAGGATGGCCAGGCTTTCACAGGAGCTGAGGTGGAGGGGACAGGTGAATGATCCTCATGTGTAGCTGTAGATGCTGCTAGATGCAGGCTGAAGAAGTTTCCCCAGGAGAGAAATGAAGCAGGTTCTGTTTCTTGTTACAGGTCTTAGGGCACTTACTTTGATCAAGTCTCCGAGCAATGGTGACTTAGCCCTGTGCCACCTGGGCTGCCCCCACGTTTAACCACCCTAGTTACTACACGGTTGAGTGTCCTTCCCGGGTGCAGTGTGTAGGTGCTGCCAGTTTGGGTCTGTGGGGAAGACAACACATGTAAATCGATAGTCAGGCCATGTGTTGGACGAGGAGGATCCAGCGAGAGCAGCCGCTTGTGTCTGCAAACCTCACTGCGTCTTGTGCCAGAACACGGCTCGAGCCCAAAGCGCTGCCAGGCCTAGTGCTGTATGGTGGCTATATTTATCCCGAGCCCGGATCTGCTGGTAACTGTGTGGTTTGCACCTCAGGTGAATCAAAACTCCATCTCTAGGACCCCAAGAGCTCAGGGGGCCCTGGGCTCAAGCCCAGCCTTGCAGCCAAGGCGTAGCCACATCGGGAAAGAGCTGCAGGTGCCTGCACCTTCCTGATCTGCTCCTGGACCTGAGTGCTTGGGTGCTGCAGTGCCAAAGAGCAGAGGAGGCAGCTGTAGGATGAGTCTGTCTCGGACACCTTCCCGTCTCCATTTACACCTCCAGGACCAGGCTCTGTGAACCTCTCGGCAGGACTGTGCACGGGAGCTCACTGCCTCGTGTGGGACCGAGGGCACTGGGAAGGTGCTTGGTGTCAGGGTCTATGCCTATGGCCATGTGTTAGGGACCCTGGGTATATGTTTTTGTTAAGAGCCTGTGCAGTGTTGCAGGTCGTTCAGCTGCTCCTTGAAGCCCTGATGACGACTGTGAAATACCGTAGGCGAGAGCGGGGCAGCACATCTGCGCGGGACAGAGCAAACGGCTCCGAAGCTGGGCCTGGCACTGCGGGTAATGAGACACAGATGAGGGGAAGGGAGTGTTTTTCCTGGCAGTCCATACAGGCTCAACTTAATACATGATTTAGAGGGTTTGAAAGCGGGGCCTGGCTGCCGGGGAACAGAGCCCTGAACGCTTCCCCAGGCGGCAAAGGGGGGGGTCTCCGTTTGCTTCTCAGATATTTAATGGCCCAGTGCAGTCTAAATAGGGAAGTACTTGGGGGTGAGATTAGCACAACATAATCACGTCTTAAAAGGTCTTCAGAGACACAAAGCACGTCCGCTTTCCTATTAATTGCTTGTTGTTAATAAAGCTGGGTCGTGGCCAGAGGTGTTCACTCCAGAGCGCGCCGATGCCAATGCCGTCTTTGCAGCGGCGCGTTCTCCCGTTGGACACATGTCTGAAATCAGTGCAAAGCCCTGCCCGCGCCGCTGTAACCATCGCCTCCATGCGCACCACGTGCTCTAGAAGCTAAATGGCCAGCATTCCTACAGCAGTCTTTAAAACTAATTTGCCCTATAATACCCCAAAAGGGCCATGGCTTTCCAAGTGCCCAGAACACCTCTGAGTGCTATAAAATAATAATAGCCAGGGCGTTCTCAGCATGGGAATTTCCTGCTATGATTGATTTCCAATTTACAATGAAAATACAGCCTTCTGTGTGTCTGGGGAATGGGCTAGAGCAGCTGGCTCGTGGTTAGGCTTTAGCTTCCTCCATGGCTTAGGGGCAGACCCCCAGAAGGCTAAAGCTGTGTGGATCTGGTTGGAATTAGCAGCGGTTCCCATTCAGCCAGCCCTCGCTCCGGTGCTGCCGGGAGGGAATGAGCACGCTGTCTGCCCTGGGCTGCTCCATCGGTGACTCTGGGATCCCTGGTGAACCGGTGGGCCTGTGCCCAAGGCAGCGAGGTACCTGCAAGAGGAGACCTAACTGAACATGAAATCTCCGCGTGCAGAACTGAGGACCATGCATACCTCCACTGCAGCAGGCTCCTGTTCCCAGCACACCTGGGTGGCTGGATTTGGGTCCTTGTGTCGCCTTGTGGGGATTCGAGAGTTCGGGGTGGCTGTGCGTGGACCACGGCAATGCACCAGCATGGCTGAGACCCACAGAGCTATAGGTGGCCCCTCGCTTTCTAAAACATGGGGCCTTGCAGACAGCTGGATGGGTGAGTGAGAGCGTAGGGCCAGCTCTTGCCCTGGTTAAGATGGTTTGAAATCATGTCTGCTTTGTCCTAGGCATGCACCAAGGGCTGATGCTCTTTGCCTTTGGCTGAACCAGGACCACTGTGCAGGAATAAGAGATTAACGGGACCACAGAGGAGCACAAGAGGAGCTCGGCCCCTAGCAGGTGCATGTAGCATGTCCTGGGGGATAGTGACACGCCTGGGCAGCCTGTGGGGGATATATACTCGGACTTCCTGATGGACAAGCAAGAGTGGCCAGGGAGCAATGAAGAAGAGGCAGCACCTCTGATGGTCAAGCAGCAGCAGAGACGGGTTGGAGAGCCGCTGTGCCAAGGAGCCAGCGTGTGGGGTGCTCAGATCCCTGGTACAACTGTGTCCTGCTGAAGCCCAGGTGTTGCTGACGTGACTTGCACTGGACTTAGTCGCTGCGGGTGGCAGTGGCCTGCCCCAGGCCCTCGCGGCCTGCCTGAGGTTCTGCACCCCGCACCTGGGTCTCGGCAGCCTGCCTGCGGGAGCTGCGCCTGCTGCAGCCCCGTGCTGCCGCTGGAGATGTGAGCAGCCTTTGGACGTGTCTGTTCGAGGGTGGGTGGCTGCAGCCACGTTTCCAGAGCTGCTCTGTACGTGCGGGTCAGGGCGGCTGTAACCCAACACCCCAACAGGCAGGCGCCCGCCAGCACTCTGCTGTCAGCTGAAAGTCGGGTGCTTAATGCATCAAGATAGGCGGCACGCTTCCCAGAGCCGTCAGCGCCAGAGGGCCGGCGGGCTGTGACAAAACCGGCAGCCGACTGCTGAAGCTGGATCGGGACTGTCCCTGCTCAAACTGTGCCGGGGGTACGTGCCAAGCAGCGTGGGAGCCTGGGGAGCATGTGGCGGGCGCGGAGCGACGCTCCCCAGCGTGTACCCCGCTCTGCTGCGGCTGCCCGCGCGCCCGAGCAGCAAGGCATGATTCTTTGAACAGCTCTTCGCGCCTGTTTCATCGGCGCGTGTCCCTGGTTTGCTTTCTGAATGCAGGGAGGTTTGGGCACCAGCAGCACCCTGCAGCAAGGAGGCCCATGACCACCCCCACGCCGTGCACGGCAGCACCCACGGTGCTCCTGTCCTGCTGCTGCTCCTTGCACACGATGCCCCCAGCGCCTGTGCTGGAAAAGAGGTGAGCAGTCGATCTCTGAACAGCGTCTCCCAGCTGCTTGTGAATCCACAAGCCTCTTCCATAGCCTCCCCCGGCTGCCGTGACTGCCTGAGGTCCTTGCTGCCAACCTCCGGAGGTGACCAGTTCGGAGCAGGGGCTGGAGGCAGCCTCGCATGACCACGGCTGCGCAGGTGCTGCGGCAGGAGCAGCGGACCTCGGCGGCGGCGGCGGCACGCGGGGGACCGGACCGCCGTTCTCCTGCCTCGGCCGTCGCGCTGCCGCTGGCTGCAGCGCCCTGCCGCTTCTCTCCGGGATTTTGGGAGAGCAGGGGCTGGGAAAACCCGCCAGCATGTCCTCCCTTTGGGAAACGGGAGAGCCTGGTGGGGCGGAAGTTGCCTATTTGTTTAAGGTGCAAGGAAGTTATGTTAATCTGCCGCCTGTTTGTATTTCTTTAGAGGATCCGTGCGCGCGGGGAGCGGAGATGGAGCCTCCCCTTTGTGCGGGGGCAGTGTCAGGCTGTTTGAAGTGGAGGTGAGAAAACACAGTGGGGCAGATGGAACCTGCTTTTGGAGTGAAGGATTTTTTTCGGCTATTTATGATAATTAGTGGGAAACGTTCCTCAAGCGTTTCAGATGATTCTGTAATGAAGTTGGGCAGAATGTTGCCGCTTTGTTCCCGGGGAACCATTAAAAATCCCCCTTCTTTGGCTGCCTTAATGCAATGCTGAAAAGGCACAATGGAATGAAAGTCGCTCGGGGCAGGCCGGAACGCCTCCTTCCCCCGCTCCGTAGAGAGCCCTTTATAGCTGAGATTTTGTGGGTTATAAACGCCGGTGCTCGCAACGCTCACGCGACCGCTGCGGATCCTGCTACCAGGGCTCCTTTGCAACGCCAACGCCTTCCCGTGCGTGCGAGCGCTGGCGGGCCCGCGCCGCCCAGCTCGCAGCCTGGCTCGGAGGAGCACAGAGAGCTGTGCAAACAAACAAAAATGAGCAAGAGCAGATGCCACGGGAGATGCCGTCCCTCAGCCCCCTTAGAGAAGCTGCTTTCTGCACGTGCTTGTGGCCGGGCAGATGTTGCTGGGGCTTTGCCAAGGTGAAACGCCTCAGCTGAAAGGCGTGCGGGGATTTGAAACGTGTGCAGAGGGAAGGGTGGAGTCCAGCTCCCAGGAAAGCCGTGCTGGACCACTGCTTGTCCTGGGCCAGACCCTGTCCTGCTTGCTCATGCCAGACGTTCCCCTGGCTGTGGCGCAGAGCGAGGCACCGCAGTGAGGCGTGTGAAATCCAGCAGCCTGTAACCCCCTGCGTGGTCACTGCAAGGGACCGAGAGTTCCCACCTTGCTTTTAGCAGGGGAAGGCTCCTCCGCCAGAGGCCACCAGAAGAGATGTCACCTGCCTGACACCATGCGTCTAGCAGCACTGTTTCCCCAAGGGTGTAAAGACAGTGCAGGCTGACCTGCTAAAGTGATGATAAAAAGGGAAACCGCCAGGAGCTTTCAGCATAATGGTCAGGCTGGGTGTGATTGGGAGGGTTTTCGTGTCCCCCACCCATATTCCCATCTCCTTCATGCTGCTCTGGCTCTGGCAGATGAGAGGCCTGTCCTGGGCTGGAGGACAGGGGCTGTGCCTTCTCCCGAGCCCGGAGGAGAGATGTTAGCGGGGAAACTTGGACACGTGCAGGCCTTGAGCCATCATCCCCAGCTGGGGGCCCCGGGTCTGAACGGCTCCGGTTCCTGGAGCTGGCCCCCGGGATCGACCCTGGCCTGGTGTGAGCAGACCATCCACATGTGTCCCACCTGTCCAGAGCTGCTTCCCTGCAGCGTGGGAGCCCGATTCCTCCGGCCCCTTAAGCCCACTATGTCTCTCCCAGGGATTTGTCCAGGTATCCTAATGCTCTGCCATGGCTCTGAGCACTTGCTAACATACTGGAAAGCCCTCGGGTGCCTCAGGGAGCGCCTCAGGGCTGGGGGCACCAGCTGGGTGCTGAGCAGCAGCTCCAGCTGCTGTGGGTGCCCAGGTTCCCCTGGATGGCACGGCCTTGAGCAGTGGGGCCGGGGCAGCACTGAGCTGCTCTCTGGGGCCTGAGCTGGCTGCTGGGAGACCACTGAAGCTCCTAGCACAGCTTTGCAGTCGTCATCTTCCATTTGAGGACACCAAGCAGTTTATCTGGACCTCGCTGAGCTGCTTGAGGACAAGCTGCTCGGCTGCAGCCAGATGCCGGCTCTGGCGCAGCGCAGTGGGGGGAGGCACCGGGGCTGCAGCCCGGGTGCTGCCGAGCGCCGCTGCGGGGCCGTGCGTGCTCGGGAGCTGAGGCGGTGCAGAGCAGGGCGCTGCGCCTCGCCGTGGGGAGCTGCTGCCCCCTCCCCTTCCCTTTGCGGGGCCAAGGCAGCTCGGCAAAGCTTTGGAAGCTCTGCTGGCATCCGGCATATCTGCCCGGCCAGCGAGCAAAACCCAACCGAGCCCGCAGAGGTGAAACAGGATCTGCCGGGGGAGGCAGAGCGGGGGCTATCCCATCCTGCCCGCCAGCCACGGACTGTCTTCCTCATCTCACAGACTGATGGAGATCACTTTGCCCCAAAACCCGCTCCAAACCCTGCCGCGGGCACCAGACCTGAGCAAGGAAGCGGCTGCTCCGCGCTGGCGGGCAGCTCCTTCGCGCTGCTCCCCCCGACCCCGCGCCGTGTCCCGCGGGCGCTTTCCAAGTTCTCTCCGCGAGCGCCGGCCGGCGGTGGGAGAGGACAGGCCGGGCACGGAGCGGCGGCGGGCCGCGGACCCTCGGTGCCAAGGCGCCGCGGCGGCGACCTGCCCGGCCGCCGCTACCTGCTGCTCGCCACAAAGGCCCCGCGGCCCCCGGCCGCCTGCCGCCGGGATGAAAAAGCGCCCGGGATAATGAGGAGCCTGACGACCACTGCTCTCTGCAGAGAACCGGGTCGGCTCCTTGGGAAGAAAGAGCGAGGGAAAAAAGAAAAAAACCCCTCTGGGATAATAAAGAAGTAACAAATGAAGAATGAAGCCCTATAGAAGGCGTCTTAACCCAGCGAAGAAAAAAAATGTCAACATCTGTGGAGCTGGCTGCAAAAACAGACCGAACCCCTCATGAATACCCTCTAGAAAAGGCATTCACTCGAGGAAAGGCAAAAGGCTACATTTTTCTATGGAGGTATAAAGATTTTGATGAATCTGCCCTTTCCCTTTCCAGTGCAGTTGAACCAGGCGCTAATGTTCATCTTCAGCTGTATTAGAGGGTCCAGAGGGGGGTGGAGGGGGAAGAGTCTTGATCTGAAAGCTTATGAGGAGGGTGGATTTAGGGAGCCCGGATAGATGTCTGAGCACTAAGGCAAGGAAGAAAAGCAACAGGCATTAGAGAAAATACTGTTTAACAAGAGTTTCTTTAGTCAGCCCATTTGAGCAGGGCTTGGTGCGCCATAAGCGTAATCCTCTTAGCGCTGACTTAAACGTGTTTGTACAAAACAGGGAAATATAATATGAATGTAATAGTCACGTTCGCTAAAACGCTTAATAAAAACACAAAAGTTCTTTATTTTGATCTTCAACTCCGGTGCGGTGGTCGGGCACAGCAGATGTTTTCTCCGAAGGCTGCTTGGAAAAAACAAAACAAAACAAAACCTGAACGTTGGGCTGTCGCGGTCGTGGCGGGCTCTGCCGCGCGGGACGCGGCTCCTGGCCGCGCAGCAGCCCCACGCAGCCGGGCTCCCCGGCGCAGGGCGAGCCGCAGAGGGGTTGAGCCTGTAAAGGCTTTGGGAGCGACCGTGAGTAAACAAGCCGCGTTTCTCGGGAAGGGAGGCCCAGGCGATTTATTGTCTCCCGAGGCTTCGCTGCGGTGCAAGAGTCAGTATTAAATAATATTCCCAAGCTGGAAATGTTACCCCTCCGCCCAAGTGATTCAGAGCTTTAAGCACCGGGCTGCAAACCTCAAACTGCCCCGGAGGTGGCATGGAGGGACGGTAATGCTGTCACGGGGCGTTTCCTGCCCTGTGCTGCGGGCAGACCAGTAAAACCGACAAGCAGTCATTGCTATAACCACTGCCCTAAAATGTGTGCTAATCATAAACTAATTTTAAAGGCAGCAGACTCATAAATGAGTGAAATTTTGCAGCTCTTTCATGAATCTGGAAACGCCCGCATTTTGCTTCACAGCCGCTCTTTCAACTCCAAGCAAAGTCTGTCGCGCTCTCGTCTGGCACTGGTGCGTATCCGTATCACCCAGCTGGGCTCGTGCTGTTTGAAGGTTCCTTCCACGGGCGCTTCCTACTGCAAATGCAATCTCAGAAATAATTCGGTTAGGAAAATGTATTTCAGATGTCTTCTGATAAGGTTGTTGGTTGGAGGTGCAATGGGAAATTGTTGTTAGGGCTTCCCGGAAATTTTCCAGTGGTACAGTTCTCCACTGGAAATTGTTGCTCCACTAAAAGCCAAGAATTCAAGGTAAAAAGTTCGTTTCAACAGCATATTCACTGGAAAGTGAAAAATTGAAAGAGTGTTTGATTTTTGACTTAGCTTTCTAAACTTTTAATTAGTGCTAATATTACCTAGTTATACGGGCTAACGTTACATAACACTACAATGTTTATCAAGCATACTGTTAATTTTTCACATTATGAAACTTCAGCACTGTGAGAATAAAATATGATGATGAAATCAGCTCAGTTTTCCAGATCTAACATTGCAAAAAATTTCGATTCCACAGCATGTTGACCTTCCTAACCTTTCTTCTGATTTGAGACAGAAAGTAACGCTGAAATATTGGACGTCTCCCACGGTATGGTGAGAAAGGGCGTTTCCATACCTGTGTTTGGGTGAACCAGACCCAGGCCCTAATACCAGAAGAGCAGCAGGCGTGTTTCATTTCTCACTGTTGTTTTATTGCACTAGGGAGCCATTTATGGGACTAAAATAATGTCTTTTACAGAGTGTTTCTCAAACAGATACTATCTCGCAGCAAGAAGGCAGTGGGTCACGTTTTCCCCCAGCGGGCGGCTGTGGCATTACGGTGGTGCAAGCTCCCTGCGAGCGAGGTGAGCATCCCTGCAGACGTCTCCTGGTGGACACCTGGCCCTGCAAGCTGCTTCCCATGGTGGTCCCTCCTCCAAAAGGTCAATAAAAACATTTTTTGCGTTAAGAAAAACTTTTTCAGTTAAGAACAGACAAAAAGCTTTGAAAGGAAGTGTTTTCTCTGGGGAGCGCCGGGAGCGAGCCTCATGCGTGCAAGGCGTGTGTCCGGCCCGGCAGCATCGTTAGTGCCGCGCGGGAACGACACCGTTTGCAGCCCAGCAACCCCCCTGTCCTACCATGCAGGCAGCCCCCCCGCCTCCCCGCCATGCTAATGCTTGCAAGGTGTGTGGCAGTGTGCCAGAGCGTGGGCTCGCGCGGCCCGACCCTCACCCTGGCATCCCGCCTGCGTGTGCCGCTGGTGGGCGAACCCCCCGCTGGAGACAGCCGCGGTTTTGGGGGCCGTGGCGGGGGGCAGCACGGCCTCGTCTCGCAGCGGCGCGGGGATCACGCGCTCTGTCTAACGTGATTTACATCCCCTGCTCGACCTCCGGGGACTTCAAAGGCCGGGGGGTCAGGTGGAGCGACGGGGCGGGAAGAGCCCAGGGGCGCTCGGCTCACCTTTGAGCTCCCCTTGCTCCCTCCCCGCCGGACCTGGATGATTTTTTTCCGTCATGCTCGCCGGGATGCAAACGCAGCACCCTTGTTGATATTGGTTTTGAAGACGACCTTTTACTTTTCTCCCATGCCTGGAGTTTTTCTGCCCGCATCCCCCTCTGTGCCGTCCAGCCTTGCTCTGGGAAATCGGGATCCCAGGGGTCCCCGCCAGCACCGGCCACTGACCGAAATTTCACACCCACCTGTTTGCACACAGGATTTAATTTGGTTGATTCTTCATGCCCTTTTCCTGCTTAACCACCAACCTATTGACCTTAGTATTAAAAGGGGCAAGGGAGAGAGACAGGCAGGCAGGCTGCAGGGGAACAGCAGCACCCCGAGAACAGAACGGGCCGAACCAGCCCTGAGCTCATGAGCCCGCTCCGCACGCAAGAGCGGCGAGCAGCACATGCTGCCCTTTGCTTTGCTGTGCGATACCCCGGCGCAGCACGTGAAAACGCAGCTAAGGGGGCCCGCTGCACACCGAGCGACCGTCGCCTCGCCGCCCGTGCGTTAACTCGCCGTCAGGACCCCCCCCCCGCAAGCCGGGAGGCGCGTGCACGGCGGCGGCGGGAGGCGGGGAGCTGCTCACCGCGCGCCCGCCACCCGAGGGGTGAGACGCAGGGCGGCAGCTCGGGCCGTGCGGCTCCGAGCCAGCCCGGACATCCAGGCGGCTTCCTGCGTCCCGTTCCTCGCCTCATCCAGCGCAGCTGCCTCCCGGCGTGTTTGGCGCACATGGAACACGTCTGCGGCCAGCTATGCAGCACCTGTCCACCCATCCGCCCGGCCCTGGTTGGGGGCCTGACAGCATTCGCCGGTTCCCAGGGTAGGGTTTTAGGAGGCGCTTGCAGATGTAATTTGCCTGCTGCCAAAAAAAAAAAAAAAAAAAAAAAAGAGGAAAAGGAGATTTTTTTTTCTCCTGCCTTCCTTAACTGATGTGAAACCCAAGCTCTGTGAGATCCTGGAACTGCGCGTGGCTGGACGTGCACGTGCGTGTGTGCTGGGAAGCCCGTTTCCCCCGCGCTGGCCCCGAGGCCGCGCTGCAGGAGCACGCGTGTGCGTGTGCACACTTCCCCAGGGCGATGGTTTTGCTCTGCGGAGCGCGGCTGTGTTTGTTTAGTATCTGACGTCCCTTCTGTCTTCAGCGCTGACATTAATTGCCAGGCAATGAGCAATGGAAGCCAGATGTTCCCCAGCGGTGGCCTCCTTTCCTTCGCCAGCCCTGCGCGGGCGATAAAAATCCTGCGGGGAGTTTCTTTTTGCACGCTGTCGATGTGCGGCTGCTAGCGCTGGCTGTCCCCCGCGGCTCCGGGGGGCTCGCTACCGGCAGCAGACGGCGTTGAGAGCGCGGGCCGCGGTTTGAGGGGTTTGCTGGTGTCCAGGGAGGTCACCGCGCTCCTCCAGCTGTGTCCGCCGTGCAGATGTGCTGCTGCTCCCCCAGCCCCCCCGGCCGCCTCGCTGCGCTGCGGCAGCCGGGGCCGGGCTGCGCGCGGGGAGACCCGGCGGCAGGGACGGCTGGCTCGGCGCCCGAGGCGCTTGGCTTGCCGGAGAGGCTGGGGCACATGAGTTGGTAGCGTCTGCCTTTGACATGAGCCCGCAAAACCTTTCTATGCCGTTGGGTTAATCCTCTTGGCCGCCCGGCCAGACTACCGGCACTTCTACCCCGCTTTTCGTGGGTGTCTCCAAGATGCGACTTCACCTCAGGTCCCTCCAAAGCCGCAGTGGGGACCCCCCGCTGCCGGCGAGCCGTGGGAGCCTGGCCCGCGTCGGGGTGGGGGCGGCTTCGAGGCGTTTACGAGCCGGCAGCGTGCGGGGAAAGGTGACACCGGCCACCCGCCGGGTGCCAGCTCGCGGGGCGGCGGGCAGGGAGGGCGGATGGGGCCGGCCGCCCCTCGGGGCTCCCCGCTCCGGCTTTCCTCTGGGATGGGCAGCAGCGGGGCATCCCCACCGGCTGGAGCGCGCCGGGGGCCGGGCTCAGGGCTGCCGGCGAAGAGCGGTGCCGGGAGGCGCCGGGGCGGGCTGCGCGCCTGCGTCTCCGACGTCTTGGCCGCGCGAGCGGAGCCCAGCTGCGCGCCGGCCGGGGAACATCCGCTGTGGAAACTGGGGAGGAGCTGACAATCCCCCGAGACGGGCCGCGCGCACGGCCGAGCGAGAGCCGCTGGCTCCCCGCCCGGCGCGTTGCAAATGTGCTGCAATGTGGTTGTGATTTGCAGCTCCCGCTCCCCGCCGGCGGCCCCAGCCGCCCTCCCCGGGCCCGCGGCGGCCGGCGGCGGGGGGCAGCGGCAGCGCGGGGCGCAGCCTCGGGGCGCCCTTGCCCCCCGCTCCGCCGCTCCGGGGGGCGCGGAGCCTTTTCAGCCCCCGTCGGCACCCCCCAGCCCGAGGAGACCTGCTCGGGGACGCTCCTGCGGCGAGGAGGGGGCTGGAGGCGCCCCGCGAAGGAGCTCGTGCCTTAGCCTGGCCTCGCGCAGCCTCTCCCCAGCAGGGTTTGATTTTCATCTGCCTTTTGGCGAGCTGCGGGGGAAGCGCTGGGCCGAGAGCCAGGAGCTGCCGAGATCCTTATTTAGCCTTATCTCTGCGCTCCAGCCTCTCCAGCTGGAAACCGGGGCCGGAGCCGCCTCCTCCCCTTCCTGCAGCACAGGTGGGCTCGGGGGGGCTGCAAAAACATCACCCGCGCTGCCGCCGTCTCACCCCTGCCATCTGCCTCCCCGGGCCAGGCAGTGCCCCGGCCGGGCACTGCCGCATCCTCAGGGTCTGCGAGATTTGGGGCAGGACGGAGAAACGCGGCGTGCAGAGCTGCGTGCCGCGGCCCCGGGTCGCGGCGGGAAGCGGCACTGAGTCAGCGCCGGCGCTGCCCGCGCGGCGCCAGCGGAGACGTCCCCGGGCAGCGCCGGGCCCTCGGACCTCCCGTGTCTCCCCGCTGGATCGCGCTTCTCCCCAGGGGGAAGCGTCCCGGCGCGGGCCCAGCTGGGCCCAGCTGCGTCGCGGAGCGCACGGATGTCAGTCCGAGCAGCACGGCGACCTCCCCGGCTCCTCACCCCCTCCCTCCGGCAGCGGCAGCGGCAGCCGGCGCGGGGGCCTTTCGCGAGGGTCGCGAGCCGGCTCCCAAGCAGAGCCGGCGGCTCCCTCCCGCCGAGCCCACCCGAGCGCAGGCACCTCTCAGCCTCGACTCCCCCAGGGCCCAGGCGCGGAGCAGGGCCGGATGCAGGGTTTGATGACTCAGACTACCAAGGGATGGAGCAAACACTATACATTTACATCAGATTCTCCGTGCGAGTGTCTCCCCACCCCAGTGCCCCACTGGTGCAGCCAAGCAGCTTTAAGCTCAGTTTCAAAGTGAGCCCGGACTCAAACCCTTCCCTCCTGCGCATGCACCTGGAAAGAGATTGCATCAATGGCTCAAAATAATCAATAAAAATTGCCCCGTTAGGCGAAGCTGCAGTCCCTCTGGCTCCCACGCTTATGGCTGGATTAGAAATGCCTAACACAAAGTTAACTCCCGTAGCGTTGAAATAAAAATGGCATAAAAAGAATACAGTTCTCCTCGGGTTTCAAGAGAACGGGGCTGAACTGACTCCGGGAGCGGGCCGGGCTGGGGCAGGCCGGCACCTGCAATAACATCTTTCTTGTCATGGCGCTGATGGCAGATATTGCAGGAACGGAAAAGGAAATGAGCAATAAAGGAGCGGGGAGCAGCGGGGCGGACGGGAGGGCTCAGCTAGAGCGTGCGATTCCCTCCCCACCGCACTGGCAGAAAGAGCCGGAGGGTTTTTCTTTTTTTGCTTGATTCCTGCTTTTTATGTTTTTTTTTTTTCTTTTAAAGGAGTGTTTCACCAAGTTATTTTAGAAAAGAAAATCCCTGTTCACAGCTCCGCGTGTCTGACTGTCTCCTCGGGGCCCAGTGCTGCCCCGGGGGCCCTGGTAGAGCTGTGTGCACCGATCCCCTCGCACCCGGCTCCCAGGGGAGCTCAAGGGCCAGCAGGAGCAGCCCCGCGCTGAGGACGCCCTCGCCGCCCCCTTACCCGAGAGCCCCTCCGCGGGAAGCCCCGCGCTGCGTCTTCGGCGCGACGGCCCCGGCAGCCGGCAGGACCTGTCGCAGCAGAAGGGGTGACCTCGACGTTGGGGTGATGCGGCGACCTTGCAGACTCGCCTCCAGCCGTTGGGATGGGCCCAGGAGCTGCAAAGAGACGGGAAAGGCCCTTTCCCGGTTTGGATTCGAACGCTGCTGCAATCTTCCCGCTCCAGCAGGCTGCTCTCCGCTAACGCCGATGCTTTCTGGGATGAGGGCCGCGAATACCCTGCGACACTGCCCTCGCGCCGGGACCTGTCCTCCCTCCAAACGGGACCAGGACAGACCCCTTGGGGATGGCGTCTGGCTTGCAGGAGCAGTGCTGCTTTGGGTTGGTGCCGGGTGAGGACCGCTGCAGCCGGGGAACGCGGGCCGGCGCTGTGCCCGGGCGCGGGGGAGCCCCGGGTGCTCGGCGCAGAGAGGCGCTGCGCTTGGCCTTTTAAGATCGGAAAGGTTTTTGAACTGATGTTAGCTCTGGTACGCAAACGAAAGCATACAGAAGGGCAATTAAAGTGTAAGAGCAAGGCTGGGTTTGCCTTTAATGGCTTGCAGCTGCAAATATTTTTCTGTCTTCCCTAGCCCGCTTGTAAGCTGCCTGGCTGTGTTTCTCATCCTGGCCAATGAGATTCCCATGTGTGTTGCGGGAGGGAAAACACAGAAAGTGAATAATCCTTCAGTTCTTCTCCTCGTGGCAAAGGCCTTTGAACCGCGCTGCGCCGTGGCTCTGCTCCACCGGGGACAGTATCGCCTCGCAGGGCAGCCCTCTCCCCCTTGCCTGCCCCAGCTCCCTTGTTTAAAACCCAACTTAACCTCTAGTAAAGCTGCCCGGGCACCAGCACAGTTCATCTTCAAGCCTTTCTGATCAAAGCCCACTGCTTTTTTTTTCCCCCTCCTTTCGCTGAGTTTTACAGCCATTTTCCCATTCTGATCCTGGTTTTCTGCCAAAAGTTCCACACTAAAATCAAAAGGGGCAGTTGGTAATAGGAGGCATCTGTAACCAGCACGCTATTGCGCTGTCTTTTCCAAGGTGCCTGGGATTTTTAATAAATCGTGGGGCGTGGGGAGCTGGTCGGTTCCCAGAAGTGGGGAGGCAAAGCCGGGAACGGAGGAGCCGGCAAAACTTGCAGCGCAGCCCGGCGGCGGGCGTCCCGGGCACGCCCGGCCCCGCGCGGCCGCCGGAGAGGGCGGCGCTCGGCAGCCTCCCGGCTCCGCTCCAGCTCCGGGATCAGGTAACCGTAGGGGAACGCCGGCCCGTCTGATCCCCGCGGGCTGAGGGGGCTCGTTGCCAGGACCCGCGCAACGCCAGCGCAGGCTCGCTGCCCCGCATCCCCTGGACGGAGCTGGCTGCGGCCCCCCGAGCGCCTCGCTCCGCGGGAGGACGGTGCAAATCCGGAGCAGGGACGAAGCAGCAGCGTGTTTCCTACCTCCCGGCGAGCCAAGTGCACGGAGAGCAGCTTGGCTTGGCTCATGCACGGCCCCCCAAACAGGCCTCCTGCCTAGGGAAACGGGGGAGCAGCTTGTCTCTGTGCTTCGTGGGGGACCCGCAGCGCCGCGCCGCGCACTCTCCGGCCAGGCAGGCCCGCTCGGCGCAGCTCTGTCCTCGTCCCCTCGCTTGGGAAACGCCAGGCCCATCCCCGCACTTGGTCCCAGCAGGGATGGGCTCACACGCCACGGGCAGGAGGCAGCGAGCTGCCGTGCGCGCGCCGTCAAGGTGAGGACGGGCTGGGAGCAGATGGGACCTGCTCCGCTCGTCAAAGAGTTTTTCTGCTATTTATGCTAAGCGGTGGGAATGCTTCTCGAGCGCTTTGGATGGGGCCGTAATGAGGCCGGCCTAAATCTGCCAGCATTGTTTGTGCCGGACAATTAAAAACTCCCCCTTGCCGCATGAGGAGCCTCTGCGTCCCTGGAAGCTGCGCGGGGCGGCGGGGGCGCCACAAAGCCCGCCTTTTGTCTCCTGCTCCTTTGAACCTTCTCAAAGACCCCGTTCCAAGGGGTGTCTTTTGTTTTCTTTTCAGCGGGACTGAACCCAGAACCGCCTGTTGTTTAGCAACACAGAAACGTGACCTTAATTGACTCCGCGCTCCCGGGCGCACTGCGTAAATCACTCCCGGCGCCGCGAGAAATTTCGCGGCGGTGGACCCCAGCTCGGGCGCGGGGACAGTAACCGCCGGCCCGGACCCGGCCGCCCGCGCCCCGGCTTCGAGCTGCGAGCCCCCCGCGGCGCGCGTCCCCGCGGGCCCTGCCCACGCCAGGCAGCCCCGGCCCCCTCCGCTTCCCACAGCATGAGGGTTTCCCTTTCCCGGGGGAAGCAGGGGAGACCGCTTCCCTCTGCTCCTCCAAACCCTTTTGCAGCCCGGGCCTCCTGCTTGGGTTACAGCACGCCGCACTGGCAGGACGCTGCCTGCCTTCCCCGGGATGCACCGGGTTAAGTTTTATTGCAAGATAAATTAAACGTGGCGAAAACGTAACAAATCCCCCTGCGAATGTCTGACACGCACTTAGGCGGACAGCCGATTTGTAGGATGCCGGGGGGGAGGGCCGATGCATTAAAAGATATAATTTGTGGTCTCCCGAGGAGAGGTTAAGGGCCGGGAGCACGGCTCCCCCTGAGCCGCCTCCATCTCTCCGCATCGCCGGCCCCAGCCTTCATCAGGTTACCGTGCCAACCCGCGTCTCGCCAGCCCCACGCACCTTCCAACGAGGCCAAACGTGCAGGCAAATTTCTAGCAGCAGGACACTGGCGCTCCCCTGCGTGGCGGGGTGAAGAGTACCTGCGTCAGCCCCCCCGCCATCTGGAAATAAAATTAATTTTGCGGATTCCCGGGTGCCAGGGAGCCGAAGCTCAGGCACGGCGCCGCGGCCGGGGGCGGCGTCGCGGAGTGAGGAGCCCGCGCGCAGCGAGCCGCCGGCGCAGAGGGGCCCCGGGGCCGGCCGGAGCCGCCACCACGGTTTGAGACCCCGACCCCGCAGCCAAGCTGTCCAGCAGGAGACACGTACCGACGGTCCAGGGCAGGTTACCTGACCCCGGCCACCCCCGTAGCAAAGACTCAGCTGTCATGAAGTTATGGCCAGAAATAGTTACTCGGAGGCTCTTTCCAGTGCTTGAAGCTTTGGGCAGCAGGTCCTCCAGCTTCTCGCTTGAGCCATAATTTTACCAAAACCTACGTGGACTTTGTGCATGAAGCGAGTCTCTCGCAGGCCCTCGGCCTCTGACACAGGCAGGCTATTAAGGCCACTGGAAAGGTTTCCCTTACTTTTCCTTCAAAGGGAAGGCCCGAGAGCTGCACATCTGTGTAATGAGGTGCCCTGCTTTGGCACCCAAGCAAACCTTTGATAGAAATTGGAAGGAAACCACCCCTAGAGAGATGAGTTATTCCAGACTGTCATCAAAAGTTTCTTGTACTTTATATTAAGATTAAACTACACCATTCCAGGTGATGATCGTGTGGGACATAATAGTGTCCATGAGATGGATGTGCAGAAAGCCCAGGGGAGCATAGTCTTGTTTTCTGCCTCTCCTTCTGGAGCTAATCACCCAGACTGCTAGAAATGTGTAGCAATTGGCCCCTGTTTTGCTTTTCCCAGCTAGATTAAATAGCTCTTAAGTACCTGGCCTGTTATTTCTGCCAAGGTACTTACACACCAAGGTTCCTGTGACTGTAATCAAGCTGCCTCTTGATCTTCTCCCTGATAAACTAAATACACTGAGTGTCCTGCCTCTCTCCATCAGAAATGTCCTCAGCCCTTGCACCGTGTCCCAGTGGTTTCCCTGCCTCCAGCTTGGAGGCACAGTTTGCTTAGGCGATGCCAAATCTCTCCTGGCTCCTCCAATATAGTCCTTACCTTTTGGCAAAATAGCAGAAACTGAAGATTTTAAGGAGAGCATCAGTGCCACATCTCATGGCCAGGGTGGCTGGACAAACCACCAGGATCTTTCTCCCTTCACTAATACAAATCCCTCTCCAAAGCTTTGGGCAGCTCCTCCTGCCCTCTCACCCCATGTCAGATATTGCTCTGAGCACCAGCAACACTCAAATCTGCCTCCAGGAGGGGGAGACAGGGGGCAGTGTGGTCAAGGCAGACGGTCTCTGGAAGGTATGGAAGTCTTCAAGCAGCTAGGGGGGGATTTGTGAAGACCAGCACTTACCTTGGTACAATGTCCATCTTTTGACTGCCAAGTCCAGCTCTGGGCACACAGATGGACTCCAGTCCTGACTGCTGCCTTCTCTCTACTGTAGCAGTTGGTGGCCTACACTTGGCAGGCTGGAGAGGGGCAATCTGGGTGGCCACAACGGAGCTAGGAAGACACGTGGGCCCTTGGGCCAGGGCGTCATCGGAAGGAGCTCAGCCCTTTGTTCAGAGCTGCAGTGCGAGTAGCATCTGTAGTCTTCGCTGACTCCTAAGCTGCTGTGCAGAGAGAAGAGCCAGATGGTCTGAATCACCACTGTGTTTATAAAAATAAAATGACACTCTAGTACTTAATCAAAGTAATCATTGATGTCTTTCTTTGACCCAAATAAAATGTGTTGCAGGTGTTTTGCAGATTGGTGCTAGTCCTTATTAACAAGTGTTTCCTGCACGGCAGGGAACGTCCCCAGGTCCCCGTTCCCTGCCCATGGCTGGCCCATGTGTGCTCACTGCCCAGGCAGAAAAGTGGCATTTTCTGGACTCAGGTCACTGCACTCCAGCAAAGAGGCTTTCCGCCGAGCCGCGAGCAGCACGTCCTGCCACCGGCACCTCCTGAGAGGAGCCTTCCGCTGCAGCCCCGTCCCATTGTCCGCGGGAGATAATTGGAGGGACGAGTGAAACGAGGGTGGACTGAATTCTCTGGCCATTCAGCCGGGGCGGGAGGCAGAAAGCTCGCTGCTAAGTGCCAAAGCGCTGAGGCTGCTGCTTTCATTCTGCGGCCAGAGAAGAGGTCTCCGGGGGCAGCCCTCTACCGAGGAGACTCTGGGGTTGAAATAACACCCGGCATCTGAGTTTTTACCCTTTCCATGCGAGTGTGCTCTGTAGTGCTGTCAAATACAGCTGTGCATGGCTTCCTCCCCCCCGCCCCGGGGTTTTGCAGCAGCCGGGTTCGGCACAGGACTGTGCAGCGGCAGGTCCCTCATCTGCCCCAACCTCCATGCTTGTGCCTCTCCCCCAGGCTCCAGGGCTGTGCTCTGACCCCTTCTCCTTGGCACTCAGCAGCACGACTCAGCTGGCCCAGCCCCGGCGCCCAGGGGCGGCATCCACCGAGGCCTCCCTTTTGGAAAGACACAGAGCGATGGAGCAGGGCGATGCAGCCCGGGAGCGATGGGGAGCCCCGGCTGCTCTCCTGCTGCTTCTCAGCCACGCGCGGGGCTCCCTGAGCAGCTGTGTGGTCCGTGCTGCGAGCAGCCGGAGCCCTGTGGCCGGCAGCTCCTCCTCGCTCTCCCACGCTGTCCCGCCAGTAGCTTGCACTCTCCAGACATCTTGTATCATTTTGCTCAGCCCTTCGGCAGCTGCTGCTGAGCGCTTCGTGGTGTATTGCACACGGGGGTGGTTTTTCCCCCTCAAAAGTAACTAGGCCTCTTCCAGCAGTGCCCAGCTGGAGTCAGGACACCCAGGCCGGGAGCAGTCCCTCAGGAAGCTGGCTGAGGCACCTCTAACCTGAGTTCATGATGCCCTAGCTCCCGAGAGAGTTTTCTGCCAGTTCACTCAAGCTGCAGAGGGAACCAGTGCCAGGAGAGCTGTCTGTCTGTGCTGGGGTCTGTCTGCTCCTGGCAGCCTCCCACACGTGAAGCCCCACAGGAGATCCCAGGGCTCGAAGGTGGTCCAAGGCCCAGCTCCCCTCCATGGGGCCAGAAGCTGCACAAAAGGAAGCAGAGATCCCTCCTGGAGCAGGAAGACACATGGGAGCAATGATCCTGTGCTAGAGGGGAGCACCCACAGCTATCAGAGTTGCTCCTGCCCTGACGTGCACCGATTCCAGCAGGACTCAGCTGTGCAGGACTGCTAGCAAGAGACAGCTAGGTATGGCATCAGCCAGGGGCTGAGTAGCCCGGTTCTGCTCTCCTACCCCCGCCAGCATCGCTAGTGGATGGGTAGCCAGCAGCAACCAAGGAGAAGGGGTGCTCTCTGGCTCCCTGCTCGGGCTGAGGGTCCTTGTTCGGAAAGCCCTCTTCTCTCCAGAGTGGCTTTAGTGTCTGGTCGGGCAGCAGGACCACTGCACAGCCCTTTGGTGGGGGTGCTGCCTGCTCCCCTGCAAGGGATTGCACCCCAACATGGGAGGGCCCCAGCATGTGCGCGCCCACAGCATCTCTCCCAATGCTTGGCCCTTGCCTGGAGGGTTTACAGGCGGAGGAGCCCCTGGAGCAGCAGGGGAATCGGTGCACCACCGCAGTCCAGGACAGTGCTCAGTCCCACAGGCGGTTATGGGGGACCCACGGCATCATCTTGCTGTTGCATGGTACCAAGGGGAAAGGATGCTGCAGTGGCAGCATCTCCTAGCAGTGAAAGAAGGGAAAGAAAGGTGCCCATGGGCAAAACAAGGGTTCACATCTTGGGTGTGCTGCACACAGGGAGGAGCTCATCTTTTAACCACAAGCTAGCACCAAGCCCAGTGAGATGCTGGGAAGCAACAAACACCAAGGAAGCAAGTGTGGGTGCTGGAAGCAGGGCCGTGGCGAGGTGGGCACAGTCACCGGAGCAAGCACCCTCGCAGGACGGAGAGCTTGCTCATTTCACCTACTTATTTTAAGTTCAGACACTCTTTAAGCAAAGGCAGAAGCGACTCCCTCCCCTTCTTCGCCCTTCAGGATGACATGGTTTGAAACCTTGGGAGGGGATTTAGGGCTTTTGTCCCCAGCCCAGCAGACCGGGCGGCCACACAATCAGCAAGCCACTGACAATTACAGACATTACAATTTTCTGCATCAGTGCCATAAACAAACAGGCAGCGGTGGGGCAGGGAAGCCAAGAGCAGGAGCACCCTGAATAGAAAAGGAAGACAAACAAGACTTTGTCCCGAGATTTAGACCAGGCCTCAGGCATCACCAGGGCTAAATACGCTTCCCCCCGCCCGGCGCACGGTGCTCAGACGAAGGCTCTCGTAATACCTTGGCTTAGCGGAGCTTAGCAGACTGTAACAGGCCCAAACAAGAGCCTTCCTGACCTCCTCTGGAAACGGCCCCAGCTAGCAATAAACTGGCTCCTGTGTACTTTGGGAAGGGGGGTCTCGGCAGGCTTTGACGAGGGCAGGGACGTTCAGGAGAGGCAGCTCCGAGTTGCGAAACACGGCCTGAAACACGGGAGGGTGGTGGCTAGCCCGGGCGCCCGGGGCCTCCATCAGCGCTGAGCGTCGCGTGGCTGCGCCGGGCTTCGCGCTCACAAAATCACCCCGACCGCGGAAAAGCCGGGAAGGGGGGCAGCCTGCGCCAGACGGCAAGGAGCCGGCAAGCACCCGCCCCCCGGGCCCCCCGCGTCTGCTGAGCGGCCGCGGCGTGGCACGGCACGGCACGGGCACCCGGCCCTGGGACGCGCCGCACCAGCGGAGGCGAGGGGCAAGGCGACGGGTGCGAATGCTAATGCTGGGCGCCACCAGATGCGGCACAGGGAGCTGCGACGAGGAGCGTACGAATGCCGCCTGATAAGGCAGACCTCGCGCGAGGTCTCCCGCGAGCACGGGCACGGGCCGAGGCAGCGCCAGCCCTGCCCGCGCGCAGGCGGCTCTGGGCACGGGGCCGGGCACGGAGGAGCTCCGTCCGTGCCCAGCCTGCCGGGGCCGGGCACCTCGGGTGAAGATGCTCGGGTCCGCGCAGCTCCGCGAGGGACCACCTCACACGCGCTCGCTGGGGCATGGAGACGCGGCTGGGGCTGGGGGCTGCTCCGCAGCCCGCTGCGGCAGGTGTGTTTAATCTTACCGAAGCGGAGCAAGGCGAGAGGCCAGGCAAGCTTCAAAGAGCGAGCGCGGCAGCCCTTTGAGTTCCAGCCTCCCTCCCCAACGCGGGAGCAATGGCCTTCGCGGGACGCTTCCCGGCCCTCGCTGCGAAGCTGGCTGAGCAAACACAATGCAGCGCAGCCTGCCCAGGAGCTGGGGGCACTTCCAGCCGCTTAAGATAAACTTCATTATGTTCCTGAAAATAGAGGCAAGAATGTATGGCTGGTGCCACGCTCAGGTGGTGGCTGGGTCCAATGCCAGCAGAGCTCGTCTGTCTCGCCAGGTGCACGCTAACCTGCTGCTATGAAAGAGCCAGGTCAAGGCGATAGCGGGTCCTGCTGGTGACCATCCACGTGTTCAGTCAGCATGGGGAGACACGACATAGGCACCAAGCTCTGGTGGTGGTTCAGTACTTGTGCTTGTCTGTGTTGAGTGGGTCCTCCACCTCATCCTTCTGGATACACATTGCCAGCAAGCTCTCCCCATCTCCATGCTCACCTTCTTCAGGTACTTCCAGACCACCATCCTGCCCTGCTGTCACTGGCTAGCAGGCTGCTCATGAACGCATCTGCAGGCTGGCACATACATACCCAGTAGCATTTTACTACTTGCTCATGTTCACACTCTGCTCTCCTCTGCCTGTTGCCACTTCCATTCACTTGCTCTTGTTCATTTGTCCCTCTCTAGCAGTGAGATGCCCTGCAAGCCCAGCTCCTCACCCTGGAGAGGCATGACCAGCTAAGCTGGTGCACAGCCTAGCAGTTCCAGCTCAGCTCAGAAACCTCTGGGGAGAGACAAGCCTGCACCGAGAGCAAAAATCACATGCGGGAGAAGGTGGGTCAGGAGCCTGCAGGCTGGTGACATCTGCAAGAGCAGGTCTGGGTGCTGATGGCGCTCCTGAGCCCTGGAAATGTGGTTAGTGGTGCTCTCCCCTACCTAGGCATGGCCACCTCAAACCCCATAGGGTGAAGGTGACTCCCAGAGCAATTCCCTGGACAGGGTTGCTCTGGTGCTCCTGAATGGCAGGAGACAGTGCCCAGCTAGCAGGTCCCACACTTCCTGCAGGCCTGTCTTCAGGAGCGCTGCTGGCCAAGGATACTTGGAGCCCAGGATCATAGACAGAGCCACAAGCATAGGGCTGCTGAGCTTCCCAGGCCCTCTGGGGGCTGCCAGGACATGAAGCTCCCCATGACCTCTGCCTGGTGCTTGCCCTTACTCGCAGCTGAGCACAGCAGGGAAGCCAGCAAGCGCCAGTGCTGTCTGCAAGCACAAACAGCTGCTTGGACCCTACTCAAAAACACCAGCCTAGGCTGTTCAGCTGCCAATCCCTCTATTTCAGAGTGCAATAAAAGCTAAAGGCTAGCTAAAAGAAAGTTGTCCTATGGGAAGGGAAGTGTGGAGCTCTGCTCTGTAGGATGAGCCAGTGCTGGCCCCAGGGCAAGGAGCAAGGCTTGGCTGCAGACAGAAGGGAATAGTCTATACCAGGAGCCTGCTAGCTCCTCACCATGAGACCCTTCTGTAACTGCCACCACCAGGGCCCTCCCAGTGCCTGCAGAGATGCAGTGCAAGAGACAAGGTCTCCAACAGACCTGTCCAGGTGCCATACACAGGACCAGCATGATTGGGAATGCAGCCTTGTGGGAAGGTTTGTCCTGGTGCAACACCATCCCAAAGCTCCCTGTCCCCTTCCCAGCTCATCTCCTCCCCCAGCAGCCACAAGGATGCACTCGTAGGTCCTTCTCCTCATTGCGATGCATGTGTGGGCATGTGCCAGCTAATGAGGGGCCAGACCCCATGCCTGAGCTATGTCTTTGCAGCTGCAAAAGCACCTGGGGCCAAGCACTGCAGTGGTGCCCATGAGCACAGTCCCATCAGTTGTGGCAAAGCCACCCTAGTTTGCACCAATAAGAAACCTAGCCCACTGGATTCTTGTCTTTGGAAGCAGAGCCCTGAAGAACGTGCAGGTCTTTAGTGTGTAGCAGGGATGGATACCATACCAGGCACTCCAACTCACACCGGCCGCTCAGCTATTGCTCTTCATTTACATGCTGTAACTAAACCTCTGCATGGAATGGGCCATGTGCTCTCTTCCTGCCCATAAACTGGATTAATTTCACTACCAGGGACAAATATAGGTTATCCTCCAGGGTCTGAAGATGAACATGTTGCTGGCGGAGGCAGGGATATGGCTAAACTTGATGCCAGAGCTGCAAACGTGCACCCCATATGTGCAGCACCTGGCAGGATCAGAATGCTTTGGTCCTACCTTGTTAGCTGTCAGCCTTAGTAAGGATGTTGCTGGAATCAGGCCCAAACTGCCTCCCCTGTTTGGCAAACGCACTCTGCACGACAAGACTGCCAAAAGAGACGTGCATTTTATGTGCGCCTGGGATGCAGCAGGGCTGCTGGAGTGAGCACCAGGCAAGAGTCACAGCTGTAAGATTCAGCGTATGTCTCCACATCCTGCTCCCTCTCTTGGTACAAACACCGTCCAGATTTCCAACGTCACAGAGAGACATCAGCCAGATTGCTCTACGTTTTCAAGAACTCATAATGTTTTCCAGAGAACAGGACTACAGCCCATCTTTTGTAGCAGTGAAAGGTGTTACAGTTCAGGAGAGATCGTGGACAGCCTCAGCTCGCTGCAACACAGAACACAAAAAAGCCAAGAAAGCACAGGGCATCCTCGGAAGCGCAATTGAGAGCAAGGCGTGGGGCACCCTGGTACGCCCCCAGGCAGAGCATTGTCTGCTGCTCTGGTGCCCATGTCAAGTTGACACAACCGAGAGACCGCTCAGCCCTTGCCTGCCTCCAGCAGCCCTGTCTGGTGCTCTTGGTTAGCAGTAGGTCCCAGCTATGCCCACCGTAGTCTGGCCGTGCCAGGCAGAGAAGGGTGAAGGGCCAGCGGCTGGGAGTTTTGGACATAGTCCTGGCTGATCTAGCCCTGCACCCCTGGTTTTGGGAGGCCTTCGTTTCTGGAGACAGAGTGTGGCCCTGAAAGCCAGCTCAGCTCTGTGCTCCTGCATGCAGCACTATCCGGACAAGAGACATCATGTTTATTCTGGTTTTAGCCCTGATTTCTCTTCACGCTTAGCTTTTTTGGCAAAGCATCCTGCAGGCCAGCCTGTAACAGGAGCATGCAGGCAAGTTAGGCAGACACACAGGGGAGGCCTCCAGCATGGGGTCTGCAAACGCTAGAACGCATTTGGGCAGAGCACGGTCTCTGCAACTCATCTCTACTCTGGCACAGCTCCCGGCATCCCATTCTGGGAGCCTTCCTCCTCCTCCTCCTCCTCCTCCTCTTGGCGCTGTCACAGCTGCCCAGGCAGCCGCGTCTCGCAGGGAGGCACGGCCGGCAGCGCTCCTGGGCCAGCACAGCTGCTGCGGTGCAGGGAGAGCTGACGCCCCGGGGACAGCACGAGTCCCAGCTCGGGGGCACAGACCCGGCAGAGGCCCTGGTCCAGGGGCTATTTTAGGGCTGGCTTTCAGCAAGATGATAGACAGCAACAGGCTGAATTGGAGACGAGCTGCCTTTCCTTGGGACGGGGTGGCAGGAGGATGCAGAGACGCGTGTTTGCCTTGCTATGGGGGGCCAGGGTAGAACAGAGCTGCTGGATGTTTTGGGGTGCTGGCTGGGAGCCGGGTGGCTCCAGGCTGCGGTGGCCCCAGCTCAGAGACATGGCACATCCCAGCCCCAAAGCATGGTCAGGGGTCTCAGGGACCCCTCTGGGTCACGCAGCCCATGCTGCTGTGCTGGTGCGAGTGCGGCCCAAGGAGGGCAGGCCCATCACAGGAGGACTGCTTTTAATCAAGCGAGACACTGCCTTCTTACAGCTGAAATGATGGGGAGTTTGGGTGAGGAGCGCTCTCCTCTGCAGTCAAGCTCCGGGTGCTTTCTTGCCACGCGGCAGCAATTGATGGGACGGGACCGGGGAGCAGCTCAGTGGCTGCTGGCGGCTGTTTGCTCAGGCATTAGTGCACCCTCGATGTCAGGCTGCTCCGGCCTGGGAAGGAAAATCAGGAGGGAGAGCCTGCTGGTGCTCCCGAGGTCGAGCAGTGGCTCACTGCACTCTGCTCTTGCTCAGCCCTTGCGAAGCCAAAAAGCAAAGCAGGGGTGAGGCCAATCACCAATGAACCGGGTTCAGACAGCCCAAGAGCCCCTGGGAATCGAGGAGTCCCCAATCCCCCAATTAAGCAGGGGGTCTGGCCTGGCTCTGCCTCCCAGACGTGGCCGGTGTCGCCCTGGGTGTGCCGGGCCTGCGAGAGGGGATGGGAGGAAGGCGCTGGCTGTGCCGTGCCACCAGTGTTTGCTCTCTTCTGGCCCTAGGGTGCAGCCCAGGGCTCTTATCTCACCAGGTAGATAAGAGTTAATGTCCCTGCAGTTGTGCTGAGCTGGCTCTACTGGCAATAAACCCAGGCTGGAAACAGCTTCCTAATCATTAAAGATTACAGATAGTCCCACCTCCATGTCTGTCCTTCAGGAACAGTACTCTGCCCTGAGTTGCCACCTCCTCCAGCCCTGGCTTTCTCCAAACCCTTAGAAACAGCCTGCAGATGAGTGCTGGGGCACAGACCCCCAAATGGTCCCATAGAGACTGCCAGCACCCTGGAGAATGCTATGGGAAGGGGCAGCTCCCCCAAAGTCACCTGCCTGAGTATCTCCTGGAAGAGTGGGATTGGGTCCTAAGTTCAGAAGGTGCTACAGGATCCCTGAGTCTTCATGCAAGTGCTCTGCCCCACCACCCTCCCTGCTGCAGGCTGGAGTCCCTAGGACAAGGCTCTGGGGGGCTTCATCCAGGGCTTTTACAGAGCCACTGTCCCAGAAGAGTGACCTTCCTGCAGGGACAGACTGGCTATCCAGCACAGGCTCATCTGGCCCAAAAGCAGCAATTCCCTGGCCCCTATCAGTGATTCCCAGTCTGCTGGGCTCCTTACTGCAGTGCAGTAGATGGCCACGCTCTACCCTAGCCAAACAGCCCCCTGCAACGGTCAGCCCTATCAGAGCTCCTTGAGTTGGGGGGCTGCCCACCCCAAGTCTCTCCTGGGCAGCATTTCAAGGCAGGGACAGCAGCTGAGGCCATGGTGGGAAGGAACAGATTCTTGCAGAAAACCCAAGGGCCTATAGGTGCCCCACAACCAAGCCAAAGAAGTGTAAAGGTGAGAGCCTGGGGACGGGGGAGAGATCCCTCTCCTTACCATTGCCAGTGAGCCCTGGCACCCACCACAGACAGCTGCTCACTCTTGTGCTTCTTCCTCACTGAGGCAGTAGCAGGAGGAGAGAGGATTCCCCACATCTGCATGTTGCATGCCTGAGAACTCCTTCGTTGGCAGTCCTCGGATGGCAGGGGACGGTGAGCACCCAGCAGGACCTGAGACCAGTCTCCATCCAACCAACAAAGTACTCTGAGGCAGAGAGAAAGCAGGGAGGACCCCTTCCTACAGCAAGGATGATCGTGTGCTGAAAGCGAGCAGCAACGAGTCAACAGCGTTGCTACACCTTAGCCCGCGAGATGGTTTGTCCAAGTGTTTCCTTGTGTCTGCAGCTACTCCTGCGTGCTCCCTCTTTCCATCCATCCATCCATCCCCATCTACTCATGACCCTGGATTGTTTGCTCGCTCTCTCCATGCCATGCAGCATCTGCACCAGCCTCCCACCCTGCCAGCATGCTGGACTCGCACGACTGGGCCTGCTGCCGCTGCTGTGCTCCAGCGCAGAGCCACGCTGTGGCCGTGCCACCCGCTGTCCTCGCAGCACTGCTGGGCTGCGGTGCGGGACGTCACTCCCCAGAGAGCGGGGGAACTGCTCCTCCAGCGAACGCGCCGGGGAAGGGGAGAGGCGCCCAGCGCTCCCCAGCTGCGTGGCTTCCCGGTGCACTTTGACTCAGCTGGGAACGCCGTCCCAAACACCAGCTGATGGCATGGCCGGCCACAAATGTTTAATGAAATGGAGCAGAGTCATTTGTCTGGGCTGACCCCATCAGGAAGTCTGCGCTCCGCAAAACAAACCAGGCTTTTGTTTGACTTGTTTTAAGTAAAACACATGTCACCCCTGTAAATCACAGGTCCCCTTCCCCACCCTGCCCCGGGGGCAGGGGCAGGGCAGAGGACGGCGCTGCCCTTGGGGTGCCGGAGCATGCCGGAGGAGCCGGCTCCCGGGTCACCGCGGGGTCTCGGAGGAGCTGGCCCCCACGGGGCCGCGCGCCCGGCCACGGAGCCCCGTGGCGAGGCCCAGCCCGCCGTGGCGAGGCCCAGCCCGCCGTGGCGAGGCCCAGCCCGCCGTGGCGAGGCCCAGCCCGCCGTGGCGAGGCCCAGCCCGCCGTGGCGAGGCCCAGCCCGCCGTGGCGAGGCCCAGCCCGCCGTGGCGAGGCCCAGCCCGCCGTGGCGAGGCCCAGCCCGCCGTGGCGAGGCCCCGGGGAGCCTCTCGGCAGCAGGAGCCGCGCAGCCCCGGGCTGACGGCTGCCCCTCGCACCACGCTCCCGCCGCCGAGCCCAGCTGCCAGCCGGCTTTTATACCAGCCCGGCGCTCCCATGGGATTTAAAGCCTGGATCCCAGCCCGAGGCGGCCGGGCCAGCGTCGGCCGTCCCCTGGCACGGCCGGCGGGGAGAGGGGAGGGCGAGGGCTCGGGGCAGGCAGCCCGGGGCAGGGAGCAGCCGCGCCGGGCGCCCCGGGGCCGCGCGAGCGTGCGGCCGGCGGCAAGCCGGCCCTCAAGCGCCGCCGGCCGCCTGTCAGCGGGGGCGGGAGAGGATTCGTGTGTCGGAGGCGCGGGCCCGGCCGCGCTCCCCGCGCCGCCTGGCAGCCTGCCACCGCGCGAGGGGTTCGCCCCTTTCTCACGACCTCTCAGGTTCCTGAGCTCATCTGGGAGCTATTCATTTCCTGCCAGAAAACAGCCCTGCCTGCTAAAAAAACCACCTTGGCCGCAGAGCAGCCCAGGGCTTGGTACGAGAGCTCGCTCGGCTTAAATCATAAAGCTCTGGCTGTCTGACGGGAATCAAAGGCAGCACAGAGGCGGGGGGAGCGCCGGGGCCCGTGCCATATGGTAGCACTTAAGAGCCAAGGAGGAAGCAAGGAGGGGTTCGCGCCGCTCGCAAGAAGTGTGGGAAAAGTTAATTGACTTTAATGACAGGTTTCCCGGGATGGCGGCTGCGTCCGATAGAACTGAGCTGCTGAGATGCGACTGACAAAGAGGGGAAATAAATCTTGCGGCAGGTCACGGATCAGCACGCTCCAAGGTGCACTACGCAGCGTTGGGAGACGCTACGCTCCCCCGCATCGCGGGGGTGGGCGAAGGGCGATGGGGTGGGCCGTTCCCTGCAGACCCAGACACTTTGCGGGCTGGCACACAGGTGCGCTGCACGGCTTCAGTGCACGGCTTTGCAAGGGCGCGCTTTGGTGAGGCACGGGAGGATGCAGCACCTCTGCCTCTCTCTGAGCCGTTCACCCTGGCTCAGCACTTCTCACGTATCCCAGACAGAGCTGGCACAGTATCTGGGCTGCAAATGCACATACCAGATTTCAACAAACTGCTTAGGAGCCTAAGCGTGCTCCAGCCCCTCCTGGAGCCATTCTTTGCAGATGTGCACACAGGGGCATCCCTGCACCGCCATAGGGGCTGCCCCGCTCTCCAGGGCAGCTGTGCACAGCACCCTCATGGTCCTGGGTACAACCAGGGAGCCCAGCCTGTTTCCCAACTTGTTCTGCACTCACCCATGGGCACACAGCTCCACGTGGGGTCATGTCACCAGGAAGGGAAGGCCAAGGTCTGGTCACTGCATGAATCTGGCCAGCTGTGTGCAGGATGGCTTTATTCGGTGGGTTCTTCACTTGGTGTTTCTTGGCTGCTCCACTGGCATTTACAGACAAGGCTTTTGCTAGGAGGATTCCAGCACTTCCTCCCTCCCTGAATCCAACTGTCAGGTACAGCATTCACCTCCCACCTCCTCTCTCACCCACTGCCCATGAGGGTCTGTGGCTGCTCCAGAGACCTCAGTGAAAGAAATCCTGTTTTACCAAAGAAGCTACAGTCCAGCAGCTTAGCTCCAACCCCATCCCCTCCCAGGTACCTGGTGCCTGCATCAATCCTTTCCTGTCAGTCACAGTCTCATCCCATGGCATCAGTTTGATTGAGTCTAAAGGCACTTGCTGTACCTGAAGGGCAACTCCTGTATGTTATGGTCTGCAGACCCACAGTCTACATTCATCATCCAAATTCAGCCACAGTGTATGTGAACTGCCATCAAGAGCAGAGCTTTTCCCAGGAGCCATGGTATGCTCAGATCTCTCAAACTCAATGAGTTGTTCTACAATGACATGCTGCAAGATAGAATAAACCCAGAAAGCTTTGGAGAAACTTGTCCAAGCATGGCATATCTGCTTTACACTAGTCTACTTAAACTTCATTAGCAAATAGGCTCATCTTATCTTTCACTCTTGGATCTGTGTATGTTCCCTATTAGCCTATCAGAAAAAATTTTTTTTTTAATACACTTTCCAAACCAACTGGTTCAACAAGAGGATCCTAGTAAATCGGAACAGTCTCAGTTCTTATAGCTGATATGTGACTGGGTTTGCATCAGTTCCAGGCAAGCTGTCAAGAGGCAGAAGCTAATATGATGCGATTCTCAGGAAGGTCTTGTGAACTTTTCTCTAAAAATAAGGTGGGCTCAGTCCTGCCCTCATTACTTCCGGCATAACGCAGCACAGAAAGGTGATGCTACAGCTGGCAGAAGGGAACACAGACTTAGCCCGTACACCTACACATCTGTCTCAAGACAACAAGTCTAATATTCCCAAGCCTGGCACACAAAGCCTAGTGCTAGATGCCACCATAGGGTGGCAGAACAAACAGGCCAGCAAAGGCATTAAGAGGCCAAAGAAGGGAGAGCTGCATCACCAGGACTACAGCAGCCCCATGCCTAAGAAGCGCTCAGGAGACTGTCTTCCTTTGCAGGGAACAAACACCGCCTGCACATTTGTTAGGAAGCCCTGTAGAACTGGATCCCTGGATACATCCCACTCTCCTCCCTCCCCCAAAAAGCCACCCCAAGAAGCATTTTCTAAACAGGAGGCTGGTGTATATAGACAGAGAGAAGGCAGAAAGTTGGGGAGTGATCAAATCCCAGTAGGTTTGATCTGTCTGGTCACACACTTTCCACAGCTTTCAATTCCCCAACACCTGGATACACTCAAGCACCTGGCTGATCCAGACAAAATCCAATAAGCTTTTGTGGTGGGATTTGGAAGGAGCTCCCAATGGATTCCAGTGCAGTTTAAAGCTGTCCACTTTGAATTAGGACTTGTTAAGGAAGGTGATATGAGCTGAAACTCGAGCATACCACTTGCCTCTATCTAGTACTAGCATCTTGCTTGGAAATGGGGCATGACCAAGTCAAAGGGGTCAGTTGCTGCTTGCAGTTATAAAGGGAGATAGTCCACACAGCCCCATGTTACTCCCCCAGACATGTTTTCCATATTAAAGCAGAGGAAATGCCCAACTTTATCAAAAACACATGCAGAGCATTAATCATCAAGCACAGCTTGATTTGTGTTCTGGGCTGAGACTGCCTCTGTGCTTTTAAGTCCAGGTGGAAGTGGTACCCAGCAGTGCGCAAGTGCTTGCTGCAGCCTGTCAGCCAGGAGACAGAAGCACTCCTGTCAGGTTTGTCCTGCAGAGAGCCAGGATTTCTGTAACTCAAGAAGCCAGCAGGCACTTTTCTGTAAATCAACTGAAGTCATTCGCAATTTACACCATGGCCTGGAAATGGGCTCCTCTCCCATTCCCGGGCAAGAGACTCACAGGCAGTTTAAACTTTGAGCTAGGACATTAGGCTTCATGCTGAATCCATTCCACTTTACCTGGGCTACTCCGGTCAGCCTGAGGAGGGCGAGCCCAGGGAGCCAGGAACAAAGCAGAGATGCCTCCCTCAGCGCATTCACAAGCTCTGCAAACATAAGCTCCTTTTAACAATTCTGATCACTTTAACTGCTCTCAGGGAAGCAGCAACTACATCTCCAAAGGGCAGGGAGAGGAGCCAGTCAATTGCACATGAGAAAATAGTGAGAAGAGAGAGGGTCTGAACAGCAGCTCCAGTCTGGAGAGCAAAACAAGGCAGCCCTAGAGTAGCAGAGGCAAAACAGCACAGTCCACAGCTGTCCGGGTACAAGCCAGGAGGAGCTGGGCTCCCTCCTTCACACACATGCCAGCACTCCAACTTATCTCCAAAGACCTTCCAAAATGGAAGGGATGCTTTTATTTTAAGAGCATTCAAAAAAAAACCAACTTTGATCTTTGGTGTCACATAAGGAAGAAGAGGAAAGGGAAGAAAAAGATCTCGTGTAAAACACGAAACGCTGTCAAGGGAGCGCTATGGTACAAAGGCACAATCCAATATGAACATATAACCTATGTACAGCCGTGCCAGCAGCACGGGGTGCAGTGCTCAGTTCAGTCCGGTGCCCGCCACCCTCACCACGGTCTCCAGACCGAGTCGGCTGTGCCAGGTGGCGGGCCAGGCGGCGAGGCGGCCGTGGCAGCTGTCGGCGGGCCACCGTACAGGGGCAGCACAGCACCACCAGGCCCAAAGGCGGTGCTCGGGATGAGGAAGGCAAACTGCCCATCGGAGGCCGGCAGCAGCTGGAAGCCACCATACACCTTAGCTGCGTCTGCGCCCGGCTTGCAGGGCATGCCCGGGAGCGGCCCCCCGCCACCGCCCGGCGGCACCAGCGGTGGCCCAAAGGCTGCGGTCGGCGGCAGCGGTGGAGGCGGTGGGGGCGCAGGGTAGTTCATGGCATTGATCTGGGTCATGCAGCTGGCCAAGTGGCCCAGGAGCCGAGTGCGCACCTCCGTGTTGACACCCTCGCAGGTGGAGAGGAACCGCGTCACCTCGTTCATGCACTCGCTGAAGCCGGCCCGGTACTTGCCCAGCACCGTGGGGTCTGTGCTCAGCGCAGCTGCGGGGCGAGAGAGGTGCACAGCCGTCAGGGCAGCAGGCTCCGCAGGGGCAGGGTTGTGCAGCCCGCCGGCGTTGCACGCTGCGGCCGCTCCGGGCTGGGAATCCGGGCGGGGAGCAGGGCCCCTCCGGCGCTCCCAGGTGCCGAGGATCCAGATGGAAACGGCAGCCCTCCGCCGCAGGGTCCCGCTTCCCCCAGCGCCAGGGATCCAGGCGAGGGGCACTGCTGCCCGGCACCCCCCGCGCGCCCCGGTGCCGCTACGGCGGGCACTCACCCGTCATCTGCGCCCGCTGGAGGCTCCGCAGGTGCTTCACGGTCATCTCCAGGATGTCGGCCTTCTCCAGCTTGGAGTGCCGCGAGCTCTGCGGGCACAGCGCGGGCTCACACCGGCGCGGCGGCCCCGGGCCGGGCCCGGCCCGGCCCGCCCGCCGCCCCGCGCCCCCACCGCCCCGCCGCTTACATCCTTCTTCAGCGCGTCCAGGATGAGCGTCTTGAGCTGCCCCAGGCTCTCGTTGATGCGCGCCCGCCGCCGCTTCTCCATGATGGGCTTGGACGACTGCAAGAGAGGCGGCGCGGCGGTGAGCGCCCCGCGGCCCCGCGCCCGCGGCGCCGCCGCCCGGGCCCCGCTTACCTTCCGCTGCTCCGCCGCCGTCTTGGGCTTGTCGGGCGTCGCGTTGACGCTGGCGGGGGTGGCGGCCACCGGCGAGGCGCTGCTCTTCTCCATCAGGTCGGCCGGCATCTTGCGGCCCCGCCGGCAGCGCCCGCCGCCCCCGCCGCCCCGGAAGAAGCGCAGCAGCAGCGCCGGCGGCGGCAGCGGCGCGGGGGGGCGGGCGGCGGCGGCGCGGCCCCCGCGGGCGGCGGCGGCGCGGGGCGGCGCGGCGGGCGCGGGCTCCAGGCCGGCGGCGGGCGGGCGGGCGCGCGGCGGGCGGCGGCGGGTGCCGCGCGCCGCTGGCCGCCCCTACTTATAGCGCGCGCCGCACGCGCGCGGCTCGTGTGAAACGTCCCCCGCCGCCGTTCCCACACTCGCGCCCAGCCAATGGGCGCCGCCCGCACGCGGCCCCGCTCGTGGACGGCGCCCGCCCATTGGCTGGCCGCCGCGCGGCGGCCGCCGGCCAATGGCGCGGGGCGGTGGCGGGCGGCCAGCCGCCGCCATTAACCCCTTCGCCGCCGCCCCGCCCGGCGGGGGAGGGGAGGGGGCTGGCGCCCGGCTCCTTCATTAGCGTCGCCGTAATTAGCGAGTTAATTGGCGCCCCGTGGCAGGCGGTGGCCCCCGCACGCACCCCTTGGGGGGCGCTGACAGCTCCGCCGAGGCTGGGGGTGGGGTGTCGGGAGCCGCGCTGTGGGGGGCCGTGGCACCCCCTGTGAGGCAGGGGAGGGGGCTCCCCTCAGGGGTGATGGGATGAGGGGCGAGGGGGTCAGATGAGGGGGTGAGTGGGGTGAGGAGGGGTGACGGGATCGATGGGGATGAGGAGGGGTGAGGGGATCAGATGAGGGGGGTGAAGAGGGGTGAGGGGATCGATGGGGATGAGGAGACGTGAGGGGGATCAGATGAGGGGGTTAGGGGAGGTGAGGTGAAGGCATGAGGTGTGGGGAGCAGAGCGGGGCAGTGCTTGGGGCAGGGAGCTGTTGGCGGCCAGGCTGCCTCCATGCACCCCAGCACTGCCTCACCCCTGTTCTGGCCAGCGCTGGCTGGGACCCAGGGGAAGCTCTCCAAGCTGACATGGCCCAAGCCTGGCCACGTGGTTCAGAGCCCAGCTACAACAACCTGGCCCTGACGCAGTGGCCCAGGTCCAGCCGCGATGCTCTGAGCCCTGCCACTACGTTCTGTGCCCAGCCGCGGTGGCCAAAGCCCTGCCATCACAGCCTGGCTCTGCTGCACGTCTGGCCGTGGTGGCTGGCCATGCAGCCGCGTCCTATGCCCTGCCACAGTGTCAAGCCCTGCTGCATGCGGGCCCCTGCCTGCACACACGCGTGCTCAGCATACCTGGCTGGTGGCAGCAAGACCAACCCACGCGCCTCAGCACACACTGGCACCCACGCTCGATAGGGCCTCTTCGTCTCTCCGTGGCGCCCTGGGCCTGCCCGCTCACTTGTTTTCTGCAGCTGTTGCCAAGGCCAGTACCTGCAGAGCCCGGCTAATCTCTAAAGGGAGTGTGTGGCGTGCGGCAAAGGGCAGGGATGCATGGTGGCACACACGAGACCAAGGTAACCCGTTGTTGTGGGTTATGCTACTCAGCGTCTGCACGCTTTGGTGGCGGCATAGCCACTGATGCGCTGGTGCGTGCTCTCACATCGTCACCCAGGCGAATTCAAAACCACGGGGTGGTGCCTGTCCCTCGGCCCTGGTGCAGCTCTGCTTTCCTTGTCTCGAGCTGGTTTGGATAGTTTGTGGGGTTACTTAAAAAAAAAAAAAAAAAAAAAGTATTTTGCCTGGGGACTTGAATCCTTTTTTTCCCCTTCGCTTGACTGGCTTTCTCACACTCCTATTCCCATAGTCTGCCAGCTAAGCCTGAGTCATCCTGCCAAGAACTAGACCTGGCCTATTCAAAAATGTGCTCACTTGCTCTCTTTCTTTCTGTCTCTCTTTTCTTTCTTTCTTTCTTTTTTTTTTTTTTTTTTTTCTTCAGTATACACAGTAATGTTTTTCCACCTCCTCCAGTACCTGATCTGCACCTGTACAGGACCAATCCCACACATATCACCTGATCTTGCCTTTTCAGAGACCGTGAGAAAAATAAAGTTCAAGAAAGAAGAGACATGTTTGCAGATCTCACCAGGGCAAAGACATCATCTCTGCAGAGGCTTGCTGGCATAGTCACCAGAGTTAATAAATAAATAAATACAAATAAACCAGAAAATAGATACTGTCATGTTTAAAACTACAGAAAAGTACAAATCCAGGTTTTCTTTTAGCTCCTTGATCCAACCACAAGTCTTTTGATTTAGAAATAAAGAGTAACCTTCACTGTATAAGATTTAACTTCGGATGAGCAATATTTGATATAAGCTTCAATTAGACATTTGGACAAACTCAGTGATGAAAAGATCAAGAGACTGCACTGGAAAAAATAGCTACCAACAAGCCTTTTCTTAGAAGTTTTTTTGGAGACATTTGATGCAACTGATTAGCATGAAAACTGTAACACAACATTTTTAAGGCACCTATATGGTTATTTGGTGGGCTAACATATTCTCTGATGTTGTTATGTAGTTTTTTTTTATATACGTGTGTGTGTATAAAAGGAAGGTTATCACAGTTACTGAGCCATAGTCTGCCTCATTTCTGAGTTCTCCCTCGTTTACAAAGGGGTCAGGAAATGCGAGTCTGGGCGGCTCGGTCCCTCCTGGGCTGGGAGTGAGAACAGGCTGTAATTATGTCCATGTTTATGGTAGCCAAGGAGCTGCTAACCACCTCTAATTGCCGGCAACAGGTCGGTTTCTCCGGGGGATGAGAAGGGGGAAGACAGTGAGAACAGACTGTAATTGCCGATTGCCAGTGCTTGGCCTGGCCGGGGAGCTGCGACTGCTGGCAGCAGCTCCCTTCCTGTGTGGCGGGGGGTACAAGGCCTTTCCCAGGTTGCCCTCCCCGCGGCCGCCAGGCCAGTGCCCACTGAAGGATCGCGTGGAGGTGGAAGAACCTCCCAACCAAACAGCGTTTGCTGTTGGAGTGTACTGGACTTTGCAGCTGTGGGCCTCTAAAAGCATTGCCTTCTGCAGGGTGTCCCCAGGGGTCTTCTGGTCTGAACTAGAAGCCCCAGGCTGAGCACCGCAGGGGGAAGCGGGGGGAGCAGTAATACTGGTGTCAGTGCTTGAGGTCGGCTCCTTTATCCGCTGTCTGTGAAATGCCCTATACATGCGATAGTTGCGATCCCCAAGCGGAAGCATGTCTACCTGTGAATTCCCCAGGGATCAGAAGGGGAAGGAAAGGATTTATGTTGAAGGATGTTTCTGAGAATGAAGTGACCAAGCCCAAGTTTAGGTTGGAAAGAGGTGGTGAGAAGGTTTGCAACCACTGGGGGAATCTGGAATCCTCTGGGCTTCTCCAGCCCTGCCTTTGCTTTTGAAAGGGGTGTTAATGGGGAGGTAATGCTCTGAGATAAGGAGCTACCCCGGGGACCGGTGTTCCTCGTCCTGTGATCCTCTGACAGTGGTTTTCTTTACTCAGGCTGTAATCTTGGGTTACAAATTGGAAATTATCCAAAATGGAGGTTTGGGAAGAGTCTTTAGACAATGTCAAACACAACACAGCAGGGTATTTCTGACCTGCAGAACATCTTGCAGTAAAAATACATCAGCAAGAAAATATAGACTAGTCCTGGGCACTAACCCAGAAGGTGGAATAAAATAGGATGCCGCCTCTGATGTGGCACACAGCAAGCACGAAGGTTGCAGAGCTCGCTGTACCTGCTGTCCACTCCTTTAGGAAGGAGCCAAGACCAGAATAAAGCAAGCTTCCAGGGACCCACGTGCCTTAGTATCCATAGCTTGCAGGGGCCCAGGAAGTGTAAAGAACATAGAAAACAAATTGCTCGTAAGAGCTGGGTAAATACTGTGTGTGTGGGGGGGGGGGGGAATGATACAAGCCCGAGCCATTAATAGCCTTTCACCTTCGGGTCATGGACTGAAATTCTAGCCTGGCCATGACAGGAAGCTGTCACCATCCTGAAGGCTGGAAAGCGAGTGCAGTGTCTTGCGGACAAGTGTGTCCCTAGTGCAAATGTCTCCACTGGGCAGCCTTAAACACATAGCTGATGTCCCCCCACACACCAGGTCCTCATGGTAATAAAAGGTAGTAAAGGGCAAAACAAATTCTGTGAGATAGGCTACTGCCTAGTGCTCCCGAAGGCAGGAGCAGCTTGTTAAGTGGGACGGCAGCCCCATTTTGAAGCATATCCTGCCCTCTCCTTTAGACTGGGGATGCATTTCCTGGAGGGTCTCCTGAGACTCAGGATCTTGGTGCATCTGCAGCTGGCGGGCACCGATTAGCAGATGAGCCTTGGGGGTCTCATGTAGCTACAGCTCCCCTGGAAAGCATGCAGCTCGCAGGAGTTGGACTCCTTCAGCTGTTCCCTGGATGCCACCGCAGAGAAGATGCAGAAGTGCTTATTCATTTTACTCCAGGCCATGTGAGCCATGCTGGGTGTGGGGCACACACAACTGTGCAACACCTTGTTCTGTTACAATCCTCCCTGCTTTGGGGAGGGCATCTGTGAGCTCCAGAAATAAGTACCCTTCCTTCTTATATTGCACCCATGGCTGGCAGATGCCCCCCTTGGAATGACCCAGAAAGCTGTGTGATGAAGTGGCGAAGCAGCAAAGTACCACTCTGAGAAATTCTGATGTCGCTAAGGACAGGAATTAAAGAGTCATTATTGTCTCACCACCGCAGCACAGCCTAGTGCACAGCTCTGCACCTAGGAGGCTCTGGGACAAACGCCAGGATGCCTGAGTCTCTTTCTAAGCTGATTCCTTCTGTCCTGCTGAGCCAAGGAAAAGCTGCCCTGTGAGAATGAGGTTGTGGGGGAGGGCATTTGGCAGCTGTGAATTGCTGCCCATGTGGATGGAAATTCTCTTCCTGTCCCTCATAACCATCACATTATTTCAGAGATGGCTGTTTGGGCTGGAGCAGCCCCATGTGCTAATGGACAGAAGATGGTGCAGCCCTAGCTTTCCTCTTTGTGCTGCTTGCAGCCTGGTCCCCCGTGGGCAGGAAGGGCTGGATGCTAGCAGGAGATGCAGCTTGGAACAAGCCTGGGGAATATCCCCAAACTATCTGTGGGCTTGGGCCTGTACCTACCACTGCCATCCCCAGCTGGGGTCTATGAGCTCTCTTAAGCCTTCTCTCAGAAATACTCTTTCTAGGGTATGTGACCTGAATTCACTGGACCAAGAATTTGCAGTCTGCTGACAATAACAGGGCAGTCTCGCTCCAGTGCGACAGTATCTTTTGCAAGGTACACCAGCTGCAGCCAGATGGACATACATCTTAGCCTGTATCCCCTTTGAGAGCCACGAATAAATGCATGGTCCCCACTGCACTCCCAAGAGGAGAAAAGATGCCTCTCGGTTGTTGTCCTCTCCATGTGTGCTGGGAGATCTCAGCAGCAAGAGCGAATTTTATTTATGATGATCCACTCTGTGTTCCTGCCTAAGGCCAGAGCAATAGTGCCTGCGTGCTAGCATGCCCACAGGGCTGCTCCGCCAAAGGAGACCCAGGGAGGCTCTGCAAGCCACAGAGTCAGGGTACGTGTGTGAAAATACCACAAACTTGGTAGTGGCAGGTTTGGAGGAGGCTTGCAGGAGTCATTGGGCACTGGCATGCAGAAAAGTCCTTGTCCCAAGCACAAGACAGAGAGCACTTTGCACCTCATGCAGAGCCACCAGGCAATAGTGAATGTGCTTCAGTTCCACGTCTCTGGGTTGGAGACTTTGGCTGAGTCATTCCCTTTCCTGGATGTTGTTACGTCTAAGTATTCTTGGGCCACAAAACGGGCTGAAAAGGTTGGCTGCCCCCAGACGTGTTGCTACAATGCTTGTGTTCTGAGCCGTATTTTGATCCTGGGGATGGCACTGCTTTAGGAAGCCTCACAGGCTTTTGCAGAACATGACTTTTAAATAAGATCAGATCAGTGATGCCGTTTGCAGCACAGCTGCGAGCGGCTGCATCCACAAAGCTGGGGGTGAAAACAGGCAGGCAGGAGCATGGAGAGGTGGGATCCTCACCAGCCATCCTCAGCACAGGGAAACTGTACCTCTGCATAAATAAACCCTCAAAGTCCTGGGACAGGATGCAAACTTTTGTGTGTGCTCCCTCTGCTGTATTCCTCCAGCCCTGGTGTGTAGCCTCCCTGGCACGCGAACAGGCGTAATCCTGCCCCAGAGCCGAGGGCAGGCTCAGAGAAAGCTGTGGCACGCCAGCTCTCTGGGGACTTAGCCTTCATTGAATGTATGCTTGTAAATCATACGGGGCCAGCTCTCAACCACAGCATCTGTGCTCCTCTGCAAAGGGAGCAATCATATTTTCCAGCCACGTTTCCCTTTCCATGTCATTAATCAGTCCAAGAAAGCAGCCTGAACTTATTACTGCTCTTCAGCTTTCTGTTAAATCCACCAGCTGATCATCAACTCGTATTTATGATGCCATGAATCAGCAAAGAGAAGAGCAATGTATAAACTGTACATTATCCTCAAAATCCTGGCAACAGTGTCTGTCAGTGGAGATGCAGTGAGAAAATATTTGGGTTTCCCGGTCCCTTTGGGAAAGGCTGTGACAAGCAGCCCTGCCTCATGCCAGAAGTTCAACTGAGGGCAGCCCAGTAATCCCGGCATGCTGGTAGAAGGCCAGGACAAGGGCCATGTGCCATTTGGAGGGCAAGGAGGAAGGTCTCATCCACTGTGGAGCTGGCTTGGTTGGGAAACCTACAGGCTGGAGGCATCCGTCAGGCAGCTGCTGGGCTGGGATCCTGCACTGGGCTGCGCAGAGCCGTGTCCCCATCATGTGGGTGCTGGCCACTAAGGGCTGCTCCAAAGAAGCAGTGAGGTGTTTTCATCACTCTCTTTTCGTGCTGGACACCAAGTATTTTGTTTTGTAAAATGGGATCTTCTGCAGTTTGAGCCTTTTTCTCAGCTATTTAGCCCTTTCCCAGACTTTGCTGCTCCCCTGTTTTGTCCAGGAGCAGCACTGTGGCTCTATCCAGCGTTCCCAACTCAAATATTGTGAAATACAGTCTTTACCGTGTTCAGGTGGGATGGACACTGCGGCCAGATGTTTCACACAGCTATAGTTTAGTGCACAAATACAGTATCTAAATCGATGGGCTGATTCCTGTTGGTGCTAAAAGCCTGCAGCTACCACTGAGGCCGGTGAGGTCTATGGGGGTTTGGAGCTTATTTGCTACAGGCTGTTGCCCTGAGCACTCTAACCTGGGGCTCTGGCACCATCTCCCTATTTTTTTCCTCCTTAGTGGAAGTGTTCTTTAAAAGCAGAAAAGGTGCATTTCCCACCTCTCCTGCCAAGAGATGTGACATGTGACACATGCCAATCTTATGAAATGATCTTTTTTTCTTCTGCTCCCCAGTACTGCTGCTTGTTTCTATGGTGCAGTTGTACTGAGAACCCAGGATGAAGTGATAAGGCGTCCATCAGCCCAGGGCAAGAACAACATTATAGCAGTAAATAGATTGGAAAATTTCATAAATCAGGAATGACCAGCTTGGAATGGTGTAAGAGGGTTGCTGATAATGAGTTAGAGAGAAAGCTGCAGGAAGACTTTTTTGTTGTGAGTAATAGATACTTATGAAAAGCAAATATCCTCATCTGGGGAGAACAAGAAGGTTTTCTTTCAATGGTGACTGCTAACTGAGACCAGCAATGCTGTAATCCTGCTTGGATAGCATTCTCATCATCAGGTATTATGTCACTTAATTTTAACTACTTAAAACTTTTAAATATAAATAGTTCAAGAAAACACAAGTTAATTTGGGGTGCAGTGCTACTGCAAAATGCAACCTTTGCGCAGCCAGCCTCTTTCCAGAAGTGGTAAGGAGATGGTCTTTGACAAATCCGTGGTATGATGGATCATTTGTACTTGGTGTCTGATATTGCTAGTGTCTTGAATTTTGTTGGAGTTTGACAGTATTATGGAGAGAATTAGCCTATCTCACTAATATTTAAAGGTACATATAATTTGAATACTTCACTACTACAACCATTTATTTTTCAGGTGAATTGCAGAGTTAAAATTAGTCCTTTAGATACACCCGGAATACCAGGATCGTGTATGTATATGTTTGTGGAATTAGTGACCCTGTCTTCAAACCTACGCCTAGGGCAGCTGAGCACAGTGCTGAGCTGTATGGCCCATGCATGCCCAGGAGCATCCCTGGCAGTTACTCAGTGAGCCAAATTCTGCCTTGTGCGCTGGGCAATCCAGGTGAGCCACTTGAACTGCATCAGATTTCAACCTCGGAGAAAGCTGAGGTGATCAGTGACAGTGCGCATATAAATACGGGAAGGTAGGTTTTCGGTGATGCTTTTTTTATTTTTCTATCTGGGGCGATCAGCTGATGGATCTTACTTGCAAGGAGGCTTCAGGAGGGTTTCAAGAGAAGCAAGTTGTGTCCCAGCAGACTTAAGTTCACTGCCTGGAAATCTGCTGCATCACAGGAAATTGTTAGGGGCTTCACGGCTGGAAAGAAAAAGAAAAAAAGCAGGAAAGCCACATCTTTCAAAAGTTCTCATAACAGACCTGCCTGTCTCTTCCAGTTTTGATACTGTGATTTCCATATTTTGTGTGCTGGGTGAGATCTCAGGGGTAAATGGGCTGCGCAACCTACAGCAGACATCCACAGAGTTACATTTAAACTCCCTGATTTACAAATTCTGACAGCAGAGAACGGTGTGTGCCAGGGTGGGCCAGACTTCTCCCTTATTTTCATTCCTTCTTTTGCTGATCTGCAGACATGTCACTCCATTAGGCCATTGGCCACCTACTTGCATTAGCGAGGGGTGCAATTTTTGAAAAATTCCTGTGCAACTGCCATTTGCTTGAGTTAAGTGTGTTTTTTGAAAGCTCGACTGCATGTGCAAATCCAGGGCTGTGCGCACACACTGGTGTTTGGGATCACACTGGAGAATAGCTTTCGTCATACCAGCTAATACTAGAGGGAAAAAGGTGATCTTTTACGCAGTCAGAAATGGATTTGTTACAAATTACTGTAAAGGAAATATTATCTCTCAGAGGATGTTATTTTATAAACAAGAGGCTGAATTACAGCTTAATTACTTAAATCAAGAGTTAATTGTTAAGCAAAACAAATAAACCCATTTGCAAGTACACCATTTAATTTTCACAGATTCCAGTAGTCTAGGCATTAACAGGCACATCTTTATTTGATAAGTAATCTAGAAAGTTGTGTGAAATGACATTTATTTTCACATGCAGTCCAAACTATGAAGCAGCCTGAAATAAGATTTCAGGGACCTTGTCCTTCCTTCTCTGCGATGAAGGGCAATGTTTTCATCAGCTTCCTTGAAAATGAGTTTAGGCCCCTTGTGCTTGTCAGTGTGGCAACACAGAGGGGAAAGGCAGAAACTTTCCAAAATCAGAATGGAGAGAAAGCAGGATAGCAAACTAAACCAAAGGATAGCAGACCTAGGTTAAAGCAGACGCATTTTTTTTAAAGTACTACAAAATGCAAAGAGAGAATTTAGATGCCAAAATCAGAGACTTCTGTGGTGAGCTGGGAGGCTTCACCCAGAGCAGGAGACGGGGCTGGAGCATTAGGTGACCACAGGATGATCACAGGGCTGTGCAAAATGGACTTGGGATCCCAGGAGATGACTGGGGGAGTATTTCTGCTGATGAAGGGGAAGTGTTAATGCCACGATCTGAGCACTGATGAGGCCTCAGCTCTACACAAAGATGCAAACAGAAGAGGAAGCAAAACCCACCTTTCCCTTTGCTGGCCTTGGCAGCGGAGTCTCCCAGCCCACTAGGTCTTGGTGCGGGTTGGACTGCTCCTGCTTAGTCCTTAGGAGGCTGCGGGATGTCGTGGCCATACTGGGGAGGTCCTGAGCTGCGGGGCATGCAAAGCCCTGCTCCGGCCTGCTGCCTCCCAGCTGCCTTTCAGCCTGCAAGGGTCTGGGCAGGCGGCCATGGTGCCACGAGGGGCCCTGCAGACACCCGACCAGCAGGCACCTGCGCTTCGGTTGCTACGATTGAATAATCTTGGGCTACTGGTGCCCTTTCACAGGCTCATATCTTTATTGGAGGCTGTTAAAGCCAAACCTCCCAACAGCAATAACATGACTACAAAGCTTTTCTAAGAAAAAGTACGTGGGAATAAAGCAGATACTGAGATCCCAGCCAATTTCAGTACAATACAAGTCTGAAGTATCCTTATAAAGTTAACAAGTCAAATTTAAATGTATACAAGGCTCAGGAGCATACAGGAAACAGGATCAGTCAAACCTTCAAAGCCCCATCATTGTCTTTCAGAAAGTCCACTGAAAGGCTCATGCCATAAAAAAGGTGTATTCAAATGGCTGATAAGGTGATAAACCCAGTGGAGAAATGCCAGCCCAGAAAGTGGGCACTGATGCTCGCTACAGGGATGTTACAATGTTTTGGTCCATTGTTATGGAATACTATTATCCTGCTCTTTCTGCTATTGCCCTGCAATAAAATGGGATTCTACTGGTGTAAATGGGAGGAGAGTTTGGCAGGTGATTTCCTTAGAGGCAAAGCAGCGACCCTTGTCACTGGCTTTACTGTGCCCTGCTTTGCAGTGTGTGAGCCAGCCTCTGTAATCTTGCTGCTGGAGAGAGCCTCATGCCTTCCCCAGCACCATCTCCATCAGGCCCAAAGCAGAATACGAGGCACAGTATCAGTTACCGTGAATGTCAGTGGCAGGGGAGGATGAGCAAAGAGTTAAAAGAGCCACCCAGTTCATGCTGCTAAATCAAAATGAACCAACCCGCTTAAGTACCAAAGCAATACTCATGAAGACCCCAAAATCAAGTGCTCGTTCAGCCTGATTGGTTGGCGTTAGCTTGGCCATCTTAAGATGCCTGATGTTTCCTTCCCTAGTGTATTATTTGTGGTGAGCAGGGCATATTCTGAGTTTATCATGTGCCACTGTGAGTTTAGACGTATTACCTTTCTGTTCAAGAGCAAGAAACGTTACCACATGACTCCAGTAACCAGCCACGCTATCTAAACAGCAAAGCATCAAAGCAGACTCGATTGCAAACCATCCACGAGCTGCAGCATAATGGCATAAAAGTGTGTAGAAAATGCCCAGACACAAAGACATTGGAAAAATCAAGGTCATTTCATGGCTTATTTGTGAGCAGGAAGCAAAACCACTTGGATTTGTTGACTCTGAAAAGGCCAGCAGATCTGGAATGTGTGTTGCAGGACCTGGCGTGCAGGAATTCACGAAACACAAAGCCTGTCAAAAATAATTTTTAAATGAAATGCAGTGTCCTAGCAAAACACATGTCAAAGGCATAAAACAAAACAGAAGTACAAAATGTGTCGTTTAAAGGCTGGGTTCTGTCTAAAGTGAATAGAAGCCACATGCATGCATCTGAGATCAGGTTTTGGCCTGATTTTCAACTTTGTTCGCTGGGGCTTCGGTGACAGCAGGCAGATGAAGGCTCTGTCTCCTTTTATGATTTTCTAGACCAGACTAACACTTCTGTGCCTTCCCCAGAGCAGGCCAAAAGGGCTTCTTACGTTCCCGGATGGTCACCACGTGTGGAGTGAGCTCCCACATCCTCGACCGTGCGTTACGCAGCTGTAGGACGGATGAGACCAGCGACCGCCCGGCGCTGGATCCCGGGAGCTCGCGTGGCAGCACAGCAGCTCCTCTGCTTGATGCCAGGATCGAGCTACACAGAGCGTAATTCCACCTGCCGGAAAGCAAACAGCAGGAGCAGGCTCTGCTGCAGGGCTGGGGCTTGGGCTGAGCTCGGCCGGCGGCCGGGCAGAGGGTCGGCACCTCCGCGGTGTTCGGAGCTGGCTGTCACCGGAGCACGGGAGCTGGCGTGTCCCGCTGCCCCATCCCCGGCAGCCAGCGGAGCTCTGAGCGCCAGAGCGATGCGCTGAGTTTTCTGAAAAGTGTCAGCACCAAGGCTTAACCTTTATTAATTGGGGAGAGGAAGAACTAATGCTGGCAAAATATTGTCAAATACTTTAAATTAATGATTAATTCTAGATGGAGTGATACTGTTTGATGTGGTCTTTGCTGGTTTGAACAGGAGAAGGGTGATTCACTCTAAAGGAATTTATAAAAACACAAGTATTTGCTCATGGACAATAAATACTGGGGCAGATAAAAAGGGGGATGAAGTGTTCGGCTTCGTGATAGCAACTCAGCCCCAGGAAACTTTTGACCCTCTCACATCTTAAATCAACGCGGCTGCCCCCCTCACTGCCCGGGGGGCCGGCCCCTGACGCTGGGCCGCGTACGCGGGCAGCGCGCTGGGCTCGGCGCGGCCGGCACCGGGGCGAGCCGCGTGCTGCGCCGTGCTGGTAGCGCCCGCCGAGGGGCACAGGCCCGGCAGCAGCTCACACGGCTTGTGTACACAACGTAATCTATCCATTTACGCGTTGTAAATGTAAGCATATAAACCCGGCGTCGATGCTGCTGCAGTTTACATAGCTGCCCTGCCTGGGAAGCAGAGATTTATGGTGCCCGCTGGGGACACACGGGCCTTCGGTCCGCGGTTTGGAAACCGCTGCCCTGTCCCGGGGCGCACCAGGTCCCAGGTGTGAACCGCAACGCAGCACCGACAGAGCAGGGCTAGCACGGGAATAAGCTCTTGATTTCTTAATCGCTGAGCTTTATCAATCTCATGCAATCAAGAGAGATGCCAGAAGGCTGAGCGAGTTGCCCATGGTACCATTCTGGCTGGGAATTAAGGCAACCCCGACAGCACTGCCATGGCGTGTGTTGCCGTGGCATGCCCCTTGCCCCCGCCGCTGCAGGAGCCGGCGCTGCCCAGCACCTTTGCAAGCCCAGGTAACAGCGGGGGGCTCAGGACCAAATTTTTGCAGCTGGCTTGCACACGCCTGGGCTTGAAACCCCAACCTGCGAGCATATTCATGAGCAAGACTGAGCTGTAGCGGAGGCTTCATCAGCTCTACGCGTGCCTCATGACATCTGACAGCCACCAGATGTGTACCTGGAGGAGGGAACTTGCTATCTACCTTTCCCGTGGGAATACATTTCAGCCAGGATAACCCCTGAACCCTGCTGGGGTGCTGCCAGTTACATTAAAGCCTTTGCATCCGCTGATTACCCTGACGTGATGTTGTTTTTATTGAGACAAGATTAGCCATTCTCGCTTTAAAGGGAGGCCTGGCACACACGATCACCTGCTCTTTTCCTGCTGCGCCAGACTCGGGAGACGCATTTCGGTCTGGGTCTTTGCCCTTGCAAAAATCTGACTTTTCTCCCCCTAAAGAGCAAACAAAACCAGGACTCCCCTTGCAGCAGCAGCTCAGCTGATGGCCATATCCACGATCTGGGCGCAGCAGCTGCATAGCTATGCATTCACACAAACTGGATGTGGTGAACAGTGCGGTCTGTTCTCCATGATTTGGCAAAGAGATGCCTCTGCCCACAGCTGCCGAGTGCTGCTGGGGTCTCGGTCCTGCAGAGCTGCACTGGCAGAGGACTGCTGAAGGCGTGCAAGGGTTGAAGGACAGAGCGAGCAGTACCTGCTGTAGGGCCGAGCTGAAACCTGTAGCAGCCTTCCGGCATCGCCTTGCACCCCCTGTCAGCGAGCCTTTCATCGCAAGCCCTACTTAGATCATACTTTTCAAAACACCTAAACTCCTCATGGTCGTTGTGCTTATAACACTTGTAAGTGACAGTGGCTTATGGTTTCAATTAACCCAAGGGCAGTTTGGGGACTATCTGATTGCACAGGAGTGAAAGGGGGAGAGGAGAAAAGGCCTTTCGTAGCAATGCAAATAGAGTATGTGGGTGAGGGACTTCTAAAAAAAGCAGATGGTTTCTTTCTTTCCTTCTTCCTTCTTTCCCTCCTCCTGTTTTTTTCTTTTTTTTTTCTTTTTTCTTTTTTGCATTCTGTGGAACAGACAACCCAACAGCACATTTTTCACCATCAAAGCTTTGCTGAAGGGAATTCTGCACTGCTATTTCATTTCTTCCTGATGTTCGCAGATCGTAAAGCAAACATCCTCAGAGGCACAGGGAAATCAGTTCTATCCCAGGATAACAGCAGAGTGGCCATACCAGCACCCTTGGTGCTGCATAGCCCTTTTCCAGGGTTTCTTGCCAGTGGAAGTACATACACATTCTGGCTAAGCCATGCGGTGCCCAACACAGCACCAATGGATTGCCAGGGTGGACACAAGGGATGTGGGATGCACAGAGTGTGAAGTCCTTGGATGGCTGCTCTCAGCCTCTCTGACATATCATCATGCCTGGCAGCATATTAGACCTGGCACACTGAAGACGATGCACATCACAACGCTGCGGAGTGCACATCTCCATTGGTGATGTATGGCGTGCCCCTCTGAGGGCACTTAGGCAATCTCAGAGAAGCCTTGGACATCTGCATGAGGCTAGTGTGGTGAGCAGAAGGCTCAGTGGGAGGAGTGGAGGCCCCGCTAACTATGTTTCCTGGTGCTTTCCTGGGAGGAAACACGCTCGCAGGTCTGCAAGAGGAGGTCCCACCTGGAGGGTTCCTCTCCAGACTTTCCCATGCAGGCTTCTTGGTTACAAATGGTCAGAGGTGAGAAATCTTGTGTCTTTGGGAGAAATAGGGAGGGAAGTAGTCATAATCCTAGATGTGAAATCACAGCTCACAATGTACAAGTCCATTAACTTAATCTCACTAATGCACAAGGTGTTCAATGAATTTTGGAAGAAAGATAATTAAAGGAAGAGGTGCAAATGGAAAATAGTATTAAAGGGAAGATAGGTCTAGCAGGTTGTGTCATGCTAACCTGAAATCTACTTTTTTAAGATACTGGCTTTCAACCTGGAAATAAAAGCTGATTGCTGCCCCCTGCAATGCATGAAAGCATGAGATGCACCATGTGAAGGTATTATTCAAAAAGAGGAGATGAGAATTCAGTCCAGGAATTGCAGAATGAGGGAGTCATTAGAGTGAGAATCAGCAATTAACTGTGCTGCAAGGACAATTACAGGCCTGAAGGAGGAACACTGGCAAATCTGATCTTTCAACAGTGACTTGGACACAAAAAGCAAGCATTTGCTGCTGAGATATGGATGCCGCAGATCTGGGAGATATTGACAGCAGAGAGGAGGAATGAATCATCTAGGAGAAGTAAAGACTTTTCAGAGAGGAAGGGAGAAGCAGGGTGAAACTAGGATGAAGCACTTGTATACGAGATTTTTGGGAACTTCTGCTTCCACCTGGCATTTTGGGGTGTCCAAGGAGGCAACAGGCAGATGTTGGGCAGGCCAATTAGGACATGAGCCTGCTCTACTGCCAGACTAGGGGCAAGGAGAGGCAAAACCAGTTCTAGGATGGATCAGGGAAAGGCTTTCCCCTGGGCAGATTTATCCCTGCCCCTCCAAGATCCCGCCTGGATCAGGATCCACACAGGACAGGCCACCTCAACTCAGAAAATAGAGGTGTACAGGTAGGAGAAGTGCAGAGACAGGGCAGGGGCACAGAGAGAGCTGGGGAGTGTGTCCTCCCGGGCTGATTGCAAAGGCAGGCGGTGGGAGGATATGCTTGTTACATGCATACAGCTGAGTAAGAACCGTGGAGGAAAAAACTGCTTAAGTAAATGACAAAATTGACAGAAAAACAAATGGGGATGAAATGATCATCCAGATGGGGAGGTTCTGGAGCATCTCCCAGCAGAAGCAACAGCAGCCAGAAAATAACCTCATTCCTAGCTGGAATTTGAGCCATGTGTGAAAGGGATGAGCTGGTTTGGGCCTATGAAAGACGAATGAGGCTCTGAGGGAAAGGCAAAGGCATCCCATGCATCGTGTATCCATGGCCCTATTTCACTACAGCTTACTCAATATCACAAGCTCATTCATTACTGTGAGCTTACAGAAGAGACACCAGAGACAAAGATGAGTACCTATCAGACCCACACAGTTTTTCACTGAGCTATGTCTTGCATTTGTCACTTCCTATACCGTTTTATGCCACAAAGATGTTCTTTGTCTAAGGAAAACCCATTTATGCACTTCATCCCCTCAGCAGCGAACCCTAGACCAAGGAAGTGGATGGTACTGAAGGGACAGTGCTCAGCACTGCCAGCCACGCCACGCATATAGGGCTCCAGGTAGAGGAGAGCAGCAGTGCTCAGTCAGTGCTGTTCCTCATCCTGAGAGAAGCAGGGGGAGTGCTAGCTGGGGTAGGGGTGCAACAAAATCCTCCTCTCACTCTTGGGCTTTAGGGGAAGAAGATCAGGACAAGTCGCTAGTGCAGGACGTGTGCATGTGTGTGTGCCCTGCAAACTGGATGACTCGCTGCAGTGGGATGATCTGTTTGCTCAAATCCTCATCACTTGACTGACCTTGCAATTTGGGCCTGCCCTGCCTGTGCTGTGTGAAGTATCAGCCAGCAGAGCCCTCTTTCTAGGAGACCAGTGATTCCCACACTGGCTGAGCTCCTGGGGATGGAGGAGCCACTCTCCATCGCTCACCCTGCTCACAGCTTCCCTGCAGCCAGCATGGGGCTCCCAGGCCACCCACACCATGGTCCAAAGAGCTGCAGACCAAAACCTGCCCAGCCCCTCCTTGCAAAATGCACTCAGATACGTGGTGCCTCACCAGGGGAGCACTGCACTGTTGTTCAGCAGAGTGTGGGATGCGGGGGATCTTACTGGGCAGAGCACGTGGGTGGTGGCATCTTCAGGAGCTGGGTATTTCCCTGTACACAGGCACTCTGACCCTGCAGCAGCTGGGTGAGTCTCCACGTGTGGCTGGGCTGGGTGAGGGCTAGAAGCTCTTGCAAACATCCCAGGGGTCTTTGTGGCTGCGTGGGGACCGGCTCAGGCCTCCTAATTAACCAGAAATAGCGACCGTGGGGTCAGGACAGCAGCAAAGCTCGCCAGGAGCCCGGCGCAGCCTGATGGGGCCTGGAGCGAGCTCAGCCAAAGAGTTTATGGTTTTCACACTCCGTCAGTCTGATGAATGGCTCGCGCTCCCTCGGCGCTCAGCGCCTGCAAGGGTCAATTACAGCGATTACTTCAAGGAGTCAAACTGGCTGCCGGCAGGGCTGCAGAAATCTTTGTTTCAGCTTTGGCTTTGTAAGGAGAAGGAAAGAAGTGGCTGGGGGTGCGACGGGGGATGAAAGAGTCTCTACTGTATTCGGGGCAGAAGTCAGGAGGCGGCTGGCTGTCCGGTCCCCGCGGCAGGCCCGGGCGGGAGGAAGGAGGGCTCGTCTGGGGTGAGCTGCCATTTTCTGTTAGCGCGACAGTGAGCAGCTGTTGGGACTAGTGCGGAGCCCAGTCAGCCTGGTGACCAGCCTGGTGACTCGAGAAGGACTTAAAAATAGCCCGTGTGGTTTTACAGAGAAGCTAATGAGGCTGTTAGTGGAGACGAGAGCCTTCAGAAGTAGAAGCGGTGCTCAAATACAAAAAATAGAAAAGAGCACAAACGCTGGCAAATTAACTGTAATGTCATAATAAAGCTGATAAAAAAAGATTTTGGGAACAGCTTACTAAAAGTATTAAAAGCTAAAAGCAAACATGTTTTTGTACATACCAGAAGCAGAAAACTTACCAGAAGCCCAGGGCAAGTCACAGGCAATCAAGCTCTGAAAAGCTCTTCAGAAAAGCCAAGGGGGGCTCCTGCCCTGCAGCCTGTCCTCTGGGGGCTCTGCCTCAGCCCCTGTCCTATGCCACAGGCCACTAGAAGACACCAGCAACTCAAGGAGCCAAAGAGCAACCCGCGTGCAGGACAAGGTGACGCGTGCTGAGCTGTCAGCTGCGGTTTGCACCCTGTTGCTTGGGAGCACCAGCACAGGAGGTGGTGGCAGCTGCATGAGTTACCAGACATTCTCCTTGTGGGTTAAATGTAACCGATTAAAAGACTTGGAGTCACCAAATGTGAAGCTGCCTGCTGAGCAGGATCTTACAGTGTTAAACTCCGGGTTGGTAAACAGGTAGGTAAAATTCAATGTTAACAAAGGCAAAGCAGTACCCTGGGAAAAGGCAACCCTAACTACTCATACAAAACATTGGCTTTGTGTGCACCTCTCACCTGTATGGAGTTGTGCTGGCTCCCTGCAAACATGAGTGCAATGCTCAGTGACAGTCAGAAGAGCAAGCAAAGTGTAAAGTATGATTAGGAAAGGGATAGAGAAAACACAGAACTGAATAAATAAGTGCTCCTCTTGAGTATTATGTGCAGCTCTTTTACCTCAGAAAGGTTGTAACAGGAAAAAAAGGAGATGGAGAAAAGCCTCAAGGATGATCGAGTGTAGAGGTTGGAGATGTGGTGAAGAAACATCGGATGTCTAGGTTCTTAAGCTTGAAAAAGCTGGAGGTGATGTGGGAGAGGGTGAAGGAACCAGAGCGGCAGGTGGAAGTGAGCAGGCATCCAGCTGGGAGCAGTGAGATGGTCACGGCAAGAGTAAGTCCACAACAGAGAGAAGGAAGTACCTGCCTTCGCCAGGCACCGTTCTCTTGAGAAAGCTTTTGCCCCAGGATATTGTGAAAGCCAAAAGCACACGAGCTGGAAGAAGCTGGAAGAAGGTGGCAGAAGGTGGAAGAAGGTGGGCCTGTAGGGGATCTTAAGCAAGGACATGCTGCCTTGGGGTGGGGTAGGGTCTCGCTCATGTCCACCCTCCTGCGCAGCAGGAACGGCCCGCCGGAGCTGAAGCGCTCAGCACCCGGATCGCGCTGCATGAGCGCCGGGTGCCGCAGCCTGGCCGCGAGCCGGGAGCTGGAGCTCCTGGCACGGAAGAGAAGAGCGGGAGGGGGAGTAAAAGGCCGCGAGGCCGAGCCGGGTGCCAGGAGGCGGCGGGTGCTTTGCCGGGGATGCCTCTCCCAGCGCCGCGCCGGGCTGGGACCACCACGACGCCCGGGCGGGCGCGGAGGCGTCCGGCTGCGCTTTGGCCCGCGGGCAGCCTGGGAAGCGCCAACAGCTTTTTGGCAAGCTGCTCTCCTGGCGCACAGAAATTTCCTCCCTATATTCCCGGCCGGCGCTGCCCCGAGCCTGGGGCCGGCGCCCTGGGGGAGCCGGGCTGCCGGCCGGGCCGCCGGCCGGGGCGCGGGCCGGGGTGGGATTTGCGGAGATTATGCCGCAGGAATTACAAAGGAGCAGACTTTCCCACAGGCCGTTCGGTCGCCGCGCTGGGAAAGCGTGTGAGCCGCGCGGGCCCGCCTGCCTCACGGTGCTTCGGGGAGCGGGCAGGAGCAGCACACACGGTTTTTAATAATTAAGTAACTTTAATTGTCCTGGGAAAGCAGCGCTTGCCTTGGGGCGCTCTGCGCAAACTCGTAATTAATGTTACCAGGAGAGATTATGGGAAGGAGAACTGAGAAATGATTCACTTTTACTTTTTAAGCCTCTCTCTGTGTTAAAGCTGTATTATCCCCTAGTTTAAAGCCTCATTTAGCTGTGAAGAAAACCAGTGTACTTGCAAGGGGATAGGGGGGAGAGGAAACTCCCCCGGCCAGATTGCAAATGTCCGCGGCTGGGCTCGGCTCCGCGCCGGGCAGGGGGGACCCCGGCACCTTCTTGCTCGAAGGCCCTGAACCCACCTGTTTGGCACGGGAGCTGTCAGACAGTGTCGGAGCAAAGGTTCACCTGGCCCAGGCTCCTGCCGGGTAGTGTGCAAGGAGGATAAATCCCGGAGGAGTTTCCTAGGCACCTGAATCTGGCAAAGTGACTCCTCTTCCTTGGAGTCAGAGACTTGCTAGACCTTCATAAATCCAATTTATTTCAAGCAAATAAAGTCCTTAAAATTGTAAGCCTAGACGCTCTCCCTTCACCACAGAGGTATCCAAGACGTGCTCAGATTCCCCTGGGCTGCAGTGATTCCCATGGCAGCGAGCAAGTTCCCCAGGTAAGCTGCGTCCCTGGGCCAGGAGCTGCCCCCGCACCCTGCAGCGCCGGCACAGCGAGTGCTCCTGCAGGACGTGCCACAGCACAACCTCCCGACCCGCTCTGGCCAGCACTGGGCGCCTGTCCCCTTCCCCGGCAGTGCCTGAGAAAGCAGGCTGAGCATCGCTGCCACGCAGAGGATCGGTGTTCATGCTCCCAGCCGGGGAGAAGGGCTGTAACTTTCTCAGGTGGGTAAACTGAGTCACGGCAGTACCAACAGCTTGGCCGGAAGAGAAGGGCACCAGCTGAGAGATGGGGATGAAAATCCAGCATCTCGATTCCCAGCTCTTTCTTTGCTTGCCAATTAGTACTTGCTTTTCCTGAGTGTCACGGGGCAGTGGCAGAACTGGTATCAGGGATCCCCTCTGCGTGCTTGTCCCAGCCCCATGTTACACGGTGGGCAGCACGAGGGCTCAGCTTAGGACCACGGACTGTCCCCTGGGAGCAGGCATCCAGCCTGCCCTGTCTTGCCCCAGCACGGACTCTGTCTCCCCTCCTTCCCGTCTGGGCAGAAATGCCCCCGCTGGTGGCCAGCTCTGCATGGGGGCTGAGCTGCCCAGCCTGCCGGGTGAGCCTGCCCCGAGCCACGCGGACTGCGCCCAGCGATCTTCGTCCTCTTCTTCATAACACCTGCCTAGATGACTGAGAGGGCAAGAGGGGTGGTAATGCGGGGCATGCTGAAGGCAGCTTTGCGGAGGAAATCAGCAGAGCTTGTGTGAGAGCCCCTGGAGCGGGCTAGCGGGGAGCAAGGTGCAGATGGAGATTTCCATCCGGAACACAGATGCAGCTGGCTTTCGGGGTTTATGGAGGAGGGACTGTGGCGGCGAGCTTTGGCATTGGAATTTGACCCAAGCCCCCGGGTTTCCAGCTCTGGCCGTCATAGATCACCTTGCAGCACGTGGCTGAAGTTCACAGCAGGATGTTCTTGCTGCAATTCTTACACTGCTTTCAAGAAAGCTGGATCTCCTCGGTCTCCCCTGCACCCCACCATCCATCCTGCCCAGCCATTTGCCTGTCTCGCCTTCCTTGGCTGCAAGCAAGGAGAGACCCGGTGAGCCCAAGGGAGGGTTCGTCCAGCACCCGCTGCTCAAAGCAAAACTCTGGCAGTATGAGCCAGCGTGGCCCAAGCCCCACGGGGAGCCGAACGGCCAGGCTCTGCCTGGCTCCGGCACAGCACAAAGGGATGGGCAGTGACCGAGCGGGAGCCTGGGGGGATGTAAATCCTTCCTGATGTGTGCATTGCCTGAGATCTGTGGGGCTTGCTGGCGCATTTCACCCACTTTAAAACCAACAACCCATTGGACTGGAGCGGCTCTTTTCTTTCTTTCTTTCTTTCTTTCTTTCCTTTCTTTTTTTTTTTTTTTCTTTTTTTTCCCCCCAAAGCAAATCACTGGACTCACACAGGACACAAGGTATTTTACTCTATAGAAATCCTTTTTCAGGCAACTATGTCAAGAATGTTTTCATACTTTGGACTGGATGGGAAAAAAAAAAGGTTTAATCCCCTGAGATGGTTATTTCTCTGAAAACAGACATGCAAATGCTGGACTTGTCAAACCTTAAAATGTTTTCTTTATTCAGGGAATTACTGCCTGCCTGCTGAGCCCGGGTAATGCTGACAGGCTAAGCCCTGGGCCTTGGCAGCAGAGCATGCAGAGTGTGGGAAAGGGCGGCTGAGGCACGCGCCAGATAAGATCATACAATAAATGATACAGCCCTCCGGAGCACACTGCCACTTTCATATGCAAACAGGCCTCCCTGGTACACACACACACACACACACACACACACACACACACGCTCCCCGTGCAGGCTGCGCCTCACCTTGCAGCGCACACGCGGGCAGACAGACGCCTGCAAACACCCCCTCCCCGGCGCGGCCGCACGCTTTCCCGGGAGGAGGCGGCCTCCGGCCCGGGCGCCGCATCCGGCGGGGCTGCGCAGAGCCCGGCTGCGTCGGCGCGGGGTGCAGGGCGCGGGGGCGGCGGGGACGGGCTGTGCTCAGCCTGGGCAGCGACGCCAGGGCCCGAGACCGGCGGCATGCACGCTTCCCCGCCACAAAGCCTCGGCCTGGGTTTTTATCCCCGCGGTGCCGGCAGCCTCCAGCGCGTTCCCGCTCGCCGTTATCTCCGGGAGCAAGGGCAGAGCCGGCCGCTGCCCACGCAGCACGCCAAGGCCGGGGCTGGCGGCCGGAGGAGCGCTCTGAGCGTGTGGCACCTGCGCATTTATTTTAATAACCCGGTGCCCGGTGATCCGCGACAGGCAGCGGAGAGCGGCCGTCACGGGTAATAGCGCCTCCGGGGTTGCACAGCCAGCCGCAGCTAACGACCCGCACGCGGAGAGGCGCCGGTATAAAAACGGCGGCAGCCGAGCTACCGGCCGCGCAGTCCGAAGGACGGCGGGACGCGGCGGGGAGCCGCGCAGGCACCCGCTCCGGAGCGCCGGCGCAGCCCGGCCGGCCGCGCTCGGCCGTACATCGGGGACGGGGCCGCCCCGAGGGGCAGACGCTCGGGCACCAGGCCAGCGGCTCTGCCCCGGGCGCAGCTCCCCGCCGGCCGCCGCGGCGCTGGCCTCCGCGGCCGGGGCTGCTTCGGCCGTCTCCTCGGCCCGGCTCCCGCGGTGGCCTCCCCAAGGTGCCTGCCGGACGTGCCGAGCCCCGTGCCCTGTGCCGGCGGCCGTCCGGCGCCTGCGAGCTTGGAGTTTGCTGCTCCTGCTTCAGACCTGGAGCAGGCTTGGTGCAGCTAAAACGTTTTCTGCGTCCTTCCTTTAAATCAGGCCGGTTAATAAAACTTCTGACACCTCCCTGCAGCCCTCGCTGTGCTTAAAGCTGGCGGGTGACACCAGGCTGCGGGTGACACCAGGCTGCTCCTCCTCGAGCCACGGCTTCAGCCCTCTCATGGTTCCTTCTGCAGCACTTTCTAATGTATCTTTACAACCACAAGAGCGAGAAACCTACTCCCCTCTCTCTCTCTTTTTTTTTTTATTTGATCAAGCAACAAAACGGCAGCATCCCGAAAGATGGACTGGTGCATGGTCACAGCGGTCGGACTGAGACACTCGACGGCGTATTGGGCTGCCGGTGCCCCCCTCCCCGGGCGCTTTGGCCCCCGCTGTCGCTCCCCCGCGTGTCTCCTCGGAGGGCCCGCTGCTTTCGGCACTGTTATCCTCGCGTCCTTACGGCACCCGGGAGCCCGGGTCGAGGGCTGGCGAGAAGGGGGCGTCCGCGGCGGGCGGCTGCTCTGCACGCCGCCAGCCTTCCCTGCGCGCTGGCAAGTCGCAGCTCGTTGCTTCTTGCTGTCCTCAAGGTAGCTGAGGACGGGGGAGAGAGGGAGGGCTGGGAGATCCCGGCGCCTCACTCCCGGGCTTAATACGGTACATTCACACAGATAATCTGTCAAGGAAAAAATGAGCCAACAAGCTATCTATTCTTGTCTGTGCTATTTTCCCATGTCAGAAACAGGCTGGGCTGAAAAATGTAGGTTTCCCCTTTCATCTTGCCTTTCAGAGCCCCCTGAACAAGATGCCTTTCTTTGCCAGCGCTCACTGCGGAGATCTTGCCTCAAACAGCAGGAAAAGGGGCTTGCTTTTCTTTTTTTTCTCTCTCTCTCTCTTTTTTTTTTTCCTTTTTTAATATCTGTGCCCAGGCCTTGCCAGTGGCAGGGAAGTGGAGTAGCTTTTAATTGCCCAGGAAGGAGGGTGCCGGGGGGACGGGAGGTGCCCTGCCGCCCCCCACACTGGTTTCCCACCGTTGTCAGTGTCTTGGCCCAGCTGCGCGAGGGGCATCAACGTTTCCCTTTCGCCGCTTGGAGATTTTATTTTTAACTTGAAAACAAGTGTCTGGCGAGGTGAAAATAACATTTCCGCAGGTTGGAGGCCCCGCGAATGAGACACCGGTGATTAAATGGCCACAGCATCCTCCCCTTGACAGCGTGCTGCCAGCAAGGCAGCCCCGTGCGCTGCGGGCCCCGGCGGCGCCCGTCGTGGGGTTTCAGCAGCGCTCCTGCTCGCTGGGGCGGTTTGGGCTGCGTCCGAGCTCTGGTTGTCCGGAGTGCTGCGCAGGGAGGAATCGGGGAAACGGGATTTGTGATTAACAGATATTTCTGTTTCTGTGCCAGCATGCAGGAAGACGGCCAGCGTCCCGGGGCTCTGCTGGGGGCTCTCCCTCTCCATCCTCTGCTTGCGAAGGAAAGCTGCCGTCTCCCCCTGCTCTAACAAGGATGTAGCAGCAAGGGATATCTTGGCTGCAGCCGACAGCGGAGCTGAGCCTCCCACTCCCCAAGGCTGTAGGGATGGCACGAAAGCACGAGGAGCAGGCAGAGACTGTGCACGCCTTCCCTTCACGGGGGGTGGCAAACATCTGTTCTGGCATCTCAGGCCCAGAGTTTTGTGCTCTTTTTATACACTTAATTGCATTGGTCTAATAAATGTAAGAAATATGTTTTTATAGGCTTTGTGGTTCATCTTTCGTTAATCGTATTTCTTACATATTTGCTGGTTTGTTCTACCTCTGCGACTGGCAATGGTCACCAGCTCTTCTTGCTCTCCTTGCACCAGCTAACCTACTAGGTTAGATTTGTTGATTTACGGAAGTGGTTTTCAAAAAATAATATTTGAAATGGCCAGGTAACAGCCAGATGCAGGAAAAGGACATAGCAGCAGCACTTGTATAACAGAGATCCAGCTATCTGGTTTCTTGTAAAAGCAAATACTTTAAGGACTTTTAGGTGGTTCTACTTCCTTCATTATTTTGAGAAGGACTGAAAACCGTGGTCCTCTTTGCTCTGGTTTTGCTGGTCTGAGGATCATACCTAGCAAGCAAATGAAATATGACTGGGACCCAGTTAATTGTGCCAGTGAAAGTCTTCAATTTTTTAAAAATTATTTTTCTTAATGCAGCTTTTTGAAAAAAAAAAAAGAGGTCAATGATATTGCCTCCTTCAGAGTCAGGAAACAGGCAAGTCATGCTATATTCCTCAAATCTCCAAGGAATTTGCTAGCCCCCAAATTTGGCACTGGGGACCAGATGTCACTAGCTATAATGCTAATAATGATGCAGGATCTTACTTACTCTTTTCTGCTCAACTTTTCTTGGAGGCTTGGTAAAGATGGGCAGAAAGAGGGGAGAGGATACTGGGAGGGAAGTGTTGTGGATAACCTGTCAGGGAGCCAGCTAATTTCTGGGGTCTGTCTAAGCTATATTCAGACATCCAGTGTGTTGGGTTCATGACCATCATCTGTAACGAGGACAGAGGAAGCTCCTCTTGGGAATGCTGCAGAATAGATGGCTGCAAGCTTGGAGGCTTCTGCGAGCTCCTCTCCTTGGTCCCTGCGCTGCGGAGGCTCATTAGTGCCTGCAGTGAATGTAAATGCAGAGCCAACACCCACAGCCATCAGAAAGCTGTCGGAAGAGCTAAAGGCATGGGGATGTGGTTTGCCGTCAAAATGCTTCTGAGACAGTGCTGCTGGGAGAACCACAGGGAAATAAAGAGCAGATGGAGCAGGCAGCTAATTGCAAGGAGCAAAAATATATAGGTGAGATAAAAGAGAATGTTTGCATTGTCTGGAATCCCCCAGACATCCCAGGTTTGCCTCTAGCTGTTTGGCAAATAGCTCTTTCTAGCCTTTAAGGAGGTCATGGTTAGTCTGGAGTAAAACAAAACTAGCAAGCAAGGTGAGAAGGCAGCAAGGAAGGCATGAAACCAGCTCCTTTCGATTTTTGGAAGGACTGGGAAATGTGTAAATGAAATTGCTTGCTATAGCACTGTAATTGCCACAGCTTTTGCATTACAGTATCTAGAGACCTCACCTAAGGCTGGAGCTGTTCCAGGCTCTGAAGAGAAGAACTTGTATCCTGAATATACAAAACAGGAGTGGAAACGAGTAAGAAATGCCTTTCCCACAGGCAGAGTGGGTCAGAGTTAAAATCAGGACGTCCTTAGTACAGCTGTAGCCATCAGGCATGCTGTCTGCCACAGGTCAGGGCAGAGACGCGTTAGCGCGTTGCGACCTGGACAAGAGCTGGAGCAGCCCAGAGGAGCCCTCAGGGGTTCAGGGTGCAGTGTCTGTTGGAGCCTGATGGGGCTCTGGCCCCCAACGTTGCAGCCTGGGTGCCCAGGCCAGTGCAGCCACAGCAGCACTGCATCCTGCCTGGCTCACCTCCTCGGTCCCACGGAGAAGCAGGGGTTCCCACGGGCATGTGGAATGCTATGGTCCTGCTTAAAACCTGAGCCCAGCAGAGGAGTCCACCCAGGATCTGCTCCTTGGCTGGTTGCTCCCCGAGCCCAGCTGGAGCAGGTGGCAGAGGGGACAGCGAGGAGTCTGGGAAATGGCAGCGCTTGCCCTTGTGGCTTGGCCACCAGCAAGGCTGTCCCAGGACTGTGAGTCAGGCAGGCTTCCTCGTCAGCAGCCTGAGCGCAGGTGGTGGACACAGGGCACAACTTTCCCAATGTATGGATGTGTCACTGCTCCCTGCTCCCAGAGAGAGGGGATGAGTGCATGGGTGCTCATGGGAATAAGCACTCCAGCCTCCTTAGGGCTGGGAAACTGATGTTATCACAAGTCAAGGTTCACCTCAGCACACACATGAAGAGCATCTCTGGCAACATCTGCTTCAGCTGGCACTGCAGCAGGTGGCCCAGGCCGTCTGCCAGCTCCACTAGGATGGAGGTCCTGGTAGAAGCCCAGAGTGAACTACCAGGACTACTGCAGCAAATAGGGCTGGTGCTGATCATGCCGCCACCAGCTGAATCCCAGTGTACAGCTGAATCCTTCACCCATGATGGCATAAGCTGGGCAGGTGCCCATATCTGGATATGGCTCTCCTTCGCTAAATAGATACTTTTGCCCTGACTATGGGCCAGGACTGTGTGAAGGCTGGAAGAGGAGGGCTCCTTTGCTGCTCTCTGGATCTCTGGAAATACTTAGGGAAAGGTTCATCCATCCTCCTGGGTCTTGGAGTTTCCTGGTTACAGTCAGGGCTAGAAGAGGACTTCTGGAACCCTGGGAGAAATTTGCTTGGCCTTTCTGGCCCATATGAAAACCTATAGGTCTTCCTATGGACTGGAGAGCTCATGACCTCAAACACATCTCACATACATGGGACGAAGCTCTGCAGGGAACAGAAATTCAGAATATCTCTTTCCAGCAAGAAAAAATACCCTACACACTCATGAGAGGGCAAACCTCCCAAAGAGCAATGTCTGTAGAGCAGACCCCAAGCCTGACCAGCTGCTGCCCCATCAATCCTGGCAGGATGCTGGACATATGCAGTGACCACCCGTTGCTCCCCAGCATCCTGTACCAGGAGCACATGTTAAACACCCCTCGCTTGCTCTTTGGGTACAGCCAGCGCGCTGCAGGACTGCTGTGCTTCTCCAGGGCCCACAAGCGCACCCCGGCTAGAAGCTCGCACGGCTGCTGGTTGGCACGTTTCTGCCAGCCCTGCTTTGCAGGCTTCCCATTAATAGGCAGAACAGCAGCAGCAGCAGGGTTTAAAGCGGCAGCCTGCAGCTGGTTCAGCGATGCTGCTGCCAGGGTTTCCGCGGAGCAGCCCAGGCCCAGCACTGCACTGGGAGCTGGCTCGCTGCCTGCCTGTGCCTTCAGGCTGGAGACAGGCTGAGCTCCTGCCGCCTGCTCCGAGCCCGGTGCTGCAAGCTTTACTCGCCCTGAGCGAGCGACCAGGCAGGCCCACGCTCTGCAGGCGCTGAGCTGCGTCCTCTGAGCACAAATCCCATCTGCACGCAGAGAGAGGCACTGACTCGTGCAGATGGAGGGGTCACGGCCGCTGAGGCCGCGTCCGCGTCGGGGTAGGGAACGGAGGTAGCGCGGGCAGCCCCGTGCGCGCTGAGCCCGCCGGGCTCCCGCTGCTCCGGCTGGCCGGCCAGGCGGCGCGGGGCCAGCTCGAGCGGGCTCGCGCATGCAGGGACGACGCAGGCGTTCGCGAAGGCACAGCCCTGGAAGCAAAGGAAGAAGCCCGAGGGGAAGGCTTTGCTCCGCTCCTGCCTCCAAAGGGTTAAGCAGATTGCAAGACACCGCCGCGGAGTCCAAGTCTCCTCTGCCCCCTCCGTCTCCTTCACCCTCCGTAGGGCCGGGCCGGTGCCAAAGTCGGAACCTGCTAATCAGCAGCTCCCAGCGGCAGCTCTCCGTCTGCCTTGACTCCCGGCCAAGCCCGGCCCGAGCCTGCCGGCGCAGGAATGTGTGAGAGCCATGTGTCACTTCTCCAGACTGTGGGAAAGTGCTGCTCCAGTGAACTCGCAGCAGCTGCCCTGCCCCAGCCCGGCCGTGCGGCGGGAGAAACAGGAGCTCGGGTTTACAGCCCTTGGAGCGGCGCTTTCTCCCAGTCATTTCCGTGCGGATCTTCTGCCAACCCCCAGCTCCGCGGCTGACAAAGACCATCTGAGCGCGGACGCCTGCAGCGGTGGCCGCGGGGCCGCCGGCCAGCCCCGGCCCCGGCCCCGGCCGTGCCCCAGCAAGGGTTTTCTTTAGAAAACGAGTTTCCTCCCCACCTTTTATTTATTTATTTATTTACTTATTTGGGGGTGGGAAGGAAGCGGAGGCCGGGGCTGGAGCAGTGTTGACGAGAGGAGCAGCAGCCCGGGGAGGCAGGAGCTGCCCCAGTGCCGCGGCGGCGGCCGGCGCTGCGGCCACCTGGCACTTGCACAAGACTCTTCATCTTCAAAGCGCCCCGCGCACAAAGGCCCCTTTCAGGCCCGCCGAGGAGGCCCGCAGCCAGCCAGCGCCCGGGCCGCGGGCCGCGCGCCCGGCTCGGCCCCCACCCTGCCGCCCGCTCACCGTTTTTTGGGGGGGGAACACGGTGGTTACCGGCTCACGGACAGGCTCGGTGCCGGAGCCCCCGTGCTGCTCGCCGAGGCGGGCCCGGCTCCGTTTGGAGGGGCTGGGGGCACCAAGGCAGCAGGGACCCCCAGCACGCTGAGGCCGCAGCACTGGGCACAGCGAGAAGGTGCCCCCGCTACAAGAGGGCACCTCGTGCTGGAGTTATTTTGGCAGCTCTAAACTCACAGAAAAAGAAGAGCAAACCGGGGATGGGTGAACAGACAGTGGGGAACAACCCTCCCCTCTGCCCCCTACTTTCTACCCCGATGTCCAGCCAGGGGACGAACAGGGGGGCTGGGGACCAGGGTTTGCGCTTGGAAGGAGGGCAGAAATGCAAAGTGTTGAAGCAGCACATTTGGCAGCAGCTTGCGCCCCTGTGTCTCCAGGCAGGCCTCTCTGGCTCCTCCTAGCCTTGCTGGCCCCAGCTGATCAGCCTCTGCAGACAAGCATCTATTTCTGCCCTTGTTTTCATCCTGTTCTTTTAAGCTTGCTATGGGCTCTTGTTAAAGCTTCTTGCTGGGGACTCATTAACTTGGCAGGCTCAGTGAACTCAGATCAATTAAAATAAAGCTTCTTAGGTTCTTTCCCCTCCACTTTGCTGCAACTCTTTCCCCCCACCCCTATTCCCTTCCACAACCAAGACCGTGCAAAATTAAGATGAACATTGGCTGCAATTGCAGAGCGAGTCCTCTGTCCACAGCACATCCTGGAGATGTGCTGGCAAACCCTGCTGTGTCTCTGGCAATGCTCATGCCCACATTGGTGCCAATGACCACATACCTTCCCCGCTCTCCAGTGCTCCTCTGCAGCCACTGGGCAGGAAGGATTTGTGAGAGCCTGTTCCACCAAAAGCACCAGCCCTTGCCATGGTGGCCAAGGTATCCAGCATCCCTGAATCTTCCCATGGTTTTGGCACAACCTAAAAAGCCTTGTTGTTTGTGTTCATCTTTCCTAGGACAGCCAAGACTGCAGAGAAACCTTCCCCAGGACACAGCTGCAGAGAGCAGCGGCTCTATGGGGTGGCAGCCGAATGGCAGTGCGGGGGACGTAGTCCTCACAGAGGCAAATCCCAGGCCTTGGTGGATGGGCATGGGCACAGTGTCATCTCCACAGACAAGCAACAGCTGAAGATTACAAGTGTGCCAATGCCCATGTGTTTAACTGGTGCCTGAGACCTCCCGTTTTCCCACAGGGCAGGAACCCCCAAAACCGCGGTGCTCAAGAGGCAATTCTAAATATGTCCCAGTAGCACTTAAAAAGTGCAGAAAGTTGATGCAATCTGGCTGCAGAGATGCGTGCTGCCTGATTCATCTGAGAGCCGATTCTGCACCTCTTGCTGTGTTTAGTCAAACGTTATGATGTGTCTGTTGCCAATGACAGTTTTAAGAGCATAAGAGAAAAGGCAGAGTCACTCAGTTTCCCTGAAAAAGTCCTCTGAATGCCCTGCAGCCTGTGGAGAGCTGGAATATCTGTGACACTGCCTTGCCGTCAACTTCATGACTCTGTTATACCTGTGGTGTGTCAAAGGTGTTTCAGACACCTTTGGAGAGAGGTGCTGACTACCATCAGAGCTGCAAATTCAGAAACTTTCACATCTCTAGCTTTCAGCTCCTGAAGGGACTCTGAGTTCCCATGAAACTATTACTGGATAGAGAAAACAATTAAAACATCAGAAATCCCAGCCCTTCTACATAGCCCAGATTTATCTGGTCAGGCTTGCACAGAGCTTTTGCTTTTAGTTTTAAACCTGTTGGCTCAAAGCAAACAAAGCTCTAATAAAATTAATTTGGGTTCTTTCTTAGTCTACATCAGTACAAATCAGGAATTACAAGATGTAAAAATGCAAAATGATACCACAGCATATCAGAGCCCATGGGTCAACCCAGATGTCCAGTGCAAATGCCCCCAAGTCTGGGAAAATCTGCCCCAGACAGTGACTGGACAGAGTGACTTGGGCTTGTCTCTGGAAACCGAAGATGACAGCGCAGCCTCTTCTGCCTTCAGCTGCCTGAACAAGATGCAGCACAATGACAAAAGCTGAGGTTTCAGCATATGACAGAGCTTTTTCACCATTTAGCGGCAGTTACGATCGTTCTCAGGTTTTCTTGCTGCAGCAGCTGTGGATGAAGGGGAACCCCAAAGTGGCACTCTGGTGAAAATGCCAAATACAAACTTGTTCCAGCTCCGAGCCCTGAGCCAGGCTGGAGCTTGCTTGCACTTTGGCCAGGGCTCCCCCAGGGCTCAGCGCAGCTCAGCCAGAAGGTCCACAGCCCATCGTAAACCTGCCCGACTGCTCCCACGTAGTGAGGGAAGTGCCACTTTTCTCTGCTTACATGCTGTCAGCAGGCCGGCAGGGAGGAAGGTTTTGTATTCAAGCAAACACAGGTTTAAGAGACTGGGCAGTTTTTATGCTGAAACAGTGCAAGGCTGGTGTCAGACATATCACCTGTTGCGAAAACCTGTCACCGAGGTGCCCTGTCTCAAAGAGATGGCAGGTTCTGCTTGCGAGCTGCACCGGCAGCTCTGGTGCTTGCCAGCAAGTATCCCCTACGTGGCTTTTCAAGAGTGCAAACTGTTTGCAGTTGGCGTGAGGCATAGGCCTAAACTCCTCATCTGAAAGCCCTTGCAGTGGGGGAAGTTCACAGAAGGAGGAACTGAGCTTGGGGTCAGCAATTTCTACTTGCCCGAAATGAACAAGAAAAGCAAACAACTCACATAGTCCTTCTTCAATTTGTGTTTTACTTTCCAAACACGTCAGTCAAATATTCACTAAGGATCAGCCATATCTTTCCAAGGCTTTGAGGCTCAGTTTCAAATGAACATGGGCCTTATTGACATTTTGTAGAAGTTTGATTGCACTGGAAGGAAGAAATGTGAAGTGTGAGGTTTTATCATCCCTCTGTTATTGCAGGCAAGCACATCACGTCATAGCTTTCGTACAGAACAAGCTCATTTTTGAAGGCAACTAGGACTCTCTTTCCATCTTCTCTGTCTCTCCTCAATGACTCATTGGAGCTGTTCCCAAAAGTCACTTGTCTGGTGGTTAGTAATCCACATTTAACTTCCAGATTAAATTTATCCAAGGCCAGTGTATACACATTTCTTCTTTTTCCCATCCCTCTTACAGCACTCTTCTGCTGTAGGATCCTAACTTTCATTTTCAGGGCTAAGCCAGCTATGGTCTTTCAGTAGCCCTCCCCATTATCTTGTTTATCCTCAAAACCCTGCTGCACTCCTTCTCCCGTCTGCATCTATCAGGCACGTGGTGCCCAGGCTGCGCTCTGCAAGCTGAGTGCCAGCAAGGCCCTCGCTCTCCCCTAAGTGCATGCTCAGCATCGCTCTGGTGCTGCTTTGCCTACACAGTGGGATCCCAGTGGTGGCTCATGCCAGTCTAAAAGCCACCATAAATCCCTCACAAAATGATCCAGCAGTCTGCCCTATTCCCACCTTCCTTCACCGTGGCCTGAATAGCTTTTGTAGGGGAACAGTGCAGGGCTTGCCGCTAGCTCCTGTGCGCTAAGGCGGATTTGCTGAGGGTGCTGCCTCGCCACGTGCTGGAGCTTTGCTGTAGGAGCTCCCAGCCTGCCTGGCTTGCCCCTGCCCACGGCTGCAAGGGCAAGTTCAAAGTCCAGCTGAAGGTGGGGAGAGCAGCATCCCGAGAACTCCCTCAATCCGAAGTATAGCAAAGCCAACTGGGAGCCAGAAGTCTTGGCAGGCAATGTAAAAAAAAATGCCGAAAGGGAATCACACACGGGACGGGGTTCGGCAGCTTCCCTTCTCCTCTGCCCAGCGTGCTGGGCACTCCCCGTGGCAGGTCTGACCTCAGCTGCTAATCCCTCCCTGGTCAATACTGGATAATATTTCTCCTTGCTACTGATCCCTGCTTAGCGGGCACATTGCTGGGATGGCAGAGCCAGTTTGGGCCCTCGGACGCCAGGCTTGGCGTCTCAAATTCAGGGCACCTGCTGCCTTAGAGCAGCCTACGTAACTCAACCAAGGAGCCGTGCCAGGTGGCTGGTGGCAGCCACCGGCAGAGCCCAGGGCTAGCACGCAGGCAGCCGCTCCTTGGGAGCCCAGGCGTGTGCAAGGGCCACACGGGGCTCCTGCGTGAGGCTCAGCACCCACGCAAAGCAGAGCCCACGGCCGAGTCCTCCAGGGTGCTTTGCCTGCTCTGCCCAGCCAGCGGGCTCAGACTGCGTCCACACAATTGATTCCTGCACTGCCACTGTGGCACAGGCATGCCAGGGGTGGCAAGCAGGGCAGCATGTCCTGTAGACCCTTGGCTACCCCAAAATTGTGAGCATTGCAAAAATTGCCTGGTTAGATGCCCGTGCATCCCCAGTGGGGAGTAAGGGTCCTGCACACAGGACTAAGGTGACACCCTGCCCTGCAGCCCCGCCGTGGTGCGCAGTCCCCAAGGGAAGCTTCTCCCTCCGCAAAGGCTTCCCTGCGTCTCAGCACGGGGCCACCACGAGCTGCCTGCTGCTGTTGGCTGTGGGAGGGGTCCAGGAGGTCGCTGCCACTCTCCCACCACGGCAAGGTAGCTGCAGGATGCGGTGGCATGATCCCAACCCTGCCAGTTCTTGGGAGTGCTCATCTCCTTGGAAAAGGAGAGAATGCAGCAGAACTGGTCAAAAATGACCATTTCATCCCATAGTTTTGATTTTTTTTAATTCCTTTCTCTTAGTTTCTGATTTTATTTTCAAAAGTAAAAAAGAAGTAAGTTTAAATAAATCTGTTTTTATTGAAATAACAGTGCAATAAAATCAGAAACATTTTGTACCCTAAAGTTTGCCCTAAAATCAAGCACTTCCTACACAACTGCTTTTTTAATACCAAAAATTTTTGACTAGAAATAATTCTTTAAATACTGAATTATTATTTCCCTTTCCTTAATTTAAAAGTGTTTCAAGAAACTATCTGCAAATACCTCATTCCAGGATTGGCCAATCGAAGGGTAAACAGAAGCTGTTACAGTGAAAGAAAGTGCAGGAAGCTGGGGGAAAAAAGAAAGCCTGGGTGAAACCTTGCCTATATTCAACCAGATACCTCCATTGGAAGGGAGGCAGGGGAGGAGGAAGACATTAATGAATTAGTCCTGTGCACTCTGGAGCATTTCCAGTCTGCAAATTACCATTGCTTTACTAGGCTCTGATTCAATCCACTCTAGGGCATTGCTTGCAAAAGTCTTTTTAAAGAAGAGCTGGTCTGACGCGTCCCAGTCTGGCGTGCCCTCTGTCACGGTGCATCGCGGGCGGCAAGAGGTACCTGCCCCTGGCTGGAGGCTGCGCCTGCCTCGAGTTCGCTCTTTATTCCCAGCCTAGCAGGAATGACGGTGGAAGAAAACGTGACCCGAGGCCTGCTGGAGATCTGTAATTTCATCAAGTGGCCTTGTTGCTTGATAAATCCCATGAGAAGAGCCTTAAAGTGGTTTAGATGCAGTTGCAAGGGGATTAACTCTTTGTAGAGAGAGGGGCTGTGTGTGTTTGTGTGTGTGTGTGTGTGTGTGTGTGCGCCACACTCACACCACCATAGTCTGCTTTTGCTTTCTATGTAAACTCAGTCCTGCTCCCAGGGGCTTGCTGTGCTGCCTGTGCTGGGAATAGCACGTTAACAGCAAGAGCACATCCTAGGTCCCGTAAGTGGTCCACAAATTCCCAGTGATCTGGGGTCACCTACTGAAAACCTCTGATCTTTGCCTCTTTCTGATCCCTCTTAACTACAACTTGGTAGAAAACACTAGTTGTGATTGCATCCCTGCTTGTCCCAGCACGGCGTGCAGGAGCCCTTTCTGATGGGACAGAAACCACGCAGAATCCTCTGCAGAGCACCGAACTGTCCCAGCTTGTCCCCGTGGCCCAGTTATATATACATGCATATGTATGTATATACACACATATATGTTTGAAGGACTAGGTTTGCTGGAAGTCTGGGACTTTTGCCGCGGTGCAGGACCCAAAGGCAGGCTGGGCGCAGGGGCCACACAGGTCTGGGCCGGGGAGCCTGCTCTGCCTCAGCACGAGGAGGGGCAGGGTGCCCAAGCCTGCTCTGCCTTGGGAGATAAAAGAAGCTAAAAGGATTTTAATGTTTGTAGCTTTATCAGATCTTCCTGTGTTTACAGCAGAGCCTGAGCATTAGCCCAGCTGGGCCCCTCTGCTCCCTGCCTGGGTTCCCATAAAAGCGTCCCAGAGACTAGCACAAGTGCCTCGTTGCCATTTATCACCGAACGGGGAGACCCTCCCAGGACCTGCCTGGTGGAAGTGGCCTTTTCAAATGCCGCTCTTCTGTGATCACACCCCTACCCGGCACTGAAGCCTGCCTGGTACGCAGACATGCTTGGACACATGCACAAACATTGCTGCAACCCTACTCCGCAGAGACCTTGCATGTTGCATGACCATAACTGCACAGGGCTCCCCCAGGACCCAAAGCTCAAAGGAGTTAGTTATCCTCCTCCCTGTCCGAGCTGAAAATGGAAGCAGTAACTGAAGCTTGGCAGTTTGTTTTTTCACTAAAAGCCTCGGGATAGGCTGAGTTTGGCATACAAGCGAGTTCTTACTGTTATCCAAGGTCATTCGACCCAGTGAAGATGTATTTTCCAAAAGTATCTCTGATTTTGCATGACTCAGTGCTTGTGTCTCTGGCTTGGCATTCCCGCTCTGTGTGTTGAGTTCACTCCCAGCAATTCAGTTTGCATATAGGAGCCAGCAACTGAGGAAACAGTAGAAGCTTGTTTTGGGTTTCCAGGCCCTCTGCACTAAGCAGGCAAACGCGCAGGACTGACTTTCCAAAAGGCAGTTCCTAAACAAGGAAGAATGATGGTGCCTCTTGGGGACGATTCATGAAGCACCATGTTCATTGAGGGAATAGATCACACATCTCATCTCATTCCCTTCTCTCTGCAGCATAATATAAGCACTTTGTGTGGGCTGGCAGCCTGACAGGCTTCTAGAAAAATAATGCTCCATTATCACACATTACCATCTCCAGAAATGCCCTTTCCCTATGTGCAAAACTCTGGTTTAAAAACCAGATGGTTTTCATGGAGAGAGAGAGAGAAAAGAGGGAGAGAAAGGGGAGAAAAAAGCGCTACAATTCCAATCTCCAGTAGAGCCCTTCAGCTCCTACAAAGGAACCAGCAAAAAGCAGAAGATGGGACTCCCTTGCCCCTAAACCCTAAAAAAGGGTTGTCTTGGATCCTTCTCTCTGCACATGGCACAGTGTCCGTGTGTCTTCAGAGGTCATTTCCGAGCATGAAATGCTCTTGTAAACACGGTGAAGGGAGAGGGCTGAGAAGTGGGAATGAAGGGGATGAATGGGGTTTATCGAGCCCAGCTCTTATCTGATAGCTGCTGAGTGAAGCGTGATGAATTCCCTAACAACAGGGCTCTTGTGTCAGGAGGCTTCTTATCAGATGGCACAAGCACAGTGGTCTGGCAGTGGCCATTAATCACCCATCAGCAGCCTCTCCTCCAAAAAGAGAAGTTACTTCCCCACCTTTTCCCATTTGCCCCAGCCCTGCTCTCGAAAACCAAACGGAGAAACTCCTCAAAGAAATATCCCCGATAAAACCACTGGGTCACTGGGAAGGGCCTGGCTGAGCTGATGGAGAGCCCCAGGGTGTTCAGATAAGGGCAAGGAAGTGTGGTGGGAGGTGTGTGGTGTCAGGGAGAGCAAACACACGCGGCTGGGCGTCTGCTCCCAGCATGTGACGAGTGGCAGGGGACAGAGTGCTGGGGACTTGCCAGGTCCCACCCAAGGGCTGGAAAGGCAGCATGCATCACCACAACAGGTTTCCTCATCCAGAGGAAGCCTAGGTGACCTCACTACAAGGGAGTGATGGAAGGGGAACCACTTGGGCTCTCCTCCACCTCGGAGGCTGCAGATCTGCAGCGAGGGTGTCAGCAGGGTACACTGACATAGGTGCGTACTGGTAGCTGGGTAGACCCAGCTTCCTGGCTTGGCCCCTCTGCCTCTAAGGCCAAGGCACCAGCCCTGCTGAAACTGTGCTCGCACTGAGCCCGAACCAGCTGAAGGCAGCCGAGCGGGGAGACAAGGCAGGGCACTGTCCGCTCTTGGTGTTAGGTGGCACAGCAGCAACTCGTGGGGCAACAGTGGGGGGTGTCCCAGCACTCAGGACCTGGGGCTGGATGTGCTGCTGACCCACATGGTGGAGCAAGCTTGGCCAAGTGGGAGAAATGCTGCCCCTGAGATAGCTGCAGCATCTGGGCTGCCCCCCGCCAGGTGTTAAACCACCCCAGGGGACCCTGTCTCTGGGACACTGTGATATTTACTGATTACTTGTCATTACTTTTTAAGAGATAAGATTGTAGGGGCACAGGATGGAGATCATTTTGAAGACTCAAGTGATTTTTTATTCCTATAAAATCCTCAGGCCCAGCCAGTACAACCCAAGGGGTCTCGGTCTCACCCAGCAAGCCTGCAGTGCAGCCACCCCGGACAGCGAAGCGGAGAGGAGCAGCCTCAGCTTTGCAGTCATGAGGAGCAATTTCAAAGCAAAGTAGCTTCTTGGAGCAAAGGGAGGGGACGCACAGCCAACGTTCGCAGTTGGATCACAGCCCCAGTGGCCGGGCGACTCTGAAAGGCTGGGGCGCAGCACTGAACCCCGGGGAGCCCTGGCCCCACGGAGAGCCCGGCGGGCTGCAATCCGCAGGGCACGAATTGCTCCAGCCGCGGGGCAGCCGCCATGCGCAGCCCTGAGCACGACCCGGAGGGAAACGCTGGATATCAGCTCAAATCCAAGCAGAAGGAAATGGTGTTACCTCCCACGTCTCCGAGGCACCCCGGGACCATCGATCACGGCGTTTGAGAGCCGGGACCCTGCGAACACCGGGGGCGAGCGAGGGGAGAAGGGCAACCAGGAGGAGGCCAACACTACGGCGGGACGTGGCAGAGAGACCGCATCCCATCTGGCCCCAAGCATCTGCGGAGGAGCGAGAGCTCCCCCGCTCCGGCGGGATCCTGTTCCCTGCCGGGGCCGAGCGAAGCGATCCGGTGGGAACCCGAGCTGCCTGCAGCACGGGAGGGAGCCAACAGCTCATTTCAGCTTCACTGAAGCCCAGCAGTTACTGATCCCAAGAGACACCTTCGAGCAGCACACGGCAAAACCCCTCGCTTCATCTGCCCCCGTAAAGCCTTTTATGGGCTGGGAGTGTGCGCAGGGGAGGCCGCACGTGGGAGGCAACCGTGCCAGATTTGGGGGCCGCATGGCCTGGAAAACTGCATGTGAATGGTCCAGCTCCCGTGCTCTGCAGGGAAAAATAAAAAGGAAGTGTCTACCCCAAGCCCCGATCGCAGTGGGATCGAACAGCTGGAAAATTTCCCGGGGAGGGCTCAGCAGGCGCGATGAGCTGCTAATGCAACCGTGGCCGCAGGCGAGAGCGCAGCGGGTCCTCGGCGCGGGAGCTGCCGGCTGTGCCCTTTTGCCGTTCCTCCGCAGCAGCGCGGGAACGCCGCCAGCGCAGCCGCCCGCGTGCTCAGGGCACCAGTGCCATCAGCACAGGGGTGGCATTTCTCCCTCGGTCACCCTTTCCTCATGCTCAGCCAGTGCAAAGTCCTCACTGTCCCCGTGTCAGCTGAGGTATGGGGCAAGGATGCCAAACCTGATGGCAGCTGAACCCAGAGTCGGGGTGGCCGAGGGGACGTGTGCAAGGGCCAGGGGTGCCCACGTGCGGGGCCGGGAACATGGCCTCACGTGGGACCACACCAGCACTGGACCACTCTGGGATTAATGTCACTTTTAAGGGAAGTTAACTTCCGGAAAAGAAAAACCCACGACCCACTCCAGCAAAGCCCACCCTTCACCCAAGGGTGAGCTGGATGTGAGACCTGCTTCTGTGCTATGGCAACGCTGTTTGCTCAGATCCTGGGACATCCTGGCTTTTGCCAGAGGGGTGCAGCATCAGGCCCCTGCTGGGTGGCACAAACATTATGTCATAGGGAGGCCAAAAAGCAGTGAATGAAAGTTCATTCCAGTGAGTAATGGAAAGCAGTTGTCCCTTGTAACGTTGTCTGGCCATAAAATGTCAGATAGATGTAAAAGTTATAAATACATCAGAGAACAAATAAGCACAGCCTGGGGCTAAGCCCTTGCTTCGGGAGTGTTGCTTACCTCCCGCGCAATGCTCCTAGCAGCAATGAGGTGAGCCGCGAGCTGGGGATCTGGGATGTCTGCTCCAGGTACGAGCCTAGTCCCCATGAATTTACAGCCCAGGGGCAGCTGGAGCAGAGCAACATTACTAATTCTTACTTCAGTGGTACATGCTGAAACGCTGGTGACACATGTTTGCTTCTGTGCTGTCTCTTGCAGTGGACTTCAGACCAGCGCAATGTATTTCCATATTTCACAGTATGGATTTCTGTATATTTTGCTCTGATGAAGAACATTATCATCCGTATTATGTAATTAGCTAGATGACATCCAATGGTAGACATCTGCCCAGGGCACTGGGCATGGAATGCAGCAACTGAGGACACAGCCCATAAGATTTCAGGGAAAATATTTTTTTATGGCACATGAGAGGAACAGTGTCCTCTTAGCTATATAGTAGGGCAGCATGGATGGGTATGTTCATGCACTGCCTGGTGTACACCTATTGACAGAGCTACAGGAAAAGTCCTGAAGATCTCAGTTCTAGCAACCACAATAAGAGCCTTTGTACCCATATAGTACTGGTGCAAATGGTGCTGGCATTGCAATCTGGATGACTTACAAAGCATACCAGCTCCTCAGAACAAAACTGGTACAGTATTCCCAAAGGAAGGGGACATGCTGGCACTTCATGAGCAGTAGCTGGAGCAGGCTTCTTGCAGGGGGGCAGCACTGGCCAGGGAGCAGGAGACATTACCATCAGTGAGAAAAGTTATGCTCAAACTGAAAAGGAATTGCTTACTGCTGTGGTGGACTGTCATAAATTTTCCCAGTATACAGATACATTTACATATATACATATATATATGTATACACACACACACACACATCTGTGCATGGCTGCAACTGGTTGAAGCAGATCCCAAAGCCTTAAAGAACATTCTTGAGAAACCTCTAGCTTCTGCAGTGCCAAGACTTCAGATCATGGTCTCACAGCTACAAAGGTATAGCTTGGAAGCAAAACACAAGCCTGCAAGAGGAATTCCTGTAGAAGATTTTCATAGAAGGACAAAATGCAGAAGAGAAGGAAGACTTGAAGGAACAGGTGCAGGCAGTCTTGCAATACTTACCCGTGTCTACAAATACGGTAGTGGAAATAGCAAGAGAAGCAGAGAGCAATGATGCAATAAATCTTTTAAAAGAAACAATAAGACCAGGTCAACTTGCATAAAAAGGAGCAGGTTCCCTTGGCTACCAGACACTTTAGGAATGAAAAAATAAGAGTAGATGAGGGACAACAGATTGGCAGGAGAAGGAGAAAAAACAGTGAGCCCAGAGAAATTTAAGCCCTGAGACCCGGAAAAAGATTCCTGAGCAAACTAGATATATTTCAAAAGATTAGGAGGAGAGGCTGTCCCCGTCTAGCACAACGTACAAGAAGAAGCAACCTAACGTGCAAGAAGAGAAGACTGCTGTACTTGTGCAAAGCATTGAAGGCAAAACAGCAAAAAATGTATGAAATGTTTAGTGTACCAAGGAGCAGGTGCTAACTGTGCCAGAAGGCAGAGAACTCCTAGAAGTATTTGTAGGAGGATATTTGTACTCCTTCACAGGCAACTGCATTACTTGCTTCATGGTGACCCTGTGAGTTGCATTTGCCAGACCCAACTATGGGCACAGAGCAGTGGAGTTCTCATTCCTAAAACCCTCTTTGGGTGCGGAGCAGGTGGCTCTGCTGTGCTGGAAAGCATCCAAGCAAAGCTGAGGTCCAGGCCAGGAGTCCCCCTGGGTAGAAGCTGTCTTCCCAGTTACAGGCACAGAGAGGGGTAACCATGGAGGCATTGTGCCAAGAAAAACACCCTTCTGGTTTCCTCTGAGTAGATGTTGTGATACTTGGATGCTTCTTTCCAAAACTAATGGGTTTTGGTTTTAGCATTTAGTCTTCAGCACTTCAGCTTGAGCAATCTGGTTAGCCAGGTCCTACCACTCTGACAGCCAGCTCCCTCCTCTGCCCATCTGCTGTTTTATGGTAGTCCATTCCCTAGGCTAAGTTTTCACTGTCTCAAAAACTACTCCCTTCCCTTTTCAGCTGTGAATGTGCTAATTTTTAGTTTCTTTGCATTGCTCTCCCAGTACTGTAAAAAAATGCTGGCAGAGGCTCCTGTGCTATCTTCTCCCTTCAAACCTGGCTTTGCAGAGGGTCCACACACTCTCCTGTTCATTGCCCCACATGAAATGAGAAGCAGTTTTGCCTCCCAGGCTGTCCCCATATATGCCCCAGCTTGTTCTTTTGCAGAAATTTCATTTAAGGAACGTGCTGGAATGCTAAAGCCATTGTAATGAGTAACACACTTCTTCAATGGGATGATGCTTTCAGAATGCACCATGTTTTACAGCTACCATAAATAATGAAATCAGTATTTGTAAACTATCCTTTAAGGAATCTGTTCTTTTCCAGAGATTTCAAAAGCATGTCATTTTCCATATTGTGAAGTTTGCCAGTTTTATCTATTTTTAGAAATTCTCACTCTACTGATGTGGTCAAGACAGTCCTTAAACAGCAAAGAGTGGCTGCCTGCCTTGAAGGTATAAACAGCCAGACATGCGATGGGAAATGCTTCAGAAGTGAGTATGTCAGACTGGTAGACATGAAAGCTGTTGGGTGGCAAAACTGCAGTTTTCAGTGTGCAGGCCAGATTGTCATGAGAAAGCATCTTAAAAGCAACTTTTCTTGGAGTTCTGAGGAGTCCTTAAAATAGTCACATAGCCCAGGAAACCAGAGAGATCCCTCAGAAAACTCACAGCACGGCCTCAGACAGTACTAGCACTTCCCTGGAAACTTTCATTTACATAAACATGAAAGTAAAAACACAGTTAAGCAAGCAAGCATGTCTCAGACTGTGCCTGTTAGTGCACTGGCTGCTCTCACTCCTCAGGTGGTCCTGCCTGATGCTGTTTCCCACACCAAGCTTGTCGCTCAATCGCTCACTCCTGGACCCTTGCTCACCTACTACCTCTCTGCTGTGGTGTGTCCAGCGGAGGCCTTGCTTCTGCTGAGCTCCAGCAGGACACCAGACTCCCTTGGGCTAGGGCTGAAAGTTCGTAACTGTAATTATGCAGCTGCAGCTGAACCTTAAAGTGTTCTCAGCTGGGGAATTCCCTGCATCCCTCCTCCTCCCAGCCTGCTGGGTGAGACCAGTCATTACTAGCCATTAGTTTTCGTAATAAAAGCCCATGGAAAACGTGCTAATTGTTCCCTCAAGTTTATGAGTCAACACCAAACCCACATCACCTTTTCCGTGCCTGCCCCCCAACAGTGTGTGCTCAAAACCCTCAAGACTCCCATGCTGCCCCTCCTTGTGAGCTCCATCACTACTGCCATGCTCTGAAAATCAGTCTGCTAGGACCTTCTCCATAACATTGCACCCTCCTAGGTCCCACTAGGTCAAGAGCTTGAGGGCACCCTGTCTAATTTCCACTACTGTATCTCTGGCAAGAGCTGAGCAGACATGTTGTCTCCTGTGTGAACTCATGGGCCTGGCATTGGTGCATAGCCAGCTCTGTGCCATGGGCTGAAAATAAAGGTCGTGGAGACCAGCCAGTGAGACAATGGTGACAACAAACTACAGAGTCCCGGCCTAGGAGACAGTCCTACTTTCTGCAGAACAATTTCATCCCTTCATCTACATAACTTGGGTCAGTCAACCAACCACTCCTTTAGAACAGCTTCTTTAGTGTCAACGCATCCTCATCGCTCTCATCTACAGCATGACCCTAGGGTCTTGTAGATAGCAACCCTGCCCTGAATGGAAATGAGCCCCACGGTGGTGATAAAGGAAAACAAAACCAGACCTGAAGAACTCCAAATTTGTTTCTTTTAAACATGAGAGAGCCTATGGGAAGGCTGGGGACAAGGTAGATGGCATTCTCCACCTTGGAGGTGTGCTGTACTATGCTGTTGCTCCTCTGGGTTGGACTCATGTCTTCTTTTATGATTGTGCTGAAACTCCTGGCACCTCTCTAAACTGGACAGACTATCAGATAGCTTTCCAGCTAGGTGGGGATTGGTGCCCAAGCTCCAGGGAGGAAGGACATGCCTTGGGAAGTGCTGAGAAAACTCCCAAGCACCTAATAGAACAATGTCAAACAAATAACCTCACCACATTTCTGGGAGGCTGAAGACATCACAGCCCTGCACATGGATTCATTTCTGAGTAAAAACTCCACATTTTCTCAAGCAGCTGCATTGTTCTCTGCATGGCAGGGTAAGGGCTGGGCACAAACCCCCAGCATCTCACAGGGCCCCAACTCCAGCCTGGAGGAAAGGACGTGTCGCTTGTGGGTGATGCTGGCCACATGGCTTTGTTCCTCACTGGAGGGCACTGGGATTCCTGGCAGTTATAGAGTGAGGCTGGACTTCAATAAATGGAAGGGAAAAAGGCAGATTCTCTGTTGTGATTTCGGCGAGGGATTTGCTTTCTAAGAGCACAGAGCTGACTGTGAAGCTTGTACTTTTTCCCTGAGATCTGATGGCCTCCTTGCTTCAAGTTCAGCATAGCACTAGCCTGGTGAAGTTGCTGGGACTTGCATGCTCTTAAGCGTTTTGATACCTCTGAGCTTAGCTTATATAGTTTAAACCATTTTTACTGCCTGTAACATTTCAAATACTCTGTTCTGTCCTAATGGCAAATTTCCTTTGTGCATATTTCTTGCTTATTTAAAGGCCATTGACTCTTCTGCTTAAAATACATGTACATATTTATTTAGTTACTAGATAAAGCAACTGGATCCTGTCTTGCTGCTAATGATTTTTCTTGGCTAAATATAGGCTATTTTGATTAAGATCATGGAATCTCAATGTATTTTGTTTGAAAATGTATGCCTCTGGCTTGTGACTTTCTGTGTGATTTACCATATAAAAGCTTGGCCCCAGTGGAGGGTGTTTCTCCTAGTCCATTGCTGCACCGAAATCTCTTCTTGTTCCTCCTGTTTCTCCTTTTATCCTGGTAAGAACAGGAGCTTCATCAAGAAGAACAGCAAGAAACATGAACCAGATGGCAGGAAGGAAGTAGGGAAGTGCTGGGCATGACAGCAAAACTCTCCATCTCTCCACTTGCTCCACAGAGTCCTGTGTTGGCCAAGAATGGTCTTGGCGAATAAGCTGCCTGCAGAGCTTATTCTTAGGCTATCTTAGGCTATTAAATTTTACATGACATCTTTGTCATGCCTGGCCCTTCCTTTGACCTCTCTGTATTCCTACTTCCTTCTCTAGGTGCTGATTCCACCACTGGCCACAGGTGCAGACTGTGGGGCAGCACCTCTGACTGTACATTTGCACAAATCCAGCCAGGAAGCCATGCAGGAAAGCAAGCAAGTAAAGGTGACTGATGCCTCCCAGGTGAGAATGGACCTGCACAGAGGCCAGTTGGCTTCTGCAGCAGGGCTGGTTGCATCCTGCCAGCTCTGAGCATGGGCAATGGGAACAGAAATATCTCTTTGCAGATGTCCCTCTGGATCTTCTCTGAATTGCTGAGCATGGATGGGAGACAGTGACCTGCAAACACCTCCTTGCACCCAAGATTCTTCTCAAAGCTGGCTTTTTCAAACTGTGAGACTCCCATGAAACCTGGCCCTGCTCCAAGGTTCACGCAAGCGGTGGTGGGGCGTGAGGAGGAGGGAAGTACAGAGCAATCCATAACCTTTGTAGCACTCTCAAGAGCAGCTGTCTGGCAAATGTCAAGCACTGTCTAGGGCTATTTTGGGCACTTTATTTTTATTAAGGATGCTTTGAATTGGGGGAAGGGCATGGAGGGGGTTTTTTCACTGCCATCATCTTAAAGAATAAAGTTCCAGGGAGGAAAATTCAAGGACACTTCTCAGTCATGCGGCTGAAGTCGAGCTGCTTTGGGGTGTTCCTGGAGGCTCTCAGGCCGAAGGAAACCAGAAGTGCGCCTCAGCTTGTCTCTCAACTGAGATCTCCAGAAGCCTTCAGGAGCTGGTATAGGGACATGGAGGTGGCTCATGCCATGGACACAGCCTTGGCATGGGTGACTAGTGCTCTGTGCTGTCTAGCTTCTGAGGAGGACTCTCCTGCTGTACTTGGAGTTACGGCCCCTGTGCCCTGGCTATACAAGAACTCACTGCACACTTGAAAAGCTGCTTAGCAGCCTGTGAAGCATGTACTTAGCCTATCAGCTGCAGCCTTGGCCTGTTTAGTAACACAGCCTTTTAACGTCCTCCTGAACAGTCTCATAAATGCAGTCTTAATTCTGAACGTTTTCTTTAGCTTTCCCATGGGTCCAATCCTTCAAGCCCCAAGAGCCCTCAGACTCCTTTGCTTTCGACAGAGCCAAGACCCAGAGCCAAGATATTACACATGGAAAAGCACAGTATCTAATGATCCTTGTGTGAAAGATTATACAGAATGTAATTGGAACATCTAACATGAAAAAGCTCCTGGTGAAAGAAGAAGTCTTCTTCCAAGAGTAGAAACAGTTGCAAAAAATCTCTGTGTTTGTCTTTTCAAAGTTCTCTTCTGATGAGCCTGGAAAATGAAGCAGTCTTCATTTTTACTGTTTAGAGGTTTTTTTCCCCCACATGCACCTCCTTATCAGAGAAAAAAAGTAATGTAGCAGTAGGAGAAGACAACCTCTCAACACTTTTTGCTGTACACACAAAAATGTAAACAAGAAAAATTGTTCTCCATGATTAACTAATGCTTTGTAGGCTCATAGTTCTTATCACCGTTCAGTTAACACTGTGGACTGGCTAAAATCTTTTAATGAAGTGGAAACTAACCTCTAGCTCAGGAGCTGTGCCTGGGGTGCAAAGCATTTGAGTGCAGCTTGCCACAGTCCAGTGCTAATACTGGTTGGGTTTTTAGCTTGGGACTGACAGTTCATGCTCTGATCCCCAAATATTCCTCAACTAACTGACAGCAGACTACTTGCCTGGCTTGTGTGGCTGTTTCTCTGCAAGTACAACATTTTAAGTATATCACAAGAAGCCTAGAATTACAGAAATAAGGCAGCTGTTGCCCATCATGATAGAGCACATTGGCGTGTTTTAGACTGGTTGGGCCTGATCCATCCCAGAGGGTTTAAAACTGCCTACTGGGATTTTGGATCCTTCAATGGTTATCTGTGAGAGCTCCCAGAAGATGAAGAAGTATCCCAAGACTGGCAAACATAGTGCATATCTTGTTGAACAAAAAGGAGAAGTGGGGAGTTACAGACCAGCCATCATAGTTCCAGGCCCATAAAAATGCTGGAGTGAATAATCCATCACAGTGTTGCAAGCATCTGGAAGTCAGCACAGAGATGAGTAGTATCTGACATGGATTTGTCAAGAATGAAACATGTCAGGCCAATTTAATTTCCTTCAGCAGCAGGGTACAAGTCTGCAGGCAAAGAAGTAGCAGTAGATGCGGGACACAAAATGCAGATGACTCTGGACACTCTCGCATGACATTCTCATAAATAGGTTTGGGAATGTGGTCCCGGCAAAGTGCTGTAAGATGGGTATTAAGTGAGTTGGGTAACTGCTTTGAGAGAACAGCTTTCAATGGCTCACTGTCATGATGGAAAGCTGCTATTGAATATTTCCATTAATGGCTAGCATGATGAAACAGAGAGCATATTTATTACATTTGCATGCCATGCAATGCTGGGGCTGCAGACAGAAAAAGGATTGTGACAACTTGGAGAAAGAGTACGAAAATCAGCGAGGAGTAGATGGCAACACACTGATCTGGGTACCACTGGCAGCCCAAATACTGGGTGGAGAGCATGCAACAGCATGCCAAAAGACCTGATAAGGTCCTACAGTGAGGAGAAAGGGCCTGTCCTCCAGACCTTTTCATCTGGACTTGGTAGTGGCCCTGAAGAAAACACTGTGGCCTCTCAGTGTGCAATGCAGAGAAACATCTTTCAGGCACTGAGTGATCCTAAGAAGCAGAGTTTGCCTTTTGTGCATGCTGTAGCCTTACATGCTGCCCTGCCCTCCTGCCTCCCCTCATACAAGATATGTTTCCATGTGTTGTTATGGGCCCATGCTACGTTTGACCCCACGTGGCCAGACATCTGTGACAATTATCAATGGATAGCTACTGCATTTTTGCTTAAGTGGACTGGATTAGCTGTGCTTGGCCAAAACTTTGGCATGCACAACATGGCACACAATTTATGGATTTTTAATTCACAGCACTGTGGCCTGAGTGATTTCTGTATTAAATTTGCTTGGTTTAACAGCATAAGCTGTCAGCACCAGTCGCATGGCCTCTGTTACAAATGGCAGCGGAGGCAGGATATATAACTTCATTAACCTAAAACCTACTGCACCAGTTACAGAAAGCTTGTCCCACTACAGCAAGAGAAGGCTTGCTTATAAGCAAAAAACTGGAACCCACTTACAATAAGCTGCTTTCTGCAAATGATATTGCTACCATGGCAAGGTAGTGCTTAAGATTAGCTACCATAAGTCATTGCACAAAATGTAATGAAAGCAAAGACATCTTCTGTGAGCCCCTGTCTGTAATGGGAACAAGATGCCCAAGGAAGACAAGGCGAGTGTGGAAAGCCAAGTGCCCCAAGGCTGGGAACATGCAGGCGCCTCTGCCCAGCTCTGGCAGTGGCATTTTTTACCCACAAAAACTCTTAACAAAAACAGAAAACACTTAATTTTTGTCCATGTCAGTCTGCAGAACGAGCGAAGAAACAAACCTCCCAGATGCTGTTTTTCCCATGCTCCAACAAGAATGTAAACCTTTTAAAGAAAACCCAAACTTTTTAGCGAAGAGGGGGGGAAAAAACCCAACAAGAAACAGCCCCGCTACCTCAAACCGTTAATTTGTTGTAAAAAGCAGCAACCCCCAGATTAAACAACCAAGGGAGGAGCGAGGAGGCACCGAGCCGGGCTCCCGCTGCAGGGCGGCCGCCAGCCCCGCGCCGGCGGTGCAGAGCGGGGGCGGCCGCTGCGCCGGCCGGGGCCGGGGCCGGGGGCCGGGGGCCGCGGCGAGGGCGGGCGGGGGCAGGCGGCGGCGGCCCCCGGGGGCGCGCCGGGGCCGCGCTCGTGGCTGCGAGCCGCCGCCGCGGCTCTGCGCTGCGCGGCGCGGCGCCCGGGGCGCGCGTGCTGCGCGCAGCCCGCTCCGCGCACCGCTCCGCGCACCGCCGCCGGCTCCCGTAAAGCTCCTGGCGGTGCAGGGCCCCGCCGCTCCGTTCCCACGCCGATGAGGATCCGCGCAGCCTGATGCGCTCCGCATCGCCGATAAAACGCGGCGCGGCCGCCGCCGCCGCTTCTCCCCCCCGCTCTGCGGCCGGCGGCAGCGAGAGGGCAGCGCGCAGCTCCGGCTCCGCCCGCAGACGCGCGTGGGGCCCCACGGCGGGAGGCCGCTGCCTCCTCTCCCCCGCCGTGAGGCCGTTTCCACACGCTGTGACCGCGCTGTGGGGCCGAGGTTTCCTCCGCGCCAGCCCTGGGCGGATGCTGCCAGGCATGGTGCGCTTCAAGGCCGTGTGGGCTCAAGTGAGCTGTGTCTCTTAAAAATAACACCCTCAAAATTCAGTGGGCTACGTGGCTGGGAAACCAAAGCAGAAACACTCAGATGAGGAACCAAAACCATACAGCATCGTAGGCTGGAAAGCAGGAGCCTGATCCTGCCTTCGCTGGAGTTAACAGGAATGTGGGCAGTGGCAGTAACAGGAAAAGGATCAGTCCCCCAAGTACTGCTGGGGCTGGAAATATTCAGTTTACTGTGGGTTTTGTGGGGGATGGTTTTATTGCTCGTTTTACCTCCAGCATGCTCTGGAGGAGGTGCTGGGAACCAAAACACTTAAAAGCCGCTCTGGATGAAACCTCAAACCACACAAATCGCACTTGGTCTGAGGTTTTCTTGCAAACTTGAAGTGCAGCCTAGTTCCTCAAAGGAGCCTTGAATCTCTGAATGAATTTCTGTTTCAGTTTGTGGTTTGCAAGTGAAATGTAGCTGCTTCTCCCTGCCGTCCTCTCCCCTCTTGTAGACTCCACGTTCCTGCCAATTCCCACCCCAAACTGGGTGGAAGGGCACTGTTTGAAGGGAGCCTTGTTTTGGTTGCTGTGATTGAGCCCAGGGTGGCTGCAGGTCTGCATGGGTGCAAGAGAAGCTGCACGGTCAAGTCATGCACCCCCGGAGCATGCTCTTTCCAACCCACGGTCCTTCACGGACGGCTCAGGCTGGACCGAAGACTGACATGGGCTGTGGCACAGGCTGGATCGGGCTGTAATGCAGCTAAGCAGCGCTGAGCGCAGAGGGAGCGTTCCCTGCACCAGTGCACGCCGAAATCTGAAGCGTGTCGAGGAGCCCAGGCGGTTTGGGGTGACTGCTGCAAAGCCGAGCCTGTTGGCACCAACTAAACAGTGGAGCATGTTCTTTAATTTTTTTAGAGTGTCAGAATTTATGGAGCACTGGCAACACATGAAAAGCAAATTCAGTCATTTACAGTAAAATCAAAGAGAGCAGAACAATGAATGTGAAGTAAGGTTAAAACACCTTGTTACAGGCACAAATTGTTCAGCTGACATGAAAATAATGGAATTTATGTCCCTGCAAGTTTGAGCCAAATTATGTGCAGTGACATTTATCTGATTGTGAGCTCCTGGAGAGGTGTTCAGCATCGCTGCCAGAGATGTCTGGCCTGGGACCCAGCGCGGGAACCTCCGTTTGCCCGTGGCCCAATCCTGCCCCCGCCGTCCCCGATGGCGGCGTGCAGTTTTAAGCCTCCGAAAGACAAGGAGCTATTCGGGAGTTTTTCTTGGGGCCAGGCAGCAGCCAAGTAACCACCGCAAGCGACCCGTGGGAGGCGGCACCACGGGAGCGCGGGGGATGGCTTGCAAAGGGAGGGCTGCCCTGCAGAGCCATGGTCTCCGGATCAGGCCACTCCTGACCGCCTGCCACCCGCTCCTGCCTTCCCGCGGTTCACGTGGGCGCCCGTGGTGGCGGGCAGCAGGGCTCCTCAGCTGTGCGCTTCTTGGGGCAGCAGAGACGGTTTCTGTGTGGTCTGTGACGGACTCGCCCCAGCTGTAAAATGCTAACGTGTTACTGTTCCTGGCCCACGTCCAGGAGATGCTGCTTGCTCTTTAATTAATTCAAGGTGCCCCGTAACCCGAGAGCCAAGTGCCAGATGCGAACTGTGATCCCCCCTTCCCGCCACCCCGCCGCTCGCTCGTCCCTGCAAGCCAGGATCGGCGGCTCTCAGTGCGGCTCGTGGCCCCCTCCCTGCTCCCGTCTCTTTTGGGGCAGTACGGCCTGTTTTGTTGCCTGCCCAACCCCAGGCAGGTTTTGTGCATCGCGCACCTGCCCCAAGCAAACCCCACGACCCTAAAAACCCACGGGCTCCTTCCACCTCCCCCGTTGCACGGGAGTTACCCGCTGCCATTGCACGCCCAGAGCTGCCGGGCGCCCCCACGGGACCTTGCTGCCCGCAGTGCCGCCGGCTCCGTCCCTCTCTCCCCGTCCTGGCCCTGGTCCCCGAGGCCGGATTCCTTCCCGCTCGCCGCGCGCTCGGCCCGGGGGCTTACAGGTCCCTGCGGGTGGGCACGTCTCCCGGGCTCCAGCCCGTCCGCCCCCGCCAGCCTCCCCCTCGGCCGTGCTTGTTTTGAAAATCTGTTGTGAGGCGCTCGATTGCTATGGCGACTGATTTTACAGACAAATAAATATTTGGCCCTTTTTACTCTTGCCTTATCAGTCTGTCCTTTCTCCCCCTCACCCCCGCATCCTTTCGGCCCCCTGCAGCTCTGCCCGGCGTGTTTATATCCCGGGGTCTCTGCTCCCGGCTCACCCCCCCTCCTCCCCATGCAGCACAGCACCTCTGCCCTTCGGCGTCCTGCATCACCCCTCAGCCTCCTCCTCCCACCGCTCGTCCCCTGCTCCCACCTTCCCGCGTCCCCGTGTTTTGGGGCAGCCCCTCGGCAGCTTATTTAATTCTTTGCGTGGGGCTGCGACCCCAGACGAATGGGGACGGGCCCCTGGGATCCTCCTGCCGTTTCGTCTCCTCATCTGCAGGCTGAAACGGAGGCACAAACGGGCTCAGATTAAAGGTTCTCCAGGGCTGAGCGTTGCCTCCTCGGTTCTAGTTCTGTTTCATCCTGCTTCTATTCGTGGCCCTGTGGCTGCCACATAACCAGCTTCTCCCCTTTTCTGCCTCTTTCCTGTGGAAATCACCCCGTTTTTTTGGCGTCGGGTTTGCTGTTGCGGCCCAGGCTGGGCTTGCTGAGGTTCCCGTTTCGTTTGGGTGCGTTTGGCCCTGGGGCAACACGTCTCCCTTGAGCTATAGCAGCTGGCAAGGCAAAACCATCTATTTGTGGCTTTTGAGCAGCTATTTCTTGATGTTCCTGTGACAGGCCAGCGTGTTTCATGCCTTCTCTTCCCTTCTTCCTTCCTTCCTTCCTCTCCCCTTTTTCAGTGGAAAAATGTCAAGTGTCACGGCAATGGGGGAAGCTCTTCCCTTCCTTCCTCTGGTCAGTCTGACTGTAACTGATGTTTCAGATTTGGCCCAAAGGCTCCTTTTCCTTGCTAAATGCCTAGACGAACATTTGACCATCTGCTTTTTATGCTGTGTCTTCATTTGGCCCTAGAGCCCTGAGTGGGACCTGCGGGCCGAGGGGGTCCGGGCAGAGTATCCCGCGGGGGGGCCTGGGATGAGCAGGACTCTGCACCTCCTGGGGAAGGAACGGGAGGGCTGGGAGAGCAAAGTGCGAGGCAGAGAAAAAAAAATAAAAATAAAAAAGCATGGATTCGGCATCAGCCGTCCGAGAAAGGAGCAGAAACGGGGCTGCAGGAGAGGGGAAGACGGAGGGTGCTTGGGGGTTTGGCCCGAAGGAGGAGCGCGGCCGGGCTCGAAGCCGCTGAGGGGCAGGCGGAGGCCGTGCGGGCTGGACGCCGCTGCGGAGCGGGGCTGCCGGGCCGGGGGGGGGATTCGGTGCTCCCGGCCCCGCGGCTCCCGGCGGCACAAAGGGCCTTTCTGCTGCCCGGAGCCCCGGCCCGCGGCTCGGCCCGCGGAGACAAAGTCCCTCTCTTCGAAAGCCTCCATGTGCGAACGTCCCAAACTTTCTTATTTTATTAAGGAGCCGGGGGGGGGGGGGGGGGGGGAGGACCCGAGCGAACCTCCTTCGTTAATAAATCCTAACAGCTGTGGAAAGTTTGAGGCAGCGAGAGCACCCAGACAGAAAATTAAAAAACTAATAAAGTCCTCAGTGTGGGGGCACTGGCATCGGGTCAGCTTTGCTTCTCTAGACACCTAATAAAGAGACATTCCAGGACACTAACTCATAAGGGAAATCTACGGGGGTCAAGGAGAACCGCCGAAAACTAACCATGGTAACTCCAGCACGCTGCAAAGGCAGGAGAAAAACAGCGAGGAGGTCTCCCCCCCCCGCCGTGTTTTAGGGCGAGGGGAGGCTGCGGCGCGGCGCAGAGCTGCCTGCCCCAAACGCCCCGGGCGACGGGTTCGGGGCGCCCCGGGAGCACCGGCCTTTTCCAAGGGGAAAGCGGGGCCGCGGAGCCGCTGCGGGGCCGCGGGCAGAGCACCGACAGCCGGACTCCGCGCCCCCAGTCTCCTCTCCTTTTCCTTCGACGCTTTAGCTCCCCTCCTCCCTTCCGTCAGCACGCAGTGGATTTCAGAACTGTTTAAAAGTTCCCACCTTCTTTGTACTGTTTGGATTTATAATTTTGCGGTGATACAGCGTAGCAACACTGGGGCTAAATTAGTCTATTAAAAAACATCTTGATTTAAGTTATAAGTCTAAATTTTTATGTTTCGATTTAGTATGGTCATTAATTGAGTTAAAATCTGAACTTTCTTCCTTAATATTTTATACTTGTTCCGACGTCCCCGGGACTCTGCGGCAGCTCTTCCCATTTTAGCAGATTCTGCCCCATCTGCGTCTATCTGCTGGAGCAGCAAGCGGGGGGAGCAGCAAGCGGCTCCTCTCTGGCTTAACCCCACCGCGAGGGCTGGGGCACCCTCGTTTGGCGGCGCTGGGGTGGCTCTGGGCAGGCGCCGGCTGCCGGGGGGGTCTCTGCCCCCGGGAGGAGGGCGGTGGTGCCGGGAGACCCGGCGGGGGAGCAGGGTGCACGTGGCCGTGCTAATGAGATGCACCGTGCGGCTCAGGCAGATTTGGGTCAGGATCCCAGCCGGCGGCAGGAAAGTAAATCATTTTGTACAGTTTGCTTCAGCGGGCTCTTTGCGGGGGGTGCCTTCTTAATGGCATGATGGCACCAATTACCTCATTAGGAAAGGGGTGCTGCTTTTTTTAATGGCAGATTTTGGAAATGGCTGAGTGTCCCATTAGCTGTGCCTGGGAGAGGCTGCCGGAGCCATGCAGCCCCAGCTCTGGGCCGGGGGGAGCTGCCCACGTCCAGCATCGGTGTGCAGGGCCGGAGAAGGCAGGTGGGCCGGGCAGGGGGATGCAAGGGAAGCTGGGCACAGTGGGCTGAGTGTCGTGTGGTCCAGGGTGCTGAGCACCGCACCAGCCTGGCAGCCACAACCTCCAGCCCAGGGAGATCTTCCACCACGGGCCAGGTCTGCGGGCACAGGAGAAGCTGCAAGCACAGGCCTTTCGCTGGGCAACAGGGAGACAGCACAGGCTGCAAGGCACGGAGGCAAGGACACGTGCTGGAGGGCTGGGTTAGTTTTGCAGTGCAGGAGAGGGAAGAAAAGGATGCCCAGGCATCCCTCCAGCCCCTCACACCCTGGGGACTTGCTGGCATCTCTCCCTCCTCTTCTCCAGCTTTCCAGGTGGAAAGAGCAAGGCAAGAAAGTAGCCTTGCCTTCACCGGGGAGGTCCTGCTCACGGCAAAATCCCAGCCTGGGAGTGCTCTTGGCAACTCTTTAAGACAGGTAAATGTGCAAAAGTGTCAAGAGCAGCTTTCCAGGAGCAGGAAGGGGTAGGATGAAGACAGAAGGCCCAGGCATGTGCTCAGCCCCCAGCGAGGAGGCCCAGGAGCCCTGCCATGGGAGCACGTGTCCCCAGGACAGGGCACAGCACCATGGGGAGCGGGACCAGCGGCAGGCACCTTCCAGCATGGGAGATGAATCAGCCTGCTGGGAGTGGGACAGATGGGGTGGATGTGCTGGACAGACTTGTCCTTAGTGGGGAATCCTGCCACCTCCCTCACCCCAGGAGCAGAAGGTCTTCTCCTCCGGTGCCTGGGAATGGCTCTGGGCGCTGTCAGCCTTTGGGGCCCTGAGGAAGAGTGCGGTGAGCCTGGCGGTTAAAGCAGAAGAGTGAAGCATGGCTTCCTGGACCCAGGTCCAGCAGCAAGAAGCAACCAGGACTCTCACCCTCACTTGGCCACAGTTTGCCGGTGCCTCTGGCCCGTGGCTTTGGAGCTGTGCCTTAGCTTGCCTCTCGGTAAATTTGCGGTGCTGTTCGCACTGCAGCATCGCTGGGGAGCGCCGATGCCACGGAGCGAGGCGGTGGCCAGGCAGCCCTGCCCTGCCCCGGGGATGCAGGGCTTCCCTTGCAGGCGGGTTGGGACCCTTCACTGGGGGCTCTGAGATCTCCTGGCGGAGTGTGCCAAGTATCGCTGCCCGCGTAGCTTCCTGAACGAGCCACCCCTCATCAGCGGGAGGGTGAGAAGTAATATGCAAATCGTATTAAAAAGAGGCTTGGAATCAGCTGGACTGAATATTTCAGCAGAAAATTGTGGGTTTCTTTGGCTTGCCAGAGCCCAACCTGGAGGGCAGTTTTACAGCCAGGTTATAAACCTTGAGAACAGAGGTTTATAACGGAAACATTGACATAACCTATAGCTGACAGAGCAACTGCTCCGCTCACATCGCGCTGACATTTTCGTCTCCGACGGCCCTGTCTCTCAGCGAGGAAGCGGTGCAGCTGGCGGGGCGTCCCCGGGGCTGGGGGCTGCCACGGACAGGCTGCCCCACGCCCCCGCCCCGCGCCGCCCCCGCTGCAGTGGCGTGCGTGGCCGCGGGCGAGAGGGGCTGGCTGGAGGGGGGGGGGGGGAAGAGCCCTCCGCTCCACAGTGACGGTCCTCTGCCACCGAAAAGCCGAAAGAAAAAGGCAGAGCAGTTCAGTTAGTTGTAAAAATTAATGAGTTCAGATACAGACTTGCTTTATTCCGGTCCAGCTGCGTAACCACGGCAATTGTGTCCGGCACACTAGACAGTTACATCAGCTCCACACCCCTGTACAATAAGACTCTGTTTGATCTCAGAAACAAGATCAGACTCCTGGGCTTTGCACATCCTGCTTCCTACATATGTAAAATCATTTTATTACCAGCCAGGAGAGTTCATCTAAGCCACTCTCGCTGTGCAGCTGATGTGGAGAGAACATGCCCCTGTCTGCACTTCTTTTGCCAGATGGAGATCTGCAAAGAGGCTTCAGAGCTGCTACTCCTCTGAGTTTGTTGTTTTTCTTTTAATTCATCATTGCGGGCTGGAAGCTCTGGGACAGGAGCTGAGTCTCCTCGTGTGCCTGGGCCGCCCTGGCGCAGTGGGAGGTGTGGACGGCCGGGCTCTCCTGCGTCTAAGTGGTAAATAAGCAGCAGCGTGTTTTTCCTTGGCTTTATCCCCCTTTGTTTCATCTGCCCAGGAGGCGAAGTTCCTTAGAAAAAATCTGCTCTGCCCTTCAAATGCTTCCTCAAATCCCCCTCGACTTGTTCGGTCTATGAGACATGGGGGAAGAGTCAGATATTTAGCATCTCTGCCAGTATTCAAGCACTCGCTTGGCCTTGCTTTACCCCCTGGCTGCTTTCTTGTAGCTCAGGTCTCTTATTTCTGTTAAATTCCCAGTGTACAGGTTGTGGGATAATTAAAATTTGCATAAAGCTCTTGGGGGCCTAACACAGGCCAAACACCCTGCCGTTCAGCGAGCATAAGGCCAGGGTGGGTGTATTCAGCTGCAGCGTGGGAAGGTGGTTCCAGCCTGTGCCGCTCGCGCTCTGTTTGGGACGGACCCCAGGCCTGGCATGGCACCTAACGGTGTGGGCACAGGCATCCCCTGTCTCTTGCATGCCTTGCTCAGTGCCCAGCCTCTCATACCACCTTTCATGGCCGGCTTTTCCCTGCTGCCCATCCACCAGCTTGGCACCTTGGGTGCAAAATTAAAAGTGGCTTCAAGTATGAGCAGGAATTTGGGCTGGCTGAAGTTGGTAGAAGCAGCTGCGTGCGACGAGCCTCTCCCAGGCAGCCCCGAGGACACCAGGCAGTGTGAAAGCCACCCTGCAGCCGAGCGGCCGGGCTGCGCTCCCGCGGGAACGCGTCAGGCAGCTGGACTCCGGTTCTGCACCAGCTCCAGGAGCGCTAACCTGCTGCAGCCACGCATGGCAAAGGAGGCTGCTGAGAGCCACAGATGCCAGAACAGATTACGTCTTCCCAGTCAAAGTACCCTGAAGACTTTCACTGGTTGATCCAGATGTCTCATGGAAGCAAGGCCACCGTCCTCCTGTGTGTGCGCAGTGCCACTTCACATCTCAGCCGTGCCTCTTGGGCCCAGCACTCAGATGGGGATATCTCCTCTCCTGCCTTGAGGGCTTCCCTCTAAATCCTCCTCTGAGGAAACTGAGGCTGATGCTTGTGCAATAAGAGCCGTTCGCAGGAGAGGAGGCCATGGGAAGCTCTGGCCAGCCAGGGCTCTCAGGGGACACCAGCGTGGACACCGATTGATTACATGCTCTTAGCAAGTGTATATTTAGCCCTCTGCTGCCAGGATAGTTACCAAACATTTGGCACGTGGAAATGACTTCCTATGGCCCGTTGCATTCCCTGGCTTTTTCATCAGCTTTCCAGGCGATTTTTTGCTGTGGATCTCTCCATCCTCTCTAGACTGTGGTTTTCGTAAGCACGTTTGACCTCCGCTCCAGCCCACGTGCATGTGTTTTCACAAGCAAAGCAAGCAAAGCAAAACAAAAATCCAGCCACCCCTCCAGCCGTCCTACCGCAAAGCCAAAGCGCCTTCCATTCGGACAGGATTTTCCTGTCGTGGGTTTGTAATTGCTCTGGGATGCCATTCCCCAGATTGCTCTGACAACCGGGATTTAAGGTCCAGCAAAGAGCAGAGCCGCCCAGGCTCCAAACCCTCCCAAGTTTACAGCCAGCATCATCCTCATCAATCATTTTTTTGTCAGATGGGGAACTTGAGCAACCCTAATCCAAATCAGAATATGGCAGGGAGGCCTTCACCGTCCCACCCTCGCCTGCTTGAAAGCTCTGCTCGAATAAACAAAACCTGAAAGGGCCAAGGCAGCTCAAAAGGAAACTGTAAACGCTCCCATCTGTGAGTCTTGGCTAATATCTCCTCCAGGAGGGAGGGTACGGAGGGGGGAGAGAAAACAAATTGAAGGGTCCTTTTTCTTGCACAGAAGGAAATACCATTGCATTCAAACGTTGCTACTGCTCCAAATTTCATTCCAGAGACCCGGCTCTTCCAAGGAGGAGCTTGTTACTGGAAACTGTGGCAGGAACCTTCAGGAGAGGTTGCCATTTGAAGGGATAATTAATAGAAAAACAGTGCTGAACATGTGCGAACTCAGGGTAGAAGAAATAGAACAGAAAATGAAACCAGATGATATTGGAAAAAGTCCTGTTCTATAGTAATAAACATGTTTTGCGTGAAAATGGAAAAACATCTCTGCATTTGAGAATCTGAACTTGTGTTTCTGTCTGTGATTCACAGTCACTGATAAGTTCAGCCCATCAGTTTGGAAACGGCCTTGTTTCTTGGAGCTCCTCTGCTTCTGGGTGTTGAGCTGGAGACCTGATTACTAACAGCGTAAGTCAGTGGCTGTTGGGGACCTCTGAAAAGTCACGTTCTTGGGGTCGAAGTGACAGCCAAGCACAAAATACCTCCATTTAGGCATCCTGCCTGAAAAAGTTGCATATGCCCAAGTTTAGAAAGTTAAGGTGGGATGCAGGCTCCCCTTGCCCTGTTCCCTTCCTTGAAGCCTGACCTTTTTTAGGACTTCCCTCTCTCGGGGTACCGAGTGGTCTGTTATCTGTGCCCCCCCTCCCTGCGCATTGCTGCCTTCGTGCAGGGGCAGGTTGGCTGAGCGTGGGATAAGACCTACCCCATTGTAATGGCAACCTCGGGAATGACAAAAGGGCTGGAAATCACAAAGGAGCTTTATCTCTCCAGGTTTCCAGCTAGCTCTCCAGGCTCAAAGACCAGGGATTGTTAGGGAGGGCACTTTGCATCTTCAAAGAGCAGTTGCAGGATCAGCCTGGTCCCCTGGAGACCTGAGCAACAGCAGCCTTGGGGGAGGTTGAAAGCCAGGTCTGGGCCTTGGAGCAGGAGTCCGCACGCGCCATGGACAGCTGGGCAGACGCCGGAGGATGCGCTTGTGAAGCACGCTATATATAACCAGCTGCCAATAATAAGCAATTGCGTCAGTTAATTTATACAGGGAATCAGCACTCTGCAAATAGATGCAGATGGCAAAATATTACAGCACTTATGATTAATGATTTGCCTTTAAACATGAGTTAATATTTAATTGCGATTTCAACTTTCAAGTATGCCAGCGAGAATTGGGGATAAATGTTTATATTAATGTTATCATGCCACAGATGGGGAGCTGAGGCAGGGAGAGGGGAAACAGCCTGTGGCTAAGGGCACCAGGCGAGGACATCAGCCCTGGAGATCGAGGCTCCGCTGCCCAGGCAAGGTGCAGTGGAAACACGGAGCTTGCCTGAGGCAAATGCGCCACCAGCTTTGGGAATTTTGCCTGTTCAGCCAAACAGGTTTCTGAGAAATTAAAGCGCCATGAGAAGCAGCAAGTCTGGCTCTGCACAAGGTGCTCGTGGCTCTCTCTGCTAGCAAGGGTGGTGGGAGAAAGTGAAGAGGACGAAAGCAAGGAAGTGTGGTCATGTCCGCACAGCCTGGCTCCCGTAACACCCTCGCGACGCCCAGGCAGCTCGTCTCGGCCAGTCCTGTCTCCAAAACGAGAACTGCGTCTTAGCCACTAGCCATTAGCTATTAGTGTTGTCTTGCATCTCTGAAAGGTTTGGAGGAGGCTGGACGGTTAAGCCAGTGTGAAGTCATACGTCTGGGAAGAAAGAGTGCAAAAGGTGGTACCTGCTGCAAAGATACCTGCTCTGAGCAGCAGCTCGGAGGGATTTGGCTCCAGCAGAGTGATGCTGTGGCTAAACACCACAGAGATCCCACGATGAGTACAAGAGAGCAGTCATGGGAAAGTCCTTTTCACCTTCTGATGCTCACACTGCAGAGTGCTGAAAAGAATTAAAAAAATTATCCAAAAGCAGAAATGAGTGTTCTGGAGTGAGACTTGCTGAGCTCAACCTTTTTTTTGTGTAACCCTTGAAAATGAGCATTTGATTACACAGCTAAGTAGCATGATAGAAAGAAGAGACGAAAGGAATACTGAATTTAGCAGAGAAAAATATAACAAGACTCAAAACCTTAGGAATCGAGGTACATTTAAAGAGGAAATCAGATATCTGGCTTTAACAGGTCAGGTTGGAAACCACTGTAACAAGTCAGAAAAAGGAGAGAGAGGTTCTCAGTCCCAGGAGAGATGCTTTCCTGGCTCTTCCTGGACTCAGTTCGGACCTTTCTTTGCAAAACCTGGTGGCCTCTGAAACATCCCCTGGTTAAGCCCAACCAGCTGTAAGCAACACAAACTCCTAGGCCAAGTGCTCTGCTGCTAGAGAGAAAATAAAGAAGAAAAGCGGCCAGGAGCGTTGTGTCCTGCCGGGTGCCAAGCTGCAGCGGGGAAGAGGAGCCCGGGGCGGCGCTGGGCAGCCTGGGGCGTGCAGGAGCATGCAGGGGGCACGGGGGTGTGGGGCAGCGCGGGTCCCCTGCCGCCCGCATGGCCTCCTCTGCTAATCCCCGGGATTAGCTCTCGCCGGACCGGCTTGGTGGCGCAGCGGGGTGGGGGGGGGGATCGCACTCAGTGACCGCAGGGGACCTGGCTCTGCTCCCAGCGCCGGTGGAGGCGGCGAGCGCGGCGGGACCGCGACGCCCACCCGGTGTGTGGTCCTCAGCGCTGGCCAGGGGAGCGGGGAGCCTCGTGGGGACGCTGCGGGCACCCGTGCCACCGCTCCCTCGCAAACCGAGCCCCAGCCCCCCGCGGCACCCCAGCCCCCCGCGGCGGCGCGTTTCTCGTTGCCTTTTTCCCCTCCTTTTTAAAAAAGGCAGGACGAACGTGCAGAAGCGCCGGTTCGGCTTTCAGCCCCCTGTCTGCTGCCCGGGTGCTCCGGCGCGGAGGGCTGGGCGCCTGCAGGACGGGGCCCCCAGAACTGCTGGAAGGGTCAGCACAGGTGACCGTCTCCCTGCTCCACACCGTGCCCATGGGATGGAAACAGAAGCACCGGGAAGGGACTGGGTTAGGACAGGGAGCGCCTGGGGCGGCCGGTCCAGCCAGAGCCGGGGCTCCCAGCGCTGCTGCCGCCCGCCGCGCAGGTTGTGAGGGGCCAATTTAGCGACCCCTGCGCTTTGCTGGACTCGATGCGTGTTTGAAATCATTTGTTACGGAACCATTTTGAGTGTTTTTTTTCTTTTTGGTTGCATTTCTTTTTATTTGGACGGAGCTCTTTGTATCGGGAATCTACCCGCTTGCAGGTCCGAGGTGGAGCGTCCGTCTTTGATGGAGGGTGGCAAAATCTGCACGGGCACTTGCAGCCACCAAGGGGTTACCGAGAAAGGGGACTAAGGAGCCACCAGGCAGCCGGTGCGTGAGGATGTCCCCAGGCACATCATTTCTGAAGGTCTACACCTTGTGAGTCAGGTATAAGAGAGCTACAGAATAAGCTAGGTTTAAGCAAGTCCATTTTACCTCTAAAAATGCGTGCATCAGCAAAGCTTCCTGCGGAAATAAAGGAAACCTTGTTCTTTCCTTGAGTTTTTAAGATAAACTCATGTAGGAATCTAGCTCAGAAAGATTTTGCAGAAACTCTGAATTTACCTCTGGACAGAGACTACATGTGGAAAAGTGGAATTTGAAAGAAAAACAACTGGAAGGCTGGAAACAGCCAAGCCTGGCTGATGATGGTATCAGTCATGTGCTGTTCTCACTCCCCTATTAGCAGTCAACCCCCTTTGCCTGTGGAGTAGGGAGTAAGAATTTAACTTAGACAAGCCAACTTTGGAGGAAATTTAGATATTGTCCATTAAGTAAATGTTCTCAGATGTGCAATAATGAACATCATTAATACAGTTTTAATGGGTGCACTTAATCAAAATACGCTTCAAATATACCCTAAGTGTAACTAGAGTGAGCAGGGGAAACTGGTGAAATTTCATAATTGTATTATTTCATGACATGAAGTCCAAAATAAAATTCTACCTGGCTACTTCTTCCTCCTAACACAAATTTTCAGGGTGCACATATATAGATGTATAAAACTTGACTAGATGCTATATTTTTCTCTTAAAGTTACACATATTTATTTTGATACATATCTGGCAATATAGCACCTGTAATATTAATAAATACAGACATCCCTTTCAAATACACTTTTATACCTACTGTACTTTTTTATTTTGAGATAATAAATCACATGCATAAACCTTATTAATCATTTAAACAGCCCCTTAAAGTGCCGCTGAAAAGATTTTCCAATTCAAACACCTTTTAAGACGCAATGACATCATGTCTGTCGGGACATTGTTACGTACTGAAGATTGTGAGACATTTTCCTCCCATAAAGTTGCTCTAATAAAGGTTTGTCATTGTAGTCATTAAACTCATGTTTTCTCCTCTTAGCATCTTCCTTTCTCTGGAACTACCCATCATCAGGAAGAAAGAAAACAGGCCAGAGTGAAAACCCTGGGATCTGATCAGGAAATCTGCACCTAGACAAAACACCACTGATTGCAATGGGAGTTACCTACAAATCCTTCTTTTGGAAACTTTTGGGGTAGTTGGCCTCTCCTGAGTTGGCAGAACAAGGATGGAAAGAGAGAGGAGGAAAGGATTCCACGTTGTACCTGGAACTGGAGAAAAACTAAGCAAATGGTGTTGTTTTATGGCACTGAGGAAATGGTCCTCCTCACTGGAAGTCTTCCCTTGGGCGTCTCCTGACCGCTGGGAAGGTACGGGCTCAGCAGGCAGCTTCAGCAGAGGCTCTGCTGGACATGGACGAAGCTGTGCCAGGCTAAGCTAGCATAAAGTAGATGTAGTGCTAGCGCATTCCTGGTTTTGCTCCTACTCGCCCTAAAAACTAAGCTGTGGCCAACGCAAAAAGGAGAGCACATACTCATCACTGATTGAACAATTAACCTATTAAGTAACTCAGTTAATAAATTCAGATTTTACCCTAATACATTTCTAATGACCTTGTCTAATAAATTCAAAGCAATCTGGGAAGAATGTGTATTGCTATATTTTAAAGGCAAAAGTGATTTATGTTTGCTGAGAGGGCAATGACAGCCGCACGTGATTTATTATTATCAATCACTGTATCTTTCATCTCTTTAATTATTTTCTCTGCAGGTAGCTTCAAAGGTGCTCTTGAAGGCTGAATGGTGGGCATTTTTCAAATTCAGATAGATTTAGATTTGAACTATTGTTTTTTCCTTCCTATCTGTGGCTTCAAATATTCATGATGGAAACTGCATTTTGGCTTGCTTGGGTTGGACTTAATGCTAGAAATGATTTTGCGTGCTTGATATCTTATTGGAGCCAAAAGCCTAAAACCTCTGTGATTTTTATCCACTAGTGATGCAGTATTTTCCAGTGAGAAAAAAACCAGCAAGAACTAACTACCAGAATCCACTGTAATTATAAAAAGATTTGACTTTTGCTGTCAGCCTACAGGCAGAAGTTTTGGGAGCAAGTCCGAAGGCTGCTCTGACTTCCTTGGGCAAGCAGGGAGCATTGACCAGGCAGCTGAAAGGGAGGACAACCCAACACCACAGGGCCTGAGGCCAGGCCAGGAGCAGCACAATTACCCGAGGAAATTCATCTGGTTTCCAAGGGGAGAGAGTGGTGGGAATGGCCACCTGGAGACACTCTGTTTACCCTGGGAGCTGGGGGATTTCCAGAGGAGCAGAGGAGAGTTCAGCGCTTACATCCCAGAGACACAAGCGAGCTGAATTAGTCACTCTTCTAAGTCCTTTGGAAAATTCAGCTTAAAGCAACAGGGGGATGCTAGTATTTATATCCACTCTCTCTTACATGCATATTTCTCAGAGCTCCCTAAGATTTGAGAAAATCAGATTTAATCTTTGCCTGACTTCTAGTTCCTAGCCAAGGCTCAAACTGTGGGAATTTTTTCCACTAATGCTGTCTTCCAGCTATTTCCAGGTAGTCCTCAAAAGAAGCCTGGCTGGGATTCAGGCAGGAAAGACCATTTCTACAAGATTTCCTGTCTGGTTTTACAAGGCCAGGCAGTCTGGCAAAATCCCAAGGAACCATCCAAAATCTCAGTAAGCGTCAATGCAAGTAACGGCACGTCAGGAGCTGCAGGACAGCCCACAGCTTGGCCCTTGCGGGGCCCAACCTACCTGCTTGGACACAGCCTCGGCACCCATGGGAGGCATTGGGGCAGGACCAGCCCCAGCCTGTGGGGCTGGAAGGAGGTTTAATTCCTGAAGTTCTGCCCAGCAGTGTCCCAAGGCTGTGCTCATAGACGCTGGCTGCTGTGGCAGAGTCCTGGCCTCCAGGTCTTGCTTGGTCAAAGTGCTCTACACTAAGTAAAACGCCCTGCAAGAAATCAGTAGCTTCCAGCGGGTTTCTTCTTCCTCAAATCTCTTCATTTCTCACTCTGCTCAAGCATGCATCTTCTCAAATAACATGTCTCATTTTGATTTTCTACAGTCAAAGGAAACTCTTAGCAGCATTATTTGGGGTCAGGTTTTCATGACTGAGACCTAGTCATGCAAACAAGGATTTATTTTTTTCTTACCAAAACAACATTAAGGAGAAAATTCTTTCCCATGACTAAAGCTGGGTAGGAATTTTGCAACAGAATGTCAAAGCAGAAACTTTCAGGGAAAGGATCAGTTTTGGTGCAATTTTAAATGTATTTTATTAGTTTTTAAAAAGGGAAAATGGATAATTCTGTTTTTTAATGTTTTTCACGCAAACATGAATATAATTAAAAAATACCAAGAAAAAATCAAACGATTTGAAACTTCATTTAAGTTAAACTTTTGTTTTGAAAATAATAGGTTGAAATTTTTAGCTTTGCAAAAAAAAAAAAAGCAAGGAAATCATCATCAAGATTTCATCTTTTAATCACATGCAGGCCAGGAGAGATTTCAGCTTTCAAAATCTTGAAATCTTTGCAGAGCAGAGCAATTGCTCCTCCTCCATTAAGGCGCCCTTCTTAGCTAAAAATATGGTTGTTTTTTAACATTTCCTTCTGAATACCTTACTTTCATAAGTTCAGGTCTTTGGGACAGACTGCTTCAGAACAGGAAACACAGCGTTGTTTTGAGATTTCTTGGACACCACCATCATTGTAAATTATAACAATTCCTGAAAGTATTTCTGCTGATACGTGTAGAAACGTTTCACTCAAAATGTCTTAAACACTCTAAAGCACTTATCTTGATCCAATTTGCTTTCAGCAGAAACAACACAGGTGAGCAGAGTACACTGCCAGCAGCACTCATCTGGTCCAGCCCCTGATCTGCAGCAGCTGTGGACACTGGGAGAGAGCATGGAGGAGCAGGGCCGCTGAACCAGGCTCCTATCCCTTCAGCACCCCTTTGAGCACCGTGGGAGTTCCCAGGGGCTTTCTGAGCCAGAGATCATCTCAGTGTCTTTGAATTTAATGGCTCTTAGTGGATCTTCTGCTCGCCTGTTCTCCAGCTGATGAGCAGAAATGGGCTGAAGCTTTAGCAAGAGAAGGGCCCTGGTTCTCACTGTGAGCTGGGACCAGTGTCAGCACCAGCTGGGATTGTTTTTGACATCATTTGGCTTATATGCTGATTTTCATCATGGATGAAGCTAGGTGCTTTCTACGACTTACACACAGAAGTCACACACTGTTATTCCAAGCCTGTCAAAGTTCAGCTGTTCCATGCCAAATGTCTCAGAGCTCTGGGGCTATTCAAAGGTAGGAGTCCTGTGGCCCTGTTGAACTGGAGCATCCCTGTGTCAGTGCAGAGCTGTAATGAACAACACTTAGGAAAGAAACTGGAGACACATATCCTTGTAGAAGGGGATAGTTAGTTGAGCAGAACATCATCACCCACCCCTGGACCAAGATGCTCTAGTGCTAAGATCTTTCTTTTACCTTTTATTTGAAAGGCAGTAATATCCAGGTTTACAGCATCCCTTAACAGGGCTTGGCCATAGATCAGTGTAACCATCAATGCTGCCATGTTCTAAAGTCTGTTTTTACCCTTGCAGCTCATGTAAAATGATGGGAATGCAAACTGAGGGTTCCTCTTTTTCTGAGCTACAGTGAAGAGCAAGGACCACACCACACAACTCAAGACCACTGCTCCTTTCATTCTCAGTAGCTCAGGGCATACTGAAAGCGTTAATACAATCTTTTACTACTACCAGCAGAGCTTTGAACAATTTAGTAGTCAAGTTTAGAAGAGCGAAGAATATTATTTTTATTAGTTTATGCAATTAAATTATTGTCAGTGAGGGTAGCAGAGCAAGAGCAAACTGCAGGAAACTCTAATCATCCAGAAAGCAATACCAAAGCTGAACTATCCATCTGACTGTCCAAATAAAATGCAACAACAATGGAAATGGAAATCATTAAAATAAAATAGACATTACTTTACCCTTGTTCGCCTAACCTTGGTTGCTTGTCCATTGAAACCTTCCATTTGTGGGCTCAGACGTTAACAGATGAGTTATTAACTAGCCATGGCTAATTATAGATAGCTGCATCACCTACTTAAAAAGAAGGCATTGTCAAGGCCATTTGGGGCCAAAGTTGAGGTCTTGCGAAGTTAATCTTATTGTAAAAATCACTCAATAGAAAATATGTTTTTTTCCCCTTCAACTTCCACTGAAAATCGATTTTATGGGAATTTAAACACTTTCCTAAAGTGTTTGCAAAGCAACCATCAAAGCATAGCCTAAGTAAAACAAGTTAGTCGTTCTTCATTATCTGAGCTGGCACTAAGCAGTGTGTATCGGTGAGAAGGAAATCATTAAAACTTTAGACTTTCTCTCATTTAGATGATATACAATATTGTTAATGAACACCGGTAAAGGCATTCACCTTCCACAGCTGTGTGATTTTTCACTTAGTACTGCGCTTTTAATCTTCCCACAGACTCAAAGAATTGTTACCCACGAAAGGAAGTGAGACTCACCTCACTGAGAAGATTTAGTTTGCTAATGCAATTTGATGAGACGGAAACGCAGCCTGGGGGAATTAAAGGAATAATATGATAAACATCTACCCACACAAGAATGGGCTTCATGGGCTGGTGGCATGTCTAGCATCATGTCTCAGGCCACAGCAGAGCTCAGAGTCTGCCTCAAAATGCTCGACAGAGAGGGCAGAGCAAGATTTGAACAGCCCGAGTGAGGTGAGCAGGCTAATTTGGGGCTGGTGTAAATCAGCATTGGGCCCTGAGCCCATCCTGACTTAGCAGTGAGGACCTGGACCGCTCCAGAAAAACTTGGGATGAAGACATACGTGACATTAGCTATGGCTTTTTAATTAGATGTAGAAAACAAATCTGTTTCTCCCCAGGCAGCTGCAGCTCCAGCCTGCATGTTACTTATTAGCTCAAATTATTATTATTATAAAAAACACTTGGCTTTCTTGTTCCAAAAGTAAAAAGGGGATTAGCGGGGTCTCTCAGACGTCTTTCCTCAGACTAACCTCCCAATATCTCAGACAAAGGCTCAGCTAGAACAGAGGCTTTCTCAGTCCAAGGACAAAACAGACCCCAAACGGCTGCAATCGAAAGTCAAAGGCAATACTTGACACACCACTCAAGCTTGTTTGCTGACTTTTCCTAATGCATACAATAAAGTTCAGCCCAAATATGCCGCTGCTGCCAATTACCCTGGGCAACGGTCAGACCTCAGAGCGGGGAAATCAATGGAGGTGCAAGGGCAAGCTCTGTTCCCAAACCTCAGCGTACGTGGAAGACCACAAAGGCGAGGAGAAGAGCAGGAAGGATTAGGGACCGCAGCACAAAACGCGCTGCGGCGGCTCTGCGCAGTGCGGCCCCCCTCGGCCCAAAGTCTCCATCAGGAGACCTGGGGAAAAGTGGGTGACTTGTCTTTGGAACAAGGAGGCTCAGGAAGGTCTTGATGAAGCTCAGTCTTCAGCAGCTCGGGGTGAGGGGACCAGGGCTGGCTGAGAGACCAAAGTCTGCTTTCCCCCATGGGTGGCAAGGTGCTGGGCTGCACGGGAGGGGACGAACTAGGGCTGACGCTGGCGCAGTTGATTAAAAACTATGTGATTGGCAAATTCAGGCTGTCTGTGACTTGGTAAGTAGTGACCACGAGCCACGGCTTTGGTGCGAAGAGCTGTCTTTATCATTCAAGTATTATCCTGGTAAGTAAGCGAATTACACCGCATGCATCCCTGTTCCTGCCAGCTCTCTGCACAGACTGAAGATTTTCCCAGTTTTGCAGGCTGAAATACGGAAATAAATGGAATTTGGTTATTTGTATGGAAATGCCCCTTTTGGCTGCACAACAGTTGGCATTTTCAGTCACGCCAATGCGCTGCAGGTAGCTTGGTGCCTTAACAAACACAGCCCTGTAGGTAGCAACACCTCTCTGGACAAAGCCTAAGTTTGGAAAACAGCTGAGCCTTGGCCACCTTAGTTTCATCTCCAGTTCTTCAGTGCTCAGAGGGAAAAGCTGTGCCTCCCAAACAGTTCTCTGGAAATCAAAGGGCCGCGGCAGTTTCCTTCGAAAAGATTTTGAGAAGCGTGATGGTCGGCCACTCCCCTTCTGGACTTCACGGCCCTGTGTGGTGTGTAATGGTCCAGAGAAAATCGATTGGACACTGCATTTTAGAGATAAGGGTTGGGATTTTATTCTGAATAACCTGGTAACCCCAATCAATCTCTGTCCCCAAACCTTCTGAAGGTTTGGTACTCTAGTCCGCAATTAAGCCTTAATGACCAAGAATTGCAGCAGATGTTTCAGTGAAAACACCTTTATTAACTACTTATTTTTAATGCATATCAGGAGATACCAGCCAATGCATTTAAAGGCAGACGATAGCTTGCTGCTTAGCTGGTATATTGTCCCATTAAGTTTTAGAAGTATTTTTCTCCTGCATTTTAAGTTTTACATTTTTAAGCTGATAAAATAAATTATGATATCTCCCAGGCTTTCTCATGATTGTTGCTTTGTAAAAAGAACTTAAACCAAGCAGCTGCACCTGTGCACTGTAAAGAAAAAAGTGTTTTAGATGTGAAAACTGCGTCTGACTACATGCTCAAATGAAAGGGGGTAGGGGGTATGCTAAAAACGCGGGCTAGGGGCAGCAGCTGAGAGAAAAGAGGAGGTTCACTCCTCTGCGGTGGATGAAGCAGTTTCCTAACTCTCCTCTTTGCTAGCTTTACCATAGCATAGCATTATTTTTAGAAAATCTTGAAAGAAAGAAAAGATATTAGGAAAAGTTCTTCTTTTAATAAAAAGTAAAATACAGCCGGACAAAAATATTCAGGGCTGGCATGTTTTGAGCTTCTGTCCATTTTCAATTTTAAAATACAATTTACTATATGAGAGGACTCATTCATATGGAGTCCAGCCAGCAGGTATGTTAGACCTCCAGACGAAAATGTGCAGCACCAACTGACAGGGATGGTGGCCCCTGCATGGTCACAGAACAGGGTCTGGGTCACGAACGGCTGCTACTGCTCAGGGCAAAGCAGGTGTTGGAGACAAAAATAAGTCTGCAGAACAAGTATTGGACAGACAGTTTAATTCCTCAGATAAATTCATTCCTGCTGCGCAATGCTGAAGCCTGTTTCCCATTCTGGGATGTCTCTGGGCCAGATGTTCCCACCACCAACGTGCTGCTGCTGCCACTGGTGGTGCTGAGATGCTCTGAGGTTCCTGGTGACACTGGGGGCAGCTCCAGGTGCTGGTGCTGCCACGGCAGTGCACAGCAGCCCCCAGAAGCATGGGCTGGGCTGGAGGGAGGCTGTAACTCCTGGGATCCCTCCACTAAGCCCATAGCCATGGGCCGCTCTGACCCAGCTGCCTGCCCTCCTTCTGGGCTCTTCACAGCTGTCGCAGGAGTCCCCAGGGCTGGCACAGAGCCCCTTGCTCTCTGCCCCGCACCCTGCCCATTTATGCACCGAAGATGCACACTGGACACCCTTGGCTTGCGCTGGCCCCATCCAGGGCCAAGGGGAAAAAAGGGCTTTTTGGCGGGAAGGTGTTTTGCATCGTATTGAGAACTGTGTCCGATCGCATTGTCGGAAGCAGCAGGTAGCAGTGAAAGGCAGGGTCATTCCCCCCACCAGCCCGAGACCCCTTTGTGCCGCCTTTCAGCTCGAGTGAAAGGTCAGCTTGCAGCCCCGGCTCCGAGTCTTCACTTTTTTGTTCAGGTTGTCACAAGGTAAATTAATCAGATTTACGGCATTAAGCCTTACCATATCTTGATCCTTTCAGTCTTTTCTGCCCCCAAAACTTCCCTCATATGAACGGGCTCTTTGTTTATCCTGCACTTACAATCTTCTTTTGGTGGCGGGGGAATGACTAGAGGAACAAAGATTGCAAGGAAAGAGCTGCTGTCCAGCAGGTACCCAGAGAAAACACTGCTCGCAGCCTGGAAACGTTTCAAAACTCCTTGGAGTCTCAAAGCAGAGGCCGGCAGTCGCATGGCCTCAAGTACTCTCCCCACGTAGTCAGCCGGGGGGACCACGTTTTGAGGGATGCAGTCACTTGCACATTTTGGGGGGAGAGTAGCTCCCCTCAAATAAATAAAAGAAGAGAGCAGTTCAGGAGCAGGGACAAAACCCCACTACCAGGAGCACGCAAAGCACAATTTACATCCTTGCACTGTACCTACAGCACACGGGACCACTTACACACTTGTTTTCCCTGGTCAGTCAGGCTGCAGTGCCATTGAGGAGCTCAGTCCGATTTCATTTTCTGATGGGGATTTTGAAATGTTAGCTCCAGAGCCAGCATGGGGCTTCCTTGAACTGCTTGCCCAGCGTGAGGCGCGCAGAGGTTACAGGTACCCTTTATCCCGCCACGCAGGAGAGCGCCAACGTCCTGCTGCTAGAAATTTGTCTGCAAATTTGGCCTCATTGAAAAGAGCGAGGGGGTCTCTGAGACACGGGTCGATATGATAACTTGATTAAGGCTGGGGCCGGCGACGTGGGGAGACAGAGGCACTTCAAAAGAATGAGTGCTCGGAAGAATTCCCGTCCCTTTGGGAGCCTGTGATGCCTTCCCGGGGTTGTTTCTCAGTGTTAGGATTACAGGACTGCCAGCTTTTCCAGGGAGTCTCATTTTGCTAGAGTATATGGCTTTAAAAAAAACAGTATCTATCTAGATGGAAAAGCAACCTTTAAAGAAATAGCGGTGAAACTAAGAGAGAGTGATAAAGTCATGAATGCAATTGCAGTCAGGCTAGCAGGTACAGTAGAAGAGGGTAGAAATTTTATCAGCAACCTTATCTTATGCAGGTGCATTTGATTATGCTAAGGGCAAGTCATAACCATGAAACACAAAATACATTAATGCACTTGTTTTAAGCAATGGCACAGAGATAAGAGGAGGATTATACATCACATCTGAATGTTTTGTTTGTATTGATTTTCGTGCTTTAAATCTTTTATTTTTACACACAAAATGAAAAGTAAGACAACAGTCTGTAGAGTGCACATTAAAATGCTGTCTCGCAATCAGAAAACGTTTAGCATGTGCTTAGTTTTCAGTAAGCGAATTAGATGACACTGCAGGGAATAAGGGAATGACACACACTGGTCATAGCAAAGCCTGCCTAAGTTCTCATCATCCATCACTATTTGGAAAAGGAGCTCTGCCCAGAGATGGCCTGTCGTGCTGAGCAAGGCGCCTTCTCTGTGCAGACCAGCAGCATGGGGGAGTCCACACATACTCTTTTGGGCTCGTGCTCATGGGTAGCCCCAAGATGCCTGTAGTTTTGAGAGCATGGACGGTATCACACCGAAAGAAAAATGAGACTTCATGGAGCGCCTCAGGCTCCCCGTGGCACAGAGGTGGTGTGCGGATAAAACCAGCCGCATTGCTTCCCTCCCTAGCGCGGGTGCCCGGGGCCGTGTCCCGCACTGCTCCCAGCGGCGCGGTTTCTGCAGGACTAGTCGCCCAGTCCTGGAGACTTAGGAAAACTGGGAGGACTTCAAATATCTGCATCTGACCTTCCCAGCAGCTGGAGCCAGGCGCCCGCCGCTGGCACTGCCCTGTGAGCTGCGTGCCAGCTCCTCCAGCGTGGCCCGGGAGCTTGGCCACACGCGGCCGGGCTGCCCCGCTTCGGAGAGCTTAACGGCCCGGGGCTTGCACGGGTTTTTGTTTCAAACCACAGGGCATTTAGACAGCATCCATGGGAATGCAGCAAGTGCTCTGCTAAAAGTTTCATTGCAAGGATTCAGATCTCATGTGCCTAAGGCAGAATATGTTCTGAGAAGAAGGAAGACTCTCCCGCAGTCTAGGCAAGCATCTCTCAGGACACGAACTGGAGCTGGAGAAGCAAGCGGGAAGAGGCCCATGCGCCAGGCACAGGCTCCAAGTTCTGGGCCCAGGTTTGCCCAGTTTGTTTCCTCCGTCACATCAGAAAAGCTGCCAAAACTCTCCAGCTCCATTTACCCATCCACCACACAAGCTCTACCTGCCTCACGGGGATGATATGTTCAAAACTGCTTTTTTTCTTTTGCATTTTTACATGAAAAAGCCTTAATTAGTGTAATATATTTCCTGAAAGAACAAGAAAATTGATGTGATTCATGTTTTCAGGCACACGACTACTTAAATGCTTTGCCAATGTACATTAGCTACAATCCTCAGGATGATTTCCTCAAGATGAAAAAAAAAGGAGGAGAAGGAAGAACAGGCACTCCCAGCCATCCCTGAGTTAAAGAAATGGTGTGATTTTTTTTGGCATTGTCATTATTTTCATTTCCCTCTTCTCCCTCTTCCCTACAAATTATTAAATCATTAAAATGTGATTTTTACCGCAGCAGATGTGTGGCCTGTTTGATCTTAAGCCTGAATAGGAAAGAAAAAGGAATGAGGACTCTGATTATGGAAAAAAAGTAGAAGAGAGGAAAAAAATGTAACGGGAAAGTCATGAAGGAGAAGATCTGCTTTGATCTCAGCACCGCGCCAGCTTTCCTGGGGGAAGGGCTCTGCCGAGTGAAGCCGGGCCGTTGCGCGACTGCTGCATAGGATCACATTTTACATGATGTGCTCAAAGGAGAACTAGTCACTCCGAGTGAGATTTCTATTCTTCGTGTAAGAAAAAGGAAAGAAAATACGGGTTTGATGTGTTTAGGATGAACATAGTTCTCAGATCATTGGTGCTATTTTGACTTTTAGACAAATGGCCCATTTCAGCTTAAAGAATACTAACAGGCTACCAACCTTGGCTGGCTTGTTCTTTTTAATTCCTAATTTATACACCCTCATGTTTGTCCTGCTGAAGGAAATCCAGAGCTTAGGAAACAAGCACTAGAAATTGGAGTTACAGCAGTAAATAGCTTTAGCAAGCATTCGAAGCTAACCTGATCAAATGGCTCTCAGTAATTTTCAACAGTAAAAAGTACCCTGGGAATGATAAGGGGTCATTTCCCACATATTCACTGCTAACGCAGTCTCTAGGAAAGTTGGAGAGACAGACTTACTTAGGGTATTTACATTTTCACCAGATCCCCATTGCTCCTCTATCTATGTGGACTTGCCTTTTAAACTACAGACTCAAAAGGCTCCCTGAATTGTTCGCTAGCTCCAAATAAAATCCTAAAGATGGCCTCACATCAGACTGTATTTCTCAAAACCCTCCAGCATTTGGTGCTTCTGATAAAAATGCGAAGTGGAACTGTGCTCCTTCGGGGATGGCAAATTCCCTCCCTGTAGCTCCAAACCCAAAGCATCACAAATTTAGTCCCAACCTTCCCCTTAGAGAGACAGGCTGCCCCCAACCGACCGCCTGAGATGCCTGTGGAAACAAAACAGAATGTGAAATATCCCCAGGCCTCTTTCTCTCTCTCTCTCTCTCTCTCTCTCTCTTTTTTTTTTTTTTTTTTTTGGCTGAGAAGTACGGTTATAATCAGGTGAGATACTAATAAAAATGGCACAGTCTTGCTTCTCACATCTACTTGGGTTTTACCTGCTTATTGAAGCCACTTGCCAAGCGGGCCAGGCCCCAGCTCCCCTGCCACCAGCATCCTGCCTCTGAGAGCAAGCCAGAGCAGACATTGCAGAAGGTGAAGAAACCCCTCGAAATGCAGATGTGAGGAAACCTATCCCACAGAGATCCATCTGAATTACTAGGAGTGACTGACTCAGGCTGTGAAGCATGTAGCTTCCTATTTCTTCCAAAATTCTTTAGAATTACGCACCTTAAAACCTACGTGGCTGAAAAGGGTGGATTTGCTGTTGTCATCCTGACAGTAAGGCAGCTCCAGGGCAGAGAGGAGAGGGCTGTGAGCCTTGGGTGCCAACACCCCCCTGAACACATTTCTGACAGCAAAACCACGGTGGATGGTGACTGTAGGAGGAGCTGTAAGTATCTGTATCCATGCAGGACTCTTAGGGAGAAAATCTTGAATACCAGAATATGCAATGGGAAATGAGCAGGAGTGGCAGCTAATCTAAAAGATGAGCAATGCACATAATAATTACGGCACAGCAGAGATGTATCAGCTGTGAAATGTTTCAGGGCTTGCTAGGTCTGACGTGGGCTATGGTGAGAAGGCATCATACATTGCTTCTCTGGGGCTAGGTCCCTTTTCTCTGACTGTGTCCCCCAAACACAAGCCCCAGATAAGAAGGGTGAAGCTGAGAGACTCCTGCATTGGTAGAGGGAAAGTAAATATTCCCACTGCAAGCTGGCAGTTGCACGGGCACCCTGTGCGTATGGGCTCTTTCACCCTCCTGGCTTGCAAAGTTGCTGCTCTGATCCTCTGGGAGTAACTTGGAGGTAGGTGTCCGGCCCAGCTCTCCACACCCCAGGCAAGCAGGGCACCGTGGTGAGGGGCAATCAGGTCGGGGCACTGAGGCTGAGCTTGGCCCTCCACGCACAGATCTGGATATCGGAGGCCTTGCAGTGCTGGGCTCCCCAGGGCAATCTGTGCAAGATTTACGTGCAGACCCTGCACTTTCCTAGCCGAGTGGGGTGGGCTCTGCCTGGCTGGCTGCAGCGAGCACTTCTGCACGCTCTCGACAGGCTACTTCCTCCCTCACCGACAAGGGACGGCCAACGCCAGCAGCCTGCAAGCACACACAGTGCGGCAGGAGCATTTCTAGAGGAGGCAGCTATATAAACTGACCTCAGCTGAGGAACAAGGTGGATTTGTATTCTCAAAATCACCACTCTGAGTACTAGGAAGATGCAAGGGCAACTGCTGCCTATGCCTAAAGCTCTGACTCGCCTGGGCCACGAATCTTCATTAGCACTGCAAAGCAGTACATCAGCTAAAACCCACCTCTTCGTAGCTCTCTAGTTTGTCCATATGCAAATCTATGAAAAATCTATATCAGAATATACTGGGGAACCTGCAGCAAACTGCTTGACTGGCCCTCACATGGAGGCCTGTGTTCTGTCTGGTCCAGAAACGCTGCAGGAGAGACAAGTAGATACCTTTGCCGCCTCATTAGAGAGTGTGAGTGGGTAACGTTCAGATTGGAGATTGGTGTTGGTTAGGGTGCAGGCTTTGGGTCAGAGGATGCACAGTTCAGAGCAGGAACCTCTTTGCAATGAGGTTGTGCGAGGTCTTTTCTGCTTGGGCTCCTCCTTGCCTGGATCTGAAAGCACAGGGGCAGATTTGCTGGGCTGTGTAGCTAAACTCAGCAGCAATTCCAAATGGGTTGGTCTGATTTTTGGAGGTAGCACAAGTATAGTATGGCATATATCTATTTACAGAGATCACCAGCATGTGCAACTGAAGGAACTGACGTGCTGAGCAGGAAAAACAGGTCCTGAAGCCCCCTTTCCTAGAAAAAGAGTTAGAGCTACAGGCCAAGATGTATTGCATTAACTGCACCAGAGCACAGCTCACAGCACCACAGCTGGCTCCTGAGGACCTGCACAAACAGAGCAGCTGTGTAAAGAGCCTCTTCTGAACATCAGAGCAGGGACAGGTGCAGAATGGTCATGTTTTAGCCTGGAAAGCATTCCTTTCAGGTGCAGCCATCATAAAAGTTTTTTTTTCTTCCCAGAACAAAGCAAAACAACAAAACAAAACTAAGCTAAGAAACCCCCAACAATACGAGGTGAAATTCAACATTTAAGTCAATCCACAAAGAAAGTCTTTGTTTCCTTTTCATGTGTTTCATCACAGATTATCCACTGAATGTGATCCCAGTTCATAAATGATTTCACTTGCTGTGAGCTTCAGCCATGCTATGTTTTCCAGTAAGTAAACTACAAACTCAAGTTTGCACCTTTCACAGCTAACAGAAAGTATCTTCTTATAATTTACAAGCCTTTCTGACATGATTTGTGAAGTTTATTGACTATCATGCTCAAGTTAAAGGCAGTATTTTCAAATCTGATGTCCTGAAACTGGGCTTTTGAACACAGTTTGGGGCAGCTGAACAAAACAACCTATGCCTATGCTACGTTCAGGCCTGTAAGCAGTGAGGGCTGATGGGGCAGGATACACATGCTTCTGTAGCCTTCATCTCAGGGTGGGTATGAAGACACGAAGACAGAGTGGGTAGAAAATACTGAGGTTGCCTCATTCAGACTCACCAAAGCTCACCTGGAGGCATCCTTAGACAGTCCTAGGGACCCATGTACTTTGAGCGAGTTTGCATGTAAAAGTTAAAGCAAGTTTAATCCAAGTGTCAATTTAAGGCACAGTTGATCAAAGAACAAAAATGCAAGAACATGTTATTCCTACCTAAAAATTTATCCTGCTCTCAAACTTCCTTCTCTGTGGGACTGTGATCTTCCACTGTTGCTCAACAACCAAGAGCCAGAGCTCAGAGAGGATCTTCCATAGAGGGGGAGTTCAGCACACCAGTGCTATGAGCATAACCAATCTAAAAATGACTAAGGCTGTGAGGGAGCGCTGGGCAGATTATTCATCCTTAATTGCCTCTCACTGCTCAGACGGTAGGAGCAGCTCTGCAATGAGAAGAAAGGATTGTATTTGCTTGCTGCTACAAGAGAACATGTGCTACACAGTCCTGGCTGAAAAATGTGGTGAGAACCCTTCCAAGAACTCAGTGCAGAATGGACCACTTTTAAAACTGAGATTTTAAAGGAACATTTGCATTGTCTGAAAATGTTCTAGTCCTAAAACAAGACTCACTGCTTAGTTTTTGTAAAAGAAAGCATTAAAAGCATTTCTGCACACAAAACCCCATAGTTTTTATCCAACTATGTTTCTATAGAAAATGCTTCACATTTTCTTGTGTGTTCCAATGTTGAAACTTTCTGGTCTTGATCACTGACAAAACTGCACCTCTCAGGCCCCATCACATTTCCAAGGAGAACAGCATCTGACACTCAGCCAGGGAGTATTTTGGCACCTCTCTCCTGTGGATTTTGCCACTGGTTTTAGGGGAAAACAAAATCCAGCCCAGAGTCCTCAGCACAAGCACTTGAAATTGGTTTGCTGTGCATCCTGTATCTTGTTCGTAAAGGATTAATAAAGAGGAGTTTAAAACAGCCCACCTGTGAGCTAGTGGGGTGAGCTGGGGCTCAGTTTCTGGAGTGGAGGCAGGAATGGTTACCACCAGCTCTGGCCAGTGCAAGAGCCCCAGGGAGGCAGCCTGCGCTCCACGGCACATCTGTGGACACAGTGGCACCACCTCCACTAGCTCTTTGTCCAACAACACGAAGCTACTCTCTTTCCCATGGTTTTGTTCTTCAACCTAGTCTCTGGGAACCTCCTCTATATGCAGGAAACACCTCTCCTCACTGCCCAGGGCTGTGGGCAGTACAGCCCCTGTATCCATGCGTTGATCAGCCAGTTCTCCTCACACCCTGACTTCCATCTGACCTGACCTCCCTAAAGAGTGAAGAGGCACAACACTTACTCTGCTGGCTGGCTCAATGCACAAGAGCTTGCATTTTATGCCACAAAGCTTCTGCTTCAAGATCTGTTTAACACACTTACATTAATGGCTTTTCTCTTGTTTCTCATTGATGCAAATGATGTAAATGCAATTGAGTCCAAGGCATATGAGTGTGCTCTTGGGCCAGAGCAGCTGCAAGCGATCTCCCAATGCACAGATAAAGCCTGAACCACTTGGAGCTCATAGTTGGACTAAAGCTGAAAACAGCTTTGGGAAATCTGCAACATTCATGCTTTCAGCTGAGCCAAAAGTGCCATGATGACAGTGTCTTCCTGGCCACATCCCAAGCAGAACCTTTGCTTGGCAGGGTGAAGAGACACACGGAGCAGTATCTCTGCTGACTGTGGAGGCAGGTATGTTGGATGCATTGCAATCTGTATAGGAGCTAGCTGCTACGGAGACTTCTTCCTTTCAGAGTGCTAGCTATGGAATCACCTTTTCCATATGATCCTGCTTCTTTCCCACCTGCTAGTGATCGTTTTGCTGCTCAGGGTGGCATCTGACCCTGGTTCAGAGCAGAAGCACAGGCACAGGAAAGCTGAGCTATGGAGAGACTCTTGACAGGCTGGTAACAGCCTCAGTGACTCACTAACTTGTGATTTCCTCTGTGGTGGTTTTCCAGCACAGCTGCTCCCAACCACAGCACATGGCAAGCACTGCCTGAGCAAGCACAGTGTCATTTCCCTGAAGGCCAGGCTACGTGGGCAACCTGTGCATCACTCACGCAGATCCTCACAACAAAATTCAGTAATTGCCTCTAAGGATAACAGGCAGTAAATCTGGGCAGCTGCACATGTGAGGCATGCATGGTCTGGCTCCTGTAATCAAAGCACATGTGTTTTTGCTGTTTGCAGTGGCTCAGTGTGTTTCTCATTCTGGATTTGCTTTTTCGGAGGAAACTCCCTCCATCCCCCTTACTTTTCTCATCCTTTGTATGTATGGACCTCAGGCGGTTTGGAAACGTGGGGAGAGATTTACACTGTTCCTGTGAGACATCTCTCAACTGTTTAGTGCCACTTGACAGACAAGGAAGCTGCAGATAGAACAATGGTGCAATTTTTAATGCAAATCTTGCAGAAAATGCTGGAGCAAAATATAGTTCTCTGTCTTCCTAGCCTCATCCTTTCTCTCTAGGCTTTAAATCATGGCATCTTTGCTATTGAGTACAAAATGCTCATGGTGCCTATGTTACAGGTTTGTTTGAAAACCTGAAACTTAGCTCTAGGGTCACAGATCTATTTTGAATAAAACTGGGCTAAGGTTTGAGTTAAGGAAGAAAGAAATCTTTTCCTCAACAACTCCACAGAGAAAAACTGAAATTTAAAGAGGCTTTGTCAAACAAAAAGCAATCTAGCCAACACAGGAACCTCACAGAAAGCAGTACTGGGCTCTGCTTAGGAAAGAGCAAGTCCAGCTTTGCTTGTCAAAGCTGTGTCCTGTGCTGCCAGCAAGTTCAGGACTGTCAAGACTGCTAGACTCAGGTTTTAAAATAACCTTGATATCTTCATTTCTGAGAGCCAGGCAAAAAGCATCTTCCTACCTCCTTTCCCTCCTCACTTGTTTACGGAAGGGACTCATCAGGGTAGATCAGAGTGCAAACACTGCCAGTAGGAAGAAGAGGGAAAGCAGCGTTAAGGGAGCACCACCAAGAGTAAACCTGGCTAAAAGGACTGATCAGCAGGGAACAGTGTTGGCAGGGGGGGCACCTTTCATGGGAGCAGCTACTTAGGCATCTCACCAGCAAAAATAGCCAGCTACAAACATGGGAACAGCAGCAACGAGAGGAAAAATCATAGTTGTTGAAATCAGCAGCTGAGAGCAACGAATGTGCTGAGATGGCTCTACCCAGTGGCGGCCAGTTACTGCCCAGAGCTGCAATACACCGGAGAGCCCCAGGAGCTGTCCTTAGGGCTGGCACTCTGGCACGTCCACTGTGCCACTCCCGAGAGCCTGGGCAGAGCAGCGTGAACGGCGTGCAAGCAGAGGGGAGGGTGCCACTTCCGTGGCCGTTGCTAACAACTGCCAGGAGCAGCATGCTCACATACACTGCCAGGGCACTCTGGAGGATGTCACTGTTATTTTGCGGGGACTACTGAGGTTTCCTGACTTGTCATACAACTGCATTTCTGTCCCTCTCTCACATCTAATAACTCACGCTGTTTCAGCTTGTTTGCTGCCTATGAGCAGGGGGCACTGTTCACTGAGGACCACAAAAACACAGATTAGTTTTCCAGTTGTCTTTGTGGGGACTTGCATTTACGTGCCTTAATAAGGAGCCATAGGAATTTGCTCTGCCCTTTGGAAGCAAATCAGGACTTATCCCTATTTTACAGTGGAACTAAACCAGAACAAACAAAAGCAGCAGCTCAGATCCCGACACAGCACGTGCGTACATCACCGTGGCATCTGTACAGTCTCCCGGGAACCTGCGGCATGCAAAGGGCTGCCAGCATCAGGATGTCTGTGTCCAGCCCGTTGCAATAACACTTGAACAAAACAAAAGAATTCTCCAGAGCTGCACACTGCAGGCAGTGAAGAAGGTCCAGTCTCTCTCCCAGTCATGCTAGTTTCCCATGACAGACCTGAGAGCCATACTTTAAATGAAACAGCTGTTTTGACCACTTACAAGGAAACAGGGAACCCAGCCATGCTTTCCTAGCCATGGAAACCACATGAAAACCTCTACAAGCAACTTTCCCCACCATTCCCAGTTCCCTTCATATAGGCCAATCCAAAGGAAGGCTTGACCATAAAAAGGAGATTTGCAGAGCTGCATGTCATAAATCCAGGATTTCACTAACATTCAGCAAAGGATTTTCTCCCTTCTATGATGGTGCCTGAATCATCCTTGATGTGGAGTTAGGGAATATAAAAGATGAGGTCTTTACAGTCAACAATACTTCTTTTCTGCAGTCTGTTGAATTTCCAGATCCCTCAGAGGAAGGTGTGTTATCTTGTGCACTTGCCTAAATCTCTCACATGATTTATTTTTCATTCTTTCTGCTATTCTTCCCATTTTATTTTCAGCTATTCTTTTTATTTTTTTTTCTGCTGTCAAGTACAGGAAAAATGCTATCTCATTTACAACTGTAACTAACTCTCAGCTATCCATATGAGACTGTTTATCTAGTCTAATTTGTAGTCTGTGAAAAGTCCCCCTAGAACATAGCTGGATGAAACCTGCAGGGTACTATGGGAATGACTTTAGCTATCTATACAACTGAACATAAAACACTCTTCTACAAGGTTTTAGAAAAAAGCTACAGCTTTAGCAGGGAATTCCATCCCCACAGGAGAATTTATAGGTTGTTTTAAAAATCTTACAGAAAAGTTAGCGTTCTCTACTGGACTTTTCCCTAGAACTGAAAGCATACCCACTGCAAGCATTTCTCTTAGAACTGAGCAAATATTTCATTATGGAATCTAAAATCAAAGGAAGTTTGTCTGGTCTAGGGCTTTGTTAGATGCTGAGAGTTCAGCAGAGCCTCAGCATAAAAGTTCACTCATCTCCCATGAAAGCATGGCCCAAGCTGGAAGGGCACTAGGCAGACTATGTGGTTTTAAGTCAAAAAAACTAAAGCCTTAATCCAAACACACTTGACTCTGCAGAACCCCATGTTTCACAGGATGTAACTCCTAAGGTCATCAGACTGAGGACACAAAGCAACAAGGCATTCAACAGATTTATGCTTTGAGACTGCAGCAAAACTTGCCCAAATGATCCTGTATCACCACTGAGGTAGGGTGGCAGGTAAGGTGAATTACTACTGCAAAATAAAGCTATGCTGCCAAAGCAACCTCCAGAAGTTTTGGAAGAGAGAATGGGGAGCATGGGCAAACTGGAGAAGGGCTTTCTGGGCTTGAAGCACAAGGGTACGAGCCACTGATGCAGCTAAGCAATGGCAGCAAGGCTCACAAAAAGGTGTGGAGCATGGAGGGCACAGAGGTCTCTTGCAGCAGTCTGTCATACTACCAGAGAGCCCAGCTCCCAAGAAATGTCTGAGGAAATAAGACTCAATACATGAGAAGGTTGTCCCTCGTGCTGGACACTGAGCAGCAGACAGGGTTTCTGCCTTGTTTTTAGCCCCTTTGGGAGACTTGCAACCAGGAAAGGTCTCCTCAAACATCAGCTTGAGGGTGCTGACAGTGCCTGTGCCCCTTGGAAGACTCAGGTCTGCTTTCCTCAGGCAAGAGAAGAAAAACCAAACAGGCAAACAACAAAGATTTCCTCCATGATGAAGCTTTCTCAGCTTTGCTGTACAGTAAAACACCATCCACTTAGAGAAGTGTTTTGCCCAGTTGGTGAAAATATTGTGTGTAGGCTTTCAAATGTCCAGTTTAAGAGCTGGCAGGCCCTGAAACACAGGTGAATACATGGCAGAAGTCCTCCTTAAGCTAAAAGACCACAAGTTCTTACAGCTCTGACTCAGCCCTGACTAAAACATGTTGCTAGTGCAGGGAATAGCACCCCTCCTCCAGCTCACTCAACCCTGCCTGCAGAAGGAGACTTACAAACTTTTGCTGTGCCCTGACCCATACCCTGGCTGTTTTCACAGCCGTTTTGCAACCATCGCAGAAGGGCCTGGATGGGGCCGTGCTGGCCCGAAGGCTTCATTTCCTACTGCCCAGGAGGTGGGATGTGCAGCTTTTGTTCCACTGAGAAAGCCAGCTCAGCTGGATAAGGATGCAGTTCTCACATTGAGAATGGTAAGCTGCAGACCGCTGTGCTGAACAGCCCCCCATCTCCCTGCTCTACCAGGTACTAATCACCTCTCCCAAATCAGCCACCTTGCTGCCTGTGCAAAAAATCCACACGTAAAAAAAATCTTTAGCTGTTTTAACAAGGCTATTACAGAATACTTTATTTACTTCATTATGCACCATTTGCCTTTTCCATTTATTTTGGCTGCATTAGTAATTTTTCTCCCTCTGGATTAAACAGGTTTGTTTTTCTGGTAGATGTAGAAAAACTGCATTTTGTTCCCTCTATTATCTGGGTTTTCTATTTGCCATTAGGACTGTATATCACTTTTAATGGCTGTTCCTTTTTCTCTGCACAACATGACAGGTGAGGAATACTGCCATATTCTGAGTAATTCTACAGACCAGCAGAGACCTTCTCAGAGCTGTTCCCAGGCCAGGGTTTCTCAATAGCTACCACACTGTGATTGCCACTCCGTGTCTGCTCATTTACCCACTGCTGTGTGTCCAGGCTCCTTTTCTGCAGCAAAGCCATGCTCTTGGACCATCTTTACAGATATAAAAAGAAGGCTAGAAAAACCTTATTTTTTTGCCTTAAATGGGTATCATAGAAAGCTGACTTCACATTTGGAGGCAAAATTCATTTTCCTCTCCTAGCTGTATTCAAGATTAGCTGTGAGCAATACCTGTACAAGGTCGATGGAATGGTATGAGAGCAGTCAGGGCTACTCCAGAAAGCCTGGTTTCAGTGCGGTCTCAGGCAAGGCTCAGCGCCCTCTGAAGTGAGCTGCTTTGCCAAGGCTGGCTTAAAAGATAGACCAAACAGGCGTCTGCTCACCTCCAGGAAAAGCTTGGGCCACTAAAAAAAGCAACTTTGCAAAAGTAAAATATTTATTCTCCATTTCCTGTTGAACTTGGCAGGAGCAATGATTTTTTTTTCTTGTAGTATTTTATTAGGATATAGGAAGTTAACAGGAAAGACCAGCAAAACATAATCTGCTTTCCCTAGAAAATAGGATAAGTCCAGGGCCACATTTCCCTCCCCAGGCTTTAACGGAGACATAGCCCTCGACTTTACCCTTGGACATTGCAGAGAAACCTCTGATCTGGTGGCTGGAGGCACAACTTCACAGCCAGCAGGTCATTAGCAACAAGCCCCTCAAAAATACCTTGAGCAATAGCATTTAGAGAAATTAACTACATCTGGCAGGAGTAGCTGCAGCACTAGGGTCACCACATAAGCTGGCTTGCCGAGTGCTGCGCCAGCCTTTGCCAAGCAAGGCAGACTTGCAGCCAAGCCTTCGGAAAGCAGCGCAAGAGCAGTCCTGAAGCGGCCTCTAGCCTGTAGCAGGCAGAGGGGGTAAAACACAGCGATTTATTCTCTGGTTGGAAAAAGTTAGAGAGAAATACCTCTGTGCTGCTTTGACAGAATTGATGGATTATTTTTTTTCCTCCATTTTCCTTTAAAGCACCAGAATAAAGTTAAAACAGAAATTTGCATCTGTGTCTTAAGTGCAGCAATAGACACAGCAGACCTCCCCACTTAGGCTGGGTTGTAAACCTACTGCTTTCATTGAAATATTAGTGATTCATCACAGAGTAATTAGGCTTTAATCCATCTGCAAGTTTATCCTCTCAATGATTAAACCTGTCCTGGTTACTGAAGACCTCCTAATAACAAAGGCACTGGTGTCTTGTTCTAATTCAGAGTATCCAAGTCCCATGTCAAGCTATTAACATGAGTTGAAGGCTGGTTTATAACATGAGGAAGCAATATAAAGCCAACAGTGAGGCAGTAGGAAAACCGTAACATTTACCATGCCACTACATTATAAGATAGGTCAGACAAGCACAGAAACTGCATGCACCCATCAGAGCACAACTCATCTCAAAAGCCTTTTGCTGTCTCTCTTCCATCTCTCCAAGGATACACCCTTCCCCAAGCCTCTCTCCTCATAAAACCTTTTCTGTAGGAGGACAAGCTTATTTACAGCAAGAGAGAACAGCAAGCAAGAGGCACTGTACTGTATCTCAGCAGACACAGGATGAGTCAGTCATCAGCCAGCTACCACCCATCATAGGTTTTATCTCTATTTTTCACTTGAGGCCTCACATTAAGAGCCCATCCCTCTTCTGCTGCCCAAGGTCTGGTCTCAGAGACCCTCTTCTCACACCTAAAGTAGAAGTTGCTGGGCTATCTGTATCAAAAGACAGAAAAACTCCCAACCCTAGAAAGATGGAGGAACGCTCCCAAGCTCAGAGCAGCCCATCCCATCCTCCAGCAGCTCCTCCAGCACAGCAAGGCAGCCAGGAGCCCTGGTCAGCTTTTATAGCCAGTAGTACAGCTGTGTAGCTAACCTGTGTCATATGAGATTGGGCTCAACCACCCTTAAAGCGTCAGACCAAAGGTTTCTAACTGCAGTTCCTCCGCTTGATTAAATACAACTGTAGGCATCATGCACAGCTGAGGACCAAGAAGGTCTGTCTATCCTGTGACTTTTGAGGCAGACTTGTGGAGAGTCATTGTGCTGCTCAGGAAAGAGAAGTCTGCTATGGACTTTGAAATGATTTCCCATCCATATTCCACTCATGTTACAGGGCACAGTCATTTCTCTCCCAGGACAATTTCCCAAGGGGCTGGAAAAGTGTATTTCTCAGCATTTCCCCAAATGAATCAGGTGCATTGCATGTCTACAAACAGTTGCCATGCACAAGCTCACTTGTTTATACCATGCAAACATTTTTCTTCTGCATTAATGGCAAGCCAGCTATCACCTTCCTCAAAAGATACCACCTTTTACTTGAACATGTGCAGGGTGAATATAGTGAATACAGAGCCTTTTTAGCAGTCTGCCTTGTGAATACTATGGATCCTGCTGAGAACTTGAGGAGCAAAAGCAGGCACACAGCATAAGAGGAGCAAAGGGACTCACAGGGAAGCAGGATTCACTCAGGAAACAAGCACCCAGCCCTCTGGCAACTCAAGGACTGCCAAATACAAACTGTCTCCATTACCAGGAAAGCAGCTGGCTTGTGCACAGGGGAGGAAATCCTGCTACCTGTGAGCTTTCCACTCACTGCTGGGGAAAGCAGCCAGCACTCTGCAAGCAGCAGGCCAGCCCGCCACTGGATTCTCTCCTGAATTTCCAGCTGGCATGATCTGAGCCAACATAACCCCATTCCTCAGAGCAGGGCGTCTCTGCAGGCAGACAGACTTGCAAAGTCAGACTGTGCCATATCTTGCCTGGCAGCACCCCACCTCCTGGGGTCCAGCGCCACCGAGGACCAGAGATGTCTGTGCCCCAGGGTGCGGGTGCCCATGGAGTTGGCTCTCACGGACGGAGTTTTTTCCACTTTGAATGAGTTTGTCCAAAATCGAATGTGAATACAATGGAAAGTTTCAAGCTGTGCAAAAGCTCCTTCCCGTAAAGCAAACGTGCAGATGGAAAGTTTTCATCCAGTCAAGTGCCAGAGTCCAGTGAAAGGGCTGGGAAAGCAGGGCTGTGCAGCCACACTAGGAGGGAAAACTCTGCAAATCACTGTGCCTACGATCCAGCGGAGAGGAGGAGACAGTTATACGGGGACCAAACAAGTGTGTGGACAGAAATCACCCTGTAAAATCCCATTTACCAGTTGTGGCCCAGTACATCCTAGTTTGCCCTCAGTCTCTACGGCCTGCACGGGGCTGATAACATCCCTCCATTTGAAAGGAACCCCCCTCCCTTTCAACTCTGTCCATTCTGTGTATTTAATAGCTTCAAAGACACTTGTGCCTACAGGCTAAATCTTACCTAGTGAACAAGATAACCATCGCTGTGCACTACAGCCTGCGGTAAAGTCAATATTGACAGAGCTCCCCTGGCTGCATCCTGGCTGGCTGGGACTCCCAGGTGTAGAGAAAAGCTCTCCTTCAGGAACTGCTCGGGTGGGGATGAACAGAGATTAAATAACAGGAGCCACAGAACATGTTATACAGGAACTAGCAACAGCAACATGAGATTTTTCAGTTCCTCAGACACAAGCAGTTTTCTGTCAGCTATCAACATAAAGAAAAAGTTGTGCGTGTAATCATTTTTAGGCTAATACATACACTGTTGTTTTTAATAATCAGATGCAAATGGAAAGAGCCTTTTAGTAATTATCCCTATATTAAGAAAAACATACAAAAGACGTAAGGCATGACAATGGAAGTAGTCTGTAGCCTTACTTCCTTTTTCTGTCTCAGACTATTTTTTTTTACTCTGAGGTTTTCTTTGCAAAATTTCCAGTGTGAAAGGCCAGACTCTAAAGACACCAACAGGCCTAGCAGAGCTGACATCAGTGCCTAACATGAACACCTCACCTGATGAGGTTCACTTCTCACTAACCACTCACAGCTCAGTGCTCTGGTTGTGGTGGCTGGCAAAAGCCATGCTTACAGCGTTGTGACCCTGCGGCATGCTGGAGAGATCCTGCCTGGGTCACCCAGGAAAGACTGAGAGGCAGGAGGGCCAGCCCCCAGCTCTTACAGAAGCATGTTCTGTGGTGTAGGGATCTCATGCACAGTCAGTAAGGAAAGGCAATGTCAGGTAATTTAAGTGAGAGAACACACCACAAATAGCAAACTTCCAAAAAAGCAGCTGCTACAAATAGTTCACAGGCAGCTTCTGCACTGAAATGGCACTTGAGCCATCCTGAATGATAAATGTTGAAAGGAAAAGTCAGTTCAAAGAGAAGCAATTATCATCCCACAGGGAGAAAAAAAAAGGAAAAAAAAAAAAAAAAAAAAAACTTGGGGAGAAAAAGATAAAGATCAGAAACAATTAAAGAGCAACAGTTACTGAATATACTAACCCTGTGATTAGGTCTCCTGATTCTGTTTATCAGAAATAGACTGGATGCAATTAATATTGTGTAGCCAGAAGCACTCATATCACTGATGAATTGAATTCTGTCAAAATGAAGCTTGTCTACAAATGTAAATCTTAGTATGCCTAGCATTATTGCTTGCTCTAAACAGGAAACCTTTGGTGTGAATTTCATGGTAAATATCTATCCACATCATTTAGTTCTGCCCTTCAGAATGAAGACATGAGAAGTAAGTTTGTTCAGCCAGAGCCTTTTCCAAGCCCACCGTGGAGAACAGGATTTGTGATGAGATCTGTTTGCAGAGTGGACTCAATCGTTAACCAGTCAGATTAATAAATGTCAGAAGGAGGAAATAACAGGCAAGTTAAACAGAGGAGAAAAATGTCTTCCCACATGGCTAGATACCAAAAGTCTACAAGAAATCTGTGCCTTGCAGATAATTCTCCCCAGCTCTTATGTAGTCTTGTTTTAAAAGAACTGATTGCAGCATCTTTCCAGTACAAAGGCGGTGGGGTTTTCCATGTTGGCATGTTCTTGGAGGATCCCAGCCATTTCCTTCCCTCTCCACGCTTCCTGGTGGAAATAAAAGATGGGGCAGTTGCCAGCTGGCAGGAGCTCCTACTTCTGCAGTTTTATCTGATGAAGGATGGCTGATTACAAAGCAACATTTATTTTGCTTCATGGGAAAGTTTCTGGGAGCTCTTCAGCCAAAAAAGTCAAATTTTATATGTATTGTTGAAATTTTCATTTATTTTATTATTTCAAAACATCTATAGAAAATATCTGCCAATTTTGGCAGTGTTGCAGAACAGATGTACCTGGGCACTCATCTGGGTTTCTGTGGAGGAGCTGGAGTACCGTCTCCTGCAGAAAGGAGAAAAGATTCTAGGTATATGTATGAAAATCAGTGAGGCAGTCAATAGAGGAAGGTCTGGGGGAATGTTTCCTTCCTATGAAACGAACTGCTGCCCTTGTATGAGGATATATTTGAGTACTGGATAATAAAACCTTTATTCATGATCATATTTGGGAATAGAGTCCAAAATAGCTGCACAGAGCATGTCCATACTGAAGTCAGCAACGTGACTTTGTGGTAATGCAGGGACACTCAGGATGCTCAGATATCAGCTGGGCAGCAGAGGAAGGTGCTTCCGGGGACATCTGTCCCTGTAATTACTTTGTTTTTTGGGGGCACTGTGCTGCAGCAACAAACTCACCAACAGCAGTTTCTAATTTCAAGCTATTCAGGTTACTCATACACACCATCATCACAGCACTGTCTATAACACAGAGCCTAAAGAGTTAATGAAACTGTTATCAGGTTAAAGTCATGCAGTTGAGTAGTGACTTAGTCCTTGCACACAGACCATCTTTCAATTTTGTTGTAAGGAACTCTGTATAGAAGGCTGGAAAAGCAAGAGATTTAAATGAAACTGAGCTTGTTCTTGCTAAATGTCCTTGTGAGTTTAGGCTAGTGGAAATGTGAAAACATATCCCATAAAACCGAACAAACTGCTGATGTTTTCTAGAGATTTTTCTCCCGACAGTGGCTGCTTTTGAATATGTTAGCCTTTTCTCCCAGGTCAGGCTAACAGATGGCTTTTAAGACATGTTGCTGTGTCTACTCACAAGATACTGAAACTGGTGAACCAAAGGAAAGCCAGTGGGAAGTAATTCTGGGACTCTGTGGGCAATTTCTGCTACACAAAAGCCTATTGCTCCCACTCTGTCCTCAACACAAACGCAGCATGCCCCATCCCTGCATCCAGCAGCCGCCACGTGCTCTCCCTATACAGAGGATGCTCACTCGTACCCAGCGGGCTTGGAGGGGACAGGCTCCTAGCTGAATCAGGTTCAATAAGGCTCTTGTCTCATTCAGAGTTGTGTCTAATTGAGTCCTGGAGCTTTGAAGCCCTCTGCTCATCCTAACAAAAAACTGGGTCTTCATTGTGGAGAATGAAAAAGATGGCATGGCATAGGAAATTTCTCTAACCATATTAGTAGAAAGGATGTGGAGATTATACCATGCTCTTCCAGCTAAAAGGAAGCTCCTAGAAAGGAAGGAGGGAAGCTATTTAAAAATGGTTGTTGTTGAGGCCTCAAATATGTAATGATAAGCTTAGCTAGTAAAGGCAGAATGTTAGTCAGGTCCATCACCTGCACCACCAGCCCCTGCAGCACACGGAGAGACAAAGCTGGCTGTTGAAAGGGCAGATGAAACCGGTCTTTAACGCTGCTGAAGGAGTTACTGTACTGTTAATAACAAAGCTGTTGAATAATATATTTAATGATTTTCTTCTCTTTCCCTCTTCACATATGTGAATAACTTTTGATTCATTTTAGTGTATCTGTTTGAAAGATTTCTGTAGTCTAACTGAACCTCGGTTTGGAAACAGGTTTTTAAGTTTAGTGCAAGCACTTGATATTCAAAACTGAAACTGCTTGGTTATTCTGTATTGAACATATAAATTAGGTATCATGATTACTCTGGCCAAATTAATGCAAATCTTGGAAATTTTCAAATGTTCCCTTTCATAATTTTCAAACTCACTTTGGATAAACATTTGCTAGTAACTTCAAATTGACCACGCCAGTAAGCTCACTTGCTATAACTGTAACGGAAAATGCATACAAAAGGATTGCAAGCACTAAAGTCGGCTGAAATACAGACTTGAGCAGACTTTGATACTATACTTTCTTGAGATCTCTGGCTGCACAAGGATTCAGAAGTGTCCTTTCAGCAGGACCCATCATTTCCTTAGCCTGTCATTGCTACAGCATGCAGAAATGTGCAACTCATCTAAGTCAAACAGCTCTGTCCATTGCATGGTTGTATCATCACACACTGTTAGATGTTTCAAGCAGCAGTGAAAATGCATAGGGGCCGCACAGGAAGAAGTCCCACATCAGGGAGTGCTCATAAACCAATCTGTGCATGCTCCCTGATTGAAATCTGGCTGAGGCCTTAGTGGGAATTTTATTTCATATAAATTAACCCAAAGTGGGGTCATTTGCTGTCCAGCTTGCTTTTGGGAGGCTCTGTTGTGACATTTAGAGAAGTAGGTCACTGGGAGCAGAGCAAAGTCCATGCAGAAAGTCAGTGGTGTCTGGCTGCTGCTGAACAGAAAGTTTCTGCTACTGGGCTACTCTGCTCTCAGACAGACTCTATCCAAACACCAGATTGCTGGGCTGTCACTTGTGTGTCACAGCAGCATCTTCAGTTAGCAAAATGTACTAGCCACGAGTTACTCACCAGAGGCAATGAATGACTGTTGTTACTGTTTTCAGCCGTGGCAAAGAATATAAACACAATTCTGACTACAGAAAATGTTCCACAAAAGTGCTGCTGAAAAATTAGTCTTTCCTATCACCCTCTCAAAGCCATTTCCAAAGAATAATTAATACTCTTTCCCTCAGATCAGTGGAAAAGATCACCTGTGCCTACCAGGGTTGCCGAAGTCAGTGGGGGACAGTGCCGAAGACTAATCAAGGCCCACATTGACTTTGCTCTGCCCCTGCTATTGGTAACAAACGCACGCATGCCTGTGAAGTGCAAACAGCCCTCCTACAGCAGTGCCTGCATGTCACCTCGCAGTCTGCAGTTTTCCATGTCATCCTCCATAAATTTTGCTGAACGTCGCTGCAGACACCTCAGCTGCCCTTTATTTCAGAGCACAGCACTCACTTAACTAATGCTCCCCACAGCTATACCTTCCACCTCTTGCTTCTCTTGCGGAACACAATCTACATCCAAAATAGAGAACCATGAGATTCACACAGCAAATACACATTTTACATTTCCAGCATAAAAATGTATTTGTGCCAAAGTCCTTTTGGTCTCTTTGTCATGAGAATGCAGGGCAGGCAGGGATGATTATGCAAAGACAGATGACAGGATCTACCTTACTCATAGAGTGCCACGGCTCTTTCCACAAGTACCAAATAAACCATGAACAGCCTATAGGAATTTTCTAACGACTGAGAAAAGAACGAAGCAAAACAACAATAGCAGTGAAAAGTTGTTAAGACCTCTGAAGAAAAAAGCCTGCCCTCCTCAGAGCCTGTCTTGAAATGCCCATGTCCTCCTCACTGCCTCAGCTTCCACGCGCCATCCCCAGCAGCTCAGCACATCAGTGCAATGAAGGACACTCCTGTATCAAAAACAGTCTGCATCCCAGAGCCCTAGATCATCATTGCTGGCCTGAGAAGGCAATGCTCAGACCCTGCCCAGCTCCTATAGTCTTTATCTGGCCCTTACCATTATTAACATACGGACCAGACGCTTGGCCCATGGAGGCATTGAAGAGAAGAGCTATAGGTGTGGCAAAGGCCATATTTGTAATAAAACCTTCCAAGCACACATTTTATCTCTCAGTCATGAATAACAAAATCCTTTCCTTAGACATGTTTTTTTTCAGTCTATCCGTGAAAATATGAAGTCTTTTTTGTGACACTGTGGAAATGAAAGCACATAGAGCCTGATATTTAAAGGTTAAGATATATTCGCTTAATCCTGTCAGAACTTTAATGTAGATTATATAGGGACAGGCAATGACCAGAGGGAGGGAGAGAGGTGTAAATAATCCAGAGGAGTGTGGACTTGTTGGCAGGGTGGATTTATGCCCTGTCTTAATAAAGTGCCCTTTCATCTCTGGAACCTGGGCTCAGAAGCTAGTCTAGACAGGAATTAATGGGGCTCCTTCTCCGCTTACAGTTCTCAAGGTTTCCCAACACCCAGTGTTCTCAAATACAGAGGAGAAGTGCAGATTTAGAGGATACACCAGGAGCTCAATCAGCCAGGAATACTTTTTGCAATGATCCTTTAAAAACAAGCTCTGACCATTCATGCAAGAGGGTCTGCTACTAGGCCAGAAGACAAAATTCATTTACTGCTCCCTCTTTATGTGATTACTGCACTAAGATGAAGCCAAACAACTGGGAAGCCTATTGTAAAGGGATGAACCAGAGGATGCCAAGAAAAGAAGATACCAGTGTGCATTGCTTTGGACTAGTGCTTGGTTCTGTGTGGGCACTATACTCAGGATCAAGGCAGTATAACACTAGCACCTGCAGATAAAGAATTGCATAAAGTCTCCCCTGGTGAAGGAAAATTTCAAACTTTGCTGCTTGGAGTAGACCTTCCCCTCTTTTTGCTTGTCATCCCTAGTAGTCCAAAACTGTGGGTGGGGATGAAGAATTCAAAAGCATTTCTCAGTGAAGGATCTGGGGTTTCCCTGTGACTGTTGGAGAAGGAAGGAAAGCAATGAGGAAAAAAAGGCAGACCTAATGTGATTTAGAGTGAAAGCAAAATATTTTGGAAAAAGTTTTTTTTTTTTTTTTTTTTTTTTTTTTTTTTTTTAGGGATTGTCATTTCTTAAACCCTTTGAATGTTATTCATGGGAGAAGGGCACATCTTAAACTCCCACCTCCAGTCATGCACAAAGACACCTAGATGCAGAGACATTCTGCTCCTAGTTTTACATCTATTTCATTTTCAGCAATGTGAGACATGAAGCAGCAGGAGACACAGCCAGCTATTAGGGAGCCCCTTTATTATGCAAAACTTGCATCTTGTCTAAGTACAAGGACTCCAACAAGTAAAGACAGAACCAGTTAAAGAAAAGGAATCAGAGAACAAAGTGGTCACTAAAGGCACAGCAAGAGGCAAGAGCTCACTGTATTCAATGATGGACAGTGTGGCAGGTTCTCTCCCCAGTATATTTCTTCTGCAGACAGCTGGACAATACAAATGGAGATGGCCAAAGAACTTCATTCTGGGAACTTAAGGCTTTACCCCAGTAGCTCTCTGCTAGGCAGAAAGGCTAGTCCAGGACTGTGCAATTTGTAAACCTTTAAAGTAGGACATGCAGAGGGCACAGGAGACATATAAGCATGAATGCATGTAAGCTCTGCAGAGTGATTTGTTCTGTCTATAAAGCCTAGCTCTCAGAATGAATAAAACATTGACTTAGCAATGGGCATCTGGGCTGCTCAGCATCATACCCAGATCAGCAGCCATCTCCTTCCTTTTCCTCTTCCCTGAAGGGTCAATTTTGCACAAGAATGGAGGGCGTTGCTCTATAAAGCTCCTGTTCTTAGGGAAGAGTGGCAGAAGGTTAATATTTGAGGAATGCTAGCAGTTGGAGCAGTATGTGCATGTGCATTAGATAGCAATTGTCCTCCTGTCCTAACCCAAGATTTTCATGGGACTGGCCCCCAGTCAAAATATCAACACCAAAATGCAAACTAGCTCCAGATCTGGTGAAGAGCAGTATTTCCTCCCAGTGTAAGAATCAGCAGCAAGATCCTTGTGAGAGGCAGGATCCAAACTCAGCTAGCTCACTTCACCAAAAGTAAACACTGTGCAAAAACCCTGCTTTTTGCCACCTGGTGTGCCTGGTCTATCACAGGCAGGACTCCTCAGCTACAGTCAAGAGAGCAGTTAGAAGGAAGGAAGGATATGAAAGAAGACCAAGGGCTTTTTTATCATGCAGACATTTCCTCATTAGTAGAATTAATTAATGCAGTCTGATAATAAAGTGCAGCAATCAAGTGCGTAAGACCACCTTCGCTCGTGGAGAGCAGTGCAAAGCTGGCCTATAGCAGGGTGCAGCTGTAGACTCGCATAGATGATATTTCAATCTGCAGCCAAAGTACAGTGTTTGCCTGGTAGCAGGGAAGGCAAAATACATGTGAAGCCTTTCTGCCCTTAGCAGAGCTAAAGTGAACCAGTACAACCCTGTTCTCCTGCCTGTTTCCCAAGCAGCTCACCTGGCTCAACTTTCACTAAGCTCCAGTGCACAAGCAGTAGTGCATATATAGGGTGAATTACTTCTTACTTACTCCTCACTGCTTCAGTCCACAAACCTTTGTCACCTCTATGTAGGTGGGCTGTACTTCTCTCTGCCAGGTCCTGCTCCACAGATGATCTAGAAGATGGTACGGGCTCTTCCAAGACTGTATCATGGATGCCCTGTTGTGTTCTGGGCTCTGCACTGGTCAGCTGTTGTTTCCCAGCTTCATCCTTGCCCAGAGCTGTGTGCTGTGGTGTGGGGAAGAGCAGAGCCACAGACACAACTGAAGTCTGCAGTGCAGAGGGAAAATTCCCCATTGCACATCCTCTCCTAAGAGCTTCTCCTGTTTGCATTCTCTTGGCAGCTAACAACTCCCCACTACCCGTAAAGAAAGGAAGATAGAGAGAAGTGGATAAGAGACAGAGACATTTCAGGTAGTGGGTCAGCTGAGAAAGCCCCAGGGCTTGACCTGGCCCAGCACCCTGTGGGTGGCACAAAAGACAATGCTAAGTTTGTGAAGCTGACAAGGGTCTTTGCAGTTACCATGGCTGCAGCTCCCCACTCTTCAGCCCTTTTCATCCAGGAAGACTCAGTGTTGTCTCAGGGATGCACCAGCAAAAGGCCAGGCTGCATGGACTCTATTTACGACCCTTTTGGCACCTACAGCATCTCTCTCCTGGACAAGTGAAGGTGTCATAGACAAGACCTACGGCACTTTTTCACACCACTGTCTCTGCAGTTGTTGAGTCCAGGTGCCTGCCATTAGCATGCACATACAAGGCAGACTCTCCCCTGTCACTGACATGGGAAGCTGTCACCTGGCACTCCAGCACTGCTGGCCAATGCAATCCACATCTCCCGCTCTCCCTCCAGCACTGCCACCCATTCAGTGCAGGGCTAAGGGGCCATGCGGAGGGCCAAGCCCTGTGATGAAGGGGGTAGGAGGAGCTGGGTTTCCTGAGGAGGAGCAATTTGAGTTTACAGCCCCCCAAAGTGCAAGAGCAATTTGCACAACTGAGCACATGCCGCTCATTGTGGGGCAAATGGGACTGGCTTGAGCTCTTCCTCCCACCTGCTCTGTCCCCTGTCAGTGCCATGCAAATGCTAATAGGTTCAGGGAAGGCTGCCTCAATGCTGGGGGATGTGCTGCTGTGCATCTTGTTGTCTCCCTCTGCTCTGACAAACATCCATCAGGCAAGGCTTGGGGCCATGTGTCCCCAGCGGCTACATATCTTGGACCTGGCTTTGCTGGGCTCTTCATGTTCTTGTAGGGAGGACTAGGGCAAGATCTGGAGTGAGTGAATGTGAGGTCATCTAGAAAGCTTGGGTTGGATGGGATGGACCTTAATGAGACAAAAATGGGATGTGCTCTAGGAGGAGAGTGGGGCAAATCAAGTTTAGCAGAGTTGTCTGTTCTTTGGGTAGGCCATGAGCAGAAGTCTTCAATGTGTGGGATGTGTTGCAGTGAGCCATGCTACTATGTGAACCCATGCAGGAGCAATACCAACATCTCTCCAGTGACACACTGCTGATGCTACATGTCAGGATGCAGTGCTGATTGCTTTGATGAGCTTCCTGCCCTCTCAGAGGAGGCTAGAGCAGCTCCCCACTGCCCTTCGACCCTGGAATGACCCAGGGTGCCAGAGATGGTGGGGATGGGTTTCCTCTTGGCCCCATTCCCACTGACTGCCCACCAAACTGCAGTAAAGGGACCTGGGGGCAGAGGAGTCCTGAATCCACCTTTTTTTTTAGATTCTTTAACAGTCCTGGGACTCCAGTTCCACTGTTAATTGGTTCCTGTCTCTGAAGACAGTCACCACTAACTTCCACTTGCAATTGAATGAAAAGTGTCTATATGTGCCAGGCCAAGCGGGTGCTCTCTGCAGGTGTTCTTCAGGCATTGCAGGGTACAACGTTCATGCTCGCATGGTGCCCTGAGCACAGCATAATGACAAGTCAGGAAGCCAGCTCAGTGAAAGGGGCAACTAGGTTATCTGGGGAGGAAGAGACATAGTTAATGCCAGTGTTTGACATAGGAGCACGAAGCATTCTATCTGCAGTGCAGGCAGCAGAGGGTCCTCCATAGAGGGAGCAGCCTTCAGCCAGCAGGGACCGAAGTTTCTGTCTCAAAGGAGCAACTATTTCAGGAGCTTGAACCAATGCAAGTTAAAAATTACTGTTAATTACTGACCTTTGTAATGCTGAAACTGCTGCGTAATGGAGGTGGTGCACCCATGAAACAAAAGCCTACAACTCAATTCCAGCGGCTGAGGTTGTGTTCTGTAATACAGCGTTATGAAAGACAAGGCAAACAAGATTAACCCACGTTGACAAGACATTTATCCCTGGCTAAGAAGAGAACCATGCCACAGCACCTCTGTCCCACAAGTTTACACCAGCCCACAACAGTCTAATCCCTCATGGTCTGTCAAGCTATTAGGCAAATCTCTGGCTCTCATTTGCCTAATCCAACAGCCCCCAGCTTCATAAGAAAGACCTCCTAGGGGGCCTTAACAGCCATGTTTGTTAGGCCTTATATAAGTAAACAAAGCCTTGAAAGCCAAACAGCTTCCCCTTCCATCTGGGATCCCAACACCCCTTTAACCTGGAGATAAAACCAACCACACTCACCAAAGGAGGACGTGATTATAACAGGTTGAGTTCTGCCACCACAATAAGTAGCCTCAGAAGGATTCTACCATCAATAGCTCTGCCCTTAACACACTGCAGAGGTGCCAGGTATCTGCTTTCATTTCTGAGCCTTCTGTGATTCTATATAGTCAGGGTTTTATTGCACAGCTGGTAGGACCACAGTGCTCATTCCCTTTACTGCCAGCTTCAGTGCAGTGTGAAAGCATCCTTTCAAGACCAAGACGCTTTGTCCACATGTGCTAGCATAGCTTGGCGACCAGCACTTTTAAAGCCTTGTACATATGCTTTCCTGAAAGCCCTCTAAGCATTTTTCTGAATCCAGCTGCTCTGGCAGTGATATCTCTGACATTGAACTGTGCAGGTCCTATAGGCAGCATCTTAAGACAGAGGATAAGCCTTGCTACACTGTCAGTACTGCCCTGCTTCATGCAATCATTTGTATAGGCATTGTATGGGGTGTGTGTTTAGGTACGCTCAGTGCCCTGTATAGGCTGGCCTGGAGGCAATAGCAGTCAAAGCCTGACTGCCCTGGGCATGAAAGAGGAAGGCTATCTAGGTCCTCACCTTCATAGCATCATCTCTTACAGGCAGCATCACCTCTCTGGGCACTGAGACAGGGGGATCGCACTGCTCCCCGAAGACTGACGGTTACTCAGGGTCGGTGCACTTCACTGTTCTACCATATGCATGACAATTTCAAGGGACAGGAGAAGGCTGAAAATGAGCTTTTTAAGTTTAAAATGTTTTATTTTCAAAATGAAAAAGTTTTCAATGATTTTCACACCCATCTGGCCCCCCACCTCTACCCCCTCCTAAGCCTTAGACATATCAGTATGAAACGTTACATGTTTTCCAGAAGTCCAAAGTTGAGTTCCCTTGTAGATGGGTGTTAAGAGGGGACCTGATCCAGTGCTGTAAATCCTTCACATCCACCAGTTGAACCATTGCTCAGGTTAGGTCTCATTTGTATGCAAAGCAGTTCAGTCATCAGCAAGGATCTCTAATGATGCTAATCAGTCCTGTGTCATCCTAGCAATGAAAGTCAAGGGAGCTGTTATTTGGTTGAATCCAGTACATTTCAGTAAAAGTGCCATTAAGTAAAAGAAAGGGGATTTTTTCTGTGGAGTATGGCCCACCACCCTCGGTCACTTTCCAGCTGAGATCACAGCTAAATCGTATGTCTTTACATTTCCATACAAATCTGATTATCTATGAACACTAATTGTTTCATAAATGTCACTTGGAAGCAATCCATTTCCAGCGCAAGTAAAGAAATTGCACTATAAAACTGTCTACCTTTACCATGAGTCACTTTAGCACACAGGATGAATATTTGGCACTCTTCACTTTTTCAGATTAACTTGCATATTTATTTTGGAAGAAAAAATGGACAGTTTTAATTCTTTCCCATCAGAATTCCTCAAATTTGCTTAGCTTGTTGAAACTTTTTAATAGACCCTACAGTATATGAATATGTTATATAATGACTACTAATGGAGGAGACATTCACGTCTCCTTTCATGTGAAGGAGAGGCAGAAAAAAACCATCTATATGAGTGTTTGATACTTTCTTAAGGCAGTCAGTGCCCTAAAGATTATGTCACCTGCCATGAAGAAGGGTTTCTTTCCTTTGTCTGAGGCCATTGAACATAACAGGTGACTTAAATTCAGTTTTTCCTGGATGGAGCATGTGTTTCTCTTCCAAAAAGAAATTCTAATATATTGCAATTAAGCTTCTTAAAGATCTGTTCTGAGCCAGGCTAGGAAAAGCCCAGAGAAAGAAAAGACTTCAGTCTTCAGAAAATATGTCAGTTTTCCAAGGGTGGGAGTCAGTAATAAAATTCTTGTGAACTATAATCGAATGATCATTTCTATATTACAGTAAAACATTTTTCCCCTATATAAAACAGATATTTCCTCAGCTGTTCACTCAGTTTCATGAAAAAGGAATTATATACCTTTGCAAAAGAATATGGCTTAGCATGAAGAAAAAACTGCCCATGTATTCTCCCAAGCATGTGACTACATACATTAGTTAAAGTTTTTAAAAAACAAGAACTTTGTTTAGCTAAACATCAGTTAACCACACCGTTTGTTAACTTCTTCAGAATACTTTATAAGATTAAAAATACTTATATATCTGGCCCACTTAGAAGGATAAGTGCCATATTCAGGCCCTGAGATGATGAGATCTGATTTTACTTTTGGTTTATACCAATTAAAATCTCTATACGCCAGTGGAACTGCAGGAGGAAGAAGCAATACAAGTTACAGGCACCTCCGAAGTGCTATTAGAGATCCAAGATGAGGAACATGCCTTTTACAGAGTTCAGGAGTAATGATCAAGCTATGTATTTTTAGCCAAGTCACTTAAACCAGTCTGCAAAACGTGGCATTAATTTGTGAATGCCCAGTGAAGAAAATGCAGAACAATGTAAATAAGTGGTGTATTATTACAAGAAAGACTTTAATGAAAAACTAACACTTCTGTAAATGTAGGCAAAATGGATCTAGCAGTGACCTAGGCAAGAACCTGAAAGCTGAAGGAAACTGGAGGCTACTTCATGCAGGCAGGTCCTTCAGTGCTGAAAGACTCCAACTCTGCAAGGGGCTACGTGCTCTCCATTCCTATTAACTAAAATGCGGGCTGGGGGTGCTCCTCCTTCCCTAGATAGAAGCTTAAAATTGTCAGTTAGGAAAACAAATGTAGGTACTAGACATCTTTTTGTGAGTGTCAGTTCAGCAATCACTTTATTACAAGTAATTTTAGTATTGAATGTAGTGCAATTTCAGTAATTTAGCAAAGTACAATGAGGGATTAAAGTGTCTGGTGATAGACGTTTATTTCACCCCCTGAAACACAATTATTATGCACTTTACTCAATAATAGTGTCTTGTTCCAACTAAAATACATGGCACATAATTCTTTAAACCATAGAATCATAGCAATTAGAGAAGGAAATGGCTTATTAGGTCACTGGTTCCATCCTGTTGCCAGCCCAAGATTGCTCCCTGCCGTGTATCGGCTAGAGTTTCACTCAAACTCCTTGCTTTTACATGTTTCAGTGACAGTGATATCGATCAAAAAAAAAAAAAAAAAAAATTTTTACTGCAGGAAATACTGCATATTGACACTGGAAAGGGCCTGAGTGGTTTTCACCTCCTACATATGACCGATAACTGAAACACTTTCAACAAGAATGTTCTTCCAACAATTTTTCTTTGTGGAAGCTGTTTTGCTGAAAAAAAAATTAAAGATTTCTCTGATAAGTGGAAACTGTGATTCCTGCTTTTTAGTCTGAAATTCCTCTATTTTTTGTTTAATGACAGTTCAATATCTTGCATTTTTTAAAACAGAAATGAGAAGAAAATTAAGCCTGACTGCAATTTTACTCAGAGAAAGCAGCAATTCCTCACCTGTACTGGCAGAGGGGAGTTTGGGATGAAGTTTTAGCTCCAGGCTGCCCAAGCAGGCTCACTGCAGGCAGAACTCAGCTGTGCAGACCACAGCCCTCTCTCTGTTGTAGGAGGCTCAGTGCAAGTAGCTTCATCCTAGCAAAGGAACAGAGTAGATACACAGAATTTTACTGCATGTAGAGAAGTATCTGCCTGCCTTTCCCATGGGAACTGCATGTGTGTTGCTGGTTTTGTGCCTTTTCCATGTTTATCCCTGGGTAGTATCCTGGAGAAGGGATGCAACCTATGGAAACAGTACATTTTAAACAAATTAAGGGAATGTCCTGAGAAAGTAATCTTTGAGCCTGAATTCATGTAAACACCAGGCCAGAAAAGTCTGTGCCTTGGAATTGCATCCATTCAAACAGCGTAAAGACAGGGAACTGCACATCCATTCTAACTGCAAGGGTATGGCTGTCTCAGCCTTGCAAACACCACCCAGCCATGGGCAGATCAGCTGGGCTGCAAGGCATCGCCCGAGCCTGGTGGTCCCAGCGGCATGCTCACGAGGGCTTGCCATGCAGCTTGCACAGGGGCAGGGCATGATGTTGAGACACAGAATATAGATAAGTTTTCCCATCACAGCTCAATTAATGAGTTAAAGAAATGATTTTTCTGGACAACTCACAAGAGCAAGTGAAGCCACAATGTGCATCATTCACCCGTAAGACCAATCTTCATTCCTCTGTTCAGGCCAGGATGCAGTTTACTGCATACAATTGGAGTCAATATACTGGAGTAAAATACTCTTCTTCGGTGCAAGCTGGTGTTAAGATCAGCCTTACAATCTGTTTTTCACTGCTAGCTCACCAGCTCCCTGAGCTTTCCTGCCCAGTTACCCTCCATGCAAGCCATCCTTCAACTGAGCTGCACACAGAAACGTGGTAACTCTCCAGAAAGTTGCCCTGACATAACTGACCCCAAATTAAGCACCAAGCTACTCCCTGCTGAATTACAGACGTTTTGAGCCTTTAGCTACAGTGTGAACCTTTGTGAACCTGGAAACTAGGGGAAAACCCCCTTGTGCAACTGTCGGGTGCCATTCAGCTCCAGCCATGAAATCACAGCATTTATTTTGTACAGATGTGCCTGTGTCTTGTCAGAAGCACAGCCTTTTACAGCACAGGAACCAGTTCTGTTCACGGCTCTACCACAGACTTCTAGCATCTGTCTGGAAAAAAATCACTGAGATTCACATCTGAAAAAATGTTACACGCTCAGCTCCAGACATTTGATCTAACACCTGGCCCAGCTCTCAGCAACACTGGACAGTACAAACACTGTTGGCTTCAGTTGAGGCACTTCTAAAATCCAGACCTGATGGGCAATGGGGACAGAGGGAACATCTGCTTCTTCACTGTGTTACTCAGACTTCTCACTAAAGTACCTTTTCAACAGAGCTACATACAAGTCAAACCAGTTAAACCAGCAAATAGTTGGTCTTTGTTCTGCACACATGCCAGAACATTAAAATCTCTCACAGTTTGGCAGCAAAAAAGACAGAGATTCAAAGCTAGTGGCTAGTTTTGAAAATAGGAGCCATAAACTCTTTTACCTCTTGTTTTTCCACATGCAAACAGGGGATGCCAATTCCTGCTGCTACTTAGTACTCTCAGGCATTTTCAAAGCATTGAGGGCTTCCAGTAGAAGATACAAAATCAAAACACAGTGCTGGGAGTCATTTGTCTCTTAAAAGTATTAGTAGTGTCCCGCCAGCATCCTAGTATGTCAAGCAGAGAGTAAGTTTCTGTTGCTCATGCTGTAAAATAAATTACTCTAGATCATGCTGAGTAGTGTCTACTTTTTGATATTTCACCTGGTGCATTATATTCTTAGACACGGAATCAGTATGTGGCAATAGTTAAACACACAAGATACCTCAAAAAGAAGAGGAAAAATAGAGAAAAGTTTCAAAATTGTTCTCTTGCCTTACCAGGTATCTCTGTATATAGCTATCTCTATCGGGTAAAAGTCCTAAGAGGGAATTCACTTGTGATATTTGTATTCAACAGGTGTCTTGCTGTAACAATTATACCTGCGTTGTGTGCCATACTACACGCAGCAAAGCTGAGCATGTTACTCCATAGTGATGGTCTGTAAGAGACGAGCAAAGGATCTCATGCTCCGGCAGGAATTAGTGTCGAGGAAGTACTGTCTGAGCTAAGTGGGCAGAAACATGCTGGTTATTTACCACTGATCAGTCCTGATGCTGTGATTTCGTCAGCCTCAGAGGAACCATACCTTCCATGACAGAGACCAGGGAACGGGCTTGATGGGCGATGTCTGCTGCCCTGGGAGAAGAGCCATCTCTGACCTCCTCCGAGGCAGGGGTGACTGCACAGCATGGACACAGTGAGCACACGCCTCCACGAGGGGAAGTTGGGCAGCTCAGCTTCCTCGCTGTCACACTCTGCCGTCTCTGCTGGAACATGCCACGGCCAGGGATCACTCCTCACTGGGGCTTTTTCAAATAAGCAGAAAAAAGTAAAATGTCAAATAAAATAGAGTAAGAAAAAAAAGGTGGCATCTTGCGTTCCTCTGGTCTCTTTCATTCCCAGGAGTCTCTAATGCCTTAAAAGGCTGGCGACATTTCTGAAAGCAAACCTTTTTGATAAATCAAACAGTTATTTATTTTGCAGAAAGCCAAGATTTGTCATGATGCTGTTTTCAAAGTAACACAGCATCTAACAAAGAGAATCATAGGCAATTTACTGCGTGACACTCGATTCGTCTCCGAGGAAGAAAGACCTCGTTTGACCCTCTCAGGATTTGAACCTGTAATTCCACTGAACCAAGGGCTTTGAAACCTGAAGCTCAGCAGTTTTTTCCCTAAAGATAAGACTAGGTTTTCCTGTTCCCCATGAATCACCAGAGCTCCACAGACTGCTGTAGCACATGAATTTGCCACTACACAGGAAACACCAGCATCTGCACATCCCATCAGCAGAAGGTGGCCAACACGATTGTGCATCCACCCGTAACAAAGTCCTCTCCAGCTGATGCTCTCATGTTGCATACTGAAGCTTGAGGAGTGATAACTTGTCTACGGGACACATGCTGTCTTCTCAGTGCTGCAAACTTACAAGTAGCTCCACTGTTTATGCCTGAGAAGTGGAACTTCAGCTTCAGTTGGGGGACCTGAAAGGCCAAACTGAGGTTTTCCTTTGCCTATCACTAGTCATAGTTAGAAAAAACAGTTTTGCCCCATGGTACTGGTGCTGGGGTATGCTCTGATGATGAACAAGGCATGTGTGTGCACATAGAGGGAAGAGTAGAGGTCACTAATGCCATCCCAGATTTGCATGTTTATAAATAGAAAAAAACCCAAACACATAAACAAATGCAAACGCTACAATCTAAATCAGTGCCCTGCCTCCTCCTGGGAGCATGACCCCATCAGTCTGAATGTCTGTTTTGACGTAACACCAAGGCATTGCATCAGCGAGGACCTAATCAAGAGACAAGCCCCAGAGCTGCACTGTCATTATAATATAAATATGCTGAATTGCACAGCAGATCCTACGATGATCCGAGCTTGTGAAGTTGGACAGATCTCACTTTCAGTAGCTGTCCTGCTGAATAGTGCACCTTTGACCAATGAATCTGTGCTAACACAAACTGGCTGCAGCCACTCTGGGCACCACAGCTGTCCTCAGAGGGAGCGACCCTTGGCCAGGCTGTGTGCAGGCATCTCCCCACTTGCTGTGGCCAAGGGCTGGCTTTCGAGACCCATTTATTCCCCCTGCCTCTGTTAAAACCAAATAGTAGGAAGGAGCTAAGCCCAGGCAGGCTCCTTGGGGATTCAGAGGAGAGAAGCATGCAGTTATAGACAGCACTTTCCCCAAGTACTACCTAAATCTATGACAAGTCATAACAGGCATGTAATAAATTTCCCTGTCAAATATTCCACTGGAAGAGTTTCTCCTGACACCCAGGTGGGGAGAGCTCTTGCCCTGGAGAGGAAGAAAGGAGGAGGCTAAGGTTTGTAACCAGATACTACTTTGGTATCTCTTTCCTCTCCTGTGTGTTCAAAGTAGCCTGCAAAGGCCACTTCTTCCCAAAGGTCAGACACCTTCAGAGGATAGCTTGCCCAGCTGAGCAGGTCGTGGAAAGCACCACCCAGAGAGCTGGGGTCCCTGAGACAAGGTCCAGGTGAAGGAGATGGTGTCTCCTGCCCTTTTGCTAACCCCCCAAGTTTTTTTTCTCTTCTCCATTGGCAGGCAACTACCACCACCCATGGTTTTCAGGCCCCCCTCTGTAGGCCCAGAGGCAGAAAGCTGATTTTCCATTCACAAGAAGTGCTGTCCTCATGCACAATTGCAAGAGCAACTTTCTTCATCCTGCCTGCAGGTTGTTTTAAAGATCATACATTCAAACTGAACAGTCTTGTAAGTGGGGGAGGAGAAAAGGCAGGTTATTTCAGGCTTTCTTCCGTTAGGCAAGCAGGAGAGTTTTGTGGTTACAGTACAGAACTGGGAATTAGGATATCCAACGTTGCATCTCTGCTGATAGACTGCTAGGCATGGTGGCAACCCATATCATGGGGAGCCTGATCTTGCTTAGCACAAAGCCCCTCTGGTGAGGTTTCCCACGCTGTGCTGATGCTGTCACTCTGGTGTAGCATGTCTGTGGATGGATCTGCAAAGCAGCTCTGAGAAAGACTTACTTTCCTCACCAACTACCTTGCTTTTTACAGCGAAACTGAAAGAAAACATTTCCTGATGTTCTGGTTCAGGGAAATTACTTTCCACTCCCCATTTCAGTGGACAAAATTACTGGAAATGACAAAGAAACAGGAATAGCTCCCAGGGGATTTTCAGCTGTAGGAAAAGAGCCAAAGTCCTGCAGTAGGGAGGGGGAATTCAGGGTAGGTAGCGCTTCCAGATCAGCTCCATGTGCTCCAGAGAAGAGCATCCAAACCAGATTTGGACTCCTGATACTGTCCCACAAAGCACTGTGGAAAGAGTCTGCAAAATATGAGTAGACATCAACCTGCACTACTTCAGAATAGCGAGGGAGGAGTCATCGTACAACACAATCTGCCAGGCAGCTGTCAGAAGCATTGCCCCTCGTCTCCCCCTCTATGCCCTCCATCAGCACCATCTTCTCTCTAAGTGGGCAACGAAAAGCTGGAGAAAGCACCTGCATCAACCAGCACCAGGAACCTGGGGCTCAGAGTGAACTACTTTGACATACCCTTGACTGCCTAGTCCTGGGCTGCCAGCACTGCTGCCCACAGTGGAGCCAAACAAGGACATGCTTGTTACTGACAAGGCTTTGGCAGCAGAAAGAATTAGCAGAGATATTTCTATGACCTTGGATCTTAATGAGATTCAGCTGCACAAATGCCCAGGCTCTCACTGCACTTTGCATGCAGAAAGGGATCACCTGAGGACTTTGAAAGAAAAAGAAGAGGTACTTGATTAGCACTACAAGAGGCTAGCTCAGCAGGAAGGGAGAAAAGTGAGTTGAGTCCAGACCATGCACATGTCAGGGCAGTGTTGCACTCCACCTGTGGTATGGACATTCGAGTATGCTGGATTCCAGGTTAAAGAAATACATAGCTATGCATCTTCCACAAGCGAGATGCCACAGAAAGGTCACACTGAAACTGACCTCTCTGTGATTCCCTAGGAGTAAAACAGGATTTGTGGCTACAGTAACTGAAGAAAAAAATACAAGAATTGCTGTTCAGGCTGTACATAGCCTGAGATCTGGTTTCAGGGGCTTTGCAGGGACATTCCATGCCACTTCCAAAGACTTGTTAAAAAATACTTCATATCAGCATAATTTTGCAGTGCTTTTTTTCCAGCTAGTCCTGTAGGCTACCATGGGGAAATTCACTAGCAGGATTTCTGTAGGACGCTGACTCACACAGGAACTTTTATTGTTGCTTTTAAATATTTGACTGCCTTTTGGCTGCTGGCAGCAAAGTTATTAAATGCTTTACCAGACATGGCCAGAAACTCCTTATAAAAACATCTTGGCCTGGCATAAGGCATATGTCTCTACTTATCTCTGTATTGTGTGTTCAAGGCTTTCACATGTCCCCTGGCAGTGGAAGAAACTTGGGACCTTCATATTTCTAGACTTTGGATGAACAGAGCATCCAATGTCCTGTACTCATGTGAATAAATCTTCTGGTTTGCAAATGGTCCAGCTACAATAAGCAAGATGTATCAACTTTACAGGAGAAAACACCACGGGGCCCCAGTACAAACTGTGGGTTATGGTTCATATTTACAGCTCTGTGGCCTGATCTTGCCAGGATTTGTCTATTCAGATGCTCAGCCCTTACTCAAGTGATTAGATTGAATGAGTTGCTCTTACTCTGACAAGTAGTCCTGTTAATGTCACTGAGATGGGTGATATTTTTAGTACTATGTGACATGTTTCCTAGCTCAAAGCTCTTTCTCCTCCACCATTGTTTTTCTCTCCCTTCATCTTCCCTATAACAAATTAAAGATGAAACAAAGAAAAAGAATGTCATGAACCAGAGCAGAAATGAACTCCTTCCCTGCGCCACATGGAAGAAAGCAGGAATAAAATCACAGTCTGCTTCCAATTTCACAACAGTAGTGAATCAGAGTAGTCTCCTAAAGGGGCTGTTCATCATACATGTGCCTGTACTTTGTTCCTCTTCTCCCTGATTATTTTGCACTGTGATACGGTGATGAAAAGAAGTGGGTTATCACTAGAATTGCTCATTACTTACCTGCTCAGATATCTGTGCTTCAGTAAAGTATCAAATATAGCTTAAACTTCTCTGCATCCCTTAGCAGGCAGTTTAGATCTGTACACACCTGGAGAGGTGATAAACACAAGTGGGTAAGCAGAATGAGAGAGCATTTGCAAAATGTCATTGATGGAGGAAGCTGGAAACAGCCTGATTCCTACTGCTTTGGGGAGGGGAGGGAATGCCTAGGCTGCCTCTGGGCAGCTTGCGGCAGTTCACACAGGTTACCTCCAAAGTGACTAATTCAGATGCTGCTAAGCCTCTAACCTCAGCGGCTCAGAGGGCTGCCAGGTTCACCAGGGAGTTCAAGCTCAGGTAGCCAGCCTGCACTGAGCTCCTTGCTACCTTGGTGCTACCAATAGCTTAATTGAGTAACTTGGAACTAGCTTAGGTTTGTCCACACTGGTTTTGCTGTCAGCACGTTTAGCATGCTGCAGAGGGTTAGTGGGGCTAAACTCTGCTGTAAACCAGAGGAGAATCAGGACCAGCCTCTGATCTGAACCACTGCATTGCAGATTGACCTTGGAGTCTCACCTTTCTCTACCTTCTGTTTGGGTACAGTTGGCAGGATTGGGCCCTGCTGGGCTGTGGGGAAGCAGAATGAACCAATCTGAGGAATCAAAAAGCCTAACAGGTGCCCTCCTGGGTGCAAGTCCTCCCTGCTCCTGGCCATGCATGTGTGCTGCATCAACATACACCTTGATCAGCTGTATCCAAACCACCACCCTTTACAACAGCTGACTTACGCTTTATCGCAGATGCCCACACAGACTTACTGGAAGTGAAATGCAAACCCCACCATCTGCATTTACCAAAACCTGAGGAGCAGGATATGTTTTTGTCTGAAGCCTGTTTTCTCCTTCATGTCGGAAGGTGCACTGAGCAACCCTGTAGGGGCTCAGGGAGCCCAGGCAGGGCAGAGCTCAGCATTATCAAGGGTCGCTGGTGCCCTCTGTTGTCACAAAAAAATATAGGAGCTACAGACAGCAGGAGTGGGACATGCCACCCAGGATGGGGTGCAGGGCACTTCTGGCTGCAAGTGTTGGGACAGAGCTGAGCCTGGCAGCTCCCAGGCAGCCACCCATGCTAACTGTAGTAAGAGCTGAATGGGTTTAGCTTTGCACAGAATAGGCTCTTGAGTTGCAGATACTGGCTGGGCAAGTCCTTTTGCGCACCCCCCAACTGTCTCCTAGAACAGCCAGACTCACCAAGGTTCAGGTGTCATTGCCATCCACACAGGGTAAGAATGGTTGCTTCACACTTGATTCCTTCATCTCCTAAGGGAACTGCTGAACCAGCCTGAGGATCTCAGATCATCTGAAGATATTGTTCTTGCCTTCCTAATTAGCAACAAGAACACATCTGAAACACTCCATAGAAATAATGTCCAGGTTTCCTAAGTAAATCCTACATGTGCATAATAACCTATTCTTTCTTTAGAAACACAGTGCAGCGTTGCCATATGCCTGAGCCTAATGCCTTGACACATGCAGTAGCACTGAGCAGTTTTCGCTCAGAAAAGGGTTCAGCCTCTACTGCCCCAGGTCAGTAAAGAGCCGCCATTCACACAAAATTTCTCACAACGAAAAACACCTGCGTGTGCCAACACCAGCGCTTGGCTTGTCCAAGCATTGTGCTGGGCCTGGCCTAGGACTGTACTGAGGCCTTGCAGCACTGTAAGCACTGCTACCAGGTTCCCCGGACACAGCTGCTGGGGCTCATCTCTCCCACTCCCCCACCTTCACCTGGCAAGCTAGGCCAGCAGCCAGAGGGACGGAGACCACTTTGACAGGGTGGCTGCCAAGATTTCAGAGGGCCTTCCTTGTCCCCTCCGCTGTTCATCACCACCCAGAGCTGGTCACTCAACCACCATCCGCTGGGGTAAGCATTTCAAAGCAGGCAGGTATCATGATAGTACAGTTATCACCTTAAAAATTAATGTATTAAACCAGGGTCTTAACTGCAGCAGAGAGATTTAACTCTGTTCAGAGCAGACTCTAAGTTGTGTGGACACCACAAAGCAATACTATGGAAAAAGACCACTCTGAATTTATTATAGTTAATTATTATTTTAATAATAACAACTTATTTAGCACCTATCATAAAGAACCTCTTTAAGGCCTATAAATGTTCATGTAATTAAGTCTTAACATTAATGGTTATAGGAGATGAAAGAAAAATTGCTACTTGGTCAACTCAGTACAAATTTTGACTCTCTGAATTATCTCTGGAGAAAATGCAATTTCTCTACGTTCGTTACCAAAAACAGCTGCAACAATTGCAAGTCTTGCTTGTTGGTTAACTTTTTGTTAATATGACAGCACAGGAGTTTCAAATATAACAATTACGTGCCCTGTTTTTTCTACAGTTCAATAAACTGTAATCAGGAATCTCAGTATCATATAAAAATCTCTCCTCCTAAAACCACTCTGCAATGCTTTCTTCACATCCTATGAACACTCTTGCCTCCAAAGACCTCACCCTAGCTGTGAGAATTACGGGTTAAGGAGGTATAAAGAGCCGAGGCAATTCACCAGGCACTGTGAATGAACATCGAGCACATATCCTACAGTGTTCTGCCTTGAGCACAGACGACCCTCCCTAGAAGTCGGAGTTCTATCGAGAGGGCAATAGAACTGAATTTTCACTCAAGAACTGTTTTTCTCACCAGGACTTGACAACCTCCTAGGCTTTGCAAACACCCCAGGGCAGACTGGGGCTTGGACGCCAGAGCAGGCAGAGCAGGGGTAACGCGGAGAGCCACCGTGCCATGCCACATCAGTGTGGCTGATGTGCCCAGATACAAAAGAGGAATAGAGCCTGTCCAGGCAACTGCTAGTTCTCCCTTCCTATCGTCCTTATCTGCGTGAACCAGCTTCAGGTTACTTGGTCCTCTGGGCACAGCAAATGTTGCTGCCTCCACGTCCACCGGGCTACTAGATGAGGGCTGGGCACTAGGGTTTTTTGGCCCAAACGCTACAGCTCTGTCCTCAGATTCAGCCTCTTTGGCCCCAAAGGCTCTAACTGTGAAGTGACAATGAGGATCCTATTCTTGGTGTTTCGATACACTTAAAGTCCTGTATGGGCCAAATTATACGTACGGTACAGTGATATACATTCAAGCTGTCTTAAATTCTGCATCATTGCTCCTGCATTCAGTCATACAGCAGAAATCCAGGGTAACAGAGCAATCTGGTCTGTTCTCTGGATTCTTACCAGAGTAACTGAGAGCAGACCTGGACCATACATTTGTAATTAATGCCAGGTAACGCACTAATGCCCAGCCCTGCAAGGCGCTGTGCACAGACAGACCCTCTCTGCAGGCTGTACTGTGGAGGTGAACACTCTTAGCCCATGTAGCCTGCCTTAAGAACTCCTACATCAGCACAGTCTATTTTCTTTAACAATCCCATTTCCTTTTCCTGAATTTCTGGAAAGAGACTGGCATTTCTCCAGGCTTCTCTCTCTAAAGTGCAGCCTGCACATGGAAATAAAAACACTCAGAAAAGGATTGGTCACACTAATTGGCTGAACACCTCCAGCATGCCGAGACACACAAAGAGCAGAAAGAGGTGTGGAGCTTCACACCTTCTCTAGTAACTGCAAAGACTGTTTCCAGTGCAAGCTATGTTTGCTTGCTCCCACATCCCTTCATCAATTCATATCGATCTCCTGCAAGGTGGTGGGACAGGGGACTGTCTGAACTCCCAGGCGAGAGAGAGCCCCATGTATGCAAAGGGACAACAAGGTCTAGGAAGGATCGGTTTCATGAGAAACCCCACGTATGGCACGCACATACTGCATTCTGCACACGGTAGGCCTCACAGACATGCTGAGCTCCTTGCAGTGCTCCAATCTCAACTAGACCCAGTAGATGCTAATAGAATAAATAGCAAACAGTTTCATTGCATTGTGCAAGGACAGAACCTGATCTTTTAACAGTAGACATCCCCCGTATCTGTGCAGGTAGGGACTGGCAAACTGCTGCAAGGTCTTCTTGTGGCACAGCAATAGCATCTTCAGGATTCCTGTGTGTGTGGCTCCACCCGGATCCCTGTCTCCCGAAAGTACGTGGGAAGTGCCCCCTCCAAAGGGCTCATCCATTGCACTGATTTACTCTCCTCAGTCTCAAGCAAGTTTTAAAACAAAGAGATGTCAGAGGAAAGCAAAACCCTGGCAAGAATAGTTATTCTGAAAACTGTTGCATGGTTTGTTTGAACTTTCAGGGAACGAGTGCAAATTACAATTAAAATGAACAGAAAACAAAAACATTACACAAAATTTGATGAAGCCTTTGAGTGAGGCTTGCCACAGGGTCACAGGCACTTCAAGGGATGTTTAAGGAAAATGCTATTTTAAGGAAAAGGCTTGCAGATGTTACAAAACACTTTGCTATGCTTTTCCAAGGCTAGAAAGGCAACCAGTGACCCAAAGGAAAGCTATATAAAAAAAAAAAGAAAGGTGGTAGTCAGCAAGCAGAATGCTTTAGTCTCTCAGGCAGCTTTCTATCTGAGTAGGACAGCCAGGACAAGCCATCCCTAAATATATATTTTTAGGACAATCTTCAGGAAAATTATGTTTTTCAAAATAAAATTTCACTTTACCAGTAATATTTTCCATACCTGCTTTTTTCAAAATAATATGCTAAATACAGCCTTTGACCAATGCAATTTATTCTGCTTCAGCCTGTCTGTCTTCTTTAAAGTAGGATTTATATACCAACACAACCTTTTTAGAGGATTTTAGATTCACAGGTTAAACATACTTTCAAAACAGATATCTCCCCATGGCAGGTAGGGGAAAGCATGGAATTCATGATATTTTAATCACACCAGGAAGATCAATGGACGATTTTATGCTTTTTTTGCGGAGAAGGCATGAGAGGGAAAAAAATCACATATATCGATTCTCAGACATCAGAGAAATGAATAATAGGGTGAAACGTCCTACATAAGTTCTTTGCAGGTCTTATGAAAGCTGCCTGCCAAGGAAATGTAGCTGTGCATGTAAGTTGCGATTATGCTAAAGAGGCACTAAATTAGTACATTACATGCCCCATTTAGCACCACTGTGCAAAATCTGAGAGTGCTAATACATTTTGTTTCTAGGGTCAGGAATCATTAAAGAATGGATTCGTAGTCATTCATTATCCAGGAAATTAAAGTTTGACAGCTGCTTTTCAGTTCTGATTTCTCTTAAATGGCAGCATTATATTAGAAGGTTCTTTTTTTCTTTTCTTTTTTTTCTGCTCCTTTTTTACTTCCAGGCTGTAGAACGGTCATCCATAAAGCACAGTATCCCCAAGTCATTCAGTCACACTTACTTCCTAGGACTGCTGTAAATCTTAGGAGATTATTTACAGGGACTGACAACGTTGCTATGTGCTATTTAGAGTTGTTTCTTTCTTAGCTATGTGGTTGTTAATGATCTGGGTTTGGAGTTTTAACGCCACTTCTGCTAGCTTTGCATTACAAAAGAACCATACATCGCACAACACAGAAACAAGGCCCTGCAATCCTCCGTGTGCCATCAGTCCCAGGAGAGCAAATGGGACTGCATGCGTATTTAGAAAGAGCAAACGCTTTCATAAAAACAAAAGGAGCAAATAAACCAACAGGCCTCTCAACTCTAAGTAGGGCTCAAGGTAGGAGAAACCCTGCTTGAAAATACATGACAAGGTAGTCATGTAAAACTGCCCTCAGTAACTTTGACAATATTCCTCAGATTAGGACCTCCATTCTGCAAAAGCAGCTGCACGTGAGAAGTGTCACTGAATTCGATGGCACAGCTCACATGAATACATGACATGTTGCAGACACAAGCATTTGCCAAAGTGGCAGCCAGCTGATGAAACACATAATCCAAAAAAGAGATTAGCTGACAATCAAGATGGATTTGTTTTTCAGTCTGTATCAGCAGCCGCTGCAAAGTAATACATAAGCTTCCTCTTCCCTGCTTTACAGTTCACTCTTACCAAATTCATATCAACAAGGTCTTACTTCCCCTGACAATGATGATCCTAAAGAGCAGTATTTTACATCTCCATAGCATTGTTTTTCCTGAAGTGCCTAGGAAGATTTCATAAACTACAGCAAACATCTGAGCATCCTAATTGTTCTGAGTTAAATCTCATCTCCTGGTGCGAATAAAACTACTTATGTGCTCAGATCTCTGCTGAACTGGTTCCTCTCTTCCAAAAACAGCATTGAAAAGGCAGCTTTGCATGGGATGGCAGCATAAAGAGGAAGGAAAAAAACGATATGCCAAGAAAAAAAAAAGAAAAATCCCAACAGTCTGGAACCTTTCCCACTGATCACAGCCCACGGGCTACTATTTGATTAATATCTGCATCAATACCTAAAACCCATGTAATACTCAAATATGTTACATTAATAATGCCAACATCCAGTTGGATTGGTCTCGTTATACGTTCTCCAAGAACCACTCACTCCTAGTCAAAAAAACTGTGTGTGACTGACAACATTGCTAACTTACAAAAATGTTATTCTGCATTCCACTCACCACAAACCACTATCCCTCCTGAGCAGAATAGAAAATAACAGCCCAAACCAATAAAGTGCATCTGAACAGAATCTCAGAGTACTTACAGAGCAGAAACAGACTAAATCAAATAATTTATTCATTTGAAATTATTTCCTCTTTTATAAATTGGTAGAATAGACAGGCCATATTTTATGGTGATAAAGCACTGCTCACTTTTAAAGACCCTTTGATATATTTATGCTGAATGCATTTCCCTTTTACTGAAATGTGGCTGTCCCTAGAGAGCAGAGCAGCAGGCACTGAGCACTACTAGCATGACTTTGGGTTTAAGTGCCTTATCTAGTCCTGTCTCAGTCTTCCTCAGCAGGGCAACCCACTTCTACTCTTTGGGATTATTCAGTAGCCCTAATTCACCTTAGTGTTGTCATGTTCCCAGCCTCAAGCACTGTAAGAAACAGAAGAGGGGCCCTGAGATTTCAAAGAATGAACCTAGTTAGAAAGAGCTTGGGGGGAATTCTGGCTTCTGCATGATGTGATCACAGGATCCCATCAGTGGTTATTCTCAGATCCTTCATGGTCTGAGATGTTTCTTGGCCATCATGAACGTATTTGCATAAAATGCAGCTGATGGTCTTATAAACAAGTAACTCCAGGAGCTGAAGCATTCCTGAGAAAAAATACCCAGAATGCACACAAATCCTCTACAAATACTGAGATCCTCTGACAAAACCGTGGAGAGATGGAGGCACACAGCTTTGGATAGCTGTCAGCCTAGATGCTTTTTAAGGCCCTGCTCAACTCCTATTTTTACCTGCTGGTACAATCACAGGCGAAAGTAAGCAAAAGCACAGACAGCCCTGCCGTGCCAGGACCAGCCCTACAACAGCCTCAGGTTTGGATAGCGGCATGTTGTGCCCTTTTCTGTTGTCTTCTGCCACTAACCCATCACAGCCATTCCTCTCCGACGCATTTCTGGAGCCAAATGCCAGTCCAGGCCTCACAATGCTGGCAGGCAGAAAAAATGCCAGTCCAGGCCTCACGAATGCCTTGGCAGGCAGAAAAGAAACCCAAATCTAATTAATGTTTCCTGAAGGACCCCACCTCCCCAACAGCCTAGAAAGGATGCTGTAGGAGGCAGATGTGCAAGAACAAGATTGTGGCATGGAGAGGAGGGTGCTTGAAAAAGTTCGATGAGTCTCCTGGGCCGAGCGTTATCTCCTATTTCCTTTGAGATCCCACAAGAGACGGCCTTCCCAAAGCAACCTCTGAGGTGGCCTGTTCAGCCTTTGTCTCCCTCAGCAAAAAAATTTCTGCCCCAGTGGCTCTGAACAAGGCTTCCATTAACTCCGTCCCCGCGAGGGCAGCACGTGGAACAAAAAGCCCAACACTGCGTCCCAGCCCTCAGACAAGCCTGGAAACAAATGTTGCAGGAATTTGTCAGAATAGAATCATCCGCTCAGTGTCACTGCATATATTTACCTACCTCAGCGCCTATTCAGGGCCCTTCCAAAAGGGCAATATTAACAGAGATGCATCAGACACCATTGCTATAGCAACATCACCTCAGAAAAATTATGGTTGCCCAGCAAAGAAAACCCATTTTTTGAGAGCCACTCAAAGTCCAGGGGTACTTCTGATTTTAAAACCAGCTCCACTTCAACTTACTTTCGTCCCTTCAGGATAAAAACATTTAAGTAACAACTGTGCAGTAACCTGAGTGGAAGGAGAGCGATCAGAGGATGCTCACTACTGACGAGATCTAGCAGAGCTGAGATGTACAGTGTGACAAAACATGTTTGTCAAAAAAGTAAATTACTAGTACTGGGGGAAACTTGTGGGCTGAGAGAGCTTGTTTGATGCCATTAGGATTGCAGCAAAAGCCAATGCACAAAAGAGATCTGGATGCTGCATCCAAAACTGGGAGGGCAAGCATAAGTAAGGGTTCTAGTTTTCATCGAATCAATAATCATTACTCTCCTCTCCAAAAAAAAAACTTATTAAATAAATTGTCTTTAAACTATGGGGAAAGTAAGGGAGAGAAGAGCAAAGAAACCTGTCAGAGAGCAAAAATGGCAGGAGGAAAGTGGGACTCATTGAAATGAGAGCTAGACATTGCAGAGGTTATTAAAGCAAATAGCAAAAAATACCCCTTAACTCTAAATCAACAGGCTGATCTGCTGTGTGGGAGGTAGAAACAGAAGAGAATTTAGATATGCCCCGAAATCAGATGAGCACAAAGCCTTACGTTTTGAATACAGGGATGTGAGCCAGAGAACAGAGTCTGAGTGACTAATGGAAGTAGGCATGACAGACAATGTCATTTGGGGAAATCAGTCCCTGCAGCCTTCACACCAGGATACTGTAAGGCTGGATGCATACATAGCAAAGCCAGTAGCAAGTCCATCTGCTTTGTCCTGATGCTTCTGTTCTCATGCACCAAATTTTCAGAATAAAGGGAAAAATGATCTGAACAACCACATCCCCCATCATTTCTCTGACTTGAGCGGTGTAGCTAGGGTTTAAAATAAGCATGGAAAGACTGGCTGTCACTGTCTCTTCCAAAACAGGAAATTAGGAGCATTGAATGACACATGTAGCAGTTGGATGCAGAACAAAGAAAAGGTCATTCTGCCGGCAGTGGTACCAGCCCTCTAGAAGCCATCACCAAAGGGTACACTGGATGTCTGGGGAGGCTGGGAAGTTTTTCTGAAATTGTTTACTGAGCTGGAGAAGACAGGAGTGCTATAATAGCTATAAGCAGATATAGGGAAAATGAGCCGGCTATAAGTGACTGGAGGGCTGACAGAAAGAACTAATAGAGCACCTCCTCAGCAGGACTTGGAGATATCTTCTTCAGCGTTCTCTGACCTGAGTATGGAGGGTGGGAATGCCTATAAAATCTGTCAGGGACAAAAAAATCTGGAGGCTATGTCAAGAGAGAAGGACACTTTGATAAGACAGAAGACAAGAGAACTGGATGGTTATAAGGACTGGAGGAAGATAAAACTCAATCATGTGTATAGGTAGCAACAGTAGAAATTTCTGCAGATGCTTGGGCACTCTGTTGGAAATAGAAGCTAGAACAGCCTCCCAAGAGGAGTCAGGCAAGAGAAAGAAAATAGGCTATTTTTGAGAGTAAATGTCACCAGCTGCAACTGTAGTTCCTTGCTACAAGGCCTGAACTCATCCCCATCCTGGCTCTGCATTTCTGAAGCAGAGGATGGACTGCTAGGCCATCTACACAGAGAGAAGAGAAGAGATGCAGCAGCTGTCACTCTAGGAACTGCTTCCACTTAGAGGCACATAGTGCAAAAACCTGGAATCCCCATTTGTAACTCTGTTGAAAGAATTGGGTCTGGCTGACTTGCTGACCACAAGGCATCAGGTGCTGAATCTATAAATCTGGTGTGAGAAGCAGTTCTGAAAGGCAGGCAGTCCAGCAGCCTCACAGACACTTTCAGTTCATGATTCTTGACAATTTACAGCACTGATCTGCATTAAAACCAAAGGATAATGCTTGAAATAGCACCATAATTATGCTGCAGAGAAGCCTCAGACGACCTTCCATTAACATCTGCTCCGCACTGAGTGCTAAGCATCAATTCACACTAGGATGAAAGCTGGGCTTGTAGCTATGTTTAATACGCCAGAGAGCTCAGCATACTCCCACTATCTGGGCTGCAGTTTTGTCCACCTGCACACAAACATTCAAGTGAAGGCATTCTGAATGACAGAGAAGACTCAACAACCTCTACCTGAGGGCTTTTTGAGTGCACACTGGAAGGAAAGGCCTTGAAGCATGCATCTGAGCTGTGGCTTCACACAGTGACTTTCTCCCATTGAAGTAAAGATTTCCAGGTCTTTACTGGAAGGGACTGCTCTGCCTGTCCAAGCTCCAGCTGAAGAGTAAACCCGTCCAGCTGAAATACTGCTGGAAATGCTAATGCTTATTGAGTACATTTAAGCCCTAGGAAAGCAGGAGTTAAGTCAGTTTAGATGAGTACAGGAAGTCTACTTCTAAGATACGTCTGTCCAGTTATATTTCAAGCATATTTGTAATGATATATATTGTAGGATAGCTCTAGCAATGAGAAAAGATATATTGTAATATATTTGCGCCTGATGATTTTACTAGGGTGGACATGCAAAGGTGCCTCCTCTTGCTTGTTTTGAGCCTCCCACTCAGTAATTTCATTTGATACCCTGTAAGAGGGGGTATGGATCATGGTCACCGTCCGTTCACCTGACTTGTGCCATAAAAAGCTGCTTTTCAACAGCAGTCAAGCAAATGACTCTGCATTGCTACAAAAGTAGCCTTTCTTTTGTCATGGGCCTTTGCAAAGAAATGAGTTTTTAAAGTGAAGTCAGGTGCAGAGACCTAATTCAGGAGACAGTGGCATATACACAGAGTGAAATTGTGTAGGACCAAAGTCTCCAGAACTTCTGAAGCTTGAACCCAAGACACATATCCAACACCCTCCACACTACAGCCCCCCTCAGCTGCCAGTATGTGCCTTCCAACATCTGCCATTTCAGGGACTGCCAGCAGACCAGCTGCTGTCTCTTCCCGCCTGTGACCATGTGCCTGCCCACTCTCCCAGGATTGGGTCCCCATGCATGCTCCTCCAGTGCTCCCCACTCTCCTAGCCATACCAGATTGCTCCCTCTGCTCCTCTTCCCTGCCGGGGCACTGTGCTCCCCTAGCTCCACGGTGCTGTGCAAGGTCTTTGCCTAGAGCTCTGGGACTCCCTGAGCAGAGAGAAAGGAACAGGTAGTAGGGAACTCCAGGAGAAAACCCTGCTACATCACTTGTGAGATCTCATATACACAGCCAGTGAGCAATCACAGTTCAGAATAATAAGCACCAACCTCCAGGCACCTGCTAAATGCTTTTAAGGATCAGCATGATCCTAAGACACGCTGCCTTCTTGGTCTCTGTTTCTGCCCTGCCAGATTTCCTGAATAACCTCTTCTGCACAGTGATTCTCTCAGTCCCAATGGTAAAAAATATTTAAGAGACTGATGCTGCATGTGGTAAACAGCATGACCCTTGGCAGCAGTAAACCAGACCCTTCCCCTCAGCTGTGACCACAGCGTCTCCATATTAAGCTCTTCATGTCATTAAGTAGTCCCACTGGGAACAGCAGGAAGCATGATTGGGAAAGTTAATGAATATCTACAATATCACAAGGAAAAGCCCAATGAATCAACGCCTCGTGCCTTATTCCCATGGCCATGACCTGTCCCCATTAGTAACAGGAGAGAGTTTGAAGTGGCAGAAACCTTCCCTTCTCCTCTTCCCCCTCAAGGGGTCTGCACTTCTAAGCACTGATTCCTGTTTGTAGGCTACAAAAGTGACTCTGGCTGACTTGCTGCACTAGTGCACCCCTTGTGCCAGCTGTCACCCAATGTTGCAAATACCAGAAGCTGGGACTGATGCTGGCTCTACCATGCATCCCTTCCACCAGTCATCAGTAGCTATGCTCAAATCTGTAACAGAAAACAAACCATCAGTGTGCACCAAGGCTCAGGAGTGCAGCCAGCAGGAGGCAGAGAGGGGAGATCAGCAGATTTTAGGCTGCTTTAGGAAAATCCAGAAGGGAGATGTAAGACAGCAGTTTGCGCAGATGAGAATGGGAGGGAGAAGCAGGTTGACCTATTGAAATGAAGATTTGAGGCACCACAGTGCCAAGTGTATCACAGGAACGCAGGTGCATGGCTAGGGGATTAGCAAAGGCCCTTACAGCTGTCCCCATCCCCTCACAGCTGGATTCATACATCAGTCAAATAGCTCACAGTGGCAGGAGGGATAGGGGGAGGGAAGGGGTCAGGGGAATAAAATTTCATGACTGTTCCTACATGATGAAGACAGAGAAGCAGCCACATACAGTCACATATTAGACACAGGCACCCTCTGCAACTGCCACGGTGTCTCTCACACAGGTCCCTGTGTGCTTTTGCACAGCTCTGGGGAACTGTGACTGCCTGAGGGCAAGGGTTGACTATGCAAACAGACCTATGCTTTTCTTTGCTTGGTTAGTTGGCCACACTACAGGGACATTTAGGTTGCCTTATGCAGGAATAAAAATTGGCGAAAAAATGGAAAATTGGTCGAGATTTGCCCATATTTCAGACACATACCAGGGAAATAAGCTTGTGAGCCTGTATCACTCAACTATGTTAAACATTATACTTGCACTCATTCAGTCATATGGTAGGGAAGTATATATGTCTACCTATCAATGGCAGAAAAGCTGCTCCAAGGCTGTCCACCAGGAGTTATTCTACCACATAGGCCCTGATTTTCCCCTGTTCTTCTTAGTACCAATATTTTTCCACTGAGTGCAGGCGTAAGGACTCTACATAACGAAACCATTTTGCATTTCTTCATATAGTTGTTAGCCTGCGGGTTTTAGGTAAACCAGCAGGTTGACTGTGGGAATACAGCAAAAAGCAACCTGGAAATATGACTTATTTCTATACCTTTGAAAGTTTAGAGGACTTCAAAAAAAATTCCTTCTATTGCAGTTTTCAGGAGCCCATTTCTGATGTAGTTCATCATCTGGGACCATGAGGGATCACACTTGGGCTAAAGGACTCAGTTCAGGCAGCCTGCAGGGGTAGTGAAGTATCCAGTGGCAGGGAAGTTCATCTGTAAGGATAATAGTTAAACGAGCCCACTGGTGTCCCTTAGTCTTTCCATTGTTCCTGTGGGTCACCAGCATCACTGAGTTGATCTAACACAGGCAGAATGTGCTTCTGTCACTTGTCCAGTGTCAGATGTGGACACTGTAGCTGGTGACTATGCTCCTCACAAAAGAGCTTTACCCAAGTAACCTGTTTGGTGACCTACAGAGCTAGTATGAGGCACCTGTAGCCAGAGACTGCCAGGTATCCAGGTGCCCGTGATGGGAATGTTCTGGCCTTGCTACCAGGTAAGTTTAACCACTAAGGATTTAACACCTCAGAGTCTGTCATCCTGACAGTACTTTCCCCTCAGACAGAAAAGCTCAGCACAAGAGACTGCAAAGCAACCCTTTGCACCAGCCTAGCACCTCCCATGCCAGGAGGGTCCCAGATCTCCTTAGGAGCAAGGGACATAGCACAGACATCTATCTTCATCTCTCTGCTGCAAAGCACAATGAAGGAACCAGTCAGCAACAGCTCACACCAAAATCTGCTTTTAACAATAATACAGCTACCAGTGCTGTTCTAGCAGTGTGTCTCTCCCTTCATAAACACCTTGAGAATCAAGAACAATACCGGGTTCAGAAGCCCAACTCCAACATATGCTGCCTCATTATCTTCTCAGCCTTGTTTAGTCTTTGTTTCTGAAGTAGATGGTAAACTCTGAGAGCAGTGACCATGACTTAGTTCACAGAGTGCCAGACAACTGCTGGAGTTCAGTTAATGATGAGACAACTCTCACAGGCCTATTGTCTTAAGTGGGAGCTTTGGCTAAGTGAAAACTTCAGGGATTTACCCAATAATAAGTCAGTAATTCAGGATGCACTTAAAGAAACATTCAATGTGCCTTTGCAGCAACATCTTTGGGAATTGCGTATTTGTGCTCCAGAGCACAAGTGCGAGGAAGTCTAATATTAATTAGGAGGCAAACTCAAGGGTCCTGAATGGGCCCTTATAACAAAAGATCTTTCATTGAATAACTGTAGAGGAGTGCAATGCCAAAGTTTTCATGCCAAAGTAACAATAAATGAACTGCAATTAATGTCTTCAAGACCAGACTGTAAACTCAAGCTTGGCTTAAACAAAACAAGAAAATTCTAAAACACATCTAAAAAATTGTAGGAGGAAAAAAGAATGATTGTAAACCAAAATAAAATACACAGGTTGATTCAACCTGTTTTAGCTGATAAACGGCATGGTACTTGTTCTGTGCCAAAGTGACACTTGACCTCTATATATCTTCTTAATGAAGTCAGCAGAGAAAGACACCCAGTGAGCCTTTGTAACATAGCAAGCGAGTTGCAAGCTGGGCTTCACTAATGGGAGCTGTCACTTGGTTTTTTCCAGGTCACAAACTAAGAAGAGCAATTAAATCAAATTGGAGGCTGTACAGATTGGCGCAAGCCTCAATAGACCAGGTACCTAAATCATTAAAGACATAGTTCTTTTCCATGATAAATTGTTGAGGAGAGTGAAACATGCTGCTGGTCATTAATCTAGGCTAATCAGCTTGAAAGCTGGGTTGTTTTATTTAGTAATTAACTGGTTATTTGAAAAAAAATGATATATGGCCTATAGAGCTGCCATCCAGCAGATAATAATGCAGAGCAGTGGGGAATCTCTTGAGGGCAATTCATGCCTTTTCAATTATAGCCATTGGCAAACTCTGAAAAATGGCCCTAGGTTTGTATTGACACATAGTAAAGAAAAGCACTCCAATGAACATAGCAGGCATCTTGTTGCATGCTGGTAATTGCTCTGGCCTGCTTCTTGCAAAAATGGCACTACAGCAAACCAAACATTTGGAGGTATCCTTCTCCCTATCCCTTGGATTTACAGTCTGCTAGAATTCGGGGAAAAAGAAAAAAAGAAAAAGAAGAGTTGCCGTGAGAAAGTGTCCAGGTCTGTGGTAAGAGGGAGTTCCAGCATACTCTTTTAGATGTACGGGTTCCTCCATAGGTGCCATGTCTCCAATGCACAGTAACCAGTCTGGAATTCTCTAGTGCTCCACAGGATCCCCAACTGGCTAAGACTAAAGGCAATCTAAGCAAAGAAGCTGCAAATATTTTCCTCAGGAACCTGCTAAGTAGGAACGTAAGTCAATCAATCTGTGCTGTTCTACATGTTTAACAATGGACTAAATGCTCAGGACTGGCCTGATTCCTACAGTGCTGCAGCAAGATCAGAGTGAGAAAGTATGTCTTCTTTGCAGGAGCACACTATAGGAACGATGTGGTTATCCTCTAACCGGTAGGAACCAGCCAGTCCTATCTACCATGACAGTGAAAGCGCCATGTCCTCCAGACCTAGCCATGGTTCTGATAGGCTTTTTATAGTCAGTCCTTTCAGTCATTTTGCTCAGGGCCACTTAATTCCTTTGCTCAAGTTCTATAGGCAGCAGTTGGTTATCCTCATGCAAGGGCCGGTGGCAGTGACAACAGGCTACTTCATCTCAGAAAATTTGTAACCAAATAACCACCTCCTGTGGACAGACATGTACCTCAGCCTCACTAACACTTGCTTCCAGGTGTCCACCAAAATCCACCCAAATGCAGGGATCACATAGGTAAATCACATGTCCTCAGAACGGATTTTTGCCCTTTGTTAAATGTAAATGACGCAGAGAGGTTAACATTCTCCTGGAAAAATCCTATGGACAAATCCATAGAAGAAAACTCCATTGAGGGATATTAAATACATAGACAACAATTCTGGCTCTGGAAGTCTCTGAACCACAAGTTGCTGGCAGACTACATTGGAGTATTGTACGTGTTTGTCCTGTTTTTCACTCCACTCTAGGCATGTGCTAGCTACTGTTAGGGACAGGATACTGAGATAACCAGTGGTCTGATGCAGGATGACTGCTCTTTTGTTAGGTATGTTCTCTCTCTTGAGATTTAGAGGAAAAGGTATGTGTGGCTGAGAGAGCAGCAACAGAAATCCAGGCTGGAAGGAAAAGCAGTCCCACTAGCAGGCTAGGTAAGCACTGGGCAGATGGACAGGCATGTTGCTTAGTCACTGTATCAGTTGGCTAACTGTATTTCAAAAATATTTGCTCCTTTGAGTCTTTGATGGAGATTTTGGAGGCAGGAGGAGAAAAGAGCGAGCCCGTTCAATGGGGCAGGAAGCAGCATCCACACAAAGCTCGCAGACACAGGCTGCATGGGTTTATTAAACCTGACTGTGGGAGTTAGAAGAGCCCCAGAGCCAGCAGCATCCCACGGTGCAAGCCAAGCAAGCACTAGCCAGCTTAAAAAAGCACCCGTTAATGAAAAACTTTACCAGGAAAGCAGATCACATCAAGGCCACACAGAAGTCTCAGATCCTTTAAGCTGCACTTTGAAGACCAGCAGTGACAGACTGACAGATAAAGGCAAGGTCACAGGCCATCAAGACCTCCTCCAACATACGTGCAGCTGAGTTGGAAAAAAGAAGAAAAATCATTGTTGCTATTTGACTAAACATGGCAAACTAAAAATAGCTGAGTATCTCTGATTAGGAGAATTCCTGGGGCTTACAATCCTTGCCACTTGGGGTCCAATTTTTCTCTCTTTTATTAAGGGCATTAGGTTTTGGACAATACCAGGGCTATATAGGGCATATGTTAAGTTAAGTCTAAGCCTGCACCATGCGAACCTTTGCACCCTGTAGGCTACTTTATCAAATATTTCTGTCTCCAAATGAGCTGTAAAGGTTGTGGTTGTTCTGGCAGCAGCCAGCACAGCTCCCATTAACGCATGTTTTGTGAGTATAATTTTCAATGGTATTAATAATTGTCCTCATAAAAGTCCACGAGGGGAACTTAATGGACTAGACTGTTTATTTCCATGAAATTCCTGTTCTTTTAAAAGCTCTCCATGCCTAGACTTAATATTTTCTACTTTCAAACCTCAAAGAACTGTTTCCAGACATAAACTTTCTTACTTAACATTGCTAGTGCCAAACAGAAAATAAAGCGATCTAAAGTTCTGCCAGGTCCTGCAATGCAAGCTGGGTTGAAAAAGTCAAAGATGAAAGGAGTGCACCTGCCATTCACCCTCAAATGACTAGGTGGGACTTTGGAGAATCACTAGCTTTGAGCATTTTTTTTTTTTTGATTGTACCAAAGACCTCAATAGCCCTTGGGACTACCCAGTGCAAGGCCTAATTTGTGAGGGATGGGAAATGTCTGAGTACGGCCACAACAGATGAAATTCCAGACCTGGATCTAGGGCTTAGGGTCAAGTAGCAGCAGAAGTCCCTACTGCTGCCTCCGTTTGGCTCATTCAGCCACTGCCTGAGTTTCCATCAGCAAAGTAGGGTACTGTCTCTTTGGGCACAGAAAATGCTGACTACTGAAAATCAACAGCACAGAGTATTATGGCTGATGCTAGCAGAATCTGCTTAGAAACCCAGCTCCAGTAACTTTGCTTACAAGAGGAGGGAACAGAATTACTATCCTCTAAGTTCAACATTCAGTCATAATTAAGGCACTTGGTGGAAATGCACCCAATTTAAGACAGCTCCTAATTCAGTAGATAAAAGGTAGAATGAAATCCAAGGATTGACAAACTTAGTCAAAGTAGGGTGGCAGTGTTTATCAATGAGGGTAATAAAAATAGAAAACTTACCTGGGGACAAGATCCATCATTCAGGATTGTTAAATCAGCCCTGGATGTTTGTTTCTTGCAGGTCTCCTTTAGTACAATCAGAAGTTAATGAAGAAACTTTTCAGTAAAATTAACTGCATATGTAATAGCACAAAGACAGAATATGGTCACAGAGTCCCATTCTGGCCTTACCACCTGCGTATCTACTAAGCACTAGGAACTGAAACACTCACCGCAAATGCTTACGAGCAGGTCATGGATCTTTATTTGTTCCCTAATGTCTTTCAAATTGCCCAGGACAACCCGTTAAAAGAAAATACAAAAGAAATGTAAAAGGTAAAAGTACTTCTTTTCTTTATGAAGTGTTCATCTTGTATTGGAAAATGGCCCCATAAGAATAAGCAAGAAAAAGCACAAAAACTGGGAATGGCTCAAATGTTTCATGCCAAAGGATCATTGAACTCAGATTTCCAGTGCCAGCAGAAACAAACAGCAGGAAACACTTTAATTAAGTCAGAGGACCCATACCCGTGCAATACTGAGCAACCTTGAAAATCCAAGATTAACATTGACAGAACAAAGCAAAACGACCATCAATATGCATTACACCTTAGAATCTCTCTCTTATTGACTAAGCAAACATCTCACCTCAGCTACATCTCAGATCTAACAGGTTTGTTTTCAGTTTATTATAAATGCAGTCAATGTGTTTTATCTTGAAAATGTTTGCTTGAAAAGCTATATAGCCAGCTGGCCAATCCTTTTCTCTTTACTGTCTCCTAAAAACCTCAGTACTGCACGTAGGTGTTTGACTGAAATAGCCTTACCCAAGTTAATCCTGTCCCTATTCCTCGCTACTGTAATTGTAAAAAAACCAAAAAACAAACAACAAAAAAAACCCCAAAAACAACAAAAAAAACCTCAACAATGTTGTGGAATCACAGCTACGACTGAGCAAAATACAACTAAGTTGAGTGATATTCTGGGAACCCCAAAAATTGAATACTGGGAAAATTACTGAAAAAAAAAGAGGAATTCCACACAGACTTGAGAATTTATGCCATAGTTTTCCTAAAAAAAAGTTTTTGACATAAGCCTGGATACACTTAGCACATTTCCTTAAACCTCTATCATTTAACATGATGCAATTCTAAGGGAATCCTTTTGTCTCTTTTCTCTAAATTAAGGCTTACATACAGGAAAGCTATTTCCAAAAGGGCTAAGAGAAAGGGGATTTCAACCACAGTATATTTCGATAGGCAGGCATTTCCAGAGAAAAAGGCAATACCAAAGCAATGAGTTTAGAACCCTAATAAAAATACAAAGGTGGCTTTTTTTTGCTTATCAGCCACGTGGGTTTGTACAATTAAAACTCAATAGTTTCTTCCAGAGCTTTGTTGAGGTCCCGAATAGCCCTATGTAAGTGTTCAGTGTGGCATACCATGCCTATTCTCTTTTCTCTGCAGGTTTGTCTGACTAATGTAGCTCTTACTGCATGAAAAACTGTTTCTCCTTGTCTGTTGGAAAGGAGTTGTGGTTTTGCTTGGCTGTACTTGAGCAGTGTTTCTGATGGTGCCTAAGGTCAGGTGTTGGTATACTACCAGCAATACTTAGTTCAGGTCACACACAAGCCTCTGTTAAGAAAGTGTTTCCTTAAAGCAGATGGCAATTTTCACACTAACATTCACTATAAAATTATCAGGCCCTAGAAACCTGACAAATCCTGGGGAAACTCTCTTACCATACATTTAGGAGGTTCACGAATGACCTTTTTTGATAGAGAAAAGGTTTTGTTGAGGGATTTTTAGCCATTTCTCATTATAAAATAAACGATGCATGTAACAGTCCCGTCTGTGTTTCCAAGCTGAATGCTTACACTACACTTTGTTCCTCTGCATTTGGCTTAATGCTTGCTTTTTCTTTCTTTGAGGTGAAGCTGTTGGGGCTACTTAGAGTGAAGACTGAAGAGGTCTTCTCCATTAAAAATCCTGATTTTCAGTTGATGAAAAAGCAAAACATAACTGGTTATGATAAAATTTGTTATGCAAATTAGCTGATTCCAGATGATTTTACTGTTGCTGATGAAGACAGTGAAAATGTCGAGAATCTGTAGATTTTCTGTACTTAGGAACCTGGGCTTTAGATTTATAAGGGAAGAACAACATTTCTCAGTATTTTATTCACACACAGTTTGCTTTTTGTTAGGTTAAGGTACAGTTTTGGATTGTTTTGAGCACTAAATTTGAAGTCAATAGCTTCTGAAGGATCCGTGATCATGAACTGATGCCAGGCGACAGGGATAGTCCCAATTTGTAATATACATAAATCCAGTGCCAAAGGAGGCCATGCACCAAATCTTTTAAACAAATAATCTAATACTAAATGACAATATAAAATGTTCTCCACTTTGATAACAGCACTCAGCTGTCCATCTGTACAGGGATGGTAGTTTGTTGGTGGGCAAGAAGTTTCACTCCAAAGCCTCAACAGCAAGGAGGCCTGCTGCCAGCTGTATTCGGCCTGATGAGTTCCTGTATCAGGGAAGCTGGAAGATGTTGCCTTGCACAGAGTCAAACTTGCTTCCCCTCTCACTTCACTCTAAGAGTTCACTCACTTCACCCAGGCTCCAGCTGGACATTTCTGGGAACTGCTTCCTTCACACAGGAAACTGGGATCTGCAAGTTAGTTGCAAGTCTCATTCTCTAGTGTACAAAACAGTGTACAGGAAATATATGTTATCAGGCAGCAAAAATCATGTGATTTAAGCTTATTGTAAAAAAGAAATAGTATCAGCTTTGAGAAAGCCAGCCGCCTGAACTGGACTAGCAAAATGCACTTGTGCTATACAAAGCTTTGGCAGGCTTGGACAGAACAACAACCAGTTCAGCTGTCTACGCTTACAGGTAGACATGAAACAGGTAGACTGAGGCTTTACAAGATGGGCAGGCTTTTCTGCCTTATAAAGCTGATGACTGTGAACTTCCTTTGTCCACTTAACAACTACTGTTGCAAAAAAAAAAAAAAAAAAAAAAAAAAAAAAAAAAAAAAAATTTTTTTGTTTGTTCTTGCAAAAGCAAGAAACTGGTCTGCCTTCTTCCTCCTGGCTGGGATTTCAGTCAAGGCCAGCACAGTGAAGGCCTTGTTCTCCTCTGAGAATTCAAGACAGTTTCGTTTAGGGGATGCAGAGGCTTCAGCAGCTGCTTTCTGGTCAAAGGAACCTCATAAACAATAGGTGAATCATCCCCAAAAGCAGTCACTTGACATCAGCCACAAAAGCTTCCAGCTCCATGATCAATGAGCCTCTCTGTACTAATATAGGAAGAATTACAGTGTATTTTCCTGAAGCATGGAGCTTCCTCTCTCCCTTTTGCTGGGAACACAATTAAATCCCCTCACTCTGTCTCTGTGAATTACCAAAGTCTGCTAAACAGCAAAATGCAGACAGTAGATCACAGGCCTCGCCCCTTCTCAGCACCTGTCTGAGAACTGCACACTGACCTCTTCCTTATTCTTTGGCTTCTTTTTAGCCTGTGACTGCATTAACCCCAAAGGCAAGGCTGTTGTTTTTTCTGAGACACAAAGCAAAAGGAAGTATCAGTAGTTAAATGCAAGAAGGCTGTAAGCAATACAGGTTATAGCTATCTGTATGTCCAGCAGGGGTATAAGAAGATGTAGTTTTATTTCTGAATGCATCTGCAGAGGGGAGCAATCTAGAGAAACAGGGTCCAACAGTCCACAAGGCTCCCTTTCGCTGCAGATTCAGCTTCAGGTTAATGCTTCACATATAGTATCTTAACTGCAGCAGGATACTTTCCGAATAGGTTCACCGTCATCTAGCTTTTCTACCATTTTATCTCTCAAACTATGGCCTAAATAAAGATTCCGTGCAGCTCATGTGCAAAATAAAAACTGCCGATGAAAGCAGAGATGCGCATCAAAATGAAGTCAGAGCTGCTTTAATCCTCACCCAGGACTTAGATATGAAATAAATAGAGAAGCATTGGTGAAGAAAAAAAACAAAGGAAGCATGGAAAAAAAAAACGTCTGGTAATGATATCATTCTTCTGGGCCATGTTTCCATTGAATTGCACTTTGGTCTGATCCAAAGTGATTATTCTCTTGTTAGCAAACAAGTGAGCCAGAGACGATAGTGAAGCAGAAGGGAAGGACTACGAAATGAAACTATGGAGGCTGGGACTAAAATGAACACGAACCTTCACAGAAGTTAAGGGTGAAGTTTAACTTTGAAGTGAGGGCAGGCAAGAGGCAAGGATCGATGCTCTGTTCAGGTAACAAGATGTGTATTGTGGAACTTTTTATCAGCAGTATCTTGGCTCATAACCATTTTGTCTCCTCTAACATGCTATCATGGAAGAGAGAAAAAAAAAAGTAACAGTGGGCCTTCAGCAAGGAATGAGAAAGATGCTAGCTATCAGAAAGGCAAGCATTAACTGTACAGCGATTTTTTTCTGTCGTGTATTATTCTCCACTATCAGGCTTTTGAGGCCTAGTCTGGACTCTTTAGTGTGAACCTGTAACATAATAAAGGAGTAGGAAAAGCAGCTTTCCAAAACAGAAAACAACTCCTCCAACAGCAGCTTAGCCAACGCCCTCCAGTGTTTGCAGGAAGTGTGTGGCTTGTTTCAATATGAGTTTGGAGTAACCATAGCAGAAAAAGGATGTTTGGTTTCAGAGAGCAGGCAGTAAGTTTATATTGGCAGAGCAAACACTTGCAACTGCAGATCACAACATCCCTTGTTGTTTACCGAGTGTGTTATGCCAGAATCAGATGCAAAGATGCACTTCACAGTAACAAAAGAGGACAACATCATTATCCTGCAATTGTCAACAGTGTTACAGTGCTGAAGACTTTAGTTCAATATTTGCTAAGCAGTAAAATGAGCAATGCCTGTCAGTTTGTTGACTTAGATGCATCAGTTACTAGAAAAACTAAATTGAGTAGACAGCCATTCAGTTTTGACTGCTGGGATTAAATTCCAACTGTAGAAATAAGCGCTATTAAGTTACATTCACATTAACAAAACTGTTGAAAACTTGTTCTGGTGCTGCCACCAGGCTAGAACAAACAAGCGTCATTACGTTGAGACACTTCCAGTAAGTGTAACATCAGCTCTGTCAGACTCAGGCATTACAAATGCTGCAGACTGAAATTCAAAGAGGGATTTAAAATGCTCTAAGCATCCTTCCGGGAAAGGGTGAAAACCTTAGGTAAGAGTTGCCTTCACCTTAATGCAGAATGATCACTACAGCTTCACTGACAGATGCTCTGCAAGCTTAAGGCTACAGCAAATGTTGGCATAGTAGTACATTTGTACCAGCCAGGAAGGCTGCAGCTCTCTACCCCTTTTGGGAAGGCTAGTGAACCTGGGAAAGTACCTGCCCCTCACTTGTGCAACAGCAGGTAAAGGGGAAGGGTTAGTACTCCAGTTGTGCCCTGTCCAGGGTAAGTGGCACAGTTCCTAGATTGGGAGCAGGCTAAGGGTTCTTCCCTTTGGTTCAGTGTGAAACCTCCCACTGTTAAATCACTTTATTATTTATTCACAGCTGCAATCAGCATATGGGAGAATGAAAAGCTGGTAGAATGAGGCTGTGCCAGATCACAGGACAGAGATACAGTTTAAGGGCTTGACTGGTGAAACCTGCTATAAACAGTGCCTTTGTGTTTCACTTGGAGATGCTAGGAAAATATTTTTCCCTGTCCTGCCCAAGGAAACTAAATTTCATACGGATATCTTCTACCACTCACTTTCCTGTAACATGAGTTCTGCATCACATACTGTGACTGCTTCCTTTCTTAAAAACATGGAATCTAGATACTGTGTGTTTATTAGCTAGTAAACACACAGAAACAGGCATCACAAATCTCTAGTATAATTAAGGGCAGAGTACCCCCGGTTGCCTTCATCTCATGCTTCCTTAAGACAATGCACATATGTCATAGAGATTCCTCTCCAGCTTATCCAAGCCCTAAGAAAGACTTTTCTTTAGGTTTTAAAAGAGGCCTTGGATGCTAAGATACCATTCTGTTTTCCTAAGTAATGTCACAAGACTTCTTGTTTGGCCACACAGTAGCTCTTTAGAAATGAAAGGGAAAGTCCGTGCTTCTGCTTGGGACAAGTGGCAAAACCACTGCAAACTTTTTTTTTTTTTTTTTTTTTTTTTTTTTTTTTAAACAAAGAATTGGGTGGGGGGTGGGAGAAAAAAAAGAAGATCAGGAGCTCAATTCAGTCACTCTGGGAACCTAGCCTTTATGTACTGTTTACTAAAAGGATGATCCAGGAAACAGGTTGAAGGGCAAATGTGTGCATTAGATCTCACCTGCTGATCCTCAGCAGTCATGAATATTCTTATAATCCCTGTCTCTTAGCCCAACAAGCTACAAGCCTTTTCATCACAAAACTCAGTTTCACTGAGGATCCAGGAGATGTTCTGAAGTCCAGCAAGTACTATAATATTCACTCATTTCCACGTGAAAATACTCTGTTGCCACCAATCAGTCTCCAAAGTTTCTTCTCTGCTACTAACTACCTAACAACCTACTAATTTTCTGCTACTGACTACTAATAGCATTTGTCCTTCAGACCTGATTAGACATTAAAATCTGTTCTGGGCTATGTGCAGACCAATGGGCAAGTCAAGATTTCTGAGGTAGTCAACATGTTTTTTCATTGTAAACATATGTATACATAGTATAGATGCTGAAATACAGGTATATTTGTGAATTATGTGATACACACTTGTATCTAAAACCAAGACACCAGAAATGAAACTGAAGAAGGATGTGAACAGTCATGTGAATTATATTGTATAAGTCTTTCAAGCCAGACAGCACTATTATGAACATCTAATCTGACCTTCAGGCCAGAGAATGTCACCTGATGTGGGTGCAATTTACATGCCAATAGGACAGAGGAGGATGAGAGAAGTTTGTTCAGGCAGGAAAAACAAACAGGGTATGTAAAATATGCAACAAAGCAGTGTATAGAGATAGCACTTCATAAGATAACCTATGATTAGCTGTATTTCCGTAAAACTTGGCCAATTCCCAGATAGAATTTTGATTTTTAGGAACTGGACAATGAAAAATAATTTTCTTTTATTGAAAAGGGAAGCTATATCTCCCTTAGTTGAAGTGATGAGACTATGTATCAACTGGTAAGAGGCAAAAAGGCCTTTTCAAACAGAAAGCGCCTTATGGCAATAGTATTGAGTGACAAGTTATAAAAGACACTTAACAAATTAAAAAACAAAAAGATCTAATTGGTCAGAGTTGCTGGAGAAAAGTCAACATGAAAAATAGTCCTTTATCCACTAGTTAAAGATATTACATGATAAAAACAAAACGGATGGCATTGCCTTCCTGGTTATTTGCAGAAGATAAGGTGCAGTGATCTACTTTTAAGGACCTTATACCATCAATATGGAAACGTAGGCAGAGCAGAGCCTCACATAAAGCTATGCACCATCAGCACTAGAGCCCCGTGAGTCATTTAGCAGGAAATTTGGGCAGGGGAGTTTTTCTGTTTGTATGAAACATTTAGTCCAGAATTAGTCCCAGCCTACAAGAATAATTTGCACGAAAAAAATGCTTTCAGATGAGGTGGGTTTGAGGCTTACAGTGATTAGATGAACAACTCTTCCACCTGAGATAATTTAAATGTACCACAGTGGAGTCACAAATGAACTGTGAGCAGAGTTTGTCTTGAGGATGCCCTGAATCTGTGCAGGCTGCTGAAATTTGATTTTCAAGCTTAATCCTATTTGCTTCATATCATGGCATTATTGTGAAGTTTTACGAGCATCTGCATAACATACCTCAATATGCATAAGAATCAAGACGATACACATACCTTCAGCCTGTACCTTCAAGCTACAGTGCACCATTAACATACGCGTATATCCAAGAGAACATCCTTACCTGGGCCCTTACCCTTTCATTTCATTTTTTCCCTTTTATGTCGGTAACTGTGAGGACAGACTAGCTGAAGTTCCTGCAGATTTGTAGTAGTGTCTGCTTCGCCTTGTGGAAAACTGTAAAACATACATGCAACACAAAGAGGTGAGTGTGTATCATGAATAGGCATCCTACTGAATTTCTACTGGTTTAAGTAGATGGAGGCTGTTGGTACAGCTCCCATTTTCCTCTCAAAGATGCATGCTGTTGTTGCAATCAAAGTTTTTCAGAATATTCCAGCAAAATACTTTCACGATTACTAAATCTGAAATAATGTCGATTTTTTCCTAGTGTAATTATAATTTCACACTTCAGATACTACAGATTTACTGCTATGTACAATTAGGACTTTGAGGGAATAACATTTGCGTTATATTTGATGCCTTAGGAATCCATTACTCCAGATGTAAGACTGACCCTCAAAACATCACAGCATTCACTGTGCAGAGGGTAATTTATGATGACTATGCAGGATAGCTAAAGTGACATTCCCACTTCATATGTTGTGGGTTCATCATGTTCCTTTATTCCTCCTTACACGAAAGCATCTTCAAGGACACAGCAAGTCCAGCTGAAAGAACTTATTGCTCCTAAAACTCAGTTTGGTATACAAGAAACCACTGCTTTTCCTATAAACAAATATATGATCCAATACCAATCTCTAGCAAACCAAGATGACTCTGTACAAACCTAAGTGCCTTGAAAATTACAGACAAGGGTTTGAAAGACTCCTTTGCAGATGGTTGTTGCCTACTGCATACTGTAATCAGCTTTTGCCTCAGCAAAACTCAACAACTGCTGAACTAAAAAAAAAAAAAAAAAAAAAAAAACTCAAAAAACAAACAAAACTCCCCCCACACTGGGCTGTTCAAAGGTTGTTTTTGTTTGCTTTTTGTGCACTCTCAAGACAGATGTTTCAAGATATGAGAGAGACTAGTAGCACATGTACATTGAAAAACAGGTGTCCAGGTGTTTAAGCAATGTCAAATGTGAAAGAAGGCAATCCACTGCTTTCTCCTTTAATCTGGCAATTCCAAGGGACCAAGCGTGTCAGGACTTGTACCCAGAACGCTTTCCGCTCGGGTGAATTCAGACAAGGTCTGCATTAACTCCTCAACCTGCAAGAAATTATTTGAAACAAAAGGTTCGTATATGTCCCTTTCCCTCCAACAAGCCAGGAAACAAATGGTACAGGAATGAGGTCAGAAAGGAATGATCCGCCTACCATACCACTGAATTCATTTACCTACCTCAGAGCCCATTCAAGGAAAGGGGTGGGGTGGGGAACAAGGGATGATATAAAGCAGAATGAAGCTCCGAGGTCGCTCGCTACATTACAAGATTTGACAGGCCTTTGCCAGCCTTCAGCTTCTTTGTGTCTTTTACATAATAGAGAAACACAAATTGAGCAGCCTGTGATCTGGGGGTTGCACTATTAGACAGAGCAAACCCTTTGCAAATGCTAATAGTATTGTAGCATTCTGTCAGGCAGCAACACAAAAAAGGATGTTGATTTTCACATGAACCAGAACAGACTCATTGTAGGAAGGTTGCAATGAATGTTCCATCTCTAAACATCAAAAGCCATACGCAATTGGCTTGTGGAGATGAGTCAAAATACTGCTATAAAAGTTCTTAAATATACCAAGCATGCTGTTACTGTAATACTTCAGTGAGGCTAATGAAAAGAGAACAATTTATTGAAATGAAAGTGAAAGTGATATTTGGTTAGGATTTCTGTAGTGAAATCATTTCTAAATCTAAAGAGGCTTTTGTTATCTACCTTACCGCAGCAGTCTGGAAGAGATGCTATTTTATGAAATACAAATGTGCAGATTAAATCAAGGGCACACTTTATGTCATTTCCAAACGTTAAAGTTGCTAGCGATAGAGCGCAAATAGAATGTGCTTGTCCTTCACAATTCTAAGTATGCAGCAGCTGTTTTGTTCTGTGATGCCTAGCTCTTTCCTGAAAAAAAATTCTCTAAAATGTTAAAGAAGATAGAGGACTTAAACTATTTCTGTTACAAAACTATAAGAAGATACCTTTCTAGGGGACACCTTCCCCTCTATTGGGAATGGTTTAATTCGAGATGTTAATAAATGTGTCACTCTGACTAACCGTCAAAAATTCACCATCATCCTGTAGGTGAAAAGGTTGAACATGATTCATCTTGTTGGCTGTCACTACCAAGTAGAGTCCAGCAATCCTTTTTAGAATGAATGAGATAAATACAGAGGTTAGGACACATTGCTCCTGAAGCTATGTTAGACCCTACAGATTTCCAAGAGCAGCAAGAAGCAGCCTTCTATGACAGTACTGCAAAACAAACATAAGACCTTTTGGAGCTACGCAAAGTGAAGAACTTTTGAACAGAACTGGCAAGAATTACTTCTAAGATTGGTTCTAGAACAGTCAACTCCAGGAGCTGATTCTAGAATCAATCCCATAGCTAATGCTCAGGCTCATCTTTGGAATCACCTTCAGAGCGGAATCTAGAATTGTATCTGGAATCTGACCTAGAATTAGCTTAGAAGTACTTCTAGAATAGCTGCAAAACCCAACTCTCAGCCTTATGACAGCAGCACTTTTACAGCAAGTTCTGGATAAATCCTCTATTAGCTTACAGAAACAACCCTGGAAGCTCATCTAGAGACAATTCTATAAATGTTTCTAGAACTCTGAGGTCAACTCTGGAATTGGTTCAAAATGCATTCTAAAGGCACTTCTAAAACTATTTCTTGAATCACTTCCACAGTCAAACTAAAATCATGCCTGTAATTTTTAGCAGTTGTTTACAGAACAATAGCTTGGATAATTTTACTTTCCAATGCACTGCAGCAGATAGGTGATGGTAGATGTCAGCAAGGTATTTGCATTGAATGGGTTTTCCATTCGGGTACCAATGCGTAAATAACTGTTACAATCTCTGCATTTTCTAGCTTCTTCCCTTTGTTTCTATACAGGATGCCATACCAAAAAAAAAAAAAAAAAAAAAAGGACGACCATAGCCTTGGTTCTACTAAGACTGTGATTACAGGTATATAGAAGGTATAGCACCTGGTTCTCTTCTGACAAACCATGGCTTTAAGAGTTATCCAGTTACATAGAACCCAGTTTGCAAGGGGATTACATTGCATTTTATTTACCTTACCTAACAAAAAACAGCATGTGCTTGATGATCATGATTGGTAAAGATTTCTGCAAGGCAAGAAAGATTACTAGACTCATGAGAAAATAAAACAAGATCAGATAGCTTTAAGCTGAAAAAAAAAAATGGTACCTTAGGGGATGGTAAGTCACTGCAAGGGTATCCTCTCAAGGAAAGTGACAGCATCCATTAAGATTTAAGGTTGCTCAAAATCTTCATGTCAAGATGCAAACACATTTTTTTCTTTAAGCCAGTTATTAAGCTCTATAAAAAAATGTATTTATTTCCATTATGCAGATCAGATAGTCTCATAAAATGTCTTCTAGGCTGGAAAACAAGCATCTAGAACCATCTATGTGTAAGAGACAGCACTTTGTGGAAATATAGTAGTTTATACTAGCATGGCTGTTTTTAATCTTAAAAAGTTGTAGCCATACTCCTAATTTCTCTCTGGGCTTCAGAGACATGCAGATTTTTAATTCTCAGTTAATGGAGCTCTCCAGTCAGTTGCTTCCTGAAGAAATGAAAATAAGAGAAAAATACAGGAAGCTAGTTTATTAGATGCTGTTTTTTTCAGACAGCTATATTCAGTAAACTACTGCGAGGGACTCTAAGATGTAAGTAGTTTTCACCACCCAAGACACCTTTAGTGTGAGGAAATATGGCTGGAACATTTCCTGAAGCACCTCAAAAACCAGAAACACATTCCAAATAGTCAAAAAAAAAAAAAAAAAAAAAAAAAAAAAAAAAATCTACTGCCATTCTGCAAAAACGCAGAGATCATCACAGACTCGGTTCATATGACAACAATTTCTCTGACATCAGAAGATCCCCAAAACACCTCCAGGATCAAATCTCACTAAGAACAAACAGTTTTGATTCACTCAAAGGGCCTTGGGTCAGACCTACAGATCCCACATTTCAACATTTTTCAACTAAATTGGTGAAATCTGTTGTACTTTTCTTAATACAATTGTTAAAATTCCTAAGCTGCTTTTAAGATATATTAAAAAAAGTAAACTCTCTAAACCTCAGATCCAGAAATACATCATCAGCACTCAGCTAAAGTTCAAAATGTACTCGGTCACAGACAGACTAAAATATCCTTGATAATGAAAGAGAGCGCACTAGTGTGTTTGCAAGGGCTAAGGTGTTTGCTTGGCATTTTCACCCTCTAACCTAACTTGACATTTTTTGCACATTTCCAGGTTTTTCATGTCTCATAGTCTCATAACTATAAGATTACTAGAAACCAATAAGAACGAATAACTCCGTTGACATTTGTAAAACACCATTTGTTCCATTTTTATGAAAACTGACAGAAAACCCCTTTGTCATTAGTACTTAACTCTTGACTCATTAAATTCTCAGTTTATGCAAAAATGAAATATCTTACTTGCATGGTAGCAAGCAACATGCATTGGAAATGAACTATTAATTTATGTAACAATTATATTTGCATTCCTCCGTTCCCCCTCTAATCTCCAAAAGCTACAGAAATTATAGATTAGTCTTTGTTACTCACAATATATTGCTTTATGCAATAAAACATATACAGAAACTAACGTATACAGAAAAATATCTTAGACTTGTAAAATGTGAGAATGCTTTTTGCAGTTTTCATTAAAAATAATCTGATATATTAATTTTACTAATTGCAAATTTGTTTTGCTTAGCTACAGTGACTTTGCAAAAAATACAAATACTTACAAAATACAAATAGTTACACTTTTCCATACCACATGAACCCCAGAGACTTATATCGTAAACAATTGTTTGAACAAAATTGTGTGCAATATAATCAGCACATTCTTATTATGCGACTTAACATAATTACAGCTAAATATCCAATAAGATTTTCCTTGCATGGAGTGATTTTAAAGTGTCCAGCTAAGAGTAATTATCAAACACATTTTTATCTTTGGTATCTAATTTTATCTTAATAAAGAGTAAAGCACAACTTACCATTACACTTCTTTCCTCTATCCTAAAAAAATGAATTCGATAAAAAACAACATAAAACTACTACTTCTTCATTTGACAAGATATTTTTCAGTTTTGTTAGTTGACGCTATTCAAGAAAAATGAGTTAATGCAGAGTTATAATTCCTTACTGGTATTTAACATGCTTGTATCTACAATTTAAGATTTGTAGAGCAAATATGCAGCACCTTCAATACAACAGATTTACACTGAGTATTTTTTTTCAATTGATTTTGAAATATTTTTTCTTAATCTGCGAAAAGATTAAATACTCCTGAATTCACTGGTTGGTAAGCTGACTGCTCTGTAATTCTCAAATCCACTGTCCCCAAAAGCATGCTTATTTTAAGTGCAGCTAAAACATTAATGCTCCATAGCCAATATTCATTTATATTTGGAATATCAGTTCATATTAAGACATCTTGTCTAAATGCTGTACTATATAAATGGCAAGGTAATTATTAATATATACGGTAAAATATAACACTTAGCACAATTACCATTAAGTTGATGCTGACACAGCACTTCGGAATGAGACATTTTTATATCATTAACAGTATACCCTTTTTACAGTTAGTAAAGGAGAAAAAGAAGGCCAAAGTGACTTTTAAATTAGGTGCAACAGCACCGTGTTCAAAACCCACATTTTATTTTTCCTTCAGTTACATTTGTGTTCAATAAATACCTAATTTTCATGGAATACAACATGCTAAGTCTAAGATGAGCAGCAGAGAGAAGTAAGAACTAAAACCATAATAATATCACACTAAAGATGAACACTGGACCACTGGATTTGACATTTTGCAACATGTACATTACACAGAAGTTTCAAACAGTGATCTCTAAGTAAATGCGAAAGAGGTTTTTGTTTGTTTTTTTGTTTGTTATTTACAAAGAGGGATTTAACAGGAGTACAGACATATTTCTCTTGCTATACAACTTACGGAACCTGCCCTCAGAATCGTGCATTCAGATGATGATGATAATAGAACCCAAATTTTTGTTTTTCCATCCTCAAACATTCATTTTCAGAAACTGGTTTTAAATAGAAAAAAATGCCAAAACATGCAGTTAGATCACTTGAAATATTTAAGCTTTCAATACCATTGTATGAATAGCTCTATGTTAACTTTTCATACACTGGACTAAATATTTTATGTCTGAACAGTTGGACAACACCCTACCAAATTTTCTATGATTTTCTCTGAGACTACACAGAAATAGTAAGCGTCAGTACATGTTCAGACTTCTCTCTTTTAATTGCCAAAAGTTCAAAATTAAGTTTTTTTTTTTTTTCCAAGAGGGGAAAGTAAATCTATGCCAATTTTTCAACCTACATGATCAGACAACTGCAAAACAAACTTGTTTAAGACTAATATCTTCCATAGCAGTATTCAGCAGTGTATCCAGTTCATTTGATAAATGTAGTTTGTTTAATCATAATTGGTTGTAAAGTGTGGGCATAAAAATATGGAGGTGATTAATCACCAGGCAGCTATGTCACAGTGCCTAAATCATGCTTAAATTTTTCAGAAGTAACATTTCTATTGTCACACTAAAAGGCACTAAAAGAAAAACTATGCTTGCTGACTATTTTTTACTGTCCTAAATAACAGAAATCACATTGAAGGGCTATGAAGGGATCTCGTGCATAACATTTGTGTAACAACAATTTTGGTCTTATGAAAGCTATTAGAAAAATGAATATATTTTTGCTTTTTTTAGTTAAGGGGGTTGGACAAATTGGAATTGTATAGAATATCTTTCTACATTCCACACATTAAATCAGTTTACATTGTAACTAAGGGGAAAGAGTTAACAAGGAAATCAGAGTCTGTGCAATCCCAAAAATGAAATGTAATCGGTTATGATTCAGAGTAACAATATATATTATGAAAGAATCAGTAAAAGGAGCAGCTGTTGACATTATTTCCTGAGCCAAACCTTTTAAAGTGTCAGTGAATAGTGGTCTGTACTTTCACTTGAAAACAGTTGAAGAATTCCTTGGACGATGTCTCTCAAGAGTTTAAGAAAATCCACAACTTCCTCTCAAGATCACTTTTTTCAATATCATGCTTTTATATCTGTACCAGAGTGATCAGAGAATGCTTCAAGACACAGCATAACAAATACAAATGGCACTACTTAGAAGGGCATTTTAATGTATATACAGTTACTAAAACTTTATGTTAGATTGCCAGGATCATCTGCAGGCAGAAACTGACAACAATTAGAACCACTTTATGGATCTGATCCAGCCCCAACATACATAACAGATGCCAAAAATAAAAGCCTTTCTTTCTTTCATGGAAAAAAAACCCTTTTAACTGTACAACTTTGACAATCTCCCACGCTATTTCAACAAGACGCAAGTCAGATTCCTCTGTCATGTATATCTAGCTTCAAAAATTAAGAGCGCGTGGGTTTTACTTGAACTTCTCAAAACTATCAGAAATTATTTCCTTTCTCCTTCAACATCACAGGGTGCTCCACAAAAGATAGGAAAGAGTGGGACAGAAAAGCCATTTCATTCAGTTTTCTTGTGCAAGATATCCTGGAAAAGGCTGCATTCTTGTGTAAAGTTGCTGCTGAAACAGAAAGGAGATTACATTAAAATGCATGCAAATATAATGTGACGATTTAGCCCTCTATATTTTAAGAATTATTATTAAAGAAATAAATTTGGAAGTGATACAAATGCAAATAATGATTTTTGCTTGTAATACATAGTGCCCTTAAGGAAAAGATTTCAAAATGCTTTATATACATGAAACATATTACCTTTATTTTTCCAACTAGTTATAGTCCTTCCTTTAACACAATAAAAATAATGAACTGAGAGTAATCAAATATCCTGAAGTGTTTAACAGTATCTGAATAACTAGTTAATAATTATATTTCTACCAAGTTTTGCATCAGCTTGCAGCATAGAAGCTAAAAGTATAGTTCTGTAGATTAGAAGAAAGAAGAAGCAGTAGCCAGGCATTGAAATAAAATAAAAAGGAACTTTCACAAAGGCTGTATGAAAACATGTGCCTATAAGAGGAAGTATAATTATTTTATACAGAACAGGAAGAAAACTGTAACAATCCTTTTATGCTCTAAAAATGATTACCTGTTTGAACAATCTATTTTTCTTGATGGAGGGCTTCAATGAAGGCTTCAAGTTTTTCCTGAATTTCCCGAACTTTTTCTAGAGGAATTAAAAAGATCACTATTCAAATGTCTACCTAATTTATTAAGGTCATACCCAGAAATAAAAACAACAACAACAACAACAAAGCTCTCTTGCACAAAATGAAATCTGTCATCAACATTAGGCTAAACATTTCACTTTTTAATGACTAAAATTTAGTAAAATTTTTCTCCATCAGAAGAAATGAAACCCTTTCCCCTTTAAAGAACTTCTACAAATACACTTTATCATTACCATACTAATTTCATAATTTCAAAATTTACCAAAGCAATCTGATACAAAAGCTTTATTTTGAAAAGCTGAAATTTCCCTTAATTCACTCACAGAACTACTATATACCCATTACACATAGGGAGTTCCTATCCATTAAGTAGTGTTCACTAATCCCTTTCTCTTTTAATCAAATATCCTTATTTTCCACAGTAATTGGAAAAAGTACAGGTTTTTAGACATTTTTCCCTCTTTTCTCAGTTCCATGCAACACTTGCCAGCATATAACCTATCTGATTTATTGAATTGCTTATGAAGCAAGATTTAGAACCTAGTTGGAATCCAAAGCCTGCAAGATTTCCTGCTTCTCTTTTACCACGTCCTTATTTGAAGCTCCTTCTGCGTGCGATTACAGCCATGAAAATGCACACTTTGGAAATGTGAAAGGGGAAAAAGCATTAGAACAGATAAAATAGAAAATCAGATGAGCACAAACATGTAAAAACTGGTCTTTTCTTTCAAGCTAAAAATATGATCAGGTTAAAACCTTATATTCCCTTTTATGAGATATAAGCTTTAGGCTTTTTTTTTTTTTTTTTTAATCTTCTATTAATATTTTTTTCTCTTTAGCAATATCATATGCTACAAACTTGCTTTATTGAACTGAACTAACTGCCAAACAGAAAGAAGAATATAACAATCAGCCTTAAAGAGAGCAGGTAAGTATTAGGGAAAAATAACCAAATATGACTTGCAAAGGGAATGCTCTAATAACGCAGCTAAGGAAAAAAAAAAAAAAAAAAAAAAAAAAAAAAAAAAAACAAATCTAATAGAGTGGCAATCCCTCAAACAGTTACAAAATCCATTTTAGAATAATAATAATAATAAATCCCAACAAAACTATGTAGTATTGTTTTAATGGAAAGGGATAATGTTATGTAACATTCAAAATAAAATACGGAATAGTCTGCACGGGAACAAAGAAACTCCAAACTTCTACCCTGTCTTTACCACGTGATTCCTAGGTGACAAAGAACAAGTCATTTATACTCTCAAAACTTCAGTGCCCCCTTCTCCAAAAAGGAGATAGTACTTATCTACACACATAGATTTACAGCGAAGCTGACTCACATTCTGGGTCCTAAAGCCTTCTCTAGTTTCAGCTACTTTCCATTTCTAAAGTACTGCAGAATCAAATTAAGATTAATAATAAGTGAGAGGAGAAAAAAATTGTACGTTCAAACAGGAAAAAAAAATATGGAAGCAAAGAAACAGCAGTGGCTGATTTTTTAACTGACAGGGGAGCTTGATTCAGTTTAGCAGAGAGAATCTTGAATTCTGCCAATACAAAAAGCATTCCTATGATCACGTTTTACTAAGCAAGTTCAGACTGTTTCGTTATTGTGTTTTTAAATAAAAAGAGTAGGCATTGTTTGCACATCAGCATGTAAACCTTCCATGTAAAGAAAACATTAATACTCTACCATTTTTTAGGTAGATATTTAGTACAGCCAGTAATACTGATCATCTGTGCACATCTATGAAAGCAGTCCTTGAAAAAACGTCCTCTTGTCTTGGACACAGTCAACACATTTTTCCAAATTATTAATCCTGCACCTCACCCCCTAAATGAGCAGTAATTACCAAATTAAACCAGATTAAATCTAAAGTGCCAGAAGGACTCTTCATGTAACATTCTCACAACTTTATTTTTGGTGTGATTTCTTTTTTCTTTTTTTTTCTTTTTTCTTTTTTTTTTTTTTTTTTTTTTTTAACTGTCACATTCTTTCTCCAATGTCTTTCATATTGATCAAGCCATTAGACTCTTTGAAAGCAGGCAGCTCTAGCCATATTAAATGAAAATATTTTGCCTTCTCAACTCCAGCTAATGAAAAAAATTAATAGCATCAGTAAAAATCCATAGTAATTATTTCACCTTAAAAAAAAAAGAGGTTTGTGCCAATAAAATCTATTTTAATTTTCTGATTAGGGTATATTAAAATAACAAGATAGCAAATATTTATTCCACCAGAATGTACTGAATCAGCTGTGTTTGCTCAGAGAACAGACATACTAAAATTGCCTCCATATTATGAGCATTTTATTAGTTTTTACACTTGGACACAACTGAAGTGATTGCTTAACTGTAATAATTATGAGGTCTTGAGGTAATTTAATACTTTGAAAAAAACATGCCAGCTATTCTTAAAGAAAGCAGTTACAGTGTCTGCCAAAGAGTTGCAATTATTCATGCTAAGCTTTGTATTCCTAGAAGTAGTAAAGTCTGTAACAGCAGCAGGTACCAGCCAACATGTAACACTTTCCCAGATGCCCATTCTGTAGCACAAAGAAACGGTATGCTATTTAATTTACTTTTTTATATAGGGTAATGGCATAGTTATGAATTTATACAATATACAGCTTGGTATGTCAGTAAATGTAAATGCTTAGAAAGGTTTTCTCTGTTGAGAAGAAGAGTATGGTATGCAATTCTGGAATAACTGCTAACAATTCCCTCAACACCAGCTGATACTTTATTTGCAACAACAATAATGGTTACAAACTAAGAGTCAGACCTTACCTGCTTTTCACTTTGGGGAAGTTTTTAGAACTAACTCTCTGCTGTGTGAAACACACAAACTGTGAAGCCAAACTTTTCAGGGCTGTGATTGAGACCTAGATTGAAATGTTAGTAACTTAAATCCTCCTCAAAACAGAATATATATTAGTTTACAAGTGTGTCAACATCCCAAACCCAGAATGCCCTTTGGGTTTCAGATAAGAACCCTCCTAACATTAAGGAACAGATTAAGGTGACATGCTGCTCTTGCTATGCATTGAGATACTGTGGGTTTTTAAAGCAGAAGTACGCCTTGGGTCCCAAGCATCCAGCTTGCTCACAAACTATTTCTGTAACATCCTGAACTACCCCAGTACTGTTATACAATGCTCCAATACCACAGAAGGCTTTCAAACGACTATAGTTTTAGTATAGTTTTATATACTAAACTGCTATATAGTTATATACGCTGCAACTGCAGTTATAGAAGAGTTTTATTATTTTGTACTCCAGAGGTTTATATTTAAACTATTGTTTACAGTGGATGACATGAAGACAACGTGGCCTTTGATAGTTTTCATGCAGGCTTGAAGTTATGAATATATAATTCTTCCAGCACCTGTTTAAGCAGTGATCAAAAAAATCAAATGAAATCAATGAAGAATAACTGTAACAAAACCCTTGTCTCCATCTTTAGAGCAGTGAAATTCACAGGCCTAGGGGCAATGAATGGCTATTCTACTTTCCATTTATCCCGTGTTTACCTAAAAGATAAGCTCTTCCATACATCAACTCATTATGCCTCTTGATCTGGTCATGAATATTCCCATAATCTCCCTCTATATCCCATAAAACTTTACTGACAGAATGAGGAAATTCTTTATTCAGATGTCTTGAGATCCTTATTCATGCTTAGTCTCTCCTTATATACATATGAAATGATATTGCTGACCACTCATTTTCTTTTCATTAATCCTGTGACACTAAATCTTAAAAGCTCAAAACCAGACTAATTGATCTGTAATTAGGATTTGAATACACCATTAACAAAAAAAGACACAGCCACGGATAAAGTTTGCTTTTCCTAATAACATAAGCTGGTCCGAAGGGAATCCCCTCAAATATTAAGCCTTACAAAGATTGCTTGCTTACTGTTTGCAACCTGAGAGGCATATAACTAAGACTGTCTATGAATTAACACCTTAAAGAAATAAGAGAATCAATGCTAAGATGACAATCAAAAAAAAAAAAAAAAAAAAAAAGGTATCTACCAAGCAAAGCGCCTGAGCTAAGATCAAATAACATCAAAATAATATAAATACAGAATTACACAGCTAAGATACACTACTAAATTATTTTGAGGGTATTTAAACTTTATGCCATGTCCTAAGTATCAAGGAAAAAGGTTTCTGGATGTTTTCCAACTGCAATAGTTGGTTTAATAAGAGATGCGAGATGCTTCCTCTCTCCGCAAAACTTATCCTCCTCATGATTCTAAGATAAATGAATTTTGAGACATTCAAGTTATATATACTTACATGTAAATAAGCAACAGTTTTAGCACAGTATTTTAAAGGGACTTCCGTGCCACAACAGGGAGAAAACTATTTTGGCAACTCAAAAAGCGTTCCTTGGCCCTTTACAAATTTGCCCATATGACATCAATTTTCAATTGCAGCATCAAGAGAAATCGTAAACTCTTTCAGGGCAAGGATCTATCTAGATTTTGTACTTTGATGAAACATAGAGCACAAAATGACCATGATAAAATGTGTATTTCATTATTAATCCTCCTGTTCTACATTAATTTTCCCTCCACGCATAGTTTTGATATTTTTAAGTTTCTGGTTGCTTTTCCTTTTGCTCTGGATTTTCGTTAGATTTTAGTCCTTTTTATCTTCCTTTTTAATCACTTCCTTGCCTATAAACATTCTCATTTCTTGCTGTGCTCCTTCTGTGTTATGGTTAATTAACCATAGAGGGGGGAAATATTGAATGTAATGCTGTGAATGCATCCTCTTTCTTCTAGTAAAAGGAAAGCCCAGTCTGTAGTCAGATTTCATCAGAATACCCAGAAGCACACTGTTAAAAACTAGTAACATTAAGCCATGGTTTTCTTACTGAAAGCTGAATTTTAGCATAGAGCTGCCTAGGACATAAACCCCATACACAAATGCAACCCCTATGAACAGTTGAGTGAAGAAGAGAGTAAAATCTCTTGCACCACACTCCCGTTTTTTCTCAGGGCTGTGCAAAAGCAGTACTTTTTGTTGAAGCAGTGTGAGGCAGCATGCTAACAGACTCTCCAAATAATACCCTAGAAAATAGACCTTCCACCCACAGTTACAAGACCTGCACCGACATGCTTTCTCATGTCTCACACAGCCACAGAGCCTAATAGCTACTACAATTTACCGATCATTGCAGGGTCACGTCCTGCTGAATTTCAGAAAATCCTTTGAAACTACCCGTCACATTTTTTTGCCAGCTTCCTCTTGTTCACATACCATATTTTCCTCTGGATGAGGCCAACAGGAAAGCTAAAATTTTGAAAGAAAGAAAGGAAAAAAAAAAAAAAAAAAAAAAAAAAAAAGCAAAACCACCCAGGCTGCCCTTAAAGAGACAGAACATCATTTATCAGCTGCAAAGACAGATTTATAAGTAGAGGGCCCCCTCAGTTCCTTTAAGACTGCAAAACAGATGGGAAGTGAATGGACAGTCAAGGGGTCAAGAAAACACATGGGAGGTGCTGCTTGTCTGCTGTATGTATGTTCCCAGCATAAGAAAGAGGTCAAGATTGTAACTGCATGGCTGGGTGCTGGAAAGGCCCTTTCTTTAAGCTGTTACAAAGACAAATGCTGTTCCTCATCCTGCTGTCAAACTGCTATAAATATTGGTTTGTCAAAAGGGCTTCAGCAGCTAAAAGTTCTTTAAAAAAAGGCAGAGCAGGAGGATGAATCATGTCAATGATTCTTAAACAATTAGCTCATTAGTGTAATAAAAGCACCGCAGAACTCTGCAAAGTTTAAATGGAATTTATAATAGTCAATGTAGTAAATCCACGAATCATTAAAAATATGCAGCCTTTAGAATGCAAGCTTGCAGAAAATAGCTAGCATACTCTTTACTTAGTGGCAGACCAAACGAAGATGCTAACTGATGCTACATGAGAGTAAAGCTTTCCTTTATTGTTATAAAATGTTTCTTACATCCATCGCAACCTCTAATAGATTTGAATTCGTAGGCAGATTAAATGAACTCTTTCTATAAATTTCAACCTCAAAGTACGCTGAGATGTGAAAATTATGATAAAAAAAGAGTTGTAAGTACTTCTCAAAATAGAGCTTCTCCTTTCAGACATATAAACAAGACATAAACCGTTATATTTGCCAGATAGAGTTCCACAGTTAGTGGCAAACTTTTCTACTTGCCTTAAAATTCTTCTCCATTTTAATTTAAATACCATCTAGAATCAGTGTATTTCAGTTAATTCTGTGTCCCAGAAAAACAATAAGGATGGAAAATGTTCTCATTATGCAAGTGTCGTTATTACATGGATGAACATAGTATTTCAGCGTCTTCTCGAAACAAGAGATAGCACTAAATTCAATCTAGTAATACTACTACTAAAAGCTCCAGGGATCATTCAGCATCTTAATTTCACAGATCACAGTTCATCTGTAACTGCCTGCTGGTGACCTGGTTAAATATCTTCTTTAACAAGGCATGAACAGCAGAAAACCTTAAGGAATCTACTTCCTATAAAGACATACAGAGTATGCATTTTTCCTTTTCCCTCTTGTAGGTAAATTCCCCTCTAATTCGGGGAAAGATCACCTCCAGATTGTATATTTAGCATGCTGTAAAACATGCATAAAACCTTAGTCTTAAGAAGTCAACCATAGAAAAATCATAGCTGCCGTCACTGAAGTCACGTTTGTTACAAGTATTAATATGATATCCTCTGTACATCATATCTGAACAAAGTTATCAGTTGCCTGTATAAGACAATATCACCTTTATTTCAGACTGAAGAGAACCAAGCAGCACTAGAACAAGGCAGCTTATCTGAAAACACTGACATTCTTTTTACAAAGTATTGAGTATTGCCATGTTATTTTAGCATTACTATGAACACACCTGAGCACCAAAACCAGGAATTACGCATTGTGCTGATGAAACTGCAGGTTATCAATCAATCAATGTCTTGACCTATAGTGGCCTCAGATCCACAAGTGAGACCTCTGCAGCTAATGAAACAGCTTCAGCCACACATTTCCTCCCTCCTCAGTCAAACAGAACAGAAGCTGACTGTATTGCTTGCAGTGGGTCCCCAGGGCTCTTTAGGCTGGCAAGCATGAAGTGATCTCTCTGTCTGAGAGGGCAGGAGCACAGTATCAGAACTGAGGTATGTGGCTGAAGCAAAAATGACAACTGCATAGACTACCGACCTTATACACGATATGTTTCTGTGGGCTATCACACATCACTCCCACTTGCCTACTGAAAAACCTAAATATTACCAAAGCAGGATGAGAGTTCACCGATTAACATGCATTTCTATACCGTCATTAAGGTTAGCTTTACGTACAAATGCAGCTTAATATAGATTAGTAATTAAATTTATGAAAAGCATGATGTCTGCAATAGCAAGGTAGGACTTGGACCCCTTCCAGTCCTCGGTTGCTACAATAGATTTTTAATTAAAAATACTCAAGCAGTTCAATCCTTCAATAGAATTTAGCTATGCTGCTTACCGGATAGCTAGAAGGTTTTTAATGGCAGAATGACCTGGAAACCTCATAAAAGAGAAACACTTTGAATCAGATTTACAGAGACACAAAGACTGTTTCAAAATCAAAACTGTTAAGCTAGAATGAATGAAAACAAAATGATACTCATTAACTTGGGTGGAGCACAGTAAAAGGTAGAAAATAAAGGCAACAGAAATTTTGCTCAGTGCTTTATTACTCAGTGATTCATCTGGTGGTGTAAAAACCTTTTTCTAACTGATGCTCAAAGGATGTATATAGTTACAAATGTAAATTACTTGTGTAAACGCTACTGTATCCTTGGAGCTATAAAACTGTAAGGAAACTTTAACATAATAATTAATCGATATATGTTGGTCTCCACCCAAAATAAACTGCACTCAACAGATAGCACAATGATTTATTATCCAGCCATCTGAAATATTTATGTGAGTCTCTCTTTAGATATGTTAGATAATGAAATTATGATTAAACTTTTGTTAAGAATAGTAAACTTCATTTCTAATAGTCAGAATATCATCACACCTTGACAAAAAAAAAGGTTGTTCTATTAGTTTTTTCATTTGCTATCTTTTCTAGATGACAATATTTCTTTCCCTTTTATTTTACATGGATTAGAAGCAAAGTGAAATTCACTACAGTATTAGAAATGTACAATTCCCATGACATTAGTTTCTTCAGCTTTTGGAGCTCTAAATAATACACGCAATAGTTCTATACTAGTCCAAAAAATACACAAGCTAGTTAGTTTAGAAGTTTGCATGTATACAAATAGTAATACACTAATAAATGCACCTTGATTTTAATTTTTGATTAATAGCTATCCTAATAAACAACTAGTACTAAAAAGAAAATATCCAATTAGATGTTCTGATACCTGCACCATTAAGGGAATTTTAGGAATAATTTGGCAGACAACACCAGGATGACCCTCAAGTATAACAGACTTTGGTCTCAGGTAAGATCAACAAGCATTAAATATGTCATTACTCACGGACCATTTTATCATTAATTTTCAACATCAACTTAAGTGATAGACTCAGCTTAGTCAGTGACAAATGCGCTAAACTTTGCAAGGATTCGTTTTAGAGCCTGGACATCAGTGCCTAACTCTTCATCAATAACATTAAGAAATCACAGCAGACGTATTTTGGTCATCTGGGATTCTTAAGTTAAGTAAACCATCACTCCATCACAGGAGGTTTACAACTGATGTATATTCTCTCTAGAGGATTACTTCCCTCTCTGAGAAGCTGGAGCTTTTTAAAGCCCTTTCTGCATGATATAAAGCAGGAACTACCTTATCTGCACTTTGACACAAACCGTCCTACACATTCTTCTGGCTTTAATTCGTTAGCTTCATGCAGCTGCCTCAAAACTCAAAGAACAAAGAGCTTAAAAACTCCCCTATTTTCCTCTGTGTCAAAGTAGACTCACTTAGGTAATTTCATAAAATGGCTATATGGAATTAAAAAAAAGGATAACTATGCAAAAAAAAAAAAAAACCAATTTGCATTCTAACAGATTAATAGCGACTTAGCAAACCTACTAAAAATAACTAGATACTTTTCATTCTTGACTTGATCATATTTGGAGGCAGAGGTAATGAAGACAGGAACGCACAGACTGATTCCAAGCATGTTGTCCCTGACTTCCAACTCCAAGGTGCACTAGGACCTCTGCAGAGTTCAAAGGGAGTGGGGGAGTCATAGCGTCACCAGTAAAAGCTCATTAAACACAGATAGCCCACAGGAACACTTTATTTGACAGACCGAGATTTGGGCAGAGATGCCTGTGTTCTAACTGAGGGTCAGGCACTGATAAGACGCAGGGTATATTAACTTCCTGGTGGAAGCTGCTGGTGGCAGATTGTGAAGACAGCAGCTACCCTGCACATGCTTATTCCCAGTTTGGAGAGCTGTTGAATGATGCCCAGAGAAAAATGGCTACTTAACTTTCATCTGGTCAGAAGGCCACAGCATCTCTTGGTGTAAGCTTTTGTCAACTCAAGATCAGACCATAGCTGTTGTGTTCCTCCCAAGAACACCACTAAGGCCAGTCAAAACAAGCAAAACAAGTTTGCTGCCAAATTTTGTGAATATCTCACTACTCTGAAGTGACTTTTTAAAAAATTTAAGCAGCTTCTAAAAGTGCAATATTTAGCATCATAGAAGAAATGAGAGCTCATAATAATTATAGTTTTGCAGATCCTTCTAGATTATTCCTCCTTTGGGATTCTGTGTTCCTCTTTTCCATGTCTATCTTGGAGAACTCCTTGTGCAGCAGGGACAATCTCTGGGCTCTACACTAGAGACAGTTTCAAAATTATACCATTTTCTTTTTTGTGTCTTGTAAACACTAAACACTGTGGTGGCTCTGAACTAACATTTTAAACACCAATAAGGGCCACTATCACTTGCCTTTCAAGCTGTTTTCTCTGCCTGCTGGTTTCTAGGAAGAAGTTATCCGAGATTTGCTTATCTGCGAGAAGAACCTTCCCCCTACAGCAGGACTTTTCCCTCGTAAAACCTTTTGACCTTTAGAAGGTAATGCTCATAAAAAAGTGCAAAGGCTTGAGAAAGCCAAGCCAAAGCATGATTTTGAGGAGCATATGTAATCAACAATGTCATATAGGACAGAGTTCAAATCGAAATACTGTTGACAGTTATCTCAAGGGACCGAAATTTAATTAACTACAATAATGACCACAGTATAAGATTAGTTTTATGCAGCATTTTTATTCTGCAGCATATAGCAATAAAAGAAGAAAAATGTAACCGCAGAGCAAGTTATTATTATCTGCAAAGAACTGCTCACAGACAGTCTCATCTTTGCATAAATGCATAACAAAAAAGGTGGCTCATTTGCATTTAAATCAAGTTTGCTAAACAGACACACAACACAGCCCACTCAACTTAGCCAAACATAAGACAAAAATTCCAGATTCTGCGTCAGCACCCACTTGCATACAGAAATACCAACCTTAGCTAGTGTTATCTTTGTAATTTGTGTATTAAAATAGCAATTAATTAATATATAAGCGTATTCAAACTTATTTTAAGCTATTCATGCTTAAAGTTTGCAAAGCAAGATGTAGCATAGCATAACTGCAAAGTTTAGACTCAACTCTAATGGATTCAATACAAGAGAAAAAGTATAAGACTTTCAACCAATAGCTTGAAAGTGTTTTATTAGAAAACTCGTTAATTTAATTTTGATACACTTAAGCCTTTAAAAGAAAACAATTAAAATCTATATACTGTTACTGTATTATAAATGATAAATTTATGACAGAATTCAAAGCTAAGAACTATCTTTTCTTCATGTCCTAAAAAGGTTCAAAAGGCTCTAGTGCAGAACAAAGTCTCAGACAGCCTTTACTGGTGTCAGTATGACTGACAAACAGACTTGGAGGCTGACTCCTTTGCATTTATATCTAGCAATTTCAGGATCAAGTTTCCACATGCATCCTGCAAACCCCATTCCATCCCATCCCATCCCCTGTCCATGACTCTCCCTGCATTTTACCAATAATTTAGTGAAGCTCTGGGCTTTCTTTTTATTCTATTCTTTTAATGTGAAAGGAAATAGGATGCTGGATGAAAAGTCCGCTGACTTAGGAAAATAGCTTTCATGTACTGCACTTGCATGTGCTTATCAAGTGTAGAAATCACGTTTTTATATAAACAATATCCTCGTAACATTCACAGTTAAGTTGTTTAAAAGGAGTAAGAACAAGGAAATAAGAAAAGATGGAGCATGCATAAATTTCTTCAGAGTCAGTGAAATTTAGTCTCTGGTAAGGCCAACAGCAAAACTCCTGCTGACTGGATTGAAACTAGGATTCCCCTTAAATAGTCTATGTACATGTGCACCATCCACCACGTTTTAAATGCTATTACAAATTCACACACACTTATCTTACTAGAAGCCCCCATTTCCTTTCCCAAATGATTAAAAGCATTCAGTTTGTAATATTTATTTAGTAAAACAGTTTGGTAAAATAAACCTTGCCATACAGTCATCAATGACTAACTGAGGGAAAAAAATGACCACCGTGTAATAGTTTTTATGAATTGCAAAAAAGAAAACAGAGAGTAGAAAACAAAAAGAGTAAGGCTGGACAAGTGCATCTCCCTCCCAGGGAGAAAAAACTTAACATTGAAGAAACAAATGCCTACTACCTGGGCAATGCTCATGCATTAGAGAGTGAGACTGGTAACCAGAGACAAGCAGCTGGGCACAAGTTCGGCTGGCATGCGAATCACCACCACTCCTACAAAGGCCAGTCATTGCCATCTTGTGTTGGACAACTGTAGAGCAACTTAACTACAGCAGAAAGTTCACACTACTGAGAAAGTTTGCTTTGGCCTTTTATATAAGAGAAGCAGGTCCCACAGAGTGGAAGCCTGGAAACAGGTAGTTCTGGGAAGCCTTTCCCTAGGGGACTCAACAATTAAAAAAATCAGCAATGTTAAGTAGTCAACAGAAAGTTAAAATTTATCCACATGCTATCAATTTTATGTAGAACTACATAGCACTTCTGCTAAGATTGTCCACTGTTGTGTTTTAAAAGTAAAAAGTGTTTTAACACTGTTGTGTTAAAAATAAAATAGCAAACAGAAGAAATTCTTTATCTTGAAATCAAATCATTTCATCCCGGGGGGAAAAATAGTATATTGTCCAGTACTGAAAATCATAATATGAATATAGTTCTTCTAAACAAATAGGGAAGGTTTGACATCAAAGAATTCAGCCTTTTATTAACCAATGTTCACAACACCATCAAAAAGGTCCTAAAATCAATAAAATGCCAGCAGTTTTACAGTTTTAATAAATATTGTAGAATAAAATGTATTTTTTCAAATGTAAAAACTTCCAATAAAATCAGAGGCTGTCCACTTGAATGTTAAACATCAGTTATGTCAAAAAAACCCCATAAATACAGCAGAAAACAGCATTAGCTGGCAAACATTACAGAAGATTACCGAGAGAATTAAAGGACATATCCTGACTGATCCATCTTCTAAAATACTGTGTAAACAAAGGGTAATTAATTTACAAAAAGCCTAAGGCAGGCAGAATTTGAGAAAAACTGAAAAAGCTTTGTGCACAGCTATGCACACTCAGGCATCTGAAGGGCCTGGAATCTGCCAACATTACATACGAGCGGGTTTCTCTCCAGCACACAACTGTATGCCTTAAAGCGTACAATAGGCACAAAAGGCATTATGTGAGGAAAATCTCCTTTAAAAGATGAATGCTTACTACTATACTTTTAACTCCCTCCATCCTTTTTCACTTCTTACAGGACCTAGCTCATCCTACATTTAAGACACTGATTTAACTAAGTGTACAGTAAGATATGAAATTGCGCGGAATGCAAGTTTTCAAGTGAAACTACCTTGTCCTTTGGCAACGAGCACAATTAAGACACATGCACCAACTGGAAGGCAGTTGTAATTCTTGTACTTGTAGATGAGGCTACTCAGCATGGGGTGAAAGATCTGGTGTGTTTTTCAATTGAAAAAACTTAGATGAAGAATCTCTTGATATTATAAATCACAACAGGGTTATGAAGAAGGTTGTAAACAACTGAATCAAAACTGGTTCCTACCAATTGCTGAATATGTCTGAAGTATCCGATGGGACAAGTAAGTGCTGGATGGTAGTTTCCTCATTTCCACATCCTGAGCAAAATAAAAATTCCTCACCTGTCCCTACAGTCTGAAAATACATAATGGAAAATAATTACGCTGATGGGTTCTTAACTGGCTATTATTTCTCACAGAAGAATTTGGAAGTTGTAACAGATAGTTCTGTGCAACCATCACCTCCACTGCGTGGCAGCAGTCAAAAAAGGGAATGACCTGCAGGTTGTTATTAGCAGAAGGCTAGGTTAAAAAACCAAAAGCATCATAATGCCACTGCATAAATCCATAACGCAGACACATCTTGAATGCTGTGTGCAGGTTTGCTCTTCCTCTCAAAAAGAATTTAGAAGAACTAACAAGAGTGGCAAGGCTGGCTGAAGCTTGGAAATAACCTCCATACAAGGAACAAATACACAGATTAGAACTGTTCAAACTAGGAAAGAGGAGAGCAAGCACGGGCAGCGTAAACATCTATAAAATCATGAGTGGCACAAGAAGTGAATAGAGAAAGATTATTCAATGTTTTCCACAGTGCAGGAACGAAGGAGAATCTTATTTTCTCAAATGAAACTGGCAGGTGGCTCAAAAACAAACAAAAGGAAGTACTTTCTCACACAATGTGTAGTTAAACTCTGGAACTAATTGCCACAGGATGTTGCAGATGCCAAAGTTTACATGAGTTCAAAAAGCAATTAGAGAAATTCATAGGAGGAAGAAAAAAAAGTCCATGAAGGGCTATTAATCACAAAGATATTACCTCACGATTAGGAAACTCTTGGAACAACAGACTGATAGATGCTGGGAGAGCATACCAAGGAAGTATTACTACAAGCTTAACCTGTTCTTACACTGTTCCCAAGGATCCACACCTGCTCATTGCCAGGGACAGGGAACTTGGATACACAAACCACAGGCCTACTTCATTACAGCCATCCTTACAGATCTGCAGCATTGAAAAGAGTTTTTAAAGTCACTTTTCCCCAATTCAGCTATTCATATTCTGCTTTACCCCCTTTTAATATCTTATGATCCTTTCTTTCAGATGCCTCTAGTCTTCGGGATTCTTCATTTTCATAAACTTAATATTTGTCCACTGAAATAAGTATCATGATGCTTAATTCTTGTGTCAGTAAGACTATGAAGTACATTTACATTACTTTATATATAAAGGCTTTCTTTTTTTAAAAAAAGTACATTATAGTACATTACAAACTATTTAATTTGTTGGAATTTACTCAAAGGGTCTGTTCATAGCGTTTCGGACACCTAGAATAAAATCTGAAGTAAATACTGAGGAGAAGCAAGACCTGAAGGCTATGGCAGATAAGGCTAAAATACCAGTAGAGGAGTTAGAATACTGACAACGAGACCTGCTCCAGTAAATTCTGAGATTTATACGGGCTTTCATCATGAGGTGGGTCACACACGCTAGAAACACAGTTTGTCATCAGCGTCTTGAACAAACCATGAACCACTGTCAAAGCTTCAGCATTAAAAAACTGTTGTAACATAAGGGATACAGTGTTGCCATGCTATCAGTATCAAGACAGAAGTGCCCCAACCTCAGATTACTTGTAAATATAAATTTTTTAGGTAAGTTTCAAATTATGAAGCTTATCTCAGCTGCACATTAACAAATTTAGGCTAGAAATTAAAAGAGAGTTTGTAGCCATCAGAGGAAGGATATTCTGGAACAGATTCGCAGTACGAACAATGGGCACCAACAAGTTAACTGATGTAAAGATGGAGCTCAAGATACATGAATGAACCAGATTATAAACGCAGCTGCCTGCAACAGAGGGAGGCTGGATTTCATGACTCAGGAGATCCCTTCCATTCCATTCCTAATTAAAATACAAACACTTCATGAACATTTGTTGTGGGAGTGAGGATTTTTTTTTCCTTCGGCAGAGTCCTGATCCTTACTGCGTGCTGTAAGACGAAATTACTTGTAGAGCATTGAACTCTCAGGTGGCTCTATGCTATCAGAACAGGTCTGTCTCAGAAGCATTAAAAATTGTAACAGAGACAAGCATTCTTTTCACTGAGGGAATGGCAAGGAAATCCTTTTTCTCTGTCATTTGCCCATAAAATTATAACCACTTAATAATAAAAGCATACAGAAAGCAGAGAATGTTTCTGATTTGATTGTAGAGCTAAGCAGTAATAGTATTAAAATCTTCTCATAGGTACAATAGAACAGTCAGCATACATCATTTTGTACTGAATAACAATTATTTCATTAAAAAATGTGCCTGTCATTTGTGACCTGGATCTGAAGAAATATAGTGCAGTGATGTTTTTTTAGCTACACTATAATTTATGAAATGCACACTAAACACACAGAACATGCATACTAATGCACAGATACTTATGATTATAAACACATAGACTGTTCTTACAAGTCTACTCATAGTTTATAAAATCAGGACCCCAGCTGTTACTGCTTTGAAATGGGAAGTTATTCCTAATGCTCGTGAGAAGCAAAACTGACAATGCTGAAATTACAAGTCAGTTTTGGTGCAAAGTAAAAATAGGTTAACTTAAATACTCTGTAATTTTTTACTATTCCATTTATTTTGCTTTGAAACATGGAATATTTATGGATAAATCAAATTAGCAATAATTTCACCCTGTAACAGTATTTGCTCAGGGAAAAAAAAAAAAAAAAAAAAAAAGGCAAGACAACACCCCTGGTCAGAAAACAAGTAGTCCTGCTCACTAATGAAAGGAGATCACTTCCTCATTAAGCACTTATGTTCCACTATGCAGGTTTCTGCAAATTTTTCTCAACATAAATTGAAAATAAAGAGGAAGAACCCTTACTGCATAGAACACTTTCCACTATAAACAGAGGGCTACACCAAGGTTGACACAAGGTATTAAAAGCAAGATAGGATGCTTGGTGACAATCTTGTACCAAAAATAAGAATAAACAGTCACACCAGCTGTTTCAGAGACTAAAAGCACAAAAAGCCTATTTGGGCTAAGTAACACTACAGCTGCTACTCACAATCCCAAAATATTACAGCAACACTTCCTAAAAGACAAATGCATGTCATAGTTACTCAGGTTTTTAATTTAAAGATAACACTTCCAATGTAATCAAAGTAGCACTACCAAAGACAAATTCTTAGATTTCTAGTTTATTGTAATCAAAATATTTGTTTTATATGACTTTTTTGTATGTCAAAAATTGGAAGACATCAAAACATAGTTAACACATAGAAAACTGCAACTGCAATTACATGCTTCTCTGTTCCACTAAGCCTTAGAAATCAGAACATGGCTAAACAAAAAGAAACACTGAACACAGCATTCAGTTATTCTGAATTAAAAAGATCCAAAATCTTATGTTGGAGAAAACTAATTGTTGCATCAAATACTCAAACCAAAGATAAAAGCAAGTAAGGTCATCTCTGATTTCAAAATACAGGTATTTATGTATCTACCTAAATACCTATATACATACAACACACGTGCGCGCGTTTTACACAGCATATCCTTTTTTCTGACACGTATTCAGCTGGGGTTTGAGTACAAGTCTCTCAGAATTCTAGGGGAATGCTGCCAAATACCCTACATATATGCAAAAGCTAGTTTCGTTAGTTAAAAATCCCATTAAACCTTACTAGATATGCAGGTAAACAGCAAGGGTATTATCTGGCCTGGCCATTTAAAAAGCTTTCACTGTTTAAAACCTCCAAGCAATAACAACAGTAACAGCTTCTGAGCGACTCCAAAGCACTAGAAACTGTAATCAATCTAAAAAGTTAAATGTACTAGATTTTCTTCCTTATTAAATGGCTATCTCACCTTAATCAACAAAAATGTATCAGATTTTCAGCTCTCATAGGGTTTGTCTCTGTATGCAAGCATTAAAACCTGTTGGCTGGTAAACCAAGGGCATTTCCAACTAATCTGTGTTAAAAGTCAGCACTCTCTATGGGAAGATGATGTAATTCACCCAGTGAAAGAAAAAACGTGGGAAAAAAACCTCCTTATACTGTCAAGTCTGAATTACCCAGAGACAGTTCTCTGAGGTAAGGTTTAATCATGTTGTACCAGAAAAACAAGAACTTTCCTTCGTATTTGCAACACTACTCTGTTCGACCATATTTTTCAATATACTGAAGCAATGTATTTTTAATTAGTGAATTTATATCTAGCTTAGATTATGCAGTTCTACACACTGTATCACCCACGTCCACATCCGAATCAATGAGATTTGACTGCATTAAAAAAAAAAAAAAAAAAAACAACCTATTTCTAATGCTTATCAAATGCTAGCATATGAATACATGAATTCATCAAGGGGAAATCCTACTTAAACAATCTGATAGCCTTCTATGATGGAATGACTGGCTGGGTAGATGAGGGAAGAGCAGTGGAAGTGGTGTACCTTGACTTCAGCAAGGCTTTTGACACTGTCTCCCATAACATCCTCCTAGATAAGCTCAGGAAGTGTGGGTCAGATGAGTGGACAGTGAGGTGGATTGAGAACTGGCTGAAAGGCAGAGCTCAGAGGGTCATCATCAGTTGCGTGGAGTCTAGTTGGAAGCCTGTGGCTAGTGGCACCCCCCAGGGCTCAGTACTGGGTCTCATTCTGTTCAACTCTTTCATCAATGACCTGGATGAGGGGACTGAGTGCATCCTCAGTAAGTTTGCTGATGATACCAAACTGGGAGGAGTGGCTGATACACCTGAGGGCTGTGCTGCCATTTAAAGAGACCTGGACAGGCTGCAGAGTTGGGCGGAGAGGAACCTCGTGAGGTTCAACAAGGGCAAGTGCAGAGTCCTGCACCTAGGGAAGAATAACCCCATGCACCAGTACAGGCTTGGGGCTGATGTTCTGGAGAGGAGCTCTGCAGAGAAGGACCTGGGAGTGCTGGTGGATGACAAGTTGACCACGAGCCAGCAATGTGCCCTTGTGGCCAGGAAGGCCAATGGTATCCTGGGCTGCATTAGGAAGACTGTTGCCAGCAGGTCAAGGGAGGTGATCCTGCCCCTCTACTCAGCCCTGGGGAGGCCTCATCTCGAGTACTGTGTCCAGTTCTGGGCTCCCCAGGACAAGAGAGACGTGGGGCTACTGGAGAGAGTCCAGCATAGGGCTACAAGCATGATCAGAGGGCTGGAGCATCTGCCCTATAAGGAATGGCTGCAAGAGCTGGGCCTCTTCAGCCTGGGGAAGAGAAGACTGAGGGGGGATCTTATCAATGTGTATAAGTACCTGAAGGGAGGGTGTCAAGGGGACGGGGACAAACTCTTTTCAGTTGTCCCATGTGACAGGACAAGAGGCAATGGGCAGAAATTGAAGCACAGGCAGTTCCGCCTGAAGGCGAGGAGGAATTTTTTCCCTGTGAGCGTGACAGGGCACTGGCACAGGTTGCCCAGAGAGGTTGTGGAGTCTTCTTCTCTGGAGAGCTTCAAGGCCCGCCTGGATGCAACCCTGTCTAACATGCTCCAGGTGACCCTGCTGAGCAGGGAGGTTGGACTAGATGATCTCCAGAAGTCCCTTCCAACCTTACTGATTCTACAATTCTATGATTCTACAAATGACCCACATAGCGTTAAGTGAGCTCAGCCTTGCTTTTCTGCCAGTAAGAATAGTGTTCAGAATTTGTTTCATTTCAAGTCAGTTCTAAAACACTAATGGAGCATGTACTCACTGAGATCCTCTGCCAGCTGAACTCTTTTGCCAGTTAGTAGCTTAACCTTTTTTTCATTGTCCTCAGCAAAGTCTTCCAGCACTTCCTTTACATTCTTCTCCAAGCGTCTTACTGAAGAAAAAAAGGTAAGATTTTGCACTTGTAATGGTCTAAAGACAAAACTCAGAAAAATGTTTGTAGAAGATGCAGTGTACGCTACCAGACAAACAAATCCAGTTGAAGAAAAATAGCCAGATTCTCAACACTTAAGCCTCTTGTTCATTCCGCGAAGACGATTAATTCTTTCAGAGGGATATGTTCAAATTTAAAAGCATATTTTCTCTCTGAATAATTTTATTATTGGGTGACTTTTTTAGGAGATAGAAATATATCTAAACCTAAAAAAGGAAACTTTAAAAAATGTTTTAGAAAAGTCTCTATATAACAATGAAGTAATGACTTAAAAAATTTGAATGGACACATCATGAGGCACCTTGTTTAATTTCTTTTTTTTAATACTTCATATTTGTAATCATAATCAGACATAATCCACTGTCTACTGAAGATACTCTCCTGAGAAGTCCAATCATTGGTGATATTTTATAAAGTGAAGCTATTTTTCCCATAAGAATCACTGGTAGGAAAAGGAGAGATACATACAGGGTCTTCAAAAATTCACATGTTGTAAATACACGGGGACCGTATATATGACAAGGAGCATGGAGAGAAAAGATCATGATCACTAGGATCATCAACTGAGATGCTGGCTCTGAAGAGGCTAGCTTTTCAGCATCTGAAATCTTCTAGAGCATTAATTCTTATGGGAAAAACTGCTTTGCTCTCTATTCATTTCTGCAGTTTCTTCTTTGAGACTGAATGACCAACATAAATCTTTCAATGTGAGCATCCTTGCTGCCTCTTTCCAAACAGTTACATTTTCAATGTCAATGTCTTCCTCTGATGAATCAAGGCCAAGTCAAAGGGTGGAAAACAAGGTAATGATGGCAGTTAGCAGAGCACAGTATCAAAAAACTGGCCACACATACAGGAATTTGCAGCTAATACAAGGCTACTAGGAGTCAAACTCTTTAAAGCTGTATCATATCTCATCTTAAAAACTATAGTCTTGCCTTTCATACTTAGAGAAAATACTTCCTAATGGACAGAACACTCAGCTAAGATGCAGGACAACTGAATTCTACTTCTAGCTCTGCCACTGACTTATGAGAAGCCTTAAATAAGTGACTTCGCTTCCTGTGCCCTAAGATCCATTTTACCTAGAAAGTCCATTGCCCAGTCCACATTATCCTAACCTACTCTTTGGAGGAACCCTACGGATGTGTTAGGATGTGTTAGGATGTAAGGATGTGTAGAACTTAGAAGTTCTACATTGTTCAACTTCAGGAAATTTTTTGCAGATTCTCAGTCCAGCCATAGGTGTCAATCAGCTAAGTGGCTTGAAAAGACAGGACCTAGCTTTCTACAGGTAGGGGCTATTTCTTCTCCATGGCGACTGATTTGCAAGACACATAACAAAGTTCAAAGCTTTTACTTGAATTTACTTTAAGAAGTTGGTTTGAAAGAATGTATTTTACATATAAAAGGTCATTAGTGGTAATTAAATCATGGCACTAGCTGATTTCTACATAAATAATGTTTTACTAGGAAGCTGCCAATTTATACATTTGTCTAGATAACACATAGCACATTTGTATGGCTTTAAAAATTAATTACAATTGGTATTTGATATCAAATTTTTTTTTTTTTTTATTTATTTATTAAAAGCTATAGCCAGATCATCTACCCAGGAAACAATAAAAACATCCCATCATCATGAACTTGAAATGAACATGCAGCTAGAAGAGCACTAGAAATGTTTAAACTTTTTTTTTGTTTGTTTCAAGCATAACAGACTATAAGCTTTACCTTCAGTGTTAGTAAGCTGCTGCCTCAACGTATTTGCTGTAATCGCCAGCATTCGCTGTATTCGCCAGAAGAGGACAATATCATTACATTCAAGCTGAAACAAGTGAAGTTTTAGTGTTAGACCTCCGATGTCCAGTGAACGTTGCATGCTCTTACAAAAATCCTTTGACATATGCTTAATGACAACTGAAAACTCACATATACACATCCAGATTTTGCACAACAACCCCACAGAATAACTGCTCTAAGTAACAACAAAACATACTAAAAACACTATCAAGAACCATCTAAGTCATATTTAATTATATTGCATTTCTCCAAATCCACTATTTTCATTTTGCAATAGGAAGAGCTGTATCAATGCTCTTATATTGCTCTTATTATATCACTAAAAAGCAATTTGTTCATACTGTATGTAAGCTGTGGTGTACAGCCCAGTGTTCACACCACACTTGTTTCTAACAAGCACACTGAAAAGACTTCAGAAAGCTGAAGTCCATATTGTGACTACTGGTCTGACAAATGCTTCTGAAGACAGTGTTGGGCTAAGGGCTATGTTAATTAACAACAGAAGAGATGTTTCTACATTTGTAAGGATAGCAGAAAGGAGCATTATCTTCACAGCAGAATACTTTAAAAACAGGAAACAGGAGGTTGGATACCACAGATTAGCAGCTCTCCATCCTATGGTCTCAATCTTTCCCATTCTTTTTCCTTGGTCTTGGAATCTTAGACTACAGGCAAGGACATTTCTGTACAAGTAAAGATTTCCGCCTCCATGGTGATCATCGTTTCTCATTTAAAAGCAAAATAGTACTCCAAAGAAAGTGAAGACATTTACCTTTTCAGTAATTTCTCTTTAATTAAAAAAAAAATATATAAGAAAACTGATTTTTTTTCTTTGTGTAATTTCAAGTGTACTGTTATCTGTTTCACAAGTTTGGTTTTAAAAAAGTAGCAAGTGATTTACACCAGAAAGATCAAGTTGTAAGCTCTGTGGCATATTTTTATTAGGAACCACCTGTGGTTCCAAATGTTAACTTGAAAAACTTATTCCACAAAAAAAATCTTACTTGACGTTTTCTCCGATTTTTAAGTATTAGTCAATAGCTGTACAATACTGTTTTAGCTGTGCCTTTTCAGTACACATTCAGTATTACAGATAAGTAACAGATGCTTAGTTCATGACTGATATCTAGTGGCCACTTATATAATTACCACCAGGACAGAATTTTATCAGTTGCAAACCTACGTAGTAAGCCATATCTAAAATCATCAGCTATGTTAAGATAAAAGCTATAAAAGAAAAGTTAGCACAATTTAAAATATTTGTGTGTGGGGGGGGTCTCAATTGACATGTCTAAATATTTATACAAAAAAAATGTCTATCCGTTTCTCAAGTTACCTCTGAGTCGACGAAGTGCCTTTGATAATAATAAAAGCCTCTTCGACATAGATTGCAGTGGCTCAAAGCAGTCTTCAGGAAATATCTTCTATAAATTTGATGCCATGTGTCTTTAATCTAGAAAAACAGTACTTAAATTTGATTAAATACAAACACTCCCTAGCGTGCATACTTTAACAATCACATTTGATCTTAAAATAAAATTCAGAATTCCGCAATCTGTTATGTATTACATGTTTAAATGTTTCTCAGCAATCAATCATCAATTAGAATATGATCAATATTTGAGCTAAATGTGGCAAACATTACAGATGACTGTCATTTTAAAAAGTCTACTCTTCTGTGTTTGTTTACAGCTGAATGGTTAAATATATTGTCTGCAGCCAAAACATGATATACTAGAGATTAAGAACATTCACGCTGCTCTTAGCAAGAAGTAATCTTCACTTTAACACTGAAAATACATTTAAGTGTCACATACTGATTTATTAGCCGAACTAGTTTAAAGCATAGAGAAATATTTCATGGATCTTAGTGAATTATATAAACATTTGTAACTTTTCTTCATTTGGTTTATTTATGTTTCAGTTCTTCAAGCTAAATGCACATATTGACATGGCTCTTCAAAAAAATAGTTGTTAGCTAGAATCAAAAGAGAAATGGCATTTAGTCTCCTTGTATAGAGGACACAGATCACAACACTAACTTTCTATAAAAAAGTGTGATGATAAAGGCTATATAGGAAAAAGGCAGCAGGTATTAGAATAGCTTTGCTACCTCAAATAAGTATACGCACAAATGTCAAAGTTAGCCAAAGTTACCACAAAAAATAAATCTCTGTTAAAGGAAATCTACATTTACTAATTATTATTTGAATCTGTATTCATTTAAAACCTTGCATTTAACTAGATAATGGTCTAATTATGGTTAAGGGTCTTGCACTGCAAAAAATTGAGTAATTTTCCAGAACACTTTAAACCTGCATTACCATCCCCTATCTATTTTTGCAAAATGTCCCTCTTCTGGATGTAACTACAATCTTCAAACCGCACAAATGACTACACAGAACAGGTTAGTAATGCAGAACATGTTTTAGGATAGCTTGCTCACAAGGGCCTTGCTTCCACTGTATACCACTATATAACACCCACATAATAATTTTAAGCCACTCTTGTCATTATTCATGCCTCTACTATAGGCAAGAAAATCCGCTGAGCAGATCCTGACTTCAGTCTAAACTGTCAGATTCCAAAGTGTTGTACTAAACTTATCTGACAGCCAACAGAAGTGTGTGAATTGCGTGCAAGCAATAATTTAATAATTCATTTGGAAATGTTTGGATTACAAACTCAGTATTCAGATGTGGTCTTTTTAATAGTATCCATATGTTTTATCACAATGTTGTGTTTTACCAGACATGGGTCCACTGTTACTCCTCTTGCTTCAAGATTCTTTCTGACAGTCGTCACTTCATCATTTGCCAGATAAGCTGCATGATCTTCATTGCATTTGATTAATCTCTCAAGTTCATTTTTTGTTTCATTACGAATATTCTGGAGCAAAAATGAACACTTAGAGTTAATAATTAAGTTACTGAGACATGGCAGTCCCTTAGTCTACCTCCTTAACAAAGGAGGTAGACTAATCTCCTTAATAAAGGAGGTAGACTAATAATGATTCAAGAATGAGTCAGAACAGAAAATCCCTTTGACACTAGTAACTATCACTTGTATCTGATCTAAAAGTATATTTTATGCACAGACACCTCAAATACAGTATTTTAAAATGCTAATTATTTGTCAATTTTTTTTATTTTTTTTCTTGTTCACTGTGGGCAGAAACGTGAAGAGAAAAGGAAGGGAAAAAATGTACGTTTTAAGTCTTCCTTTCCCTCCATGAGCATCAGCTGCTGTGGTTCATATTTTCTTATCAAAAGATAGGATTTTGCAGCTCTGCAAACCCAGGTTTAGTTTGGAATAGCATATGCCTCCTGCAGTAAGCTAAACCCAAATATCACGGACATTTTTGGCTTTGTCATCTTTTGATACAAATGCAGCAAAACCAAAAGCTTCATGTTTTCTGCACACAGAAATAAGAAATGTAAGCAAGGATAAGCATACTCAGCATCAGCAGTGACACTGAGGTCACCTTCACCGAGCAGCTAGCAGGAAGTAGGCCTGGTCTCTTGTTCCAGGGATTCATACCTTCAGTTCCTTGCTCATTAATTCAAGTATGACAGGTTGAAGCGATTGCCTTTCTCCTACAACTGCCTGCATACAGTTGACTGCAAAACCCTTTCCTCTGAAAGGATTAATTTTTGCAGTATTCTTTTAAACTTACTTCTCAAAAGTATGATTCACTTTGAGAAACATCTAGAAAAAGTGACATAAAAAGTTCATCACTGAACAGCGAAAGGAAGGAGCTATTTAAATTTAAACGGAGGTATTTCCAAAAGCTGAAGAAATTGAGAATACAGATTATAATGGAAATGGTCAAGAGGAATTTACAACTGTGACTAAAATGCTAGCGATAATACTATTGCATACTAATGAAATTCAATGAAGCATGATAGGAAACTGCACAAGATATCAGCTTCTGAGGACATGCTTAGAAGCATGTGAAAGAATAGCCCACTTTCTACCTTTTTTTCCTCAATTTCTCTCCATTAGAAGAACATTTTCAGCTCAAAGACAGCACAGATGTAATTCAGGACACATTTACAAACTGGTATGTATTTATATTAAAAAATATATGCAGTTCTCTCTGATGTAATATTTATAATTTAACAGTAAAAGCAATTGCAAAGTATTTAATTTTTTTTTGAAGTCACATAAATGGGAAGAAGTATAAAAGAGTTTTTTTTGAAAATTTACTGAGTGATAATCAAAGTTTTCCACAATAGATTGAACTACTTTTTTTTTTTTTTTTTTTTTTTTTTTTTTTTAACCTGTTCTTTGGTGCGGCTTATCCAGTATAACCACCTTTTCTTCCAGTCTGGACCCACCATATCCTCAATAACAGATTCAGCTGAAAAAAGAAAATACGATGTTTAATATCACTCAAATTACATGCAACTAGTGAAATAGTGAAATATATACATTACTAAAATTAGGTACAAAATCATGAACAGACACGATCTTCCTCTCTTGCAACTTGCATCAAAATCATTATGCTCAATAACCATAAATAAATCAATTATTGTCCTGAAATTATTCAATTCTTTCATATGTCTAGTGTATGGCTTTTGATTCTATAGATCTCTACTATTTATCTTTCAATTGCTTTTTTTCAAGAGGAAGAGCAGTAGGTTACTGTGGCTGTATTTTACCAAATCCTTCTATCAGTATCAATGCTAACTTAAACTGCCTCCACTTATCTCAGTTGCATTAATACAAAAAACTTGCACTGCCATGAAGTGAATCTGATCAGGAAATTGGCCCAGATTAAAAAACACAAGAGTGAAGTACATCACATGACTCACTATCTTTGAGACGACTTTGGAGGGTTTCTTCCATAAACTGAATGGCTGCATCCCACTGCTGTTTATCAGATATTGATCGATCTTCTAAGGCATTGTGCTGAATCACTCGCTGCAATATAGCATAACTTTTTAGCACAAAATAAATTATTTACCCAGGATTAAAAAAGACATTTTCTTCACTTTTTGATGTCTACAAAAATAGCGTGTAAAGAGCATACTGGATTTATTCAAGAGGTACCTTCAAAGGTCTACCAAAAATATTTTCTTGTGCCCTTAATTTAACTCTCTTCTCTAGCCTAGCATAACATGAAAAATGTGGCAAACAACATGAAAATACCTCACAAAATCTACAAAGATGATGAAAAGGCTGTTATCTGATGTGGCAATACTTATCATACTGAACAAGTAAGTTAATACTAAACAACTCTCAAAAGGCTGTCTGTTTGGCAACCAGCAGATAAAAGAAGACTTCATTTTCCTAAGCCAACTCAAAACAATTTTATTAGATGTTATTTAGCGTAAGAGCTGATGACAAGTAGTAAAAAATGAAATAAAAAGAGAAAGGTTGACTTGCCACATTGTATACAAACAAGAAGATGGAAACATTTCTCTATTATTTTATGACCATATTAAAAGAATAAATATAATGAACATGCAACTTAAATGATTAAACTTAAAATGATTTTAAGAGCACTGTAGGGGGGGGGGGGGAAGACTATATTATACCAGGCTATCTTCAGCTCTCTCATTCCATTTATGTCGTTTAATACTTTCTTCTTTAACAGCTTGTTTCAATTTATCAAAAATATCATCGTGCTCTTTTCCTTTTTGTTCTGTCATGAACCGGGAAAATTCTTCTTGCAATGTCTCCCATGCCACCTAGAAATTTAGCAGACAATATCTAGTGAAGTGGACCATTATGCCATGTACCAACAGGTAAAAGAAGTTTTGCTACAGTGCTGGCAAGTATGAATATTTAAATGTATTCTGAAAATGATGCACAAATATAAGAGTAAGTCAGTGACTTTTCTTCCGCTGCCTCATCCATTACTAACAAGGTTAACACTGAAATTTACTTAATTAAGTGGCTGGAAGTGGCTGTTAATTTGCATAAATCTGTAAAATAGTAAAATATGAATGTATTTAGCTTAAAGTTTTTTTTTTTTTTTTTTTTTTTTTTTTAAAGAAGCCTCTTTAAAAGGAATTTGGAGGGTTTTGTTTTGCTTTTAATATGGAAGCATTCATTAGAAGAGTGAAATAACTTCCTGTTGTATATGCTTCCTGACATGAAGATTATGCCAACTTCCAGACAGGTAAGCTGGTTAGAAGAACTTCAGACAGTCCTTCAAGCTATCACTTTACATCGCTGGAAGCCATACTCTCATTTAACAGACTTCGAACAGAAAACTTTTTTGTTTGTTTTTTAAATGAAAGGTATGGTAAATAGGAGAGTGAAACACATCTTTATTTACATAGCAGAAATATCTTAAGTGAAGCTCTAACCTCTACTGCTTTATTAGGCAGCTGCTTGTCAGTCCACTGCTTCAGTTTGATATCCACAGTGGTGTTAAATGTCCCTGAGTTCATAGTCTGTGCTGCTGGAAGGTAGATATTCTCAATCACATGAGTAGATACCCTCTCCCACAATGTTTTCTGAAGAATCTCCTCCCTAAAAAAAAGAAGTTAACATATAAGATGGCTTCCAATACAAAGTGTTTAACAGGTAGGCATTGAAATTATGAAAAGCACTTGAGAGAATAAACATATAGAACACAGGAAATTTTCTTTAACATCAGCTCACAGCTTCAGTGAATGTTCTTCAAACTACGGATGTAGCTACACATTGCCTTCAGCTGCAAAAACATCTTCAGAAGTTCACCTCTGTGCTGCTTGTGGATCCTACTGCACTGAATAACATTCCTTGCACCCTTTATTTACACCAGTATAACCATGCCGAGTTGCGTAGGCAAGTGCATGGGAGGCGGGGGAACGACAACGAAGCAGACTATCAAGCACCAAAATGATTCGACTAAAAATTCCACACTCCCAAAACAAAGTGTGTGTGGCTTTTGTTTCTGTAGCATTCTGATTTGTTTGTTGGAATGTGCCATATTTTTCTACTTGGGATTTCCATTGGTTGTTGATTGTTTCCAAGCTTAATAAACGATGAAGCTGAGAATTCCAGTCTTTCATCAATATATCTACCGACATGCATTTGTAAATGTGCCTCATGTTGCTATAAAACTAAGCATCACTTTCCTACTTCAGGTGCATTTGCAAATTTAATAATGGAAGCATTATTAATCTGAGTTCAATCTTTTTAAATGACCATAAACTTACTCTGGAAACTTTGCAGATGTACTCAGACCAATCAACTGAGTCAGTATAGCACGTAGCCACTGTACACAGAGGCAGTCATGCTCCTTCTGCTTTCCCTGTTTTTTTTTTTTTTTTTTGGTTAACTTTATGCTGGTTCAGTACGGTAAGTCCTACTACTAATGGGTCATACAAAGGCCAGAGATGGTGGAGGTGGGAGCTGAGAACCCAAGAGTAAAAAGAGCAAGGGACAGAACTGCTTTTTTGGTGGTACAGGAAAGTCCATTTCTTCCAAATGGGCTAAAATTCTGGACATGAACTTCCTCTGTGATAATATCCCAATTCTAACTATGCCATCCCAGAAGAACGTCTGACAAAGAACTTCTCATAAATGTCATTCCTTCTGTCTCAAAAGCAGCGTGATTCAGTATTTTTCTTTCTTGTTTAGGCATCCTTCTTATTTGAGTTTCAAAAATTTTGAAGCTGTCCACCTGACAAGCCAGTATAAATGAGGGTCAAGGCTTTTAGTTTCTCTACTGTTGGAACAGATTTCTGGAATATTTAGGCTAGTAAAAGTACTTATATAAAACTAAAAAGAATTGAAGTTTTTAAATACATGGAAAAATTCACAAGTATAAACTAATATTTCTATCAGTAATAATTGTTCTGCATACGAATCTTTGTTCAAAAAATACACACTCTGATCAAAAATAATCACCACTAAAGGAAGTAAGGATGTAACAAAATAATTTCACTTAAAGGATATGGTAAAAATCATCCACTATGCACTTTGCCACTTAAAAATGCACACTAAGGGAAGGGCAGTGCTCCAAGTAAGAGCAAATGAAATCTCATTCCTTCTTTATTGATGTATCAATAAAAGCACATTTTTACTTTACTTAATCCAATCAAACTTAATTGAAAGGAATGGAAATTTTTATAGGAAAGAAATGTTTGTATTCATCAAATGCACTGATGTTTCTAGGCTGTATGCAACAGCTAAGAAAACTATGCTTTTATAACTCAGATTTCTAATTATACTTTATAAGGTCATTAACTGTTATAAAACTAGAATCAGCACTACATTCTAAGACTCAAAAGAAAAACATAGAAACATTCATTTTTTGTTTCGTAACACACCAAATCAACAACATAAAATGAAGCAGACTGGACACAGCCCATCGTACTTTAGCATCTATGACACAGTCAATTACAGCAAACACCAAAATGGCAACATCTGCATTACATTTGTACTATAACATGAATGCAGACTAATACTCTAACTACAACACATTTTCGCAACACATTCCTATGTCTGGACTTACTCAAACGTCATTACAACTAGTCGTATCACCTTAGTTCTCAATCTATCACCAAGTGGCAATTCACTTCAGGTTACTTCAGTCAAAAGGCCCTGAAGGAAAACTTTGTGCTTGTCAGCTCTGGTACAGGCTGTCATCAAAATAACCCTTTAAGTGGCTATTCTGTCCTCAGACTGCATCTACAGTAGCTCTACTACATATTTTGGCTAACGTCTCTTTCTCACACCTCTTTCTGGCTTACAGAGAGTAAGGTGGTGGAGTATGTGCTAGTCAGGATATAGGTTACCTAGGAGCTCTACATGTAGGATGAAATCCAAGTAAGTTGATTTCACAGACAGGAATTATGTAATCTTTAACTTCCACATCTCTGATTCACAGAAACAGATTTTTTTTTCCAAGGTCATTAAGATTATTTTGGTTAGTAGTTACGGTTACAGGAAGTTAAGAGGAATTAGATTCGTACTTCAAATTAATATTTAAAAACATCATTATTATGATTGCTCTTTTTCATTTTGAGAGAATAGCTGTTGTTTATCTTAATGTATAAAAAGAGAACGAAACAAGAACTGCCATCATCTAATTTGTGAGAGGGAATTATACAAATATTTGCTCATTCAGAATAATAGATTACTTCTGCATGGACAAAGGAAATACATATTGGAAGTTAACCTTTAAAATATATAGTTTTAACAAACAAAATTCTTAAATATGAAAAGGAACTGTTCTGAGAATAACATAACTTTGTTAACTGAAAAAAAAAAAAAGTTACTGTACCAGTGCTTTGGTGTGACCTGAGTCAGACTTATGACTTCATCAAGAATCTCATTCTTGGCTTTTTCAAACAGTTCATTCTATACAAAAAGAAAAATATTAAATAATATGATTTTATTTTAAGTATAGTTTGACCATATTTTCATACAAAGAGTAACAAAAGCCTTTTCTTTTGGCCTTTAAGCCTAAGATGATACCTTCTGGTCATGTTCTGGACAATGTATGTGCTTGTCATAAGCTACCCTGGTTAACCATGCATCTTCCCACCCATCTGTTGCATGCCGCTGGCCAGGCAGGGCATTTGAATATTCAGGGACTCTATAAAAGAATTAGAGAATGGGATCATGATTGTTTTGTAATTGTCTGTCTGTCTGAAAGAACAGGGAATGTAACTTATCTTTGCCAGTTTTAACTATTACAATCAAAAAGAAACAGATCTATTCCAGTGGGTAAAATAAATCAAATAAACATATAGTAGAAGTCTTCAATACTTTATACCATATAATTTAAACACGAAACAGAATTTACCCTGTCAAGCTCTCGCAATCGGGGGTAGTTGTTTTTCCATTCAGTCTCAAGATTAAAACGTGTGGCTGTGAAAGAAAAATCACAAACACGGCCTTAAAATTTGTGATTATCTATAGAAACTTCGTTACTATTTTAAAAGTTTAGCAGTTCTTCAAATTCCCACAAAACTTGCTTTTGACAAACCCATCTAGAATTTCAAGTGTCAAATACAACAGGAGGCATTAGAAAGATGTGGTTTTTTATTACCTACAGTGCAAACTTGGAAGTGCTCCATAGGAAAAGGGGAGGAGTTGCATTTTAAACCATAATTCTACATATTAATCAATGCTTGAATGATGTTTTGTATTATATCACCTAAAGTTATGATACATCTGCCATTAATTTGACTGTTTCATGTTAAACAAACGCATTTCTTTGGAACTGCACATTTACCAAAAGCTTTCTCTGCAGTAGTAAATACCTCACGACTTGGAAAGTAATACTTTCAAGTAGTAGAACTTGGGGAAAAAACGGTATGAGAACAATTTCACAAACTGTCACATAACTTATTTTAAAGGTCTTACTTTCACAGCATTTCTAATTCAGAATGATTCATAAGAGAACATTCATAACCCAAAGTCACATTCACATGCCAGTACAAGATAGTAAGTGACTGGCTAGGTAGCAGCTCTACAGAAGGTGACCCAAAGGTCCTGGTGAACAGCAAGCTGAATGCATGGCCTTGCAGCAGTGATGGCCAACTACATACTTGGTTGCATTAGCCAGATCATGGTCAGCAGCTCAACAGAAATGACTGTTCCCCTCTACCCTTTACCTTCGATAAATAGCACTAATGAAAGTTTCTGGGCAGATTGCTACTTAAAAAATAAATAAATAAATTATTCATGTAGATAAAAAGTTAGCTTTAAACAATCCAAATCAGATCTACAACTCTAAGTATTTCAGTGAAGACAGTATTTATAAAAGGTATTTAAAAGACCTTCAACCAACAGGTTATTTTCTGTCAACCTGTATACTAAAAACAATGTATAAATATTCATTTAAAGTGTAGCCGATTTATTACTACCAGATAAAAAGCTATTTTTATTACTACCAGATAAAAAGTTATTTGTCAATTCATTCTCCTTTACAACTAAATTACCAGATTCATTAATACAGGAATCAACTGTTTGGCCTAAGCATTACTGCAATAGTAAGATCAAATTTCTGCAGAAGGAAAGATTTGTTGTTTTATGCACTTTCCCCAGTTGGGCAGAATAACTGGATGCAATACTGTACTTCCTAGCCAACATATGGAGAAGGTAAAAGTATTTGATCCTCTGACATGTGATCATGACATGTCACCATAATCTCATGAAAAACTGCAATTGTACAAAATACATAAAACACATGGGCCCAAGCATGCTGACAAAATAGCATTACGTGTCTGTGGAAAAATTGCCTAACAGCAAGTTGCTCTTTCATTTGGGTCTTGTGAAACACTGTAGAAAAAGTTTACCTTTAAAGGCATCTGCCTGCTGTTCCACAGACTCTCTCACCATTTTCCAAAAGCAATCTGACACAGCAAGACTCAAGTTTTTTGTTGTTACCTGGTGTGCCTTCAGCATACACGTCCTGGAAAGAGACACAGCTACAGGAAATTCTTCTGCTTATACTCATCCTTCTCAGTTCCTCATTTTCTCTTCACAAGAATAAAGTTTTACTAAACTAAAAACCAGGCTATTTCTTCAAAATACTCAATGCAGATAATCACTAAGTCAAGAGGAAAAAAATCCCTAACAAATACACTGCAACCTCTATAATAAAAGATACTTCATTCCCCCAAACCATGCCATTTACTTTCCCGAGAAGTCCAGGCTTGTCACATCAAAAATTCTCTGCTCAATGAACTTCTGACAGTACACTCAAGCTAACTCTTTGAGTGTATCACTGTCCTCACACCAAAGGAACTGATCTTTACAGTGCATTAAAGTTGGCATGTAGGGCTGGATTCATTCCTCCTGCCTGTCTCAGGTGCCTAGACATAGGTCAGGAACATGGTTCTTCTGGAGCCAATGAAAAGATACAGAGGCTCAGACCTGCAGTAGAATGAACTGCTGCCTGAAGGTGTGTGTCTGTCTCTTTCCACTGACTTACCATGTTCACTAGGGAATCAGGCTAACTTGTTCACTACCATCCCGATTTTTAAGTGGAAGAGATCTCAAATTACATTCCCATATCACAATCCTTGTAAAAAATTCAACTAGAAAAACTGACGTAGCATTTACCAGCATGGGTTCATTTTAGTAAAAGAATAAATAGCAACATACTTCAAGAGCTTTGAATTTTGAAAAAACTCCTCTTCATACTCCTTAATAGAGTCAATACTTTCACTGCTGTTTCCTGCAGGAAGAAAAGAGTGTTGCAACAGTTTCAGAGAGACAATTATTCTATACTATGAAAGAGAAAATAAGTAAAGGTATAACTCTTTACCTTTTCCTGTAACAACTGCAAAATAACCCAAAGCTTTCATTGGGAAAAGCTTGCCTTCAATTATTTGCTGGATCTAAGAAAATAAAGGATAAAAAATTGGTGACTTTGTATAAAGACATTCATTCCTTTATTGCAGTTTTAAAGTCAGCTCTAATTATATGTATACATAAATTACTACAAGAAGCAGTTTGTCACAAGACTAAGTTCTACCGGTATTTAAAAGAAAAAAAAAGATCACTAAAAGGCATGAAACTAATAGGACACAAAATTGCTAAATATAAAGTAAAGTGAAAAAAGCAGCACAGCTTTAAAATAGAGAGTAATCCTATTGCAAAATATTCTAAAGCCTCCCAGGAAATGAACTTGCTCATGTGGCCTGCATGAAAGGAATCCTCTAATATCAATCTTTAGTCAGGCTGTGACTTGACTGAACTCATACAGCTGATCACTAAAAGCAAAGCCTGAGACACAATAAAACAATACAAATTTGTGTTAAATAAAGAAATAAACACCGAGGAACATGCAAAATAGATAGGTGAAGTCAATACTTTTGACTGTGTCTCAAGTTTTTGTGTGTGTGAGACTTCAGTTTCAACTCACCCTGCTTGGGCTAGTCACATTTTTCTCAGCAAGATCAACTTTAGTCAACACAAAAATTGTCCTTTTTCCTTGGGGATCCATTTGGCTGACTAAGTCAGTGACAATACTGCGTTCTGCATCCACTGATCCATCTATAAAAGGAAAAAAGTACACACACACGAGCATTATACTTTAGGGACTACAAAATCTAGCATCCTGAGCATGCAGTACTGAAGATACAGTAGGCAGGAAAAGAGTTTCATGTTACTACTAAAAAGAGAAAAGTGTCTGTACTCAGCTTTTAGTACACACAAATAGAATTTTCTTTGTTCCTAGCACCATAAAAATTTGGTTTACTGTAGTAGGATAAGTCTCCATCAAAACTAAAATTTAAACTGCCTACAAGCTTGTTCAAAATGTCTGCTATCCTTTCATTGTCTGCTATCCTCAAAAACATTTTTTGAGAAATCTTGAATTTGATCATGATCATTTTCTTTTTAAATGCTAAAAATTTTATTGAAGTTTCTTTTTGCTGTGACACTAGAAGTGCCTTAATTTATAAACAGAAATTCCACAATTGGTACACAATACAAATTCTCACACTTCAAAAAGAAAGAGGATAGCTTCATACAGAGTACAAGAATCTGAACAAAAAAAAAAAAAAAAAAAAAAATCCTGCTACTTGAATTACCATCTAGACTTCAATTACCTTGAATACAGAGGATGATGGCATTAGGATTCTGCATATAGGCCTTGCTGATGCTAAAGATAGTTTCCTTTGTATCTGGAGCCATACCTGATGTCACAGTCTTCAATACACATACATGTATTTTAAAAGGAAAACAACAAAGCAAAAATGTCAAAAAAATAAACACTCTCACCAATAACTATGTTACTTACAGTTCGTGCACAGATTTATCTTACTGTATACTTACGCTAATGACACCTGGTAGATCAACCAATACCATTCTCTGCAAACCAGGACCTTTCACACTTAAGGAGATGGTCTATAAAATAAAATAGAGATGTTTATACATATACACGCATATATGTATCTACTTTATTGTACTATACATAATATATAGTATACTATAGTGTAATATATATTGATATAGACTGTCTTTTATATAACTACACACATTTAAGAATTTCATAGCAGACGCATCAAAACACATATTTACATAAACATATGCTTTAAACCAGCAACTGTTTGTAATTTGAAAAAGGAAATCAAATGTTATATTCACATATTTGTGGCATAAAACTGATTTTAACAATTCAAATACACTTTGTATACAGCAAAATCTCAAGAATATACAAACTACATTGGTCAGTCTCATATTTGAAGGAACACTTACAAAAGATCTGCACATGCAGATATTTGGCAAGTCTTACCTCGGTGCTAACAGTGCATCCTTCTTTTACGCTATTTCTCATTCTGATTTCTATTTCATTTCTCAAAGCTGCAAGCTGTTTTGACAAAAGCAGACTGTCAAATGTAAATTCTTCATAACCGTGACACCAACATAATTAAAAAAGATGACCTAAGGATTATGTAAGATCTTTGCTTGTAACTGCTAACTAGGTCTCAAATGCATTTGGTAAAAATGCAAGTTGAATAACTAGTTTAGTGCCCATTTACAAAACAAGTTACCTGTCCACCCTTGTCTATTCCAAAAAACATCCTGACACAAGAGCTCTTCCTCTATTCTATGCACTTCAGTACTAGCCAAAAAATCATACTGAGAGATAATTCAGTATTTAATTTAATACATTGCCCCATTCAACATGTTTCACTCTAATAAAACAGGGTATAACAGTCCTTAAAGACATTTATTTTTTCAGAGAATTAATCAATAACACGCTAAGTTTAAGCCACATCTTTATACTTACATCCTCTTCCTTGGTCAGATCAAACTCCCGAGAGCTGTCTTTGAATAAAGCCACATGGTGGGGACCTTCACTAAGGGTTACCTAAATGTTGTAAAAGCCTTACTTGAGAAAGCGTGGTAAATCTAACACAGAGAAACATCAGAAGTATATGAAATATATATGGCCCACTACAAAAATACAACTGTACGTAATGCTTATTTAGAACAGGACTATTTATAGTACATAATGTACATACAGAACTTACAGTAAGAACTATTATTACTCTGTGATGGTATGTATGTATCTTACAGAGGCTTGCAGAATCATAGAATCAGTAAGGTTGGAAGGGACTTCTGGAGATCATCTAGTCCAACCTCCCTGCTCAGCAGGGTCACCTGGAGCATGTTAGACAGGCCTGCATCCAGGCGGGCCTTGAAGCTCTCCAGAGAAGAAGACTCCACAACCTCTCTGGGCAACCTGTGCCAGTGCCCTGTCACTCTCACAGGGAAAAAATTCCTCCTCGCCTTCAGGCGGAACTGCCTGTGCTTCAATTTCTGCCCACTGCCTCTTGTCCTGTCACATGGGACAACTGAAAAGAGTTTGTCCCCGTCCCCTTGACACCCTCCCTTCAGGTACATGTACACATTGATAAGATCCCCCCTCAGTCATCTCTTCCCCAGGCTGAAGAGGCCCAGCTCTCGCAGCCTTTCCTCATAGGGCAGATGCTCCAGCCCTCTGATCATCCTTGTAGCCCTATGCTGGACTCTCTCCAGTAGCCCCACGTCTCTCTTGTCCTGGGGAGCCCAGAACTGGACACAGTACTCGAGATGAGGCCTCCCCAGGGCTGAGTAGAGGGGCAGAATCACCTCCCTTGACCTGCTGGCAACAGTCTTCCTAATGCAGCCCAGGAGACCATTGGCCTTCTTGGCCACAAGGGCACATTGCTGGCTCATGGTCAACTTGTCATCCACCAGCACTCCCAGGTCCTTCTCTGCAGAGCTCCTCTCCAGAACATCAGCCCCAAGCCTGTACTGGTGCATGGGGTTATTCTTCCCTAGGTGCAGGACTCTGCACTTGCCCTTGTTGAACCTCATGAGGTTCCTCTCCATCCAGTTTTGTCATTGACTGCAACAACTCACTCGATTAGAGGCCATTTTACAACCAAACGTTCATACAGATTTCATTAAACAGAGATTATGATGCATTTGTTACCTTAACAGGGGAACGTGTCATCATCTCCCCAGAACCTCGAGGGAATATGCGAGCTTGGGCAATCATTTCTAATACACTGGTTTTTCCCGCACTTTGATCTCCAACAACTACCACCTTAAGTAAAAGTTTAAACAACCATTAGCTTTCGGCAAAACATTTTGGAAACTTGGATAAAAACTGATTAAAAAAATTCACTAATTCCTATCAATATAGGCTGCATTATGTTTGATAATAAAGGCTCTGCTTTAAATGCGAAATCCTTGGAGGAATGTTAATTTTAGTCACGCAAAAACTTTCACTTTTGCTTAAGCCAGTACAACCCAATCAGCAGCTAGGAGCCTGATCTGCCAGGATATCTGATGAAGAAGAGGAGTGCTTGTCATTCTCATGACTGACAGTTCTTCTCTGCTCCTGCCAACTCCTTTCAGCAACGTGAAACACTGAAGAGCGTACGGAAGCCGCATTTGCCAGAGAAACAGAGAAGACTAAATTCTGATGAGTTGCTGTCATCACCCTATCTTCCTACATTCCTCTAGGTACTACAGGAGGCTGTGCACACAGGAAGCATTCCTCTCTCTCCCACATAAGAGAGAGTCTAGCCAAACCCCTTCTCAATTCCCCCTTCCAATTGCAGCACCACTGTGGGAAATGACTAGGGGGTACTTTACATTCTCAGCTCCACTTGTATACACTCTGAAAATCATACTCATTTCACAGTGCTGAGAATATTGAGGTGCCCTAACTCATACCATTTAAAAGCAAAGGCTGAGCACAACAGCAATATCTAGATCAAATTTTATCTGTGATTTGGGACCCACTCAGTGTACTTCCATGGGTTAGTCTTGTCACATCTGAAATAGAGGATATGTCTCAAGGAAAAATGCTGGAGTTACAAGAAAACAATCTAGCTCTGACTCTGAATTGTTCTGGAATATACCTAAATATTCTTTTCAATTACAAGACTGATCTTCCAGTAAAAATTACGACCAAGTTGCATTTATAATAATTTCAAATGCATATGCCAGCACCAATAACTTGCTTTCACAACCTATCCTCTCCATAAAGCACTAATTTTTACTAAAAGTGCAAATACCTTGAATTCTTACTTACTCGAGGTAGATGATCTTGAGTGTTATAGCTGGCATCATAATCAGACAGGATATCAAGTACTTCAGAATACATATCAATCAAAGATTTCTAAAAAAACAAAACAAAAACAAAGAAGGAACACTCCATTAATTGACAAAACAAAGACTGAATTTCAGAAGAAATCATCTATATGTTCTGTAAAAATGTGTTTATTCTCTCCTAAGCATTTGAATTCTATGCTATATTACTGTAGCACAGATCTCTGAACAAACTTCAATTTCCAACAAACAAAGTAAGCCTGTCTTCTGTGGACAAAAATGCTGCAGGTCTAAGTGCATCTTACTGAAAGAGCAGTGCACATATTTGCAAAATGAGGGGTGTTACATAAAGCATAACAAAGCAAGAGCACTCAGACTTCACAGGTTCCAAGCTAGGAAGGTGAACTGAGTTCCTTCCATTAAACGTCCAGACTTAAGTTTCTGGCTGGCTCAACAGTACATATACAAAAGAGCACAAAACCATTAATCTCAGTCAGTAAAATAAGAAATGAACTCATTGTCTTCTAGTTTCTAGAGGAAGGAAGAAGATCCACAGTGATCAGCATCTGCCATGCAAAGACAGACAGAAAATGTCCCATTTTTAGAGTGCTCACAATGTTGGCAAACAAAAGCAAAAACACACTTAGCCAGAACTCCCTGGATTTATACAGTGCCATTAAAAGATGCTTTCCTAACTTCATAACTATATTCCTACCACTTTTAATAAGACACACTACAAGGTGTGAAGTTATTGGACTATGTGTATATAAAGAACTGGACGCATATTTATTATCAAATGCAGTGAAGCTACATCAGGGAGTCCAACCGATATTTCTTACCTACTTAGGCAATTTATTTAGTAAGAACTAGTAATCTCTCTGTGCTCTTCACCTGAAACTACTTTCAAAAGTCATGTAGTTCGAAAAACAGATTTGTAAGTGCCTTAAGTTTTTTTTAGCTAAGTAACATTTTAATATATAGACATGCTAAAACAAATGTTAGAAGTTCAAATACAAATTACCAAATAAAATTTAGAACAACATGATGAAATCCATGGTATAATTATATTTCTATGCTGATGTGTAACACATAAGTACCTTTAACTTCCTCTGATGAATTCCCTTGTCATCTCTTTGCAGTACCAATTTTCTTAATTCTTTGTTCTCTTTCTCTAATCGCTCCAGCATTCGTTGGTATTTGAGCTTCAAAATAGTGGTACAAATATACTATTGTAATTATGGAAATAACAGATCACACAAGCAGGTTCTTCCAATGAAAAGTACATTACCCTTCAGACAAGTCTTTCAAAAATGCAAAAACCTGCATAATCACTGAAGTTTATTAAAAAACAAGGCAATAAAGAGAAGACTATTAGGAATTTTTTCTTCAACACCTTGACTTCAAAAGTTTTAATAAAACCACAAAGTTCAAACTCGAGGATGCACAAATCAATATTTAAACAAGCATCACTTTCAGAGGAGCTACAGATTTTCAGTCAGACAGAATTTAGTGTCATTGAGCAACCAGAGTTCTTCCTGCGAAACAAACTTATTTCCTTTCCGCAACAAAATGTGCCCATTAAACACACAAGATACCACAGTTGGATGTGTATATATAACACTTAAGTTGCAAAACAGAACTGTAAAACATTAAAAGTAAATTTAACATCCATTGTAAGTTGAAAAGTAGAATATCACAATTGCGCAGAGGCAAGACAACACTTCTGTCTTACTTTACCTTTCAGAGATACATAGTGTTGCAGGTGAGGAAAATATTAAGAGAAAGAATGATTACACATTCGCCCTATTCTTACACTGGTCTCTTCTATGCTGTCAGTCACTGTTAGAGAAAGAATAATAGACAGCATGGACCTTTGGTCTGAGCCAACATGGTCAGCTCTGTGTACTGATGAAGATTCAACAATAATTAAGAAAATCTTAATTTTCCTCAAATACCTTACATTTCAGGTTTATTTTTGTTTAGTAAATCTGAAGCTGATGTACACAAACTTCTACTTAAGACGCTCATAACTCAGAAAAGTCACCTGAGTGCGTAAAAGTTCTTCCTGAAGTTGGTCAATCTTCTCTTTGTCAGAAACCTACAAAGAAAAATAATCATGACTCCTGACGTCTTTTAGTTTATCCACTGCAAGTAACCAAATCACAAACTCAAAGCTTCATTACACGTAAGAAAGCTGACTTTACATGCATCTTAAAGTAACTAAATTCTTCAGTTAACATTTGAGATTTAAAGCTGATGGAAAAGTTCCATTTGCAACAGGAGGATCTCATGAAGAAATTTCTATGTCCCATTGCATGCAAATGCAAAGACTAACCATTCAAGACTTCATAATGGGAGAGTGGGTTTACGATGAAGCAAAACTTTGTTGAGTGTTCAAAGTTTTCTGGCCACTGGCTTACATGTAATTTAGCAGTCAGACAGGTTCTTGTACGTTCATATTTGCAATAAAAACAATCTTTATAGGATGCAATCACTAGAACACCTGTTTGCTATAAAAATTATTTTCAACTAAATCTTCACTATTTCTGGAAGTTGAGTGGATTCTTACTTCATATTTGTTTTTCAAACTGCAATCCTAAACATGCATGTTTAACTTCATAAATTGTAGTTAGTCAGGATAGTCTTGAAGGGTTATTTTACAATCATTTAGATGACATTAAAAACTGGAAAGAATTAGGAGACATTATAATAATTCAAAACATTTCGAATTTCAGGGCAGAAATACAAAGATCGGGCAATCAGAGACATTCTTAGTTAAGTATTAAAAAAATACATTCTTCAAGAAGAGGTAATAAAAACAGAGATGTTCAAAACAACCCATATTTAATAACACAAGGACAAAAGCATGAATGGTGCAATACAAATTCTTATCAGATAAATACTTATAAGCAACATAAACCTAATGACTGACGGAAAATATTAATTTACAAAAATGATAATCAAAACAATTATGAAAAAGAATGATACAGGTAAAAAATCTCAAATTGAAAATAAAGGTTATGTAACACTTGCATCTCAGATTAGGTTCACATCAGAAAGAGCACATCATTTAACATGCAGAGAATAATGATCATTTAGAAGTCACAAATCGATTTAGTTACTTTAATTGCACACATTACAGATTAAAAAAATCACATGCATAGCAACTGACGTTAAGATACTAAATTGTAATACAAAGGTTCGTGTATGCACCTTGCAGCAGGCAATCCCAGCTGACAGTCCCATCTATGTCCCTATGTCCAATTATATTATCAGATTCCTTTAGACAGCAAAGGAGAGGTGCTGCAAATTTATTTCCTTATCACTTCTGCTAATTAGTTCAGTGACAGCAAGAGTGAATTATAGACAGGATGAGCTTATCACACAAACAACTTGATGCTTGCAGCAACAATATGGTATACGCAAATAATCTTTTACAAATACACACACTTTAAACATCTTGGAGACATATGGGGAAAATAAAAATAGGCAAAGAAAATGGTGAAGTATGGGAATTAGAAAAAACCAGAAACTACAGGGAAGAAAAGGAAAACAAAGTGTTTCCATGCAGTGTAGATTCTCAAAGCAGCTAACATTTTCCCACTCTTTGCTCTTAAGCAAACTATTCCTGAAAATATTTCTGGAGCCTTGATGCATCTCTGAAGTAGGTATAGACAGATGGGCTCTAACTGCTCTCATGTGCACTTGTCTTATGTGTAGTGCACTAATATTAAATACAGCAAGCAAAAATAATGCACTCAGATACATGTTGCATGGTCTGAAGGAAAAAAAATTACCTAGTACTACACAGTAATTCTAACAAGGACAATTAGGTATGTTATGTCAGATATAATGAACATCTCTAGAATGATGTATATGCTTCAGCATTTGGTTCGAGTGTGCTTTGAACACTCGGTTGCAGTTAGCATACTGAATATTTGAAGCATATAGTTCATAACATCGCTAAACATTTTTCAGCCAATAAAAGCTACAACTACCATAACATTATGAAGTACTAATAGTCATACATGCCTAATGTATGATTCCCATTCATTAGAAAACACATCAACTATTACATATATGTGTATACATACTTATCAATTTATTTGCTTGACCCAATTCAATGTTTTGTATGTCCAGTGTATTCCTTCTTTTCCCAATGCCACCATAACAATTATGAAGAAAAAACCATAGGGAAAATTTAAATCAAGTGATACCTATTTACTAAGAATATTAAAAGCATTCATTGTATTCTTTTATAGAGATACTAAGTTTGTACAGCAATTGCTTTCCAGCAACCTTTGTCGCACATTGTATAAAATAAATGCTTCTGAAAATCAGGTACTTTTGAAACCATATTTACCATATTTGCTAGCCAGAGAATAATTCAAAATTGAACATCCGCTGAAGTAGTAAATAATTTCCAGAAGCAGCCATGCGAATTCCTGCTAAGTATTTACCAACAGGCTGACAAAAAAAAAATATTTATTTAATACTGTCTCATGATTGCAAGTGAGAAGTGTTACTGGTATATCTCATTACTATTCAATCTACAACTGAAATAGATTTAATATTGAAGAATTAAATTAAAATGAAAAACTTTTAAGTAAATCAGGTTATAAGAATTTAAAGAATAGCAATGAAATGATCATGCTCTCTAGTAGGCAGGCAGGGAAGTGAATTAGGCTACAAATAAACAAAGCTAATTATGGGGGCATAAATGAATTCAACATAATTCATGCCAAAAGGGCAGGAAATGATTTATTTCAATGACGGTAACAATTTATTTTTTCAAGGGAAAATATAGATCAATGATTGGAATCTTTAAATTATATCCTCATGTCAAGGTGCTAAAGAAAATTGCTTACCATATCTTTCAATTTGTTTCAAGCAAAAAGATTAGTGCGACAAACAAGACATATTCCTTTTCATTAGGCATATATACCAAATAGCACACTTGAAAGTTAAATTAGAGATTTTATATGCAAGGTTCTCAATACCTGCCATTGTAGGACAGGAGAGCATTTACAGGGACAGCCCTTAAACTTATTCTACAATTCCCAAGCCATAAAATTATTTGCAAGAAAGTGATAACAAGGTAGAACTTCCAAAAGATTAGATATAATATCAAGTCCACCTTTTCTTTTCTAATGCCTTTTAGTATGTAGACACATTTTTAAGTGATCAAATACTGTATTGTTTTTCAGTAATTTTTACATGTTTATATACTTATCATAACCTTCAAGCTACAATTCTAAACCCCAGCTTCTCAATACACAGTATATGAACTGAAAAAGCCTGAAGGAGTTACCCTCAACAATAAAAGAGTAAGAACATTTGTACCACTGAAGATACCTAGGCTTTTCTTGTAAAGTGCTCAACTGAAAGGGAATTAAAAGATCTCTCCCCCCTACTTTTATATGACACCATTTGAGATAAAATGCATCTCAAAAGATTGTATTTCCATAATATTTCATTATTCAGTGCTTAGATTCACCACTGAGGACAGAATAACATTTGGTGGCAGTTTCAGGTTTCCAATAACATTTATATCTCTTAATGCCTTATTTCCCTCACTTAGAATCATAGAATTGGTAAGGTTGGAAGGGACTTCTGGAGATCATCTAGTCCAGTCCTCAAATGAGTGGCCTGTACGGGGATAGAATCTCCATGAGCTAAACCTAAGCTCCAAATACATCAGTGTTATTTTAAATCTAGAGAAGATATTAGCTAAATAAATTGAGAAAGTGAAAAAAAGATTGCCTTTTGTTATTTTTTTTTTTATCATCATTGTTAAAGGAAGAGTATTAGTTTAGAGTAACCAAGGGTTATAATTCTAAATCATGGCAAGTCAGTAAAATACTTGAATTTAATATGATATTCAGTTTCAAAGAACAAAGTGATTTCCTCAGACACTCTACTAAAAAAGTATGGTAATGCAGCACTGTATCTAAAAGTTTAATTCACATATACTGTGATCCTCTTTCTGTGGAATATATCTTCAGATGCACAAAAGATATAGTTCTGTATCCACTGTTCAAATCTAAAACTATTCAAAAACATGAGGAAACAGAAAGATTTCTTTAGGAACAGAAAAAAAACTAGCAAAGAAGCTTCCCAATTTAGGAAGCATTTCCAATTCATCTCATTTGCTACATTCTAAGCAAAAAGATTAGAGCTTAAATTAAGTAAAATCATGTGCAACAGTCATACTGTATCGAGATAAACTGTGCTTTACAGTGGAGAGTAGATGAAAACATCCTTGACGTATATATTGCAGAGATTGCTACTAACTGCAATATTTAAATGCCTGTGCAATACTGCTTCTAAGAAGCTGCTGCCAATATCAGATTGGTTACAGTAGAAAGTAGAAAAAAATGTTCCCAGAGAAATATTGCCTGTGAATACCTATATTCTTACAAGACATTGCTGCAAAAAGCAGTAGAGAAACTTGTATGGCTATTCAAATATTTTCCTTAAATCCATTTTTAATATAAGAACTATAAATATTTTTACAGAGGTAAAGAACATACAATTTCAGAAAGAGTTACACAAAGAACTTTCCCTGCTTTTAACACTATGCTTTAAATGCAATTAGGTTAAACTGAAACAGGACCATATACTTGTAGTAAAGTTGGCTGTAATAATTGTTTGGGCCCACAATTTCATTAAAGTTAGACTCTCCTAGCTCAAATGCAGGAGGCTGAAGTGTTTGATTAGTGTGAATACAGCAAATATTGCCCCTTAAGCCATCACCTTTCGCTTCTGCTGGGAAGAGCCCGTGTTATATTGGCCAGCAGCTCTGCGTGCTTCTTCTTCATGTTGCTGGATTTGTTGTTGTAACAGAATGAGTTCACCAAGCAGGCCCTGCCATGAGTTTATAATAAAAAGGAGAGGAAAAATTTGCGGTGTAAGGAGAACAAAGTTAAACCAAAGGGCATGACAAAGACAGACGAAAAACAGGAATGAATGGGTCAGTTCAAACGAAATGGAAATTTCATTTGCAAGATCTCTTGCTAGCTAGCTGGGACTGGATATAGCTAGCAAAACCATGCATTTTGCAAATCCAGGCAGAATAGAACATTTAGCTACAATAAACATTTAGCTACATTTTATAATAAAATTCAACTTTAATTCAGCATTTAAATCTTAAAAAAAAAATCAACTACTCTGTCTTTAAGATATTCTAAAAGGATTCAGCATTCCCATTTTAATTATTCATACCAAAAATTCTTCAGTATCGGTTATTTTTCACAGCTTAACCATGCAAGTATTTCAACGTTATATTTTTAATATGCTACACAAATTTGTGCACAACAGGCAATAGGATTGACTGTGTTGGTAACATGCAAGTTCTTATTTTGTTCTTGCTGTCAGCAACACAATGTTCTTTGTCCTGCTACTTAAGCTTCAAGCTAGGAAAAGTAAAACAGTTTCTGAAGCAAATAAAATCTCTTGCTCAGTTATAGCACACTGCAGTTTAAATTATTCTTGTCATAATTCTTCCTGATCTCTTAAAAATCCCTGAAACTCAATGTTTATTTGTTTACTCATTGAGCATTTCTGTGAAGCTTAGTTTTCTTCTTTTCTCCTTCCACACCAAATAATCTTGCAACAGTAAGCTGTCTTTCAAAAAGTCCATGCTGATTCAGAGATGCTATGACAGCTTCCACTGGAACTTTATTTACAACTTATTCCAGAGAACACAGATAGAAGTATTAATGAGTTATTTAAATAAAGTCAGTTTAAAAATACTGCATTTTCTTCTACGAAAACATTCAATAAAAGATTTAAAAACATGTATCAAAGGAATCAAAACAAATCCTGAAACAGAACTTTTATGTAAAGTATTCAAGATGTCTACAATCAAATTATGTATTTGTTACAAAAAACCACACACATAGGCATGTACACTTAAGGATAAACCACATAAGAGAGAATAGGTAAAAGCAGAAAGACACAATCAAATGACCAAATTCAAACATTTGTGTTAACAGTGATTTGTATAGTATTGCAAGAATAGAAAAATCTTCAAATTCGTATTTTATTGAAGTACTTTAGGCATTAACTAATATTTACATTGCTGGACTAGAAAACACCTTAGAATTATGTCAAAAAAGAGGCAAAATACAAGGCACTAGCCATGTAGTTTCATTTCCATACAACAAGAAAGTGAAACACCCCCTGGCTGCACTAAACTACTACAGGAATTTTACAGGTATTTTACCAGTTGACAAGTGAAGTTCTCCATGTGATCTGATAGATCCTCTTTAAAAAATTATGCTATGAGACAGATATGGGGGTGTGTGATGGGGAACAAAATCTGCCATTAAGACCTTTTAGTATTTAAGAGGCATTATAAAAATAATAATAAAACATAAAGCAATTACTTTCAATTGGATATCTGCTCCAAATATCTTTTTCCATAGTGAAGTATAAAAAAACTTCTAGAAATAAAATTAACCCATCTAAATAAAACATTCAAATTAAAAAAAATATATATATAATTCTGAGGTTGATTTTCACAACATTCTCCTCCTCTTTGTGCGTATCAGTCAACAATGTTATTTCTTTCACTTTTCTATTTTCTTATTCTATCAATTACAATTAAGAAAGCCCAACAATCTTGAATAGCATAAAACAGCACATACAACATCTACACTGGTATAAACCAGAGCACAAAGAAGAATGGTTACCTCTGTGTCAGTGGACATTACCACTGTTTCCTCCCCTGTCATACCAACCATTCCAGTGTAAAATTTGTATTTATTTTAAAGAATTTTATCTAGGGAAAAAAAAAGCAATGCTGGTCAATGGGGTCTAAAATTGTCTATAATCTTATTCCCATTATCAAAGAAACAATATAAGGGAAAATAACACTAGCTGACAGGCTTGCAGAGTAACAAACTCAGGAAAGACAACAAGAGAATCTAGATGCATGATAAGACCAAATAAGTCAAAACTAGTGCCTACACTCTGCCTATACTTTTTTCAAATCAAAATGACACAGACATTATTTTACATTAAGTGTTAATATATCGCAGTTCAGCTGAGTATAACTATCTGCTAAGAGTTCTTCATGAGTACAGCATTTATGTTCCAACTAAGGCCCAGTTGTTACTTAGATCTTTAACTTGTCTCCTTTCACTACCTCCCACTGATTTCAGTGAGACCTTTCAAAAGAAAAGTTAAGCCACAGGAAAGCCCTGCAGGAAAAAGAATTAAATGCTGAAGAAGGAAAAGAGGTGAAAACCATGATGAAGGTATTTACTCAAAATATTTAGCATGAAAATCTTCCATATTAAGTTGAGAATATATGTGTGCAGTGAAGAAGAGCAAAGAGGAAATTAAAGAAATTTTGTTGCCTACCTCATACAAAAGAATAAAACAAATAACATTAAAAAATGATTAAAAAGCCTGTTGTGACAGACAATCTGTTGGCTAAACACAGATTACACATATATTGAAAACAGCTTAGAATTTGACAAGCAGGAATTTACAAGGATACGAGCACCAATTTTTTGTGTTGTGTATGTTCTGGAAGACTACTTACATTACTGAAATAAGCTACACCTGATGGCTATAACTTCCTTACACCGAGGTACTACTGTCCACACTTCAGATGTCTTAACTTGGAGCAGAAAATGTTTTCTTAATGTTTTTTAAGAGCCATTCATTTGTTAATGTAATTAGCTCAACCCTTTTTAATTCACCTACAAATTACATCAGCATGTAGTTTTTTATTTTTCCTTTCAATGCATGTCACTCCAGAACTACTTCTGGAATATTCCATTACTATTCTCAAGCTAACTTTTTTTTTGTATTTGTGTGGACACAAAATTCAGGCAAGACCGTGAAGACCTTTTATATTATGTAAATTACAAAATAAGTATTTTAAATAGAACCCTTCAGTTTGGAACCGAAGCTGCTTGAGAAGGACTTAATGGATTACTAACCAAGGACTGAAGCTAAAAGGAGTAACAAAGATTGTAGAGTTTCCGTTATTTTCCTGCCCATTTGGACACCAGTCAAGCAAGGTGCAGGGAAATAATCAGGAGGGAGTCTGCCCTAAAGAACTTACTAATTGCCAGCAACTTATCAATACAAAAAAGAAAGTTACAAGAATTTAGATCACAAATAGGTCATGAGTTTTCTGAAAGTTGCAACAGATGCTAGACAGACTATTTCATAGAACTGGAACATAATAGTATAGCATTATTTTCAGGTCTATCTGAACTGCTGCTTAAAGAGCAGAACTGTTACCTGAGTCAAGTGGTATGCGGTATTCCTTATCAAAGCCTCTTTTTCCTTCTCCATCAGTTGGCTACTGAAGAACTGCAGTTCCTGTATACTGTTTACTGCAGGTGACCCTCCGCTGGCTGATGAAGGCAGTTTAAGTATTGCCAAATCCTCAATAGTGGATCAGGTTTCCCCACCCAACTTTGATACTTTGATATTTTATCAAAGCATCAAAGGCACAGAAAGGTTTGTACTGTCAGTTTTGAATAACACATACAGAACTATTTATTTACCTACCTTTTACATCTCAAATCAATTATTGAATCACATTTTCACACCCACTTCATCATGGCTATAACAACTACAAGTTTTCTTTAAAACTAGGCTAAGCTACAGAAACTGCTTGCCATAAGAGGGAGCTGAAATTCTTTAGGAAGATTTTCTTGAAGATCACTAAACAATTTAAAGCAATTTTCTAAGAAGTAAAAACTGCCATTTCAGTAACAGTTTGAACTAGTCCCACAGTACAAAACAGATACAATATGATAAAAAATTTTACTAAATTATAGCTCTATAATCCTCTTATCTTTCTCTAAAAAGAAAATTTCTTATTTAATCCAAGCAGAAACTGACCTAAACCCCATTTATTTAATTACTTATCTGAACACTGCTGTAATTAATCATTGCTGACTCATCCTACATAAAGCTTTTAGAGCCTCATCTTAGGACAATGTTCAGTAACAATTCTACAAGCATTCTTCCAAATGAGAAATTCTTAAATCTTTATTCAGTTATTAATCTTTTCACAAAGAAAACAGGCTCATCAGCCATCAGATATACTTAATATCAAGCTATAGCACTTTATTCATTCATACAATCACAATTCTTAAACTAGTATTGATTGGAAGTGGAAAGCATTTTATGAAGAAAGGCGATCTAATCCACTGTCTAGAAAACAAATAATCTTGCTTTCCAGTAAACCAAGTGATTATTTTGTGTTAGGTATACATAAATGCCTTGTTTGAAATATGACCACAAAAACTGAACATATTGACTAGTAAAACACCACTTTGAAGGCATAACACGCTGGATGTATTTGAATAATAAAAATTATTCAGATCAAGTTTTTGTAAATCATATTGCTTTAGTACAGGCTGATATTTCCTCTTTCAGCCAAAGTTCTGTTGGCAAAATTAAAATGCAGTGGTCACTGCATTTGAAAAAAACAGAATAGTAAGTATTAATGATATTAGTGGTGCTCAGCACAAAACTGAGCTAATTTAGCTACCAAAAACAATAAATTAAGAAAACCATTCTTCAAAAATCAATAGTATTTTTTAAACAGTGAAATCTGTGTTAAGCCATCAATCAAGAAACAACAGCACTTTATATATATATATGTATACACATATATATATATGTATATATAAACATACACACACACAGCTTACTGACAAGAGGGTAACAGAAAGCTGTATTTATTTCTAATGAAGAAATCTGTCACTGTTTCAAAGGGAAGAACTGAGTATAAGAAGTGGTGTTTGTACAGGTTTCACTACACATTCACATGCAGAATTAACACAGAACAAATGCATACATGCCTGCACATGTAGAAATGTCTTTCATGTAAAAGCCTCATTTACAGTTCAGCAAATGCTAGGAAGTTTTCAGTTGCAAAAATAAATACAATATAAATTCCCTACTATGTATCACTGCTGTTAATTTGTTTAGAAATTTTTTAAATGTACACAGGCAAAATGAAAAGTCTTATAGCGTAAGTAAAAGTTGCAATTTAGCAATTTAATAAAGAACTGCTATTCACGAGCAAAAAAATTAAACTTTACTTTCTTTACTGAAATGAAAAAAATGGTAAGCCTATTAGTTATCAAAATACAGTAAAATTGTTTCCAGAAAATATTAGAAAAATTTTTAAAGATTTTTCTAAATAAAGAAAGTAAAAGGACAGACTGCTTTAAGAAATACAAGCTTTTTATTAGACAAACATTCAGAAATAAGAATCACAAGCTTGAAAGTGCCAATGGAAAGCAGGTTACAAGTGGAAAAGCTTCAAAATAACTATAAAAGCCTAAACAAACATCAGTAATAAGCTGTAAGCTCAAGTGCTACAAGGAACATGCCTTGGAAAATTACAAACGCACACAGAATACTGAAAATGACACATTCATTACAATCCAAGTTCCTGAGGATATAATTTTGAAAGATTTTTTTACAACCGCCTTGTATCCCCAAAATCTCATTACTGAAACACTTTCCAACAAAAAATGCCTGATGGTCAAGATACTTTTATCTTTGAAAGAGAATAATTTACCTTCTTGTACTGTTTGTCATTTTCATATCCCTGGTCTGTAGCTCTGAATGCTGTTTCTCCTGAAGAACCTAGGACATAATTACAGAAACTCATTAGAGCATCCAAAATGCACTCAAAAATTTTCAAACTACAACTAATCAGTATAAAATAAGAGTTTCAGCTCTTAAGTATTATAACATCAGTAATCTTTGAAGTTGCAATTAACCCAAAGAGATTTACCATACGTAAAGAAACTGAAAAAGAAATTCAGTTTAAAACTCCTCTGAAAAATTAGTAACCAATCTACTTTGTGACTCACTTAAGTTATTATAAAACTGAATAGGCAACTTCAGCTAGACTATCCAAGTTCTGACATCATTTCTTTAAGTAAATACATTTTGTTAGCTATCAGATTATAGTACTAATTTCATTTTGTAATGAGAAAAAGAATACTCTTTCCTACTGTAAGGCCATAGGTTTCCAAGCAAGCTTCTGAAAAATCTCTGAAATAAAAGCCATTTGCTAAAGACTGTGGCAGAGAAATATCAACTATTCATTTTCACAGTGGGATCTCTGTATTTTTAGAGCAATTGGACGATATTTCTAATTCAATATTAAATTGTTGTAAATAGTTCTGTTTACAATGCTATTCACGCCGCCTTAGTACATCAATGTTCTAAGAATTTGCTTTAAATAGGCAGGTTAAGGGCAGTAAAAAGGGCTTTTACACACCTAACAACAGAAGCAGATCAGAAGCTCCTATGACTTCACTAACCAAATTGTAACCTGTGAAAAATCAGCAGAAGAGGGGAAATAAAAATTATAAATACAAAACAAAATGCAAAACAAAGATGAGGGAGCTTTCTCTCATTTGGAAGACTACACAACCATAAATGGCAACTATGCCCATGTGAGTATGATAAATTCCATTACAATAGGTAACATCCCAGTAAATAATACACTACAATTTTAAGCAGCCAAAATACATAGGAGATTGTCATCAACTGCTCACTGTTCAACTTGATCCCTATTTAGTGCTTTCTGACTCTCTAATAAGGTGAAAAAAAATAGTCTCATAAACACACTTAGAACAACAGCTATCATACCTCATGGACATAATCTTTCATGAATACAAACTTATGTGGATTTGTAATTATTTACATACATTAGGAAGGATCTTTCACTCTATTACAAGAATGACTGAGTGAAATTTTGAGCTGTGCTACAAAATAAGTAAGATATGAAGATCAAAACAATTTCTAGTTTTCAAAAAGAACTCTAGTGATCAGGAATATATTATTTAAATCTCCTAAAATTTGAAAAACACTTTGCCTATTAATATGTGGACACACTGAATTGACAATATATCCCACTGTTTTTTTCTGGAGCATTTAGAACTCCTACACATTCCTTTGGTCTGCTGTCTCAGAAATGCAGTCCCTACCTAAGCCAGAACTTCCAGTAGGTCCTTCTGTAGCTGCATCCAAATGGAAAATATTACTCAACCCCAAAGAATATCTTAGTTACAGATCTCTTATTTCACATGCTTCCAACATTAAGAACCATATTCTTTAATAATCCAACTCTGTCCTCCTGTAGTAGCTATGGTACTTTAGTGTTCAGTGCCAATCTCATCTTCTTCAAACTCCAGCTGGAGACTTCCAGCTCTCTGAAACAATCTAGCTTTCAATCTACTTGTTTAGAGTTGAATAAGAATTCTGGTTTTCTATTCATTACACATTTTGGTTTTCAGTGCTTGCTACTAGAATTCTTGCTTTTAAAAATACATTACACTTACCTGTGTCCAAAACATTTTCAGATGAGCTACTCAATGAAAGGCATGCATTTTCAGGATCCTCTTTCTTTTAGGTCTAAACACGTATCTGTGACCTTATCTTGTAATAATATACCTTTTCAAAATTAAAACTAAGCTGAAAAATCGTTCTCACCAGGAGAAAAAAATCCTTTCAGTGAAGTGAAGCTCTCTCCAATCTTGTCAAAGTCAGGCAGAAGTTTGGCAAGGTCATCTGCATCAGGAAGGGCTTTGATAAGTTTATCTAGGAAAACAGGGTAAGAACTAATGAGTATTTTTTTTTTTTTTTTTTTTGTTAATAAGAACAGCTTAGGCTCTTAAATTTATTAAGTGTTTCAATATATGGCTTTTGGGGGTTCTGTTATAAAAAATTTAAAAGTTCCTTTCTGGGTGCACCTCCCCCCGACACACACATTCTCTTACTGTTGGGAAACATTATCATATCTGAAAAACGGACTGCTTTTCTAGACTTTGAACTTCTTGCTAGCTTAGCTGCCTTATGTACTTTAAAATTCTGTAAAACTTTTTGCTACTTTTCACCATGTTTCATACATTACTTTTCCATCTACTTAGGAAATGGTGTTTCTGATTTACAAGACACTGTAACTGTGGCCACTTTGCACAAGTTTTAGGGAAAACTACTTTTCCAATTTCATATATAAGCCAATATTGTAATTCTTTAGAAAATCATACTAGTTTTACAGCACTACAAAAATGCACATTCACTAACAATACAAACAAGAAAACATTTGTATCACTCTCTACATTTATCTATATACCACTCATACATATAGTGAAGCCTTCAAAAATATTTTTTAAAAATCACCTTAATATCCTGCATATATAAGAAGTAACTGCATGTTTGTTTCTTTATATTTCTATCCTTCATCAGAGAATATGTGCTAGAAAACTACTGTAACCAGAAGATTCAGAGTCACTCACATAGAAAGAAAGAATTTTGTACATACTTCTCCCAAAATCTGCCGAAAACGTAAGTTCCCCATTCATGCTGAAAGTCTCCTCTGAATATGTTAGAAAGTTCATGTCTGAATGGATTTAATACATTCAATCTAGACATAAAGTGGGATTCAATACATTCTCAAGTTACAGGATAGATTATGGAATATCAATACTAAATGACGCTTAATTTCTTCCTGTAAAAACATTGGTACAAATACCTTGGAAAATACAACCCAAACCCTTTAACAATTCAAGTTCACTCAAATTGAGCTATAAAAATATCACTCCATTAGAGAGAGGCATTGGGCTCCTATGTCCTATATGCTAGTCTTTAGCTACAGAGTAACATTTTAGCTTTTGTGATACCTAAGTCAATATGTTCATCAAGCTCCCAAATGAAGTCAGGAACAATCCACTTATATTCATCGAGATCAGGCATCATGTCCTTCCACTGATCGTACGTCTAATACGAAAAGGGGGAAAAAAAGTAGCAGAAATAGAAGAAATGAACATAGATAAGCATATGAAAACATCTACTGAAAATAATATATCCATTAGTATAAAACATACTAACCCACCACCTTTTAGATAAGAACCATACTACTTAGGTCCTTTTAAATCTATTCTAGTTCTCTAAACAATGCGTTTCGTTTTCACTCACCTCAAACTCTTACTGTCATTAGTTAACCGAACAATGACTCCAAAAATACTGTTCTGAAATGCCCCAAAACCAAAATGCATATAGTAGCCTCCACAGATAAATACCTTCTTGGCTGTATAACCACCGCCTATAGCAGATCCTAATATAAGATAGCGAAGTCTGAGAAGCCTTGAAGCTAGTCTAGCTAGCCAAAAGTTCCTGCGGGACTGGAATCCATATTTTACATACAAGAGTTTTGTTTTCCTTATAGGAAGATGATTAAGAGAAGAGAACAGCTGAACAGATGTCCTTAGTAGAGGTCTTTGAAATTTTGAACTTGGATAGCAGGGGCGATGTATACTTCGGGAAACGAGATGAAAGTTTTGAAACGATGATTTTCTTTTTATTCCATAGCTGCTATTTGATAGACTCCGGCAGATGACACTAAGAAAAAGAAATAAAAACTCCATGTGACAGATTCCTCAACACACCGTTGACTCAATAACCTCTTTAGAAGCATTTCACATTACTTTAGCTAGTTACAGGTAAATTAGAGCATCATTCTAAATGTACAATTTCAGCTGTCATTGCCATGTTATACGAAAAAAAAGAAAAAAGCTGCAACAGCGTTAACAGATATACAATATGCAGTGATCACAGAAAAAAAAGACTTAAATACCATTTACTAAGTTTGTTGTTCAGTGAATTTAATTTTCACACTGAATTAAGGCAAATTAAATGTTTGTTGTAAAATACATTTGAGGTAAATAGGGGCCTAAAGTCCACAGAAGACTATGACTGACTTGCAATGTAAAAAAAAGAAAACAAAAACAACAACAAAAAAGTTTCATTTAACTTGTTACACAAAACTAACTTATAGAGAACACTAAGTTTGCAGAAGACTTTCTAACTTCAAAAAACAATATAGAGATGAAATTTCCTTTTGCAAAATACAATGATTTTTTGGCAGTGCTTACTCTCCTTTGGAGCCAAAGAAACTAGATGGTATATTTCAGTTTGTTTCACTCTTACTTTCTGTGGTTCTAAGATCACAGTATTATTGTTTTGTCTTAGGTCATGCTTAGACAAAATTACTTCTGGATGTGGCTACACCATGGTTGATGAAGATTCAACAGGCTAACTCAGATTTATGCAAGATCGAAAATTTCAGCCTGAACAATTTGTGTTGGGCAAAATAAAAACAAGGTTCAACCATGAAAAGCACATGTCAAACACAGGAATTTTGCCAATGCTGCCCATAATAAAACACTCCTATAAGCTGGAATAAAGCTACTTGTATACTTTCGCTTACTACTATAAGCATGCCTTGATATTTTGCAGTAGCTGTGCTGGTCTAGAGAAAAATCAAGAGATCTGGAAAAAGTGATTTCTTCCATACCAGTCCTTTTCACCATTTCAGAGTATTATTAAATCTTTCACAGAATGCAAAATATGACTGAAATTACAGTTAGTGAAATTAATGCTTATTTCTTGATTTTTTGTTTCAGGATTTTGAACATTATCGAGGTTTTTACTTACAAATGGGAAAAATACAGAAGATGGAAGTGCTTCATACCATTGATAATAATTTTAAATGATTTAGGATTATGAGGTGAATAAAGACATCTTAAACAAAATACATAAATGAGCTATACGAAATGGAAAATATTAAACCATTTTCTAACAACAGACTCCGTAATCCTCATACTTCTTTGCCTTGAGATTTTCTGCATATTCGAGGGAGCTGAATACATGACATTCTCTTTCACGGGTGTATTCCTGTATGCCCAAACAACTGGAAAACCTTGTTATAATGTGCTTTTGATGCAGAAATTAAACTTTTATAGATGAAAGTTAAGTATCAGAATTATGTGAATTGAGACATTTTTCTCTCTTAAAAGGCCACTCTAGCAATGTCTATTAAATAAAAATTGCCGTTAGGGTAATGGAATGTTTGAAAGACGGTAACTCCACAGCTTGTTGTCATGAAACTCCTCTTTCATAAAAGTCAGTTTGATCTTGAAATTTATCTTTTGTTACTGTATTTTTTTTAATGTTGTTTAGGAGTCTGTGCTTCTGCAATAAAAGCTTAGTATCTAGCAAGAGCACAATAAGCAGTTGTAGGCTAATCCCTTCAAGCACCTCTCTAACAAGAGAGAAAAATTAAATCACAGATAATACCAATAAGAAGTGGCTACATAACAACAACAACAACAAAGAGTGCTTCCACACTAGAAATGGTTCAATTTCTTCTTTTTAAGCCATTTTTTTTTATAAGAGTTGTGGTAAGCTCGTAAGAAGCAGACAATTATGCCATACTTCTTTTGTTTTGGCTGGCACTGTCATTACATAGATATTTAGTCCTTTTAACAGGAGTCAAGTGGTAGTATATACTACAACAGCTATTTTTCATTATTAGTCTTTACCTAGATTGAAGGAACTGCTTTTAATTTTATCTAATTTCCTTGTCTATGATTGTTACAAAAGACACTGTGTTTTAAAAGAACATTCATTCTGCACAATTAATTTGACTACAGACTTGAGTTCCATCCCAAACCATTCGGGTCAGAACTTGATCAACAACTGTATTGCCTTTTGAATGATATCTCACACATCAAACCCCAAATGCTTTAACTGCACATATAAGATTTTGTGTTTCATGAAAATAAACCTCTATTCCATCATTGTACTAAAATTTTATTTCCTCCTTCCCTTTCTTCTCCCGCTGCCATAAACCACAGATGAAAGCTGACAAAAGAATCATATTAAGATCTTCATTGAAAAGTGTTGTTAGATGGAAAATGGAACCAAAATGATGATATTAAACAAAGTGTTTCAGCAGCTCTGAGCCTTTAGAAAGCTGCTTTTAACAAAACAAATTCAGCTCTCTGGGCCCAACTAGCTCTGCCATTGGAATCTGCTTGATTACAGGCCAGCAACCAGACTACTCTGGCATTACACAGAGATTACAGACCACTTTTTCCTATCTTTCCAGGTATCTATTACTGTGATATCCATACACTCCATCTGGAAGTCATAATGCCTACATTTGATGCATATTACTCCATCTTTAAAGTTAAAAAATAAATCTCACCTCAGCTAGGACAAAGTTTCTGTAAAGCTCAGCTTTATACACCTTTAAAAGCTATGACTGCAAAACAATATTTGAAATGTAACCAAAGAGTCATTGTAGCATTTTCTCTGTCAGTATTAGACAGCATTTATATTTCTACTACTGCCCCCCAAAATTCAGAGAAACGGTGCAAGATTACAGGCGACGCAGTTTCACAGCTCGCGCAGGGAATTATTTTTCGATAATTTCCTGCATAACACGAGTGTAAGGCAGAGGCTTAAGGAGGCGGCGGGCACCGAGGCCGCCGGCACTCGCCAGGGCAGCGACGCGGGAGGCGGCGGCTCCTCTCCCCCTCCCAGCGCCCGCAGCGGGGCGGGGACCGGGGAAAGGGGATCTCCCGTCCCGGCGGCAGCGGCTCCCTCGGGGCCGCCCCGCGGCCGCCGCCGGCCCGCAGCGCGGCTCCCGCCGGGGAGCCCCTTCCCGCCGCCGCCATAGAGGCCCGCGCCGCGCCTAGAAACGGCGGTGACGGGCGCCGCGGGCCCCGGGCAGAGCCGCCCGGCCCTCGGTCGCCGCGGCCTGCGCCGGCCCAGCCCCGGGAGCGGGGCCGCGGGCCAGGGCCAGGGCCGGCGGCCGCGGCCCCGCGCCCGCCCGCCCTGACCCCTGCCACGGCCGGCCCGCTCACCAAGCCGCCGCGGGCCGCGTCCGCCACATCCTGACGGCCGGGAGGAGCCGCCTGCCCGCCGGGGCTGCGCCGCCGCCGCTGCTGGCACCCAGGGCTGCCGCCGCTTCCGGGGTCTGCGGCGCCGGGCCCGGCTGGAAATGGCGCCTCCGCGCGCAAAGGTTCCGGGCGCCGCGGCGGCCGGGCCGGAGTTCGAGGGAGCGCCGCTGCCCTGGCGGGGCGGGGATCGCGATGGGGATGGCGGTGGCGATGGGGAGGTTATGGCCCTCCACAGCAGAGCATCGTGTCCCTCCATGACGGCTTCGCCGCCGCCGCCGCCGTCACGCTCCCACCGGGGCAGGGCCAGGCCGCAGCGCCTCGCGCCGCCCGCCAGCCCCCAGCCCAGGGCAGCCCGCCGCGCCGCGGGGAGGCCGCGGCCAGGCCTGCTGCGGGGCTCGGGCCTGCGCGAGGCCGCGGAGGGGCCCCCGGGCCCCGGGGGGAAGCGTCGCCCCTGGGCCGTGGCACGCGGCGGAGGCCTGCGGCCGTACCCCTGCGCGAGCCTTCCCTTCGGGCTTTCGCCTCGCTTCAATAAGTTAAAACCTCCCAAATGAGTTCCCAGCCCATGCAGCTCTAGCGAAGGCCTGGAAGAGGGCCGCAGCATCGCCCCGGCGGCTGAGAACCAGGGCAAACCAAACGCTGCCTCCGGGCATCGCTGCTGGGTTGCCGGCAGGTTTTTGCAGGCAGGGGCAGGTGGAAGCAGGAAGAGGAGCCAGGACAGAGCGGCAGGTCCGTCCATCTGCCCTCGGGCAGGATCAGCTCTAGTTATGTCATTTCTCAAAGGTGTGTGTCTAACCTGTTTGCAGAGACCTTTGGCGCTGGAGGTTTTGCCAGACAATGCCTGTGCTTGCAGACATTAATAGAAAGTTTTTCCTCCTACCTATTTTGAATCTTTCTTACAGCAAGTCAGCCCTGTGCAAAGTGGAAATGGAAAACACTACTTTCTTTTTCTTTACAGCTGACATTTATGTGTTTGAAGACTTATAACTCTTCCTCGCCTCCTCTTCTTTAGATTAAACAACCCTAACTGCTTCTTCCTTGTAGATCACATTTCCTCAATCCTTCCTTATTTTTGTATGTCCTGTCCTGTGGATTGTCACCAGCCGGTTCACAACTTCCTTGCTGTGTAACACCCAGAACAGGGCACCATGCCCCACCTAAGCAGAAAAAGTGATTTGGGGTGTTTTACAGGTCATCTTTTCATTTTTACAGTGTATACATACATTTGTTTTTAGGATGAATATCAAAATAGTAGGGATAAGAGAAGACATGTATTTTTCTCTTGCTTGCTTTCTTTAGGATTTATTTATTTATTTAGACTTTTAACAGGTTTTCTTTGTTTTGAATTGTGTCTTTACTTTTATATTTTAATTGACCGGTTACTGTTGTGATTTAGATCTATTCTCTAGGCAAATTTCAAATTTAAAATGGGAATCATGATACTCTATAGGAGGTGATACATAAAAATAGTTTAATTTATGAACTAATCTGTAATAACTACTTTGAACAATAGAGGGCATCAGTTAACTAAAGATTCCATATTTAGGATGCTTTAGAGGAATTTTCTGCATGAGATTGAAAGTGAACCTCCTTAAGAAAACAAACAAAACCCAACATCTTCATTGGTTCTGACCTAACATATTTTACTAGAATATTGATTAATATATGTCAAGTTGCCAAACTATAGAAGTGATTAAAGTGTTTTTGCCTTTAATCTGTTTTTCCCTTGTTTTCCGTTACGAAGATATAAATCTCCCTAATAAAGGTGTTCTGTAGGAGCAGAATTTTTTAATAGAAGCTGAACTAAGCCTATAAACAGTGAACAGATAGATGAGTCTTGATTCTTCTCTGGAGACCCCGGTTTGGAGTACTATTCTGCATGCAGTTCACCTCTTTTCTGCATTAAGGGCCAGCCCAGGGACCCCTACTGCACCCTATTCCTCTGCTGCGAACAAAACAAAGAGCAAGACTGACATTTGTGGAAGCAGCAAATGCTGACCAGGCAGAAAAAGCATATATGGCAGTCCTCTTCTCTAACCTCGCCTCCCAAAATGATGAGTCATTTCCCAAAGTCATCAACCTGCTTTGGAAAATGTACCTTTATAGCTTTTTGCTGTGTTTTATAGATTTTAGATAGCACTTATCAGCCTTCCCTTATAATCAAAGCTATCATGAATGAACGTTATTGCATTCTTTGTTTTTATTTTTTTAATTGAAAATTGGATATAATACTCCATGTAATAACTTGAAATCATATTGCTAGATCTCAGAAGAACAGAATAACCAAGAGCAAGTCTCAGAGTTGCCATGGGGAGAAAGAAGGGCTAACACTGAAGCTGGGGTACGGAGAGTGCCCAGAGAGTGTTCCCCCTCTATCTTGTGGAAACAAATCACAGTTAATACAGGTTTATACAGTTATATCCTTTCCCATCCCACCTCTGCTCTGGGTTCCTGTGGGAAGTGTACTAGGTGGCAAGACCAAACAGTTTAGATCCAATTCAAACTGCTTGTCCTCTGCATCTTCTAGATGTAATTGTCTCTGTGCTGCACACAAACGCTTACCTGGTTTGCAGGTCTGTCACTGGTCCACGTTATCAGCAATGGGTAACTTTTCTTGTGTTGATTAACCTGGGTCCCTCATTTCTGTCTTCTCTACATTTCTCCCATTTCAGATCTCTAAATCTTTCAGTCCTGCTCACTGCAGGAAATAGGTATTGGATTGTCTCCTGGTGCTTGCGCTATTTAGGATTTGTACAATACCATGCCTCATGGGAATAAAGTGTTGATGAACAGGAGCTAGCTTGAAGCTACTTGATCTCTGTGTTTCATTTGCCTTAGAAATATTTTAGATTCTTTAACATATTTCTGGAAGACAATTTTTCCTCTCCTGACCTCATTCCTACAATTGTGCATAACTTATTAAAAAGTAGCCAAGAACAAGGAAAGGAATTAGTAACAAATATGAAAATGAATTGCCAAGACTAATAAACAAATGCAGCCAGCCAATAACAAAAAAGGAAAGAAAGAAAAGAAAAGAAGAGAAAAGAAAAGAAAGGAAAAAAGAAAAGGAAAAAAACAGAAAAAAAAAAGGAGAAGATAAATCCCTCAGTGCTGCTTTTCTACCTGCTTCCTTTTGGCCGTGATTTAGAGGTCAGAGAGACCTTTCTCCAGCTCACTGTCATCAATGGGGAGCTCCAGTTTCTCCAAGAGCAGTATACTCCACAAAACTATACACTGAGGTCAGAAGACTGTGTGATGGTATTGCTAATAATGAATAAAAATATTGGTCACAGATGCTACATGGTTGGATCCTGTCACACAGACAGTGCATAGATCTACCTGCACAAACTGGGACTGCTGTTTGCAATGCCAGAGCTTGCATTTCTCTGTGTGGAATATGAGGGGATCACTCTTAGTTCAAGCAGGTTGCTGAGAGTATAACAATAGCGATACCTGATTTCCTTCTCATTCTCCTTTTGTCAGTCACTTTTGGCAAGTTAGTTGCCAGTAGCACTTGCTACAATCTGAGAGTTATGACTAGGAGTCATGTTCTAGTGAAAGCTCAGAAGATCTAACTTTTTCTCGCTGTCTTTGAGTGAGTCTTACATGTCCGAGGTATCTTCTCAGTCACAAAACCCCAACAATGGAGCAAAGGGAGGAGGGATGAATGTTACCTGCTAACCCCACAAAAAGGGAGGAGCTCTATTCTTCAGGCTTCAGCAGTTATAAGGAAGGTGTGTGCTTAAAGCACTTCCTTAATGTGGAAGTTCAAGCACACAACGCAGAAGACCTGTCCAGAGGGTGCTCTAGAAAGTCTCCAGGGGGTCATTTCATGGAGGTCAATAGCCATCATGCACAGCTTAACCAGGGAGAGGAGAACGAGATGGTAAGTTGTTATATCTCTGCCTAGGTCTTTCTGAATTCAAGGCAGCAGGTGGCACATGTTCTGCAATAAAATGTACAGTCTGTAATTTAGTTTTTTGATGGTGGGGTTGTTCCTATAGCAATAATGTACAGTTAGAAAGGATTTTTTTTTAAACACAAAGAAAATGAAGTTTTATGTGTCAGTTGGATTTAATTGTTTATCCCCTGCAACAGAGGATGGCTCAAGAGAGTCTTGGAAGGAAATGACAGATTATTGATGTAGCATTATAAATCTAGGTGGAGCTGGTCCTGCCTGAGCTAGAGGGATGGGCTCCAGCAGTGTTCCTAACCATTTAACAGCTGAATCTCTCTACGGTCAGCTCCAATTGGATGAGGACTGGGGACCTTGGCTTTCTCTGGAACATAAAAAACATTTGTTATGGTTGCACTAATTATTAGCAAATGCAGTCTGCGGTATTGGCAACACTTTTCCAGCCTGAGTGCCTGTATAAAGCTAAATTTCTAAGTACAGAGCTACCATATTTCTTTCCAGAGTTTCCTAGGGAAGAATACAATTATATACATTGTGTGGCATTTGGAAATAGCTCCATATTTCCAAGAAGCATCTGATATACTGCATGCTGCAGCTCTCAAATAGGAAGCCTAGTGCATGACTGTAGTAAATTCAGTGCTTCTGAGCTACTTTGACATGACTGTGTGTGTATAGATCAGCTATTCCTCACATACACAGTATATTCATCTAACAGATCCTGGAGATGTCAGGCACATATTTTAGCTGTACAACAAAAATTGTCATGCATGTCCGGTAAATATAGTGCTTCTCAAAATTCCCTTGCTGTACACCTGCAATATCTGTATCTTTGCTATGAATTATATGTAGGATTGCTGGATATATAGCAGCCCTAGCAAAGCTACTGAAATGCACAGTCTCATCCAAGCTGATACAACTGTTTACTTCCAGAAATTCTAGATAGATCCTCCGAATATACTTATTGATAATTCAATTTTAGTGAAAAAGAGAGCATGTCATGGAAAAACGTGAACATTTGCTATCCTTAGACAAAAACGTATATTTTCAGTCAGCTCTCAGCCATCCAGGGAAGAGATGTCACATTTTGCATAACGCAGATTTGGGTAATCTGGGATACGCTGGAGAATGAAGTACAGAATCATCCCACAGCATGAAGTGAGCACTGCAGGAAGCACAACGCACTGGCTCTGAGGGTGTGGAATAATTAGCTCAGTGCAATACAGAGCCCAACTGGCTCTGCAGCTGACTTAGTAGACCTGCCCCCAGCACCCTACTCTTGGCTTTAACACTAATACTGATGTGCCACTGCTCCTTTGCCCCAAAATGCTGCTGGTTTTGTGTCTCTGGTCCATCCTGTTCCTGTCCTTCTAGGACCATAAACACCCTGTCATTCTCTTCTTCACTACCAGCACTGTCACCAGCAATGCCAGAATTGAGCCTGAGCTAACTAGGCTTCCATGATCCTGGCTAATGCAGGGTAGAGCCACACTGTCGTACCCAGTGCGTCCAGTTCAAGGTGTACATGAATGGAACATGCAAGATGGGCTCACATGGAACCAGCTGTCCCCTTGTTACCTTTCCAGTAATGTTCTTATTTCTTACCTGTGTAACACAGAGTGCATGAATCCAGTGCTGGTGGATCTGCACCGTGAATCTGAGGTTTTCCATGCACAGTAGATGTGTGCACCACGTTGCATCTATCTGCACAGTGAATGCAGTGTGTTTAGCAGCTGCAAGGCTCTCCATGCCTGCAATGAACATGAGCAGTGCTCATTCACCTGGGATTCTCAAATGTCTGAAAATCACACACAAATGATTGAAAAAGAAATAGAGTGGTAGATGAGATTTAAAACCATGGTAATTTATTGTATTAGAACTGACAGGTGTTTATGTGCCTGTTTGTGTGAAGTGTGTGTAAGAGAGAGGGAGAAGAAAAAGTTACGAGCGTGAGAGAGAGGAAGAGATCTATGTGGTTGTCTGAGGCACTGTACAAGAATGAGGAAGAAAGCAATGTGTAAAAGAGAGAACAGTGTGCATGTTTGTATGAGAAAGAAAGGATTAGGTGGGTGAGAGAAGGTGTGAAGAAAGAGACAGGTAAGGCTATGTTTAAGTAGATGAGAGAAGGAGAGTGCGTATGGGTTAAAGAGTGTGGATATCATTTATTTGCTATAATCACATATTTTAAATTATTGGCAGTTACAGTGAGTAACACTGGCACATAATGTCTCAGTGACCCTGCAATAGCTTTTTAAAACTCGCCTACGAAAAATATTTTTCTACGTTATTTTTGACACTCATTTGAATCCACCTGCACCAATTTATCAGCATGTAATTCTTGACTCTTCAGAAAGATCATATCACTTGATATGATTGTTATAACAGATGACATTGCACAGGTGCCGCTTCTTACAGAGAGAAATAGTTCATGAATTTTGAAAGTGCGCAAGCTGTTCATTTGAACTCTGAGTAAGCACTGTTTTCTTTAGTGGAGCTACCTGTCAATTTTACTGGAGACAGTTGGAAAACTCTAATGAGTAAAAATTATTCTAAGTCTTCTCTGGTGTTGTCCATTTCTTACTAAAGCTGAGATACTAGATAGACCTGTATTTAAGAGCAATCATTCTGTCTTAGGAAATCTACCTTATGTGTCCTTCTGAACATCTTTGGGATTGCTCATGTGGATAAAGCATGCTTGCTTGAATGAGAGCTGCAGAAGTGGATGCCTCAGAAATAGAGATTCACTCTCCTGGTACCCAACAGGGACTGAGTAACTTACATTCAGAGCATGAGGTAACATCCCTCTCTTTACATAACCATTTGTAATATTGAAGAGATTTCAGTAATGTGAGAGGGCACTCTGTACACAGCAGCTTGCTAGGGAGAGGGCTAACAGATAATGGTATTGGAAAAGGATTTATTTTAGGAATCAGCATATTTTTTTCTTTTCCTTCAGAAAGGGCTGCTTGAAGGTGTTTATTCAGAGTAAGTAGTTTTTGATGCAACAAGAGGAGGGAAGAAAAACACACCTTTGTGCCATCTGCCAAGTGACACCTCTTTGTACAGCTGGGGGCTCATCATTCCCTTTGAGGAAGACTTAAAGCACAAAAGATTGTAATGGACTGTAATGGGCTGCACCCCCAGGAAGGATTTGCCAGAAGCATATCTTAACCTTGTGTTCCCCAGTTGCTTATGTTGGAAGGGATGGGACAGCCACAGTCAGCCAGTTGGTAAGGCCCAATCTACTGCTGCATATTGGCAACTGCTTCCTTTGGGCTGCCAAAATTGTGAGGGAAATCTCGTTCAGGAATTTTATATACTTTGAGTTTGAAAAATTCAAATCTTAAGATAGAAAATGAAATGCACAATCTTATTTCTGCTGGAACAAGTGTGAATGTTGCTACTGGCTTCAGAGGGAATGGAAACAAACCTATAGTGAAACAGATTCCAACTGCTAAGAATGAGATTCAGTTATTAAATTCTTTGTGAATCTTAACCACTCTTTCTAGTCTAATCCTATTATCTGTTGTTATAGCAACAGGTTGTACATAATAGGGTACCTGGTGACTGGATTACCAGAAATGTAATGTTTTCCAGCCACTGTTTCGGCTCCTTGCTCTCTGGTAGCTATAGGCCATTTTTTCAGCAAGGAAAACTGTGTCTAAACTTATTTGCAACTTTTGCAAACAAACTTGTTTGTAACTTTTGCATTTAACTTCTGCTATGTACATGACCTGAAAGTTCCAGACAATTTTTCTTTTATTCACAAGTAACAAAGACTTACTGGACACAGGAATGATAAGCTCTTGAGCACTGGCTTCGGATGCTTGTGCATCCAAATGCAGCCAAGAGCCTTGCTTTAAATAAGCATGTCTTCTCCCTGTCGAACAGATCTGTCAGCTTTTTCTGTCCAATGGCCCTTCCCTAGACCCTTAACTCAAGAATTCAAAGTATACTGTATTATTAATTGCATAGTCCTCAAATCACCCTTCTAAGTGTTAGGAATCTCAAGGGAAACGTCATGTTAACAGGTGAGGAAACAAAGTTTTACAATATACAAGGATGTGTTAAAATTTATGCTGCAAAGATGAGAAGAGTTCAGAATACTAGCCTATTTTGTAGGCAGTGCTACCTCCTCTGAGATTCCGTGAAGCCCCTGGGGTCTTACAGGTAGCTAATCTTGGCTTTCCACCATCTCTCTGTCTGTGGTGCCCTAACAGACCCTGAAAACCTGCCCACATGGTAGATAAGCTGTCAAAGTGCAGATCTGCATTCATCAAGGTCATCAGAGCCTCCTTTTGCAATGAAATACAATCCAGCAAAAGGTATTCTTTTCTCCTGAACAACAGATCAACCCAACAGACATGTTCTTTCTGGTGACATCATCACTAAGATTTTTGCCAGCCCGGGAAGTATTACTGGCCATAGTGGACATACATTTGCTTGTAGAACTTTTCAGTGTAAGGAATCCTGAATGAGCTTGAAGGATTTCCAAACACTAGTTACTGTAAGATGTTCACATGACTAGATGAAGCTGCTGAGACACCTGCATCATGTGTGTGCCTACTCTCCTCCTTCCTCAGGCACACTGTGGTTAGCTCTGTCGTGGGTCTAATATTTACCCCTTTTTTGAGAAGATAATTCTTAAGAATTTCCCTTGTTGATGTATTTGGCAAGTGAGAAGTGTTTGCACAAATACTGTTTTAGTTTCATCAAGCAATTATTTACCTAATAATTTTTTTTTATGAATCTGTCATTCTTTGCTATAATCCTTCCTGCTGAAGACATAGAGTTAAGGAAAACACTCCAACCTAACAGTGTGTGTTATTCTAAAGTTAAGCTTTGACAGGTTCCTGCCCAGTGAACTTTGGGACAGATTAGGTTCAGAGCTCACGTTCTGAGCTCAAGTTTACTTCTGGATGGATGTGGCACAGGATGCTCCAGATGTTTCCAAACCATGGGAAAACCTCTCTTTGCTATGGCTTTAGAATACAGCTGCAGAGCCACATAGAAAACAGCAGTTAATATCTGATGTTTTTTCGCTTTCCCAACTCCTCCCTCTTTTTAGAACCCCTGGACACCTTCATTCAGGAATGTCATGTTCATCAAGACACAAACAACCCAACCTAAACTGACACTAGTGTTCATGTCTGTAACACGGAATGTGTGCTGTGTGAGCAGCAGCAAGATACTGCAGACAGTGCAGTGGGTGACCTGAGAACACTGCCTTTTTTTCCCAGCTCTACTGCTTGCCTTCTCGTCCTCTTTCCTAATTTGCAAGACAAGGAATACTGACATATTTTTGGTATGTTTGGTTTTGTGAAATGACTTGAGATCTAAGGCATCAGACTTTTTTCTTTTTTTTTTTTTTTTTTTTTTTGAGGGAACTTATTCTGGAAAGCAAAAGCCTGGAAACATATGCAAGTGTAGACAGAGCTCACATACATATTTTGGTACATAGGTGTATGGTTTCCTAGACAGAGTCTATTCTGGCTCTGTGCTTGCTGTGTGCTTGTTGTTTTGTTTGTGTGTTCTGCAGCTGCTTGGTGGTGAACTGGGATGCTGTTTTGTTTTGCTGCGTATTTTTATTGTAGCCCTGTCAGATGTTGATTTGCATAAGGCAGGAAGCTTCATTTCAAAAATACCAAAAATTGAATTGATGTGTTGTGCCACATGACTAATCCTAACTTGTCATTATGAAAGAAGACACCATTATCTCCCCAAACAAATCTCTTTGGTGGGTGGACCTCTTGGTTATGTTGTCATGTCAAACTTGGGGAATCATTCAGCATCTCAGTGCACTTACAGCAGGGAAGAACACTGCCAACTGAAGACGATTGCAAATGATGTGCCAGTAACATGTTGATGCCCACCCTCTCCCTTGTTAATTATATTAACTGCAGCCTTATTGACTTATCAGACATTGGGTGTTAGGCACAAAAGCTGGAAATCAAAGGAATGATTCACTCATGGCAGCAAGGTGCACACAGCAGCGATCTCTTGCTTCCCCACCCTGATATTCATGCCCATCCCTATTTGAGAAGATTATTCCAGTTATTCCAGGTTCAGCCATTTCCTGGAGGAAGTCCAAAGGCACGTTCTTTTAACAGTTCTTCCCTGAGGCATCTCTGTCTCCTTGGGAGTTTCTTTGCCATGCTGACAAAATGTAATGTGTGGATCCAGACACCTAGATCTTGCTCGTAAGCCATTGCTGTAAACAATGTTAGCATCATTGTATATCCTAATGTGTATGCTGCTGCTGACACCAGTTTTGTAACCTTTTTGTTACGAATACAACTAGATAGAGGTGAGTGGAGTTCCCTTTCCCTATCTGTAGGAGCATATGAATACTAATAGCATGTGACTGATACCCCAACTACCTATTAACTACTTTGCCAACCTGCTCTCATCCATGAGCTTGAATCTGTCTGCTGCAGAGTTGCCTTATATCTTTTTCTCATGGGCTGATTAAAGACTATAGGAACCTTGAAAATGCTGATCATGTGCATCTCAAGGTGGTATGAACAGGTCCCACGCAATGCAGACCTCTTCCACTTGTATTTTGTAGTACCTCTTGCTACAGTTACCAATTTCTTCCCCTTAGAAACCATATGGGCACCACTTAGGATGATAGAGTCTGCCTTTTTGAAGAATGAGTAGATAGGCCATGACAGTGAGTAGAACCACTGCGTAGGGCCTACATGTCACATACCAAGCAGAGATACCAGCATAGAACCAGGAGTTTTGCATTGCTCAGCCTTCCAATTGCATTGCCGTTTCTTCTCCCCTTATGGATGAATTTCACAATATCTGTGACTGCAGATATCTGATCTTCAGAAGCAGGTTGCACAATAGCTGCAGGTACACTAGGAAGAAAGAGATTGAGGAATCTTAACCCGTATGTTAGCATATTATCCTAGTCACCTGATGTAATTGCAGCCATGCAATCTCCCACTTAAGGTCAGAGCTGGATCTGCTCTATAAATTCACTATATGCCAGCTCCTGATGGTGCTACTGACAGGGAGTTTGGCAGTGGTACCAAGGCCAGGCAGCTCTCGAACTGTAACGCTTACAGTCATCCCTTTGAAGTTTTGGGCAAGTCACCTTGCCTCAGTGTAACAATTTCCCCACCTTTAAAAATGAAATAATAATACCTACTCATATGGCTTCAGTGAGTAGCTTCCTTCCCTCTCAACATGTAAAGCATTCTGCAAGTGTTCATTATTTGTTATTACTAACAATTATTATTTTGGGATGTTAGGACAATAGTACATTGGCAAGGTCTGGAAGCCCCTTACAGGAGCCATCATGAAAGGTTGTAACTAACCTACAAAGGCTATGTCTGTGCCAAGCCATTCAAAACATCTCCAGCTCCTGCAGGCACACAGCATCATTCAGCAGCATGCAGACATAGCTGAGTGTCTGAAGTAGTATAGGTGCATTAGCACAGACTCGTGGCTGTGGCAGAACAGCAATATTGCTTCTGATTCTAAAGCAGGCACTGTCACAGCTGCTTCAGTGGGTCTGCACCATTCTCTGCCCCTGAGAGTGGATGTTCTCAAGTTCATCAGTTGTCTCACCCAGGTACATGAAAAAGCCAACCAGGGGAATCTGGGTTCCTAACTCAAGGCCTCAAGTTTAGGGCCTGTATACTTTGATGTCATTCCAACACAGTCCTACTGTTTAATGCAGGTTTTCACAATACATTAAACTATTTTAGAAGTTTGATCGAACTGCAGCAGTTCTGATTTTGTGCAGCTGGCTGAAAACTTTTGTAGAACATGCAAAACCTTTTTTTTTCCAGTCATCATTGGGAGCTGTAAAAAGCCCAATGTAACTTCTGAGACTTGTTTTCTCACAGTACCACACCAAACAGTACCTTATGAGAGACAATCATTAGAAAGTATAATATTCCAGGTGTTTCTTTAAGAAAAATTGTGATGATTTTTGTCTTGTCTTTGTTCTACAGGAGATATTTGGCTACAAAAGCCAGGGCTGCCGGAAGGCCTTGTGCATTGCTGGATACATCTTGTCCTGCGGGGCTCTGCTACTGCTATTTTACTGGAAGCCAGAATGGGACGTGTGGGCAAACTGCATCCCCTGCAGCTTGGAAGAAGCAGATGTTGTGCTGCTTAGAACGACAGTAGGTGCCTACTGTAATCTCTGAACTAGTCTTTAGCGCTTACTTAATTGCAGTGTGAGGGAATCCAATTAACTGAAATCTCTCACATTGCTGATGTCTTGCAATAATATCTTGCATTTGACAACATTCATCTAAAGAACCCTCAAGTATTCTAGAAATAAAAATTATGTATAAGTAGATGATTGGAATGGAGGACAGCAGCTCTTCTGGCAACAGGCTGAAAGAAATTGGTATGAAAGAACCTATAATATCTGCGGTTTCGTAGCTGTGGTGCTTGCTCTCAACTCTTCCCTCCTCCTCTCTTCTGCAGTTCCTGTTCTCCACATTGCAGATCTGTGCTCCAGATTTTAAACTCTCTCTCTGCTTGGTGTTGTCCAGAAGGTCCTTTTTTTCCTTACCTGGTTGTCCTGGAGAGCCTGCCTCTCTCTGCCAAACTTTAGCCATGGGATTTAGTGAACGTGAAGCTGCTTTATTCAACTCCTCCAAACTCCAAGTCTGTGACCTTTTTCTCAGGCATGTGCAGATTCATCACTATCTCCACAGTGCTGCTGGCTGATATGTTCCAGGGCTCCTAGGAAAAGATTAGCTCAGTATTTCATAGCATAACTGCTAGAGCACGAAAAAAGTTACACTGGGCCAAACCAAAAGTTTGTCTAGTTCAGCATCCTGTTCTCAAAAGTGGCCAGTAGTCCAGGGTGAGGGATCAGTGCAAGGAACAGGGCTAGCATAAGACAGCTTGTTTTCTTGGTTGTATTCTTCACTTTCCATCAGTCCTTCCCTGTGTCAAATAGGCCTGTAATCCTGCAGATAATGCTTTCAGGACTGTTATTTTTGCTAATAGTTTCTAAGAGAGATTTCTGTCCACTAAGAATTGCACTGAAGCTCGGCAACATACACAAACCCTGATTTCATTTCATGCAATCTACTAAAAAAAACCCAGAAGAAATAAACTGAAACCTGACTCAGAATCCCAGCAGAGCCTGAGTGCTCCAGGAACTGGAGGTGCTGATTTCCAGAAGTTTGTTTTGTTCTGCTTCAAAGATTCTAAAACAATGGCATGAGAAACTGCAAAACGGATCATTTGCTATCGCTGTATTTGAGCTGTGTTCTTCAAGTGAGCACACAATTAGAAGCATTGTTTTGAAAATCATGAGTCTGTCTGCTAAATGTTTTGAATTGAAGCAATCCTCATACTAATAGGCCTGAGGAGAGATCTTTAAAAAAGTATCGCATTAGGTTTAATCTCTTTTTTAATCTTCAGTTCATTTTGCATTTTTAATTACCTATTCTAGTGTGTCATTTTAAATGGATTAGCCATGCCAAATACTTTTCAAATAAATGACTTTTTAAATGAACCTTTATGTAATTAAAGAAGAATTGAATTATATCTTACATTCTTGTTATCAGGAAGCTCTCTGAAACTATGCTGTGGGCATTTGATGATTTCAGATTTCCTTCTTAGGTTCTTTGCATGAAAATGACAGTTTTGTTTTTTCTCTACATTTTTTCTGATTATGTCAGTTCTCGAATATGATAGCTTCTACTGATGAGGTTACGAGTAATCCTGTTAGCTTGATCCTTGGATTTTTCCTCTGCTTCATGTAACTTTAGTCATAATTTATCATCATCTCTGCAATGGTAATATAAGAGCCTGTTAACACACTTTTGTTACTGAAGTTTGAGTCACTTGAATTCAAATGATGAGCACCTGTGTAATTCACTGCTCTCCATCTCAATCTGCATCTCAATGTCTACTAATTCTGGAGTTTAAATTAGAGATAAATATCAGAAAATAAATGTTATTATACTCTAAATATGAGTTTAAGAGGAAGAGTGCACAAATAATTAAGATATGTAAACAATTTTAAAGCCATTTTTGAACCCTTAAGGTAATCAAAGGGACTTGTATTTGGTACAGAGTCTTATATTTCTGTTGTCATTTCCAGGTGAAATATAATAACTGTGCTTTCTGAACTTCAACAGTGGGAAGGCTTTTATTCTAGAAAGCTATGATAGCTTCCTATTACAAACACATTGGTTTGTCACTCATTCCTGATGTATAGTAAGAATTTTTTGTCTAGCATCGGCAGTCACCACAGGGCACCTCTTCTGTTCATACCTCTGTGGTACCTTCTCACAAGTTGTTCTGTGGACAGGATATCCTTTGGATATCCTTCCAGTTTTAGTGGAGTGCTGGGCACTGAGAGAATGGTTTGTATCTTAGTTTTAAAAACTGCCACACTTTCAAGAACAGAATGCCTGAATGTCCACACTACTCTCTATATAACCCAGATTAAAACAATCCCTTTTAGACAATGTGGTTACAAAGGTTTTAGAGAAAGGTACGTGGAAGTCAAGAAGAAATCTGTTCTTCTCCACCTGCACACCTAGTTTTTTTCTCTCCTGTGAGATATTTCCCAAAGCAAAGATAGGCAGTTCTAATGCAGATGATAGGTCTGTATGTTCATCTTCATAGAGAAGAACCTTAATTTGAAGGTAATTCATTCCTTTTATAACAAGATCATCCCTGGAGTTCTGTTGATGATCGAATACAAAAGATTTCTAGACTTATAATCTCAGTCTTCATGTTGATTTAGCACAAATGCCAACCTGGGTAGAGCCTTCTTCTGGTTGATAATAGGCATAAAATACCAACAGTTGTCCTACAGACATATTGTTAAGCTGTTTTGAGGTAACCAGCTTTTTCCACATGCCAAGGTGACGTTCACAAGCTTCTCACACACTGAATATGATGTATTGTGCAAGTCATCCCCTTAGCTGGCTTCAGCGCATGTGGTTCAGTGTTTTGGACTGAGACTTAACATAATGATATTTGTTACAGTAGTTTCTCTATTTACTAAGACTGCATTACCGAAACTAACTGTGTTGGGCAATTCCAATTTTGAACATATTTTATAAAAAAGAAAGGTCAGGAACTCAGTTTAGAGGCAAAGGCTTGTCTAGGGTTACTGTAAACAAGGCATGGTGCTAACACACGCTCCGATGAACTGTTAAGGAATGACTGAAAAGGCATTGGCACTAAACCACATCCATTCTGTGGTACAAAACTATGTGCTTTTGACCCTCCCGTTACAGTATGGTCACTGCATCTCAGATTATCCTGTACTGTTTGCCTGTTCTACAGCATGACCTGGGTGTTCACATTCCATCCTTATCAGCTGAGCACCAGATGTGTGCTCCGGGATTTCCTTTGCATTACTCAAATTTTGACAGTACTGTACCTCTACTCCCACTCTACTGATTTCACCAGGATGTTCTGACCTCTGCGAACAGTTTGTCAGTCACAGGTGTAAAGAAGCCCATGTTGGTGAGCACCTTAACAAAGCTAAAGGAGTATCCTAGAAAGGCCTACAGTAATCATTTACTGTGGGGTGATAGTGAGTTTGGTCTGATTGTGTGGGAAATTATAACACTTCTTTTTTATATTTGTTTAGGATGAATTCCAGATTTATTCTCGTAAGAATGTGACATGGATCTCTGTTTCTGCACTTATAAAAAGTAGATCAGATTTTCCAGCCATTGTTGAGGAAGGCTCAATCTTCAATGAAGCCATAATGAAGCCAAGTTTACAAGTAAGCAGATGTCTCAGCAGTGTCTAGGACATGCAAGTCTCAGACACAATTTCTGGGGTGAATGTGAACCATGAAACAAGACCTGCAGCCTGATGAATACAGTGAGCCAAAACAAGCTAGAGATTTCAGGAAACTGTACTCACCTCCTCTTTAAAATCCCCTCTCTCAGTCCAAGGGGAAAAAAATCATCACTTTTCCTCCTGAGAAAAGACCTACATTATAAACAGGAGAGCTCTAATAAGACACTGCGTTTTGGAATGAAAAATCTGAGTTCTGAAACAAAAACTCATTTCTGACATGAGACTCAAGGAACATAAGGGTGCTTGTATGTTTGAAGGGAAGGTAGAAGGAAAGCTATGTACATCATAGCTTCAACAGCAACATGAAAATACAGATGAGTGTAGATTCAAGCTTATTTGGTCTGGGATGCTGCTAGTTGAGGGAAAATAGAGCAGACAAGTGCCTAGCCAGAGCTGCATCAGCATCTTCAGGAACATTTCATCAGGGGACTCTGAAGCACATTTTGCTTTCTTGTCTTTGTCTGCACCAATTTGTGCTTTAAAGTACATTTGCTGAAGTCAAGGCCTGTACTACTGAATTGTCCCACAAAATATATATTCTGGCCTTTGCCAGTTCCATAATTTGGAGAGCCCAGCGTGGCACTGGGGAGAATGCAGGTGATTAGTTGATCCGAGAAGTTCACCTGATGAGCTGAGTAGATACAATTATTCCCATTTTAGAGAAAGTGGCAGACTGAGCAGCTATGTGTCTTGCTTAGTATCACATGTTAAAGCATTAAGCTATCAGCTCTAGGGGACTCTGCCTGTCTAGTGCAATAAGCACCACTTTAGCTCTGTAAAATCCATGTATGTGCAGTAGGAATGCAATGGTAGATTTCCTAATTTCTGCCTCTCGTTTATAGACACTAGATCACTACACTGTGAGCCCATAAAAGAGTTTTATTCCCCATCAGGAAGTACATTTCTAACTTATTAGTACTTATTTTTTTACCTACAGCATTTTTTAGGAGAAGTTTTCATTTTAAACCCAACTTTAGCTGAGAAAAGCTGTTGCTGCTGTTGCTGTTTTGTGTGGACATATAATAAGGTACACAAGAAAGTTTAGTGCCAGCTAGTTTAATCAACTGGCGCAGTATGAAAGTGAAGATTGATTTGTAACATTCTTCAGAGGATTGAATTAGTAACATATAAAAAAGCCCAGTAGAGCCCTCAGATAATAGAGCCTTTGAACAACTCATGTCAGTCAAAACATCTAGGTAGAAAAAAACAGATTTCAAAGAAGCCAAGAGTAAACAATATAATTCTTCACTAGCAATCCAAAAGCTCCTACTTATATATCAATTATAAAACCTCTCTGCCTTTTAAGCCACCTGAGTCCACAGTGTATTGTGTAATGCTTGACAGCTATCTAAGGAGCTGTTCCTGCAGTAAGTTTGAGTCCTTCATTTCCTACTTCAGTTTTTAGCATTGCAAATATTGCAGCTCTTCTTGCATGAGTTTTAACCACAGACCTCTTGTTAGGTTAATGACTATGGTTATACTTCTATTTTGAGTCAATACATGAGTTGCATATGGATTTCATGGGCTTATAGTAGTGCTTATTGCACTAGATAGGTAGAGTCCTATAGAGGTGGTTACCTTCCTTCAGCTGATATGAAGCAGTGTTTTTTCTAACAGTCTAGGTTATTATTGCATGGGGCAGGACAGACTCATTTTGCAAGTCATAAACAGCAGCATTTATTCCTCATGAATATTGCTCTGCAAGAGCTTAGCATTAGTAGTGACTCAGGAGGTATCCTGGAATAGCCATTTTTGCCTGTTGGCATGTCCATTCAGCTGAAGGACTCAGCACCAGGCCTGCAAACTGCCCAGAGCCCCCTCTTTTCCTCAAGATTGCAACAGAAGATGTGGGAGTTGTAGACTGAGGCCTGGCTTTAGGAATTGCTTGTGTACTCATCACTGCAGCAGGGATCTCCCCGCTTTGTTTTGCAAAGTGAGAGTGAGGACTACACTCCATGCTTCACAAAACGAGGGGAGAAAAATGCTGCTTTTGCACTTGCTTGACCTAAAAATCTGCAACACTTACTGGAACCTACACTGGGGTGGGGACCATACACTATTCCATAACTAAAGAGTTAGTAAATGCAGCCCTGCCTACTTCCCCACCCACTTGTGCTCCATCACAGTGAGGATGCCTTGCTTTCTAGAATATTCTATGAGACCTATGAGCAGGCCTGAGAGTATTTTTGTTTGCTGTTTTGCCAGTGTTGTTGCTCCTGTTTTGCTTTTTTAGGTGAAAAGTATCCAAGTACAGAAGAGCCGGTATGTTTGGAATATCTCTGTAAAACAGTTCCAGAAAATTGGGTGAGTTCAGTGCACTGGTTACACAAGTCCTGAGGAATTCAAGACTCTTTGGGGAAAACTTCTTAAGGAAAACACTCCGTTTATATTTTAGAGCCCTGGAAGATTACCACACGTGTTCAGCTATCCATGCCAAATTTGGTTCTGGTCTCACCTGCGATGAACAGAATGTCAGGTATACATTTTAAAGCTCCCTGAGTGCTCAACATATGGATTTTAAGAGATTTGAATTCACTGCTATTGGAGTACTTTTCTTTTTGTGTGTGTGTTTACCTGTGCCCCCTAGTATGTGCAAAAATTTAGAAGAATTGACTGTGCATAAAAAAATTGAATACAAATTGTTAGAGAATGTAGTGCATTCTTTGTCAAAGCTTTTGAAATGTCTGTGAGTATTCATCACTGTTGTATGTTCTCATTCAGAAAATAACTGTGTCCTTTTATTCTGAGTAGTTCATACTTGGGATAAGAGAAAGAGCATGTCAACAGAGGTTAACAGTCTCTATGAGACTGTGCAGATAAGTTGTGTGTGTGCTTCTTCAATGGGGATCCATGTAGTAAAATTGCCCTTCTAAATAAAATAGTTCTGGTCACTAAATATATTTTCACGAACTATTATATCGTTAGACAATCTACAGATTGTGTATGGTGTTATAACGTGAAAGGGATTCTTGAAACTGTTAAATAAATAGTCTTCACTTTATTGAATATTGAAAATCCAGCTCTTGACCTTAGCTCATATTGAAGCTTACATTCAAATCATGCTTAATTGTATGTAGAATTATTTGGTTTTAGAACATTTAGATTTTGTTGTGGCATTGCTTTTTTATGACAGTTTAAAGGAGTTTTTGCGTGACAGAAGCGTTTGTCAAAAAAGCTGCATTATTCTGAAGAGATTTCGCCAGTACAGTCGTTTCTGACATGAGCACCAAAGGAGACTTTTAATCTTTTATCATTTTCTTGGGGCATGATCTTTGAAGCCTTTATATTGAGATCAATACAAGCTCTCAGAACAATTGAAAGGTAGAGCTTCTTGAGCTACATTGTCACTATTGGATCTGTAAGTGATACGTCTTTATCCCATGCAGGAGACTGATATGTGGGCCAAACACTATTGACGTTCCTGTGATCCCTATTTGGAAACTACTCATCAAAGAGGTATTCAGCATTTCTGTTGCTTTTATTCTTGAGGCTGCTTGGGGAGGCAGAATATGCATACAGAATATGATAAATTCTATGTCCAGTTTAGCTTCCCTGTTCTCACCCATCAAGGACATTCTCCCTTCATAGCTTGTTTGAAGGTGTTCCGTGAAACCACCGTAAATTAATTTCATACGTGTCATTCCCTCTCCTCCATTCCCATGGCTGTACTGCTGCTTAGTGTTTGTTCATGTCTGAGTCCTGAGAGCTCATTCTATTGGCCTTGCAAGGGTCAGTGAATTTTTACAAGTCACGCTGGAAATGAAACCTTAGGGGCAAAAGCTGTCTCTTAAACAACAGAGATGAAATGAAGAGCATGGGCTGGCATATGCCTTCAGGTGAAAAAAGATCCACTGAGCTCATGACTCTGTGCACAGCACCATGTAAAGCACCAATATGTTTTTCAGACTACAGCTGGCTATGTCTGGCCTAAGCAGAGCATTTGCGGAGATGTGCCTATGGTATGCAAGCCACACCCACGCTTCACAACCTGATCTTCTCTCAGCTCTGTTTTATTTCTTATGGGCAAAACAAAGCAAAACAAGGCTTGAGCTGAGCCATTCACATTCAAAATAATGTCCTTATTGGACCGGTTATTTGACATTTCTGTCAAATGGAGATGGGCTACTCTGGGCAAAAGCGCGTGACAACTCATGAGCTTTTATTCCAGCCCACCTCTAGCAGGATGGAGCCACTTAAATGCAACCAACCTTTGAGTATTGTTTACTTTCCAAACAGGTCTTAAATCCATTTTACGTGTTCCAGCTGTTTAGCGTGTGCCTGTGGTTTGCTGAAGATTACATGGAGTATGCCATTGCCATCATAATCATGTCTCTCCTCTCCATTGCTTTGACTGTCTATGATCTTAGGCAGGTGAGACACCTCAGCTTTCACCACAAGGAGGATTTATTTTTAATATCTGGGAAAGCCTGGGATGTTACAACAGACACATGTACTGTGCTATGAGAGTTACTCAGAATTCTAGTCTCGTGACATTATGTAGTAGCAGATACAATGGCCTGGCTTTACTAGTCATAATAATCCTTGTCGTTCTTTTTACCACATCCTCCCTCCCCATTCCAGTGCTTTGCTTTGTAACCCTTTCGTTACACCTTCTCCGTAATTAAGGGCGGGGAGTTTCTTTTTCTATATGATTGCACAGTTCCTGGCAGGGCCAGACCCCAGTTCATATGAGGGCTCTCATAACCACAAATAACAAAGAGGAGTAATTGTTAGTGGATGAATTGCATCATATAGTAAAATGTAACCTTTTTCTCTGTTCTTTAATTTATAGCAATCGGTTAAACTGCACAGACTGGTTGAGTCTCATAACAACATCATGGTCACAGTCTGCAGAAATAAGGAAGGTGACTCCTGTATTCTTTTTTCTTAATATACATTTCATTTCTGTATCAATTCAGTTCACAGCTGAGAATGTCTAGTATCAAATTTCTTCCAGAACAATTTCCTTTCCTACCTGACAGCCTGATTAACTGGTTTCTGCAGATTGGGTTAATTTGACCTAGAAGTATGTTGCAACACATCAGTCATATTCACAAGTTCGTGAGCAGAGTCTTATCACAAAATTATCAGGAAAAACTATGTCATTTTTCTTAAAGCAGTGCTGTCAAAGCCCACTGCATGATTAGCCTTTTAATAGCTGTAAGTCCACCTAATTGCTATATTTGAAGTCTATTCTTTGCCATGGTATTTGGAATGCAACCAAATAGATGGAGTCAGACTAAGAAATGTGGATCCAGACTTCTTCAGTTAGGTGAACATTGGTTATGTAAGACAATAACTATTGGTTGGGCTCCTGGAGAGATAAGAAAGAATTCTGGAGTCTGAATCACGCTTAGACTTTTCTCAATATGAGAGACTGTAGTCTTAGGTCCTACTTGCAGTCCTGTGTCTGTTTTCAGCTATTATAAGGAAGCAACAAGCTGTTCAACTGGTAATTTCTTTTATTTCTTTCACCTTACTACAGACAAACATATGAAGCAGAAAGTTTATGTTACGTGTCACCTACAGGTTTCCAAGAACTGGAATCACACCTTCTTGTCCCTGGAGACATGCTGATTTTGAAAAAGGGAAGAGCTCTTTTACCTTGTGACGCCATCCTAATCAGTGGGCAGTGCATTGTAAATGAAAGCATGCTGACAGGTACAGCTCATCTCTCCCGGGTTTACTATCGTAACATCATCATAGTAGTCCTATGGCCTCAGCCAGTAATGTAGGATACACAGCATTATAATATAACATCCTTATTATGAAATTGTCCATAGCTACCCTAGAAGGGGATTCTCTGAGATATTTGCTGTAGCAGAGACTGAATTGCAGTTAACCCTAGCTTATCTAGAGAAGATGGACTTTGAGAAGGGCAGATCATCTTTTACTTCCTTTCTAAGAAAGAGCATTTAGGAAGGGACTCTGTAACTAGAAAAGAAAGAAGAGTGGACAGTGAAGCACAGGACAGGAGAAGAAGGAGTAGCTATGGAACAAAGCTGTTCCCACACAGGGCATACAGCCTAGTAAGACTGTATGGGTTTCAGTCACTCTAAATGTTTCTTCTCTGGCCACTGCAACTGCTCCAACATGCTGGAACATCTCCCTAGCTCTCGAGGCAGTTATCCACCACATTTATGTGATAGCAGAGGAGGATACTTCAGGAGGGTGAGTTTAATGAAAAGCAGAATTTTTGGTGCAGGAAGCATAGTTCTGTTTATTGTTTTTTAAATTTGGCCTCTTTCTGAAACAAACTGAAACCAATAGTTCTGAAATTTAATGTAAGTGAAAAATTCCAGAAACTCATTTCCTGTAGAAAGCCTCATCTGCTGACTGCTCAGTAAAAATATTTCTGCTTCGTTACATGAGTGTATCTGCTCTGATGTAAGTAGGATATTTGTTATCTGTCAGACACTGAGCTAAAGGTTCTTTTTTTTTTCTTAGAAAGGGTAAGTAGGCAATGTCATGTTTAATCTGCTGAGGGAATAGAGTACTGACCAGCACATGAGGTTCAAACTAGATAAACAAGTTGTGACCATTAGCTGGAGTCCTGCGACATCAGTTCATGTCTCTGTTCAATTCTGCTTATCTATAGCCAGAGTTTGGAGCCCTTGGTTTGTTTTCAGTTCTTGGACATACGAGAAGCTGCTGTACTGATGCAAAGGAGAGCTTTTGTCTGGCAGAGTGTGGATCTTTGCTCACTAGGCTCCAAAGCCTTATTCACTCTGAAGATGTCACAATATAAACGTAACTCTTCTCTAAATTGGTTTCTCTAGTGAATGCCTATCATTTGCCATCTGTCTAGATACTATACTTCCTGGAAAATCAGCAGGCTAATTTTAAGATGTACTACAATCTTCCTCATCTGAGATAATCTTCTCTAGGGGAAAGTATTCCGGTAACAAAGACCCACTTACCACAAGCTGATAACGTCAAGCCCTGGAGAGCGCATTGTGGAGAGGATTACAAAAAACATGTCCTCTTCTGTGGAACAGAGGTCATACAGACCAAGGCAGATGGCAGAGGAGAAGTGAAAGCTGTGGTGCTGCGGACTGGTCAGTCGACACTTCAGTTAGCTTTAATTTTCATGCTTTTTCTAGCTGGACCAGAGTCTGACCTAAAAATCTGTTGAGCCCAGTCACATTAAGTTAAGGGAGTTAATCCAAACTCATAACGGTCAGCTTGAGAACTGATATCTCATTGTTTCATTTTGTCTGGCATGATCTTTGCAGAAACGACTAACATATGATGAGGAAGAAGAATCTGTTTTTGGTTCTGAAACATTGAAAACCATCATCTTGTTTAAGAAAAATATAACTTTTCTTTGAGAGGCTTCTAAACAGTAGTTTAAATACACTGTAATGAAAGATCTGGGCCTTCTATTTTAAGTTATAGCAATTGTATGTCATTTCAAAGCCTTCAGTTTTTTTTAGACAACTTCTGGAAAGAGTTTCCGCTTGGAATAATATTGTTTTGTCATTCCAGGTTTCAATACAGCCAAAGGGGATCTGGTGAGGTCCATTCTCTACCCTAAACCCATGAACTTCAAACTGTACAGAGATGCTCTCCGGTTCCTGATGTTCCTCATAGCATTTGCAGCTATTGGAATGATCTATGCAGTGTGTGTATTTGCATTTAGTGGGGTGAGTTACTTTCTAGAAGGCGGGACATATCATCACACCAAACTTCAAAAGACTTGAAACTTGAGTGGCTTCATATACATTCATATGTAAGAATTATGGTCCTTTTCAGTCTCGCTCTTGCTTTAATATATAAGGTCATTTCCACCAAAATTGTTTTTGTAGCAACACAAAACTCATATTTTCACTTCTGAGGTGTCAAAATTCAGTTTTCCTGATTGTCATTTCTTCTGAGGTCTTAGCAAATCCTGTGTGTGCTATGCATATCTTGTAGACTGGCAACCTCATGTATACTGACTGCCTCTTTCTATGACATGTTTCAGTGAGCGCTGGCTAGGTAAGGCAATACTTGCCAGGGGCAGGCTGGTTTCTAGAAATAGGAGATCCCAGGAGCCACAGTGAGCCTGATGAGGGTAATTAAAGCCTATTGATACACCTAGGGTTCTGGTATACTGGTCTTTATATCTCTGGAGATCCCATGAAATGCTTTTAAAAACAGTTCACACATGATATTTTCCAAATCTCTAGATGACTCAGGCCAGTGTAAGACATAGTTGTACATGGTAAGCGGTAGTTTAGCGTTTTTTTAAATCTTTTTTCTTTAGAACTTCTTTAGAAAGTTTCCAGAAATTGTGCCATGCATCAACAATTATCTGCCAATGGAAAGGCTAGGTCCTGAATGGCAAGTCTAATTCTACAGTTCAGCTTTTGAATCTTTTTTCCCTTTGGGATAATCCACAATCAGTTGTGTCAGAAGATGAATTCTCCTCAGGATATATAAGAAAGTGTGCTTAAGAAATGTTGCTTTTCAGCTTTTCCTTCCTTGTTTAACTCCCTCCCCTTGTAATACATAAAACACAAGCAGATATGATCACAGCAACTGGAACTGTTTTCTCAAACTGATATGAGGTTCAGTTATATCAGTATGATATACTGAATACTTTCTCTTCAGTGAGTGCCTTGAGCTAAAGGGATAACTGCTTCATTCTTACATAAAATAGATACAAAATGCTATCAAACTAGTGCATTCTGTGGTCTAAAACAGTGTCAATAAAGGGAGAATGAGAACATGATGGAAATTCAACACACAAAAAACAATACGGTTTATGTTTTGCAGGTGGTTTAGCTCAGTTGGTTAGAGCATGGTGCTACTAATGCCAAGGTCACAGGTTTGATCCCTGTATGGGCCAGTTGTTTGAGGGTTGGACTAGATGATCTCCAGAGGTCCCTTCCAACTTTACCGATTCTATAATTCTATGATGTTTAAAGCCCTAAGCTCAAAGACAGTAATAATGCTGGTTTTCAGTGATTTGCCATGGACAAATCCTTTTGAGCTATATATTGACTTCGACTTGCTGTATCTCAGTTCTGGACCTCAACTTGAAATGCTTTGAGTGCTTTAGCAGTGATACTGACTGCCTGAGATAACACTGCCAACACTCAGCACACCTGGCAGTCAGTTTTGTACCAGCCTCTAAGCCCCCATATTAGAGATTGCTTTTAGAAATGTGACTTTTACTTCTATGTCTCTTCCTGCAGATAAAAGCAATTTCTTTTCACACCTCCTAGAACATAATGTCAGAAGAGATCATTAGCTTACACATTCTGTTCTCCTCTTCAGCACAACCACATATGTCTCATCTGTTATCCCAATATGGAGCCCAGAGCTGTGTCTACAGGCAGTTGGTTGGATGTCCATAAAAATGGCAGGCAATTGTGTGCTGCATTATGGGGAGCTGGGCTTTCCTGGGGGTGCCTTAACCTGCCTGGCATGTTTGAATTCATGTCCTTTGGAGGAGGCTGTCAGCTCTGGTTGGCAGACTTTTAGAATGCAGAATGAAGGAAACCATGGAGGTTACTCTCTAGCAGTGGTATAGACTCAAAGCCTTTGATTATATCAAAATAATTCATTTTTTAAGGAGATGAATATGTGATGTAGCATGGGCAGAAAACACCTGCAGCACAGGGGAGGAGGGATGAAGATGGCTGTACTCAAATGATCCAAGGAGCAGTGTCTGCCATCCTCTTGCTGATAACTGCCTCTGGTTTTATGTCAGGAGAAGGCAGGAGAAGTAGTGAAGAAGGCTCTGGATGTTATCACTATTGCTGTCCCTCCAGCATTGCCAGCTGCCTTGACAACAGGGATCATTTATACTCAGCGGAGGCTGAAGAAAAAGGGCATCTTCTGCATCAGCCCACAGAGGATCAACATGTGTGGACAGCTGAACCTCATCTGCTTTGACAAAGTACCTGCTATGTGTTGGTTACTTTCATATTACTGATGGGAGCAATGCTAGGGGTGGGAGAGGATGGATTTTGGTCAGACATTTGCATTGTACTTTACAAACACACTGACCAATCCTGCATGCTTGAGTTTGTGTTGTCTGAACACACAATACTGAACATTACTATTTTCTTTGGAGCACATGAATTGGCTGGTAGTACCTTTGCTTGCTCTGTGCTGGCATTTTCTGGGTAGTAACTTCTTAAAATATGTCTTGTTTTTTATTTCTCTTGGAGCTCTCCTGTGGGAAGTTAATTTAAATGTATATTTTAACTTAGACTGGCACCTTAACAGAGGATGGCCTGGATCTCTGGGGCTTGCTGCCCTCTGAAAGAAACTGGTAAGGCTTCTTGACAAGCAATGGCATTAATGTTTGGTGGGAGAATGACTGGATTCTCTTCCTAGATGTATGAACAAGTCTCAGGGACTGCTAATGTCAAGTACCTGTTTGAAGTTCCACGTATTTCAATTTCCAGTATTTTTTCTATAGCATTTGTGAAATGAGTTATTTACCTCATCCCAAGTCCTGCTCCACAGGAAAAGATGTGGCTAATGTTGCCAGCATTTGGCCCAGCACTATGGTGATCTGGAATAGACATGCTAGGTCAGTTCTCAAAGGTAAAGCAGCCCTTTATGCAAGGGAGTCCCTCCTACCCATGAGGTTGCCACTCAGTTCCTGCAGTGCTGGTGTTTTTGCCTATTTACATATCCTGGAATGTGTGTGCCCAAAGATGCTCAAATTTGTATGAGGCTCAGAGCTTAAGTGCTTAAAATACGCCAACTCAGAGTATGCTTATTGTGAGCGTGTATATCCTAGCCTTTAACTCATGAGGGAGAACAAGTCCCCAGAAACAAGCTCATGGTCTGATCACAGACAGGAATTTAATAGACTCTGACTTACATGTTTTTGTTTTGCTTTGTTAATTTTTAGTGTTAGTGAGATATTGTTTGGTGTTCTGTGATGATACTTTTTCTGGTCTCCTTTGCATTAGTTTCCAGGACATTCACAGCTTCCCTGCAGACCGCAGCCTGCCTTGGGCCCCAGTGTTCAGAGCAATGGTAGTCTGTCATTCACTAATTGTATTGGATGGCAAGATCCAAGGTGACCCAATAGATGTGAAAATGTTTGAGGCGACTAACTGGGTAAAACTCTGCTTTGTTGTTGTGCTAATAATGTAGGGGGGGAAGTTTTGGTATTCTCACAAAGTGTCCCAAGTCCTCCCTGGCAAATAGCCAATTTCCACACACAAGTAAAACAGCTAAACCCCAGAAGGGCTACCACATGCTCAGATTTTTAAAGCAATATTCCTTATTTCTGCTGAAAGCTTTTATCCCAGGGAAATTTGGGAATTAGATCATTTGACTGGAAGTTTTGGAAATTATGCAAATTATACTCGCTTATCAACTGCAGCTGCCAGATGAGAGGAAATGTGGACATGAGATCTCAAATCTGAAGATGGCACAAGGCCTCATGGCTTGGACAGAACTTATGTATCCTACTGCTGTGAAGTAGTATAACAGCGTAAGCATGGCAGATCTCAAAGTGCTCTGCATTCAGTCTTTGTCCCGTTGTCTACAAAACACCATCAATGTTCCTATTTACTATCTGATCACGTGGGAAAAAAGGAGTGTTTGCAAAAACTGAAAGGCTGTAAATCTGAGATGTATAAGGGAAAAAACAGCTCATAATTACCTGGTGGAAGGGTTAGCCATAAGCCATTGCTGATACAAGACAGGAGATTCAGGGCAGGATTAGATAGTTATGTGGGTGACAATGCACTAAATAGCTGTCTCTTTTCTATCTGCAAAATATATAGAAAGAGCAAAGTTTTAGGGAATAAACTGTCCAGTAATGACAGGAGATAGAGGATTATTTTCCCCAGGGGCATTACCCTGCTGTTTCAGCCTTTAGGCAGACATCTGGCAGTCATAAATTATTTGAAACAGGAATTATCTTGTGGCCTTTGACATCATAATCATTTGTTCTTCACAGTCATGTTGTGATGATTAAAAAATGCAGCTAGTTTGTGGAAGACTTGAAGAGCAGAGTGTGGTGCTTTCTACAGTAATACAAACTTCTACTTATTCTTTTCCTACTGGGCCTGCTTCATACCCAGCAAAAAAGATTTTTGCACATTTCAGTGGATTGTGATAGTTGAAGTATTTATTGTCTGGGTGTAAACACGATCTGTTTGCTGTGCAGAGTACAGTGGTATATCAGTGAGGCTGGTGGAGCACAAGACTTGATGGCCAGGGGAGGCACTGGTTTCTCTGTCAGTTCTTTAATTTGAGGTTAGACAAACCCCTGTCAGAAATGAAGGAGATATCTCATTTTGAGGGAAGGAAAGGCTCTAAATGATCCATTGATGATCTAAAAGATCCTTTGTACTGGTGTGTGTGACCTAAAAGATTTTTGTCTTTCAATACACAGGTAATAGATGATTCCAGTGCACACTGTGTTGAAGGTCAAGGATCCACATATACTACAATTATTAGACCTGGGCCTAAAGCCAGCAGTGTAAGCTATTTGAAAGAAACACATCCATGAACAAGTTAAACTGTCAGTGTGAGAGTTACCTTTCAGTAAAGTAATGGTTGATTGTACTAACCCAAAACAGCTCTTCTACACTTCATCATATTTGCACTACCTGCTTTGTTCTCTCTGATTGAAGAGAGAAGCCAAGGAGTATTTGATGTTCATATCAGAAATAGCTTTGAGCAGGGGGATATTGACTGGCATGATTGTCCATCTCAGGACTTCAGCTTGCCTGGTGGCCCCAGGCTCAGTCCAAACTGAGCAGAATGATGGAGGCGATAAAAGCAGTTGAAATTGCAGAGGAGTGTGGCAGCTAATGCCAGACTGGTAGTGTACAGCAAGGGAGACATCCCTTTTTGCTTTGTAAGACCTGTGTAAGACCTAGCAGAGTCTTGTTAGAAGGACATTCACTACTGTGTTCCATTCAGTAAAATATATCCAAAAGTCTGCTAAAACTTTTGAGCTTTTCCTATTGCTTAGGCTAGAAATTTTGTCCAATTTGATCCCATCTTCATCCAAATCTTTTCTGTCCAACCATGAGAAATCAGCCCCTTTATTCAAGAAAAGGGAAGTGTGAATCATATTTTGGCTCAGCTTCTCACCATGGCTCAGATGATAGGCCTAAAATCTTTTGGTTTGACGTTAAAATCCTTGCTGCAGTGACCAATCCCTCTGCTTTTGTTCTAGGCCTCAGTGGAAGGAATTACCATTTTATACCAGTTTCCATTTTCTTCAGCCTTGCAGAGAATGTCTGTCATTGCTCAAGAAATTGGTGGGGAACAAGAGGTCTTCACAAAAGGAGCTCCAGAAACTGTAGCCAAGTTATGTAGACCAGAAACAGGTAACTAGCATGTGTAGATGCTTCCTAGAAAAACATATATATTAGTGACTTTTAATTGTGCGATGAAATGGAAAGTCAAAAATCAGTTTCTGTATCTAAGACTATACTTCAACATGGCAAGTCAGAATCTCTCTGTTGTGCTCCAAAAAGTTTAAACCTAAGCTCTCATCCAGCCCTTCTCAGAAAAGATGCTCTGCTAAGGAATAAGAGCAGGTACAAACTGTTGCACAAGATGTACAGTCTCTGCTGGAATTTTAAAAAAATTGTGTAGAGGTCCAGTGCACACCAAAAAAAGGTTTTGTTTTTCTCTAAACCTCAGGAGAGCAGCTAGAAGAGCACAGCTCTTTCATGAGGCATTGGAACACTACATTCAAGCCTTTGCACAACAGCTTAGGATCCTAAGTATAGAAAGACAGGAGAGGCAAAGATTTTCTTATTGAGCAAAGCTCAGTTCAGCTGCTTTCCTTAATGCCTATTGTAAATGGTAAATATACCCTCTGCAGTCTACCTAGTTCTCTGGAACAGGAACCTTTCCTGCTTCAAGGCTTCTAAGATTATTCTCCTTTTCTTAGAAAGCAGACAAATGTCCCGATGAACTGTGTTTTTTCTTTTGCACAGTGCCATTGAACTTTGAAAGCAAGCTTCTGCTCTATACAGCACAAGGGTTTAGGGTCATCGGACTGGCGGGTAAACCTCTACAGGCAGAGAGGCAATCTGCTGATCTAACAAGGTAAGCAAAGAGTTGCTTCTTATGATCCATTCAACCATGTGTTACTAGTATCTCAGATAGTGCAGTTACCATGGAGCCTCTGCCAAGAGCAGGGCTGTGGGACAGACAGTTTTGGTGTATTCTAATCAAATGGAATCTTATTTAAATCCAGATATAGATCTGTCTGAGAATGGGTAGAGGGCAGTTCACTAACCCATGCTATAAGTCCACACCTAAAATTCTTAGACATTTCTTGACAATGGATCAACACGGGGAGTGTAAGTTTAGTACACCCTGAACCATCAGTCAGTCCCTCATTTCTACCAATCTTCTTATTGATGTATCCAGGTTTTCTGCCTAAGAGAAGCCTCTTCCTCTGTTGTTCTGGCTTCTTGATTAAAAATTAGTTAAGTATTAGTTTTCCACAGTCCTCACTCAGGAACACGCGCACATGCATCCATATGCTCTTCCCCAAATCTGTGTAGCTCTTGCCTATGATACTCCAGAAGCATTATTTATAAAACATTTGCAGCTACTAGAGCATCTGCTGTCCTTTCTGTTCACTAGCTGCATGTCCTAGTCCAGATGGGTCTCACTTACTTTTTCACGGAGTTCTTTACTTGCTGATAGGGCCAGTGGCACTGGCACTGAGGCAGAGTGCAAGCAGTTTGTTTAATTCTTGTGACAGGTATCATATCACTGGCTTATGCAACCCAGTGAGCAAATGTGTATGATATGTCCCATATTTTGAAGTTGTGTGTGTAGTCATAGCATGGGTAATGTATAAATTGCCTGTGAAAAAAAGAAAACTGAAGGTCAAACACAATCAGAGTCCTGCTGTGAAAGCAGTGACTGTTCAGGCATCACCTGACTTGGCTGCTCTGACTGCCATGCAGCTGTTCGTCCTCACATCCTTCTGACTACTGTGGCTAAAATAAGTGTTTAAAAGCTTTTAATTTTTCAGGCTTTCCAGAGGAAACCCAGTTCTCTGGAAGAATCTGAACTCTCTGTAGTTTATGCCTCACTGATGGGATTGTTAACCAAATTCTGTCCTCGCTTGCATTTATCAACCGTAAAAAAAGGCAAAGCACAGACATAAAAAGAGTAGGAGAGAACAGAGTTGGAGTTCCCACATGCTGTTTGCTCAGGAACGAATGTCAGGAGTAGCAAGTACCATTTGCTAATATGGGTATCTTTGCTGTATAGTCCTCAAATGAAAAAGGCATGAATTTTCCAAATCAGACCACCACAGTTTGGGAATCCTGCAGGAAATTTGGAAAGCTTTTTTGTGCTGGCTAGTGAAAGTGCATGAATAGAAAATAGTCCAGCCTATCAGTTAGGCTTCCTGTTGGTTTGCAGGACAGGCAGCTCCAAATTGGCTCTTTTTTGGTTTGGTAATTAAGCAAAGAGGGGCTGGAAAAGGACTATGTACTAAGATCACTCTGCAGAACAAGGGAAAAACAGAATAAAAGGATGAAAAATCAAGTGAAGTTTCTCCACACAACCAGCACCACTGCTGCTGTGGGATGCAAACCCTCCTGGTGTGGAAACAGCACCATAATAGACAAGCAGCCTGCGACTACTGAGAACAAACTTGTTATCTGAATTCTTTTGGATTAGACTGGATATTTAACAACTATAGCTAGCCATCAGCAAATACAGTGCAAAAGCAGACCAAAGGGAAAAAGAAGAATTAGACCTGTCTGTCTGTTCTTCTCTCTAAGGGACGAGGTGGAATCTGATCTGACATTCCTGGGCCTGCTGATAATGGAGAATCGACTGAAGAGAGAGACAAAGCCTGCCCTAGAAGAGCTCAGTGCTGCACGCATCAGGAGTGTTATGGTCACAGGTATCTAAATAGGCTGGATTATTTATGCAGCCACTGACCCAGACATGAAGGGATTCAACTGTGTATGAGTGAACAAGCAATCTGCTGCTTCATCACCACCACTGTCAGGAGCACAGAGACATTAGTATCTTTCAGACAATTATATTTCAAGAAGCATCTGTGTTATAGTAATGGCATGTGTGCATGTTTATGCCCCTAACAAGTACACCAGGCTTGTCAGATACCTAGCTCTTAATCTGTCCCACTTCCACCATGGATGAGAGTCTTGCTGTTCCTCTGGTGCTTTCCAGTGAATCCATCTGTTCTCCCCGGTTAGGATTACCAGATGATATGCACAAAAACATGTCCTACAGGATCCCTTCTCTGTAGGGCCTCATGAAATCCTGTGGTCATAAACAGCCCAGATAGAGCGTGGGTGCCAGGACAAATTACTAAACCTTGTGGCAACTGTGATTTATCAGGACATAGAGTAAGTCAGCTTCACGTGCTTACCTGTTTACTAGTCCCTATTTATCCCATGTTTTCCTTGAAGGGCTGATTTGGATTTGGACAGAAGAAAAACCAGAGGAGTTCTTCTGTCATCCAAAGACATTTTTTCCAGGAGTCACACAGATCTTTTCTTCTTAGGCTTCACTCCCTTCAGCACCCATCTTACACTAAAGCAATCTAAGCACAATTGAGGAGTATCAGAGATAGTAGCAGCAACTTAACAGTGAATCCCTTATTGTTTATTGTGTAAAACACAGAATCTAGGAGCACATTCTCCAACTCAGTTTCTTGAAGCTCGGGCCAAATAAAATAGATACTTAATTACTGAGGCAGTTTTGATCTTCATCCAAAACTATAGTGTGTCATTTCTTATGCACAGACTCTGAAATCTTACTGGTACCTGTGGTTATATGTGAAAACTCAGAATTCAGAAAAAGGCTAATGTTTTCCTCATTGCTGAAATATGCAATGTAACCCTCCCCTTGGTTTTTGTAGGTGACAATGTTCAGACAGCTATAACTGTTGCCAAAAATGCTGGGATGATTTCTCCAACCAACTCAGTGATTCTTGTGGAAGCAAACAAAATACCTGGGTCTTTTTCAGCATCTGTAACCTGGAAACTACTAGAAGAAAATAAAACTAAAGATTGCAGAAGCCTGGTGAGCATAAGACAAGCGGGTGTTGTGCAACAAGAAAACAAACTAAGCTGGAATGCTTTAAATAATGCAGTGGGATTATGCTGGTATAACAGAGACCGGTCATACACCACCATCTGCACTACAGAATGTGATTTACCAGAAAAGTGTTTAAAAAGAAAGTGATCTTTCAAAAAATGTACCCCTCTAGAGGTTCCCTCCTTGCATATTATCTTGTGAACAGTATTTTTGCAAACTGCTTAGGCTAATCTTGAGAATATCTTTGCAGAAACCCATGAGAGGTTGGTTTCCAGCCCTCAGAATGGTCTGATACCAGTTTCAAGAATGTTTCCCTGCAAGATATATTTGATGTTACAGATGTGAAGTCAAAATCTGTGGGACTGACTTGCCATCCCCATTTGAGCAGATAGAATTAGCGCTTTGCCATGCATGCAAAATTAAAAGATGAACTGTTGAGAAATTTTATCTACACAGTGAAACATAAGTTGTCTGCTAAGAAATTATATTAATCAAATATCTCCACAATGAAACTGAGACACAGACCAGTTACTCTCTCCCTGAAGAATACGTCTGAAGGAGCTGGCTCTCCTCTGAGAGGTCAGGCAGATAGCAGGGAATCTCTGCAGGGTCTGTTGAGGGGCTGCTAATACTAATTCCTGGTCTGAGCAGCATCTTCACCATTGTTCACTGCAAAAAGGCATGCCTAGCTATGGGGCCTGCCCTGGTGCCTGTCACCCACTGTGCAGCCCAGAAGACTGACAGTTCTAACGATGGAGCTAAAACAGAGCTATGCCAAGGGACAGTTTCAAAAAGACATACAAGGCACTCAGTTCACATTGAAAATAATGGTGTTATATGCCTAAATCCCTTTACAAATCCTGGCAAAGGGACCAGGCCTTTAATCCAGGTCGCCTAGAGCCTTCACAAGTGCCCTCCCCATGGGATGTCCTTTTCTTTCTCCATAATAGTGCATGGAGAAATGCACACAGCAGCCTTGGAACAGCACTCACTCTGGCCTGGTTTATAGGATGATGACAGTGAAGCTGAAAGAAGAATCAGGCTGGCAGCTGGATCAGGCCAATACCATTTTGCCATGAGTGGAAAATCATACCAAATTGTAGCACAACATTTCAGACATCTGCTTCCAAAGGTAAGATCTGGGTTATTTAATTGGGGCAGATTTGCCATTCAGCAGATTTGGATTTTGCTGATATAATTAGCTGCAGAGATCTGGATCTGGGTCTCTAATTTGAGAGTAAATCTAACCTGTTTGAAATACCGAAGCCATGGGCTGGATGGATCTCTGATGTTAATATATGGAGAAAGGTCTGGAAACCCCTGAAATACTTCTGTACATGAGAGGAGCAGACAAGTTTCGTGCTGTGAGGACATAATTTAAAACACCTGTGTGTCTGGCTATTGCACAGCATTGATTTCCTTGGGATTTGGAGAAAAGGAGAAAACATTATATTCCACAGCATGCATTTCAAACATGATTAGTATGTTTTATGACAGGGAAATGTACTTAGGAGGGAAGGTTAGAGTCTCATGAAATCCTTTCTAATAACTCCCTGCCTGGTAATCTGTTTTCATCTAATAATTCAAACGACATGCTGATCTTCTTGTGCTCATTGTGATAGTTATTTTTACAAAATATTAATCAAGGTAAATTTTATCTTAGGTCATCAACCTTTCCTGCTTTGGGGTCTAGCAGCAATTGTTTGGAAATATGGATTTTTGGTGGTTTCCATTCCAGATCATCATTGAAATCACTGTGACTTTTGGATCAAGTGCTTAAAAATCACTTCCTTTTTCTCCTTACAGCTCCTGCTGAATGGAACAGTTTTTGCTAGAATGTCTCCTGGTCAGAAATCCAGCCTTGTAGAAGAGTTTCAAAAGCTGGAGTAAGTTCATAATGAACACTAAAAGTTAGGAAGTGTTTGATGAATGAGTCTAATAAGAGTTGGCTTTTATCTAACACAGTGTTCTTTGTACAAAACTGAAACCTCTACCAAAATACAGCTTGGCAATTAAATTCCACAAGTCCATTAAAGGGACACTGAAGTCCACATTAGTCTGGCAACGCAGCAAAGACCTAACACTCCCATGACTTTGAGTGTCCTTTGCACACATCATTCTCTTTCTGAGCCTGAAGTAGGGACACTTGTTTACCCAAGACTTTTGAATATCTCCTAGCACTGCAGCTTCTCAGTATTTTTACTGCACTGTCACTGACCTGGTCTGATGGATTAGAAGACATAGTGGTCTGTGGACAGTGTGGGCAATTAGGGCAATCTATGCTCTATGCTCCTGACAGCCATGGAGATATACAGAGATTTCTGAATTTCAGATGTCTTGCTGCCTGTTATTCAGCTACTTCCCAAGTTTTTTGAAGACCCGCCCCACTCCTAACTCAGCTAACTAGCTCGTGACCTCTCCCTAAAGCAGGCTAAGCTTGAAGCTGTTTCAGACTTGTCAGGCTGGTGTGAGCAGCTGTGAACATGCTAACCACTATTTAGCCTCCCTGGAGCACTATCAGTGTTTCTCAGAGAGAACTTTCCCTGCACTGGAATCCAGGCCTCGAGAATAAAAGACTCAAGTGAGTTAAGTCTGGAAGCGGTAGATTGGTTTTACTTGGATGCTGCAGATACAAAGACAAAAACTTATAAAGACTAAGCTCAGCACTTCACAACGTCCTTTTGGCCTCATGATAGGGATCTGTCCGCAGATACCCTGTTAAACCCATACTCCCTTCTCCCTACTCCAGCTGCCTGTCTCACTCCCTGCCTGTCCCAGGAGATCCAGAAGGGGCTGAACCCCAAGACAGAGTGCTCATTTATATCTATCTCTGGAAACAATGAGGTGTCAGTGTCTGGGATCCTTCCTGTATGAGCTTGCCCATCACCCTTAACCCTTTCCTCTGTTATGAGCCTACACTCAGTGAATGTGGAAGACTGAGGCCATTGTAGTGAACATAAAACTACACGCTGATGTATTTTTCAGTCCATCACAGCAGAAACTCTTTGCTGTAGACACGTCTGAGGTGCAAGCCCAGGCACACACTGAGTCTGGAGTCCTGCACTTCTGGGGCTGCAGTCCTTCAACCTTCCAGATAAACTTTGAACAAAAAACAAGGGGAAGGGGCTTCAGTTGTCTCCTGTTTACCTGTTCACCTGCCCCAGCACTGAACTGCAGGTCAATTTATTTTTTAGTTACTTTGTGGGCATGTGTGGAGATGGAGCCAATGACTGTGGGGTAAGTGAAAATTCATTACAGTATATTTGTTTTAAAAATGAATGCAATGCCAGCAGTGTACCCTAAGCCGAGCACACGCTGGAGATGGGAGTCCTCTGCTTATTCACAGAGTGACTGTACAGGCCCCAGTACTGATTCAGATCTGATTCCACAGCATGGTCCTTACCAAGTGGAAGCTATTCTAGGCAGAGATGGTTACAAATCGTGGTCTCAGGGCCTGATTAATTTTTCTTTGCAAAAATATCCAAAAGACTCTCCAAATCCTCCCCTGGGATTTCTAGCAACACCTTCAGTGGCTGAGGGTGGAGAAGATTTGGGTTAAGATGAGTTCCCTTGAGGAACAGCTGTAGCCTCACTGGATTTTTGTGAGTATGTCTTTTAAAAGTACAAGGATTTTTTTTTCCCAAAATGAAGGATAAATATTCAGGGAGGAGCCCATAACTCCTTTTGGCTTCACTAACAGGTTCAGTTCACTCCTGTGGCTTCACACACCCTTGTGTCAATGGGAGCAATGCCACCCAAGCAGTGAAGCGCTCTCTGATGCAGGGTATATGCACTAACACAATGTCCCAAGAGTTCTCCCGGGGGAAGCAGCCAGAGGATCTAGACTGTGTGCGTAAGATGTGACTGCAGTGAAGCACTGGTAAAGGAGGCACAGCCAAACCTGTCTTCTGCAGGTGGTGTAGATGGTGTTGAGGACCTGTGGGGAATGGACTTTGCTAATGCTGTCATCCCCTTATTGCTTCTGGACGTTGTGCTGCAACCATATCTCACTGGAGGAACCTTAGGGGTGGAGCACACCCGGGGAATGAGGAGGGACTGCTGTTCACAAAAAGCATCCTGTACTAAGGGGTTCAGTTCTAGGTTGGCATACCAGTCCCTGTGTCTTCCTTGCTTGTGAGTACTGAAGAGGAATGTGCCTTTCAGGCTTTGAAAATGGCACATGCAGGGATATCACTGTCAGAGCAGGAGGCATCCGTGGCTTCACCTTTCACATCACGAACTCCCAACATAGCATGTGTGCCAGAACTAATCAGGTAAGTGTGGATTCTTGTCTCCTGTTATGTCAAGGAGACAGGCCCAAATCCTCCATAATATTAGAGTTTAGTGTTCTCACCAGGCCAGGCTGTACATATAGAGGGAAAAATAAAATTCTTTGACCTTGAAATTGCCTTGAAATTGTTCCTCTCTAAATTTCTTCTAAGGTAAATCCTTTTTTCCCCTCAAAACTACAGGAGGGGGGGCAACTGCAGCTGAGCATTAAATCATTAGCAATATTTTAAGTTCAAAAGAAATGAAAAGCAGTGCTCTGTAAAGTGAATCCAGTCCACAATAGCACTCTGTGCACTATTATTATGCACAGCCTCTGATATACTATCCAAACACAAAATTAGCATTTGTTGAGCCATTACCTTAGTTAAGTTTTACAAGAAGTAAGTTACTTATTCCTTCCCCAGTAAAGCATGGGGGATCAGGACTGTGCCAAACTTAAGCACTATATGTAATGAACATCAGGAATCACAGGAAGTCACTGTCCAAAACCAGGAGCTTCATTAAGAACAGCTTTAGCGCTTGATCTACTGCTTACTTCATCACCGAACTTCTTTCTAGAACTTCCCCCAACCACTGCTCAAAGGAGCAGTACCTCTACCTAATACTGTGAGCCAGGGTGAAGGTAGGAAGAGACCCAGCGACTGACTTAGTCCATTGCTCTAACCACTGAACATACTATTTTCTGAAGAGTCTGTAACAGTGAATAGGATTATTCGTTATTCTGGAGGGTTTTGCTGTTAATTCTACAAGTGTTTGATAGTGCTGTGAAGGCGGCCAAGGTCCTGATTCTGCTTAATGTGGCAGATGAATACTGGAGAGTGTTTGGAAAGAATCTGTTTCCCCTTTCAGATACTGTATGGTCACTGCTGGAGAAGAGGACATGTCAGTTTGAATTGTCTGAGCAGCTGCCTGGCTCTGTGTGCTTTCCCTAGCGTGTAATTGTTACCTGCAGTACTAATGTCAGCAGGAAGACTCACTGGAATAAATCCTAGTCTTGGGAACGTGGATCACTGGAATCAAGTCCTTTTGCTTGCAGCAGCATTTCTGCAAGAGAAAGTTCTTCTTTCATTCAGGCCAAATTTTATTTAATTCACCTCCCAGCAAAATATTGGCAGGGACTTTTATCCTACTGACAAATGCCCTACTTTTCAATAGCATTTTCAGAGTATCGACAACAGGAGCAGACACTCACCTAACTGATGTCATTTTTTTCACCTCTTTGCACAGGGAAGGCCGTGCCGCCCTGGTCACTTCCTTCTGCATGTTCAAGTACATGGCACTGTACAGCACCATCCAATACCTTGGTGTTCTCCTGTTGTACTGGGTATGTCTTGGGAATGTGGACCTTGCTGGCTAGAACTGATTGGACTACTGCTCCCTGTGGGATAAACATGCCATAAAAGCCAAGATAAAACTAGGAAATGAAGTTCTTCCTCTCTATGAGCTACAAAATTCTGTAACTATAATGTAATCCTTCTGTATCCTCATCTGAAAACTGTACAAGTTTTCAGCCAAACTTCAGCCGAAAGGCTTAGGGTCCCAGCTGGACAAAAGGGAAGCTGAGATACTGAGCAGTAGTTGAGATGAGGGCATATGTTTGTGGAAAGGGAGAATTTGTCATAAGCATATGATATTGCAATTTATTCAGCATTAAAGCATGAATTAGCTTAACGGTAAACAAAATCCTCTAGAGTGCCTTAAACCACTTCTGCATGGCTTCTTCCCAGCTGGGGAGGAGGGCTTTGCATTCAGAAGTCATACAGCATTGAGAAAGTACATGTCTCTTCAAATAGGCTTTTTATGTTGCACTGAGTGAACTGGAAGCATCATAAGCCTGAACAATGCACAAAATAAGTATTCACTGCAGGCCCAGTAATGATGAATATATTGGCAGGGTGGTGGGTTATGTGGTCCCCTTATATGCTGAATAGCATACTCTTGGATTTTTTCAGAACAAACAGCAGCGCATTAGCTCCATGAAAATAATACAGCTTCTGGAGATGATATAAAAAAGCCCACAGCAAATATCTGATCTTTTTGTGATTTTTTTTCTTTGTGTTCCTCTTTTCAGCAACTAAACTCCTTTGGGAATTACCAATTTTTGTTCCAAGATCTGGCTATTACCACTATAATTGGTGTGACAAGTAAGCCCCGTTAGTCGTCTTACATGTTAATAAGAGAACAGATCTCAAATATTTTTCACTTCTCTGGAAATGCATACTCCTATGTATAGCAAGGGAGAAAAGACAGAGACTGCATAGACTACAGGAATTTTAGATCAGTAGAGACAACTTCTTGTTTGAGAAAAGAAAGCTCTGAATTAAAGTGGGCAATTCTTAGTGGTGGAGTTACTGGCCGTGTAGGTTGTTGATAATGGGGATGTTGTCTCTCGAGGGAGAGAAAACAAACAGACCTAATGAAGAAGAAGGGACCATTCAGGCTTTTTCCTGTGGACTTGAGAAGCCAGATCAAGAAGATGGTGAAGGATCCATGCCAAAAGGAAAGAGGTTGCACTGTGTGGAGTCCAAATCAAATTCAAAGCTATGTAGGTAGGAGGCACAAGAGGAAAGAGATATGAAAATGGGCAGGAAAGAAGTGACAGATGTCACATACTGCAGAGGAGAAAGTTAGAAGCCAAGAATGAGAGAGAAGACCAGTTCTGTACAAGGAAGGGAAATGAAAGAAGCAGGTCGGTAGGATAGAATAAATGGAGAAGTTTAGAAGCAGGAATGGCAAGGGCCAGGGCATGAAAAGTATGTGTCAAAAGCTGTCTTCCATCCCTGCGAGATCACAGATGACTGGAAAAGGTCTTGATTAAATCAATCCTAAAGGGTCAGCAACCATAGTGGGTGATGAAAGCTATCTTGCTATCAGTAGTCCAATTGGCAACACTGCATCAGGCTTTCTGTAATTTTACTCAAAGGCCCAGTAAGCCTGGATGATGTGATGAAACCTAAGAAGAGAGGACTTGAGGGAAATCTTTTCGGTCCTCTACCAGCTCAAAAAATCAGGCTCTAGGTGCTTAGTCTAGGAGGATACAATATATCCCAAGCCACAGACAACAACAAATCACAGAAACAACTGGAGAGTCTGAGCATATCCTTATATCCTTGGGACTGACAGTAGACAAAAATCAATATCCAACTTCTTTTTTCCAAAAGTGTCTAATATTAGTCAGATGCCGTTAATTAACTCTCTCTATGACCAATAAGATTTGATGAGAAAATAACTATATTTTGTAATTGAAATAGTATTTCTATGTATTACAGTGAACCATGTAGAGTGTAAAAGAGCTGGTCATTAATAACAGTCAGTGCTAGACAGCAGCAATGCTGGTATTTTGGACATGCTACTGAACATGTCTGTGCATGTTTCAGTGAGTTTCACAGAAGCCTATCCAAAGCTGGTACCCTACAGGCCTCCCAGCCAGCTCATCTCACCCCCATTGCTGCTCTCCGTCATACTTAACATCCTCTTCAGTCTCAGCATGCAAATTTTGGGTTTTGTGGTGGTCCAGGAGCAGCCCTGGTATTCCAAGACCAATATACACAGGTAAGTCCTTTTCTTGGGACCCTGGGGAACCCAGGCAGACACACTGGACAGGTCTGCATGACACTATTCATCAGCTTGACAGCAATGCCAATCAGCATCTACAGGCAAACTCCATGTTCCCCCATAGGGTGCAAAGAGAGTAAACAAACAGTGATGTCTGCATGTCCCAGACTCCCCAGAAAGTCTGCTGTGTAGCAGAGAATTTTTCTTCTGAGTGCAAAGAGGAGCATTTAATTGCAGGGGAGGCCAGGGTATCCAAGCAGGTTTGACTCAAACTCTGCCAAGTTCAGCAAACTCAACCCAGTGGATGAGATTAAGGGCACTGCCAATAACCCATAGCCTTATGATAGCAAGGGCAAATCATGACTATGAGGGAGTATGAGGATTCCTGATAGTGGTAGTGGAAGCTAGGGGAAAAGAACAGATAGTGGTCATTTGCTCATTGGAGTGACACTTTTTTTACAGTGCCTGCCTCTCAGGAAATGACAGCCACATGGAGAATTCTTCCACTATTTCCAGCCTTGGCTACCATGGGGTGAGAGATGGAGCCCTTAGTGAAGTGGACAATGGCTACAAGAGCTATGAAAATACTACAGTGTGGCTGCTAAGTACCATCAACTGCCTCATTGTAGCACTAGTTTTTTCCAAGGGAAAACCTTTCAGGCAGCCTGTCTACACAAACTGTAAGTATGGGTAGAAAGGGAGGGATCTGTGGCCCACTCAGCTCAGGAGTTCAATTCACTAGAGAAAAATTAAAACTTGACCAGAATGATACTAGCCAAAACATCAGGAGCCCAATATAAGACTCCAAAATCTCTACTTTGTTGACTAAAGGCAACCTTTTCATAAGTTTTAGTCCCAATTGCATCCTGTGATCAGGACCTCTCTGAGCTGGATTGACACTTTGTCCTTCTTTGCTGCTGGAAGTCTGGCCCTGGGATTTGGATTTCTGAAGCAGACAAATAAAAACTGTTAACAAGTAGCAGGCAGGTGATGTTGACTGGCAGAAGTGTCGTGTTACTAAAAAAAGCCTGAATGATGTATCTCAAGAAAAGAAGAGCCAGAATTAGAAGGCCTCACTTTGCTCTTGTCTTTGGGGCATCACAGGGAATCCCTGTCCCTGCAAGACAAGCTTGTTGAGCAGTGTCTGAGGGAGCTCTTGTTCAGGAGGTTCTCTTGGGCCCATAATAAATGAAACCTGTGTGTTTTCAGAATCCTTGTCTCCCAATTCAGAACTAGAGATGTTTGGCAGTTGTTTATTCTATGGCCAGTATCTCCTTTAAAAAGAAAACATCAATGGATGCAGCACCTTGAAGGAGTTCTAATTAAATCTAGCTGCTCTGTTCTGCCTCTGAAAGACTGTCATGTGAAGGGAAGATCAGCACATGTGATTGTGGCAATTCTGGAAGTGACAGTGAGGCATAGAAAGGCTGCTCTTTTTCTCTGTGGGACAAATCGTGCATCTCTCTCTCAAGGAAAGCTTTGCTCAGCTTTTCTCTGCTGAAGAGTTAAATGTGTGCTGCAGATTTCATGGCCTGACTGTTCTTGGTATGGACATAGTGAGGTGGGGACAATCCTCCCAGAAAAGGTGAAGAGATGAACTGATTCTTGATCTACAATCACATACGTTAGCAGAAAATTTCAGATAGCAGAGGGTTCATCAATCTCACAAAACCAGGCAAAACCAGAGTGAGTGAGAGGGGGATGAAGGCCGATCCATGCCAGCTGTAAAGAAGATGAATTTACTGATTGTTGGGAAATCTGCTTAGGGGTGGAGAGGTCAATAGATTCTCCATGAGTTGGAGTCCTTAGATCCTGATGGAGACTTAAGTCTTGAAATCACTGAAATCAAGGGCAAAGCTCCTAATTAATTGGTGAGAGCAAGGCTGCATCTTGAACATCTTTGTGAATGACAGAACAGGAGACGCTGGGCTTAGTGTGAGACATGCCAAAGGCTCTCTGGGTTCTGGGACCTGAGAGGTCAGATTGACTGATTAAAACAATCTCAAGGCCACTTAAATTTATGGCTGCAAGGCTTGTCCCAGCCTCACATATATCTGCTTGACTGAGTAAAACTCCAGCTTTACTCAGTTCTTTTTTTTTCCTTTTTTTTCCCCTGCACATTCTTTTCTATTTCATGGATATTTTCTTTTTTAGTATTTGACACAGAAAATGGTGTCTACATTCCTCTTTAGTTAAGGCAAGCAGTTGAGAATGCTTATAAATCCATTGTTTTATTTGCTTCCTCTTCTCCCTTCAGATGTGTTTGTACTAGTGCTCACAGGACAGCTGGGTGTCTGCCTCTTCTTGGTGTTTGCTGATATTGATGATCTCTACTCAAAGATGGATGTAAGTATTGTTTCAGAGTAGGTTTTAGTATTACTGCAGAGCTTTTGTAAGTGCACTAGAACTGTTTTTAGCACAAGGCACAGACTTTAACAGGGACGTATGGCATTTCTGAAGACAAGTCAAGTTTAAAAGAGGTGGATTTTAGATGCTGAGAATGAAGAACGTTCTGGAGATATGCTAACTCCACAACGATTAGGAGGCTATTGAACAAACTAAGGTCTATGCATTCTGACACCTAGCTGTCTATACAAGGACCTCAATGTGATTGTTTCAGTGCATTGGCCATGCAACAAGAGTCCATATTGCTGAACTTACAATGTTTGGTATGTTGGTGGCTTTATGGTTAGCAGTGAGGCCAGCAGAAGAAAGGGGCTGGGCCCTGCAGGTTAAGCTTGATACACTATGTGCTTCTGTTTCTCAGGCTGTACTTGCTCTGCTAGACAGAACACGTGAGCAGGATCTGCCAGTCAGTACTCACTGCAGCTCTTGGTTCTCAGTTTCCAACTTTTTCAGGCACTCTGTCTAGATTTCAGAGCTGGCTGGAGCCCACAGTTTCCTAAAGCATCATTTGACTTTAGAACAGCTGTGGAGAAAGACTAGTGAGATTGTCATGGGAACAGAGCATCTGTCTGGAAAGATATCAAGAGCCTGACAGAAGGCAAGATGGGAGCTGCCGTGTACAAATACATCCTAGGGTAGATACCATGGAGGGATAAGAGCTACATCAACCACAGGACAGGGTTGTCAGTGAACCTGGCATGATTACATTCACGCGGGAAACTGGAAGGAAAATGTTAAACTCTTCCAGTGTGACTCACACAGCCTCATATTAGGCATCACAGGAACAAAACAAAACAAACACACAGCTATTCTGTTGGTAAATTTTTGATCAGAACAGTGCAATAAGGTGGCCCTGCATAACAAGTATTGGCCATGGTGCTGCTTAAAGTCCTGTATCTTTGGGTAAGTGTTGGAAAGTGGATCTAGAAACAGGAATAATGAAATGTGGAAGCAGATGCATAGGCAAGACCTGGACTTTTATTGCCAAGCAGCCTGGCTATAGCTACCTCACTGTGTAACAGCTCCCGGAGCAGATGCTCACCGAGAAGACAAGATTAAAGACTCAGCCACGAGATGGCACTTTTAAGCAAGTCTTAGTCCTGTTGTGGCTTGTGGTGACAAGCTCCCAGTCTGTTTGGAGGGAATGCACGGGATTTGTTGGGAAGAGAAAAGGAGGGAGTACCACCAGAAACATAGTGCCCTGACTGGGAAGTTGGAGCTAGATTTATAGCTTAAATACTCAGACCTATTTCTTATTTCAGGAAGAAATCAAACATTTAGGTTTTCTGTTGCAGTTCTGGAGTATGATTTTCTCTGCTGGATCAGAAGTTTAAATGCTTCTTCATCAGTAATTACCTAAGACAAATAGCAATATTAGCTTTTCAGCAATATATACAGTCCGTGTGGGATTTTGGCTTCTGGTGATGCATGCTCCCACCTGTGCCTGGTGCATGCAAACACTGTTGACCACTTCTCCTACTTTCCTCCAGCTTGTCTGCACACCCACCACATGGCGGGTCTCCATGGTGATAATGCTTGCAGTCACATTTGCTGTGTCCTTTATTGCTGAGGTGAGTGAGCTTCTCTGAACATACCTGTCAGCACTATTAGGAGAGAAGAAAGAGTCGAGTCTCACTCTCTCTCCATCCTTCTCAGCCCAGCTTGGGAATATCTAATAAAACAGGAGCCATTGCTGCTACTTCACCCTTCCCCTCTCCTCTCAAAGCTCCACATCAGAATGATCAGATATGACAGTATGCCTGGCCCCAACCGCCTCTTCTTTCTTCTGGTGAGCAGGATGTACCAGGCTCTTCCCAAGGGCAGAGAAATATGGGGAGTGTTTAGTGTTTTCTCCTTAAATCTTGCAGACTGTCAGGAGGAACCAGTCCCAGCTTTCTAGTGGAGAGCTCTGGTGGAGCTGATACAAGAAGTGCCCAGTAAAGGACTATTTATGGGATGTGGATGAGCAGGACAGGGAGGAGATCTGGCTTTCCACTACTTTTCCTGTGTGTGTCCTGTGGATGAAGAGGAAAAGCTGCTCTTTAGGTCCTTCAAAATCTTCAATCTGCTTTTACTTTTGCAGGAAGCTGTCATTGAGAACAGAGCCCTATGGCTGCTGCTGAAAAAAACCTTTGGATACTACTCAAAGAGCCATTACAGAAGGCTGCAGCAGGTGTTAGAGCGGGACTCAGCCTGGCCACCTCTGAATGAAACCTTCTTCTCAGATTCTGTTGCAATATCAGTAGACAAAGTTATAACAGGCCACAGCAATCCAACATTTGACAGCAATGAGAACACACTCTGAAGGAAACGTGTCCAGGACAGTTGCACCTGATGGTGAAAGGACTGTCCCAGAGACATTAGAAAAGAGGAAGAACTGACCCACTCCTACCCCTTTATTTTGTTTCTGACCAGATTTGGCTCGAATATACCAGAAGCATAAAAGCTGGCTCTAGTAGCATAAAGCCACTGTAATGGTTCTCCTGTCCCCTAACCAGCAGATGAGTGGCTGATGGCAGCTAGCTGTGAATGGAGTAGCTTGGAAAGAGTGGCAAAGCATATCCATGGTTGACACTCCCAGTGCTGCATCCTTCTTTTAAGCTGCATTATGCTGTCTGTAAGGATGGTGGATCTTCCTGATGACAAGTACTGAATTCAGATTCCAGCACTCCTACTTCCCTTCAGAGAAATCAGATAAAACTTGTTCCTGTTTGAGGCTGATGAACACAAGCAGTTCCTTGTATTCCTACAGCTCCCAGAGCTTCAGATACCCTACCTCATATCTGGGGTTTGTTGTTCCCTTCTCTGTCAATGCTTTGCTTTCCAGAGCTGGAAGGAGCTACAAATAGCCAGAGCCTTCTCCTAGAAACATCCACTCTCACCACCATCATGTCTTTGCCTTCCTTGAGTGACCATGATGGGAGCAATGCAGAGCTCTTGCTAGCTCCCTGCTACTAGGCAACCCACTCGCACTAGGGGAGAGTGGTGGGACTTCCCAGAGCTATTCAAGGCTTTTTGGAGCCTCTCTATGCCTGGATTTTGGACTGAGAATCTGGTTCTGATCATGAAGATCTTTTTAATCCTCTTTTCAGTTTAAATGATGTGGTACTTGCATTTTTCAGGTGAAAACTTATTGACCTATAGAGCAGAATGATTTCATTGTTTCACCTTGTTTCTGAGGAATATGTTCATCTGAGTTGTTTAAAAAAAATAGAATGAAATACATGGTATTGCAAATTATGTTCTCATTCTGTGAAGATACAAGACATGCTAACCCTTGTGGTGTGGAATTTGCTGGACTGGACTAAAGTGGGTGTTGCATAGCTGGGGTGCTGCCTCCCATCGGTCCCCAGTTTATCAGTGGTTAGAAATGGATATTCTAGGGCTTACTACTCTCAAGGGGCTAAAGCCTGAATTAAAAAGCTGTGAACCACAAACATAGCTGAGTCTCAGCATAATTCTGTTAATGTCTGTAACGCACTACTATAAGTAGGAATCTCTTACAATATGACTATGATGTTCTACTACTACTGACCTGGAAAAGCCTCTGGGTTAGCAAATGGAAACAAACAGTTTCCATGCATGACAAAAACTCCTTGTTCAAGAATGTCTGGTTCTGCTTTCAAGGTCTCCTCTCTCCAGGAAAGAACACACCAACGAAACAATGATTCTTAGTATTTCACAATTTTTCTTCATGCAGTGAAAGCCAGCTAGCCTGAGGGTTATGTGTCTCCGGGTCTGCTGTGAATTCTTGTCTTCTGTTGCACTCAATAAAGCTCTGGTGACCCTGGGCATTTCAGTCTCACACTCACATTAAAACTTCTGCAAGGCCACACAGCTCAGTGCAAATCAGAAAAGGTTCACATTTGTTCAGGGCTAGTTTCCAGTTTGTAACAAAACCTATTAGTAGGGGAAGGCTAGAGATTTTAGCTCTTGCTCTATGCAGTCCTTGCAGCTTCAGAAGACACCACAAGAGCAGCCTAGTGGAGCTACTTCTGCCATCTTCTGTTCAAGATACAATAACAATTTCCATGGAAACTACACCCACTGTCCTATTTCTGAACTTCTGCACATAATAAATACATCGCTGTATGTGATAAACTGGCAGCTGCGATAGCGTTGTCAACTTGACAATCTCTATCACAATTGACAATAGTGTAGCAAAGTCAACTCTTGGCAAACCTGTGGCACTGGTAGGATCAACAAGATAAAAGAGTACTTGCCTACTGCTGAAATACAGCTTTACCTGCAAGAAAATAGAATTAAGATGGTAGGTGGTATTTAACCTCTGCCACTATATAAGATACCAATCTTTTGTTCCAGCTGCCTACCTAAGTCCAATGTCTCCTATCATACTGGGGTACCTTTAACAAATGAGTTATTCTCATCTCCCCTCTCTGATGTCAACCACTGTTTAATCAGCAGAGCTTTGTGAGTGTCTCCAGTTCCACTGAGCTGCTTACTCAGCACAGGTCTGTGGCCATTAGGAGAAGGAGGATGTAACATATACACCCTTGCTGCAGACCAGCTCGTGTGCACACATCAATGCACATGTGTTCTGGTCCCCCACTTCTGATGAAAAGCCTGTGAGGGATCCAGTCCGCATCTCCATGCCAGGTTGGTTCCCTCAATCTTGTAGTGGGAAAGTATTTACCATCAGGAAGAGGAATAGCTCTAAGTTAAACTAGAAGCTTCAAGTGTGCTTAGGATTCTCTTCTGCATTTTGGATTTAGAGTCTCTCTTATTTGAGAGGTCCTGTATCTTTAGATATCAGGATGGCATGAACAGTAACAAGCTACTGCCTATTGGTATAGTCTGCTTACCCACACAGAGAGCTGCTGTGCCCTTCTTGTTCAACCTCACTTGTCTGTATGTTCAAGAGAGGCAGGTGCAGTGTGGCTATGCAGTTCGGTCTGACTGAACATGCTGCTTGACACTCCCTGCTTGCAACACTAACAGAACAGTAGAGGAACAGTGATCAAACTTGGTCACTGAATGAAACAAGATTTTTTGTAGGGGTGTTATAGGAGAGTTTTGAAAACTCTGAGTCTGCATAAAGGCAGGGACAGGCTGACAAGCCTGGATGTGGCCTCAGCAGTCCCTGCCCGCAGTACAAACTATCCAAACAGAGATGAAAAAATTCCCTAGAGGACTGAGACCCAAGGCTCACTTTCTCCTTTTGTGACTGGCAGTGGATGCTGGTTAAATAGACCCTCAGTGATCTTTGCTGGCAGACACTGTCTACTCTGGTTAGTTTACTTCCTCTAAACCAAAAAGGCAGAGTCTCTGGAGCACAGCCAATCCACTGAAATGTGTGGCCAGTCTTATGGATAGTTTCAAAATTTAATTTTCCTTTTGAAATACAATTGCCCTAGCTAATGAAAGAAGAAAATCAGTTTTATTTTTGTCCTTCTCTTTTACTGATTGCTTGTTTGTCTTGATACAGTCATCACAATTTTTGTCTGTTCATCAGAACTCTAGAACTCAGTTTGTTGGCAACACACACAACCAAAGGAGGAACAAAGCTCACTCTAAAACACACAGACCCTCACCAATTATAGGTGTAGGTGTGCTATAATATTAACAAGCCCCAACCTTTTTCAGAAAGCACTAGCTTTCCACTCAAGTAGCACCTTTTGTCTGAGGAACTTGATGAACAACACAGCTCTTCATGAGAATTACAGAGGAGTCTGAGGAGAAAAAGCACGAGGAAAGCAATGCAAAAGGACTTTGTGCCTAGACTGCACAAGTCAAGAAAAAGAAAAGAAGAACTCAGTTTTCATATAATGCAGGTGTCTGATGCCAGCAAATGAACAGGATTTAGAGACTCACTACTCTTTTTTGTGTCCTTTAAGGTAAGTCTGCATGTTGGAAAAACAGCCCTGGTGCATTCTGCACCTGATACCCCACAAAACAGTGCTTACCCCCGCTCTAGCCCTTGTCTAGCTTGCAACCAGATGGCATGCAGTCCCAAAGCTAGCATGGACATACTGTACCATACAATGATTCAGGGCACCCAAGTAACCTGAAGTGGCATCTACACCTCCAAAACATGGGCTAATTGCCGAATGCACATGCAAAATGGCAACGCTCAAACACATTGTCAACCAAACTCAACTATGTGAGTTTGCTTCCTGATTGGCTATTGACCATAAGGACAAGAATCGTTTCCTAAGAAAGTAACCAAATATTAAGTGTTTCTTAAAGAGAAAGACTCGTCCCTGCTTGGGAACACCCCATCCACTATATTTTGTGACCAGTGACCAAAGGAGGTGTTGTTGTGGCAGGCTTGTTAAATTAATTAGTATTTTGTGAATGCCTTTGAGTGGCTGTTCCAGCTCACTGTAGATACAAGAAGTCATAGGGAATTGAGAAACAACCATAGAGACAAATTGCCGTTGATTTATATCTTGTTTGAATCTAACTACTAAACCTCTTCCTGGCTCACTAGCAGACATGGTTAGGATACAAGTGTCCCCTTCACTGTGCATTTGTGCCTAGCCACCTGATAGATAGCTCCAGGTAAAGGAGCATCCTACTTAAAGGAGAAATGATGCTGGAGAGAGAAAGAAGACACTCGGAGATCATAACAAGCCCTTTCTGAACCTGCAGATGACATGGGAGGTGCCAGATAGAAAGGGTGCTTTCATATCTGGGAAGCTGCTTAGAGAGCAGGATACACATGTTTACCTGATGTCTCATTACACCTCTCCGCATCCCACCCAACCCCACCCAAAGTCAGGTAAATCTGATTCAGTAGCTCTACCCATGTAAACCAGCTATGCTCCCTCAGCCATTCCTCAGATGAACAAAGTTTTGCTAGAACTTCCAGTAGCATTCAGTTGCCACTCACATGCTAGAGAGGGTTTCTTGTCACTGTAAAACAGCAAAGCTCTGCAAAAGGTCACAGGAACTGCACCCATGGGCACTACTATTGGCCTTCAATTCCTTGGTCTGACTCTCCAGCCCTGCCACTCAGTTCCTCCTTGTGATTGCCGTTACACAGTGCACATTGCAACACCATATGCCAACATACACAAGGGCCTTGACCTCCATCTCAGGATGCTGTGTTGTTGCTACCATTAAACCTTCGGAGCCTTTCAGAGCACAAGCCAGACAGGACCAGTCCATCTTTTTGACCAAGCTGGTAGAATGAGAAACGTGGCCTTGACAGCCTAGAGCTTAAGTCCAAGGCTCTGAGCAGAACAGGCATCCATTAACCAGACCTGTCCTTCTCTGTCCCAGTGACCTGCCTGTTAGTGGAGTCAGGTAAGCGTATGTTTCAGGGAACAACATGGGGACATGTGGAGTTTTCTGTGTTAGGTTTGGTGGCCATGTCCTTGTGACAGAAAGAGTTTTTAAAGGGCTGAAGGCACAACAGTACTACTTGCAAGGTTTGGGGATGACAGTATTGCAAATGCCATAGGCTGATGATGTCTACCCTCTGCCCTGCATCTGAAAACTTGTGCCACAGGGAATGGGCCCCGGCCACTGACAAGATCCCCAGCAGAAATGGAGAAGTCCCCAGGAGCAGCCCAAACCCAGCAGAAATGAGGAATGTCACATACGCACCCTCTATGCCCTGGAAGGCAGCTGGAATGAGTGGCTGATTACCAGCATGTATCCTGTAATGTGGACAGTGAATACTCAAGAACATGTTGTATTGTTACAGGCAAGGGACATTAAATGCTTGTTTTACCTACCCTTTAAACTCCTAGGGAGATAAGATTGCTTATTTGTGTGGAATAGTTTGTGCCTAATTAACTGTATAGTTTACATAGAACATAGACTGATTTATTTGTTGAAATAAATATCAATTTAATTATAAATCTATTTTTGCTTCTTTGGGGACAAAGGGTGCTATTTTACTACACTCCGTAGATTACCTACTGGTTTCTTCATACTTCAACAGAACCTTTTGGCATGGCTACAGCTTCACATTTCCTTGTGGCTGAATGGGCACCTGGTGCTTAAATGAAAGTAGAGCTTTATTAAGTGCACAAACAAGAAAAAAATAAACTGAAGAACAGTAAGGTCGGTCTTGCTATACACAAATAAGGAAGAGAATTCAAGTTGTGAAATGTGGGAGGATAAAAAAGACAGGCTGCTCCAGCATGTCTCTCTCCTGTCTTTCCCCCTTGCCTCCTTTCATCATGTGCTGTGGCTGTGGGCAGGGAGCTTGTTGCCCTTTAGATTTGTCCGGCTCAGGATCTGCCAAGATGCCCTGTGCTTGACTAAGCAGGTGAAGATGGACTGGTGTTTTCTGTCTCCAGGACCTATTCAAGGCTGGAGTTAAACTGGAGTGGTTTGGATTGCCCTCAGGATGGGTCTTCTTCTCTTCTGCCCTCCAGGAAAGCTAGAGGCACAGCTTCCAGGTTCAACATGTCAGTTAGGAAGGCTACGAGTGATTCATACGCAAAATTTCAATCAGCAATCTTGCCTAGCATCTCAGGGGAACGATGGCGAAGGCAGAGCTCTGATCAAGTTCTCCAGGGCTCTCACCTTGCCCTTACTCCCCTTGCTGTCTGAAATACCTGACTGTGCTGTACATCTTCAGTGCCCGAAAAGTCAAGGCAGAGATCCAATAGACTCCAGCTACCTTCCCTGCACTACACCGCAGTCTCTCTCCTGCACATAGCTTTGCAAGTCGACAGTGCAGTAAGCCAATAAGGTAACTAAGTTGGCAGCCTGCTGTATGGTCTGAGCCCAGCTTGGTGTAACAAACCCACTGTCAGGAGATGGAGCTGCTCCAGAGAGCTATATTGGATCATTTTTTACTCTTTCAGACCATCTGCATGCAAGTGCTGTGTTTTGTTTGCTTTACTGAAAATGGGTGTGTTTTACAGCAATTCTCCATCTCATCCAGCGAGTGAGTGTACAGCTAAAGTGTCCCATCTCCACCACGCAGAGCAGCACTCTCCACCTGAGCTCTCCATGGATGAGCTAGCCCAGTACTGGGCCTGGCCCCCAAAGGGTGGCATCCTGTCTGAACTAACCCACTGTCCCCTCCAGCAGGGTGGCTCCGGACATGTGGAGTGTTATAGTGGTACACTACAAAACCTCTTTTACCCGAACTATGCATGGTGCCTGCAGATACCCATTGAACATTTGACTTCTTTTGCTGTTATAAGGAAATTCACTGTGTTTACTAACAGCATGTTTCAGCCACAGTTCTCAAGAGACCAGGACGAACCTGGATGACTTTTAAGTTATCTGTCAGTTTTGTTCACTTGGCTCCATCACTTGTGGATAAGATGAATAATGCAGTTATTAAGGCTGTGGTCTATTTACAAGCTCTAGAGGTGTTAGTCTTGGACTTCTACTAGGACTGCACTCTGATAATCCACTCTCTGTGACAGCTGGGCACGCCTGGGCAGACCTAGAATAAGAGTATTTAGAGTAAGAAGGTGACTGGTAAGGATAGGACAATGGAGCAAAGGGTTCAAAATCAAAGCATGATGTTGCCTTTCAACGGCCTATGTTCAGCATTTCTACTCGGTTAAATGTTTTGAATAACTTAAGTGTTAGACACATACCACTTGTAAGTGTAAACCAGATTGGAACCTAGTGAAGGAGACAGAGAAGAGTAGAATGATGGGAACATCAGAAGAAATGCAAAACCAGCAGGAAATAAGCAAGAAAAAGTACAGGTGTGACTGAATAAATATAAGTCCTGACTGACACTGCTGTGTCATGTTTACCTAACATAATCAAAATACAAGTACAGAGAACCAGTAAAACTACCATGAAAATAATACCTTACTTGAGTCACTGGAAGATTACAGAGGCTGTTGGCTAATATCAGGTGATCATTCTTCTCACCATGGGTTGCACTTTATCCCTTTGTGTATGAGCTTTTTGGCACAGGAATGTCCTTGGAGGACGCTATAGAAAGGGCAGAAAAGCCACTGCTACCCAGAACCTAAGAAATGTGCATTTCTTAAACAAGGGAGTGGGATGACAAGGGAGCGTATCACATCCTAGAAGCAGCATGACAATGGCTGATGTGCAGAATATGAACTGTAAGGGTAAGGCGGGGGCAACTCCTGGACTCCCGGCAGGGACAGATACACAAATGCAAGGCACGCTGTGGTCGACGATGAGCGTTTATTACTTCTGTGTCTGAGCGGGGTTCCCCAGAGATTTGCTAATCAAGACAACAACAACATGGGAGAGTCTCTGGCACTGCGGAGCATCAGTCCATGGTGAAGAACGATGTACTTTTTACACTTTTATGTACTATACACACGCTCAATAAGCATGCTGAGCTCACCACTAATCTTGATTGAAAGCCCAGGTGTAGTGCCACACTGGGATAGGCTCTGCTTCGTGACTATGGGTCAACATGCCCTGTTAATGCTCCTTTTCCAATTAAACTGTCTGGCTAGCTTCCATCACCTATCTCCTCTACGTTCTTCCGCATTTTCCCATACGTGAACAATGTGGTGTACAAGCTTGCTGATGCCTTCTTGGATAACAGATAGAAATGAAAGGAGACTATTTATTTATGCTGAAATATGTCTCACTTCAGTCTCTAGACAGTTAAGAATTACAATGGATTTTCTAGTACAAGGTTTCTTGCTAAAAATATATATATTTCCCCCCACCACCACCACTGATTTTTTGGCTTTTCCAGTGTTTGGTCCATCTTTGCTGATTCATGAGGTCTTGATGGATGTGGCTGCAGCTGGCAGAACCCCACAAAGATGGATCTGGTTGGAAAATGCAAAGCCTCCCCCAGGCAGACTCTTAGGATGCAGCATAGTGACAATTGCTCTTGGGTTATCCTGGGGCCTTTTCTTAGCCTGTTTCAAAGGCAAGAAGCATGAAAAAAATGGTTTCATTTCCATAGTTGTCTGTTTCCGGAAAGGTGCTTCTCTCAGTTGCTTGAGTACTTTCCAGGACAAATCTGCAGATTTTGAGAGACACAGAGGAATTTAGACATCAATCATTGCAGTCCCTGGACACTATTCTCTCTCCTACCTAGAAAAAGGAGAATTTGGAAGAATTCCTGATTTGCCATCAGTGGAGAAAAACATCTGTGCACAAGGACTATATCTCTCTATGGATTTTAAATCCCCTGATCCCATCAGTGGTAGCGACTTTCTTTCCCCTGGTTGAGCCAAGCAGGGTTTTTAACAGTCTGAGCAAAGTCAGGGTTGTTGTTTCTATTTGCACAAATATGCACTTTTTATCATGGTAAAAGCACAGCATGTTTTCCCTGCCAGGATAAATGGTTGTTCTCAGACTCTGTAACAGAAGGAGAATGGTGGGGGGGAAGACAGAACAATTTCAGGCTAATGCCTGAAAAACATCTCTGACAACACTGCGAACTGGGGTACAAGAGAATAGGAGAGACACAAAAGGGCTTCAAAGCCTGCCTGTAGCTCCTGCCCCTGCTGGAAGGAGTGATGGTAGGAGCCACTCTCTTTCTCTCTGCCCTGCAGCAGTTCACTTCTGGTGTAGTTCAGATGTCCTGTTGATCAGCTGGGTTTCTCCAGATTAGTCACCCAGCCCCTTTGCTCTTTCCTTGTAATTTGAACAGCTTGAACCAACATGCTGGTTTGAGACAAAGCCACAAGCAGTGGGGAGGGTGATCTACATCTAAAAATCACTGCTCCATCATGCACCTTTACTGGTCTGAAACCAAATCTTGTCCCCAGGCTAGGTGCCTTTCTCTGGTATATTGGAAATAACCCCCAAACTAACATGGCTGCTCTGGGATAAGCTCTCCGCAGTCTTTGGCACTCTCCCACCCTTTCCGCTCTCATACGTCTTGATTTCCTTTTGAGCTCTGCCCACAGCCCTCTGCCTGTCCGGCACTGGAGTGGGTTCCCAGGGGCCCTCCCTCCCTTTGCCTCTGGTACTCTGCTCACAGCTTTTTCCACTCTGGCAAGCATATCAATGACAGGAGGCAGAGAAACAGAGATGTTACGTAAGCCAGATACTTAAGAGCTTTACATGTGAAGGTGGATTTTCCTCCCTCTCCTGTGAGCCTGGTAGGAAACGTATGTGCTGTGAGACGTTCAAAGGCAGCAGGGAGAACCATGGTGAGAGCTAAACTTAACACTTCATTGATTCCAAGTCAATAACAGCACTTGATGTTGCTCGCTCCCAACCAGCAAGAACATCCAGAGCTGAAAACAACGCAGGCTGATGGACAAAAAGTTTTGGAAGGATCATTATATGCTTCTCAACAAGGATGAAGAAAATGAGCTGGTAAGGAGTGAGGGACTTTGCTGAGTTTGGATTTTCTTGCACATCCTTTTTCCCATAGGCTCATTTCTGATATGCCTCTGATTCCTCTTTGTCTTTGCTCCTCATCAGGGACAATCTCTTTGGCATAGTATTGGTGAAGGCAAAAGCCTGGATCAGTCTTTGCTGACTTAGAGACTAGTCTTTGCCAAGTAAAGACTAAGTGAGGAAAGTACCAGTTCAGTCCAAAGGCATGAAACATGGAAGAGATCTCCTTGCTCATCAGGTCAAGGAGGAGTGTTGCTTTCCCACTGTCTTTTCCACTGTCTATTCCAATCTAATTGTGTCTCTCTAATACAAAAATATCCTTTCCCTTACCGGGTCATCGTATCATCAGAAAGCACATCACAGAAAAGATGCTTAAAAAGGAGTTTCATCCAGGATAATTCTCCAGAGCAGTGATTAAATCATTCCTCCTGACATGTTAGGGTCTTGTCTGATGCTTGACAGGTCTAGAAAGATTGGGCAGAAGAGCAAAGTCTACTGCTACTCTTATGGCAGGAATCACTTGTTCTTCAACTTTTTATAGAAGCACTTACAGAGCAAAACTTGCTCTTAGAAGACTTAATTAATGCTATATCGAATATACCTTCTGTCTTTGATTGTGGTGGTCATGTTTGTGCAGCAGCTTGAAATGGCTGTGCTGAAGGAGTGCCCTGCAAACATAGTGAAATGGAAACCTCCTCTACCTGCTAACACGTTGTGATTATAGTGATTCTAGTGAGGGTGGGAGGAAGACTTTCTCCTCAATAGTCTGTGCAGAGAACAACTGGAATCCACATATTGCCAATGCACAGAAGTAGATGTCTCTGCACAGGTATGCAGTATCTGTATTTGCTAGACATGTGTATGTGATGCATGCATTGGAAGCACAGCAGCATGCTCTCCCCAAAGCCAGAGTCTTCTGTCTTCTGCATGCAGATTACAGCTAGCTGTTGCTTCCCAGCATCTCCACAATGTCATTATTTGCCCAGACCCAGAAACTGAGAAAGTACGTCCTCTGTGGAGACACAGGTGCTCTGGGTTTGCACAGGTGATAGAGAACCTGTCTTGCAGCACACACCTGTGTCTCTACAGCAGGAGTCCTCGTGGGGGTACTAATAAGAGCAATGCTTCAGCTTGCTTGGTTTTTTTCAGTAGATCTTTGCTGAGTTTTGCTGCTGATATGGGACGCCCCTGAGCTTGCTTTAGTTAGGGAGCTTGGGGCAGTTATAGCAGCCTAGATTCAGCACAAGATTAAGATCTTGTCCTGGAAGACAGGTAAGGACTCAGCTAGTGATTTTCTGTCTACGTTGCATTGGTTGCTACAAACAGTGTCTTTCAGTGGAAGGTCATTAGCTGGCATGTGTTGGTGGCTGTCATGTATATTCCTACTAGCATAAGAAGCAGTGAGTGCGCTGACTTTGTAAGGAGAACAGAACACCTGGATGGATGGATGGATGAAATAAGGCTGTTGCCACAAGCAGTTTTTTAGTTGAGTGCCTGGGCTCCTCAGCTGAGCTGTACTCAAATCCAGGAGACATCTCTCTTGCCCTGGCTGGCTAATGGCTGCATTTTTGCTGGCAGAGAAGAGCCCTGGCTCTGCCCTTGAAGCTGCTGAGGCAGCCTGCCTTATGTAAGGCATCTAACTTGGGCTGGGCACTGCTTTTCATAAGACTACTTCATAGCGTCCTGTTTGCTAGAGCTAGAGCAGTCTCATTTCCAGGTACTGTACTTCTGGAAAATATTTCTTAAAACAGGTCCTGGCTTGGTAGGGCAGAGCAGCAATGAACTGTTAGTTCTCTTAGTTCCTGCCTTCAGTGCTCTCTTGTAATGCATGACTGTTAAACCTGCAGGTTCTGGGGATAGCCTGTACTCTCTCACAGACTTCTTTTGTACATTGCCTGTGCTGGATGATCCAGCTGATAAGGGGTAGGACATGGGGCCGATAATGCCCTTTGAGATGCTAAGCAAGTGCAGTAGCACTAATTTGGGAATGATGAAGCTGCCGTTGGAATCCGAACATAGCCCAGCTGGTTTCACCAGGTTTCATTATATTGTTTGTGGTAGTCCATCAGCTGAAGGCATCTGGCTGGGTTTCACCTGGCTCTAAGTCTATATTTTCTTCTAAAGGTTCTTTTGGGGCCTCTCTGTTAGGATCACTCAGCACTTGCTTCTGAGGGGTCCTAGGTGACTGGGGAGCTATTTTTCCATCAAAGACTTGTCTACAAGATACTTTTCATGACTCCCTGTTGCTAATGCCTGCAGTGCTAAGGCTGGATGTTCCTTTCCACTCGTTCTGGACTTGAGGCCAAAACTACTGACTAGCCCCTACCAGGTCTCAAGGGACACTGGCTGGCTTGTGCACCTTCCAGAGCTGGCCGCTTAGGCATTTGCATATCGCTACTGACTGCAACGACCGAGGTTGCCTCTCCTGCCTCTCAGGGACTCAGGCTCATTCCTTTAATGACAAGACTGAGTTCAAGCTCAGCCTTGAGATGCAGGTTGCCCTGGGCAGACTGGTGAGGACCACGTGTGACCCAGCTGTGCTGGGGATCATACAGCCTGTGGGAAGGAAACACTTCTCCAGCAGCCTGAATGCAAAGAAATACATGTCACCGTATTGTCCCTTTAAAATCAGCTCCTTTGGACATTGTATTGTGTACCTTGATGGTTATCTTCCATCATGTGTTTGAGGCATGTTCTGATTTCTCAGTTACATGCTTAACATACAGTCATGTGCTAGAGCATCTAGGCAGGAGCATGTGTTTAGTTCATGCTAGAAATCTTTGAATGATCTCAGTGCTGTCTCCCAGCCCTATGTTCAACCAGCTTTAATGAAGCAGCTCTTCCAAAGCCTTGGCTCCACCTTTGACTTCAGACTTTATCCCCTCTAGGCCTTTCTAGATCCTCTCCACAGCTGTGAACGAGCTGTGGTCTCATGCACCTCCTGCTATTCCAGCCACAGCTACAACAGACTTCCTGCTTTCCAGGACTGCATTTTGAGTGTATTTTTAAAGAAATCTCATTATTAAGTCAAACAAATGAAAATTGTTATGGATTTTCTAAGTTGTGGATACTGGTTTGTCCTCCAAGCTTTAAAACAACATTTGTAGTTATTAATTTAAATTTATGTGACCTTTAAAGAAATAATACTTTGTATACAAAAGAGTTGCATATTTAAAAGCTACTGAGATTGTTTGAAATGAATTTTATCAGCTTGGTACTAAGGGCTCCATGATTATCTACATTTTACATGACCTGCATTGATTTCAGCTTAGTTTGTTGATCATGATCTGAGTTCAGACAAATCAAGTTAATTGTGTTCTTAAACCTAGATAGGTGCTTACATTGCTGTCTTTAAATCATTTTAAAATTATGCCTGAAGTTGAACCTGTGTAACCTGAGCAGACATTCCAATTCAGATGCAGATTTTGAAATTTTTTTTACAATTTCAAATGACCTTTTCACCTCCCAAATGCAGAAGCTGTTTCGATAACAGGTTGCATTGCCCCCATTTTATTGTGCACTTTAATTGGCAAGCTTTTCTGGAAAGCTTTCAGTCTTCAATATAGCTAAGAATAGAAAAATAAGAACATTTCCTTTCAATAATTAACTCTACCCACATCTATAGACTTGCTCAAAAACTTCTCAAGGGCAAGTGCATCATGTGTCTGCTAACCTGTGGGTGGATCAGTAATTATCATCTGTGGTCTGGGTTAGGTATTTTACTGTGGTGATGATATCGTGTTGCTCTGTACCTTCTTGCACAGGCATGTGCTGCAGCACCATCAGCAGCGAGTGGTACATCCAGACTCCCAAGCATAGGGAAGGACTAGTTGCATTATAGGCAATAAAGTTATTGTTAGCCCCACAAGCAACTAACCAAACCAAAGCATAAAAGAATTCAAAACTTGTTTTAAGTGAGAGGAGGGAGGGGAAAACAAAGCAGGACATAGGGACTTACAAATCTCCTTTATGGGCAATGGAGCACCACTATGAGTACTCAAGAGTATTGGGCTGTCAAAGTGGAAAGACAAATAGCAAAGGTGACATATCACCTGAGAACTAAGGTGGAGGTTCAGAATATAGTGAGCTGAAAGAGCCCTTAAGATGTTTTCAAGATATGGTATTTATGGTGGAAAATAACACGTAAGTACCAGACACAGGAGAAGAGGAGCCGCTTGAGAGCTATACCTTTCTAGAGGGAGATTCCATTCCTTTTCTGCAAGTTGGATTTTGGCAATTGGCACCAAGTTCACACAGTGACACCCTCCTTGGTTGCAGACAAATAGGATGACGTGGTGGTACAGCAGTAGTCAAGTGACACATTACTGTAACAGGCCAGCTGCAATCTTGATGGTAAAAGCTGCAGAATCAAGTTAATTCTTCAGAAATCCAAGGAGAGAGCTGATATGAAAATGCTCCTTTCACCTGGCAGCCAACTGGCAGCAACTTCGTTTCAGTAGCTCTGCTGTACCCTTAATTATATTATAGCAGTCAGCAAGTTCTTTCATTTCTGAAAATGACCTTGGGGCTTTAGAGGGCCTCAGTCAACAGCTTTTCTTTTCAATAAGCGTGTACTTCCTACCCTGATGAACAAATGCCAATGTCAAGCTTATTAATAAAAATGCTTTCTCCTTGCTCTGCAGGAGATATTTGGCTACAAAGCGCAAGGCTACCGGAAGGCCTTGTGCATTGCTGGGTGTTTCTTGTCCTGCGGGGCTCTGCTACTGCTGTTTTACTGGAAGCCAGAATGGGACGTGTGGGCAAACTGCATCCCCTGCAGCTTGGAAGAAGCAGATACTGTGCTGCTTAGGACAACAGTAGGTGGACTCTTACAGCTTATTCTTATCAGCAGAACCTATTGTTTCCATGAATGGGGCAACCTGTCTTTCTTTGCCAGCATGATGTAGCAGATTAGTAGCATTTTTCGTATTTGGAAGTGGAGTGGTAAGGCTTTACAGGAGCAACTGATTTCATTTGCAGAGTTCAAAGCACTGCGTATAAGATTTTGGTTATCATAACAATAACCTGGGTACTTTGTCTGAAGGCTGAATACCAGGTAGTCTTCCTTCATTTCTGGCTGTCCAGCTGCAGGATCCAGCAGTTGTTCTCTCTCAATAGCATCTTCTATACAATAACTGCCTGTTCCTTTTCCTTACGTACAAGGGATAGTCGAATAGCTTTGGAGGAGGGATCATCTTCAGAAGTTGCAGCTGTTAGTGTTTCTGCTTTAAACCTGTTGGGAAATGCTGAGGGGATGGATTTTAGAGAACTGGACATTAGAAAACTGAATTTTAGACATTAATTATATTCCAGGACACCATCACTGTAAACTAAAACCCAACACAATTCTACCAGAGCAAATACTTAACATACACTTAACACTCAATACCACAATGAGATCCCTAATGTAAATGCACTTAAACCACTTAATGAGTAACCTATTGTTTCTTGTAACTAGTTACATCAAGCTGTATTGGTTAAAGGACAATTCATTCTGATAAGTACATCTGTAGCAGTAAATCTGAGTTGCCTTTGCCTGTGGGTATGTAACAGGTATAACAAGATAGAAGTGAGTCTGTAAAGCAAATTAGTTGGTGCTGAGGACCGGATGTCCACACAAAACTGTTTCAGAGGGTTTTCACTTCCAGTTAGCTCTGTTCTGGTCTTGTAGGCTGAATACCCAGGAGCTATTGAAATACATCTTCTGGTTTAGTTTCTTGTACTCTAAAATTGCTCCGCAGCATGAATCAAGGCAAATGGAGATGACTGGGAAATTCACTTCGAAGTGTTTTCCTCATTGCAACTAAAACATGGACAACAAAATGCCTGTTACTATGGGCCTACATTTTCTATAGTTGCAACAAATCCACAGTTTTGCAGTTCTCTGGGAATGTCATAAAGACTTCTCAGAATCAGGAAATGTTATCACAGGCAATGTTTAGGACTTGTCACTGAACTCTGCTCTATTTCTCTAGGATGAGTTTCAAAGGTACTCCAGGAAAAAGGTGACCTGGATTGATTTGTCCACATCGCTGCTACCCGAGGGCAGTAAAACAGATAGTCTTCTTGTAGCTGATAAAGATTCTGTTATAAACAGAGCCATAATGAAGCCACAGTTGAAGGTAAGTAATCTGTAACATGGAGGAGAAGAAGCAAGGAGATGGTGAGTGAAGTATAAGAGCCTAGGCACCTGCAAGCTCCCGAAGATGCTCTGCCAGCATCTTCCTTCAAATCACATTCACATGAGCTGAAGTTTCTCCCTAGATCATGGAAAAGAGTGTCTGTAATACAATGAGATAGTTTTCCCTTAATGGAAAAGGGAATTTTTGCTATTTGGTCTTCCAGATGAGATGTATCCAGGTGCAGAAAATCCGTTATATTTGGGACTTTTCTGTGAAAGAGTTCAAGAAAGTTGGGTGAGTGTGAACAGCTTGTTACAGAACCCTTTGTGGGTGGGAAGTCCCTTGCCTGAACTTCTCTTGTCATCCTAGATTGTTAGAGGACAGTAACACATGTCACAATATACATCACAAGTTTGGAGCTGGCCTGACAAGGGAAGAACAGAAAATGAGGTACAGTCTACATGATTTCCTTCCTGATGAGTGTTTTTCAGATTTAAGTAAACATGAACTTACTATGAACTTAAGACAGTAAGTTTTAAATCAATGTGAGCTTCCTGCTACTTACCTTAATGGTAAAGTAGTGTAAATGACATGGGCAATTTTCAAAAATATGGAAAATTATCCTCTCACCTTACTGATCTTGTTTTGTTCTGAGTAATGCTAGGGTAAGTCTGGAGAAAATGCTACCAGCTCTGGCTGGGATTTAGAGCACAGCAAATGCTGTCTGACTTCTTTTGCCAGGATCTCCTTAAAAGTCCTCAGAAAAGGTTGTAACAGCATTTAGCAGAAACCCAAAGACATTTTCATCAAAAAATTAAGCAAATTTTGTCTTCTAAGTAGAATCTTTTTTAATTGTTCAGCCTCAGACATTTGTCCTGCTCAGCCACCTGTGCCTCCAGGAGTTACTTTTTTAGGTATAAGGATTAAAGTTTGTGTGTGGTTTTCTGCATGAAGTCTTATCCTACAAGACAAATCTATAGCACTGTGGACTCTTCTTTATCTTCTTACAGGCAGCTGGTGTGTGGGCCTAATACCATCGAAGTTGAAATTCGCCCCATTTGGAAATTACTTTTTAAAGAGGTTGGTAAGTTTGACTGCCTTTTGGTGATGCAGATGTAATGTGTTTCCAAGACTTCACTTTGGTGCTCTAGGATGGGGCAACTGATGCCTCACAGGCATAAGCCATGGAGAAAAGTTGATGAGTCATCTTTATGGCTATAAATGATGGTAATATTTTCAACATGTTTCCTGGCAAAAGATTGTTGGGAAGAATGTGTAGCTAGCAGAATACATGCTGTATACTTACAACACCTAAACTTCTCCTTATGAATGTCTCCCTACTCAGAGAGCTGTAGTTTGGAGGACGAATGCCCTCGCTCTCCCCTATATTACCCCATGTTCCTAACTGAACATCTGTCATAAGCTGGGTGATCTTGCACTGTGACTGAGCAGTAACATGCAGCTGGAGAGCAACTGCTAGGGTAGACCATAGCTATGGTCTATGTCCTCCTTTCATGTTGACTCTTGATAATTGTCTTCTGTGAAATTTCATTGGTATAACTAATGTAGCAATGTAGCAAACGTAGCACAAAGCATCAGAAATGCTGCTGAGGGGCTTACTTCTGGCCTCAACAGCAGTATAAATTGGAAGTAACTTAGAATCATAGTATCAATAAGGTTGGAAGGGACCTCTGGAGATCATCTAGTCCAACCCTCCCTGTTCAAGCAGAGTCACCTACAGCATGTTGGACAGGCCTGCATCCAGGCAGGCCTTGAATGTTTCCAGAGAAGAAAACTCCACAGCCTCTCTGGGCAGCCTGTTCCAGGGCTAGGTCACTCTCACAGGGAAGAAATTCCCCCTCACGGTCATCCGGAACTGCCTGTGCTTCAATTTCTGCCCATTGCCTCTTGTCCTGTCACATGGGACACCTGAAAAGAGTTTGTCCCCATCCCCTTGACACCCTCCCTTCGGGTACTTGTACACATTGATAAGATCCCCCCTCAGTCGTCTCCTCCCCAGGCTGAAGAGGCCCAGCTCTCGCAGCCGTTCCTCACAGGGCAGATGCTCCAGCCCTCTGATCATTCTCGTAGCCCTACGCTGGACTCTCTCCAGTAGCTCCGTGTCTCTCTTGTCCTGGGGAGCCCAGAACTGGACACAGTACTTGAGATGAGGCCTCCCCAGGGCTGAGTAGAGGGGCAGAAACGCCTCCCTTCAACTTCAACAGTGACATTTACATTTCACTCGGTTTATGCCAAGATAAGCAAGGAGTCTTGATCTGACTGCAGATAGACACACACCAACGGTGCAGCTGTGCGACTTCAGACTATGAACTCATATCTCTGGAGGCAAATGCAGTATTTTGAATGGAGACAGTCCAACAGTAAAACAATGTGATATGGAGGAAAACGCTTCAGTGATCCAAAAAGTACACTGTTTGCTTGGACAAATGTCCATCAGAGCACTCCAGTCACAGAAGGAGAAATGCAACCATAGAGACACATACTAAGAGCCACACATGGAGACACAATTTAAGAATGAAAGTAACTTTTTTTTACCCAAGTACTGCACTAGGTAAACATTTTATCATCTTAAACTGCTTTTGCCTTCTGAACAAGAAGTGGGACCTCTGATTCTGTATCCTAAACTCTTGGTCTCCCTACACAGTGCTACACAGTTGCTGTTATGTGTATGTGCTTTAGAATAGAAGTAAGTATACACAAAATTAATATTTTTAAAATGCTTTATTTGTCTAGTAACTTCCTTTTTTCATATGACATAGAGACAAGTCAATTTTGTTGTCTGTGTAAGCAGAGAAGACCCACTGTAACATTAGTCATCTTCTACAGAGAACAAAACAAACGCATCTTGTGGATAAGAGGAGAGATGCATATGTGGACGGTTACTTGATGAATTGATATCTAGAGATGCTGGATATATATTTTACTAGCTTATAAGCAGAGTTTTTGCAAGCAGTGCATTATATGTGTACACATTAAAGGACTATGGATACTATACAAATGTCTTTAAAGTAGTGAGAGTTATGAACGATGGGAATCAAATCTAGTATGTATCATGCGTCAGTGCAGTCAGAAGCATAAGTGGAATTGGTTTGAAATACCCTACAAAACACATGAAAATCTCCAGGCTTCCTGAAATTCATTTGACTTGGTTTTTCCAGCTTTTCACTGTCCCCTGGAGATGGTCTTGAAGAAAACTCCAGTCTAGCACTTTAAAATGGTTTTTTAATATGAACTTTGCACTTCCATTCAGGTTTGAGGCTTCATGTTTGAAATTTTAATGGTCATGCCTGGAGGCAGAGTAGGCCTCATAAGGCTATGATATTTCTGTCCAGATACTGCTTCAGTGGCTGAGGACTGGCATCCTGATTTAGTGTCTGTCTCTTTGTCCTGGTGAATGTCAAAATGCATTAAATTTTCATTGAGGGATGAAATTTGTCAGAGGAGTATTTCATCTCAGTTCTAATCTTATGCCAATAGCTCTTTCACTGGCTATTTGGGTTATATTAATTCTACAGGCAAGTCTCATTTGTTTGGATGGACAAGTAGTGGTCAATGCTCAGAAAAAATTCATCTACTGCCATTATTTTTCGAGTTTGATACCACAATAACCAAAATTATATTCTCAGGTATAGACTTCAGTAGAGCTAGTTACTGATTTTGATATAATGCATTCAAGTCTATGATTATTAGTACCAGTAAGGCTGACATCACGTACAGTAGCCAAAAGTGTGCAAATGTGAGGAATCAAGCCTTCACAATGGCTATAGTCTAAAACTGATTATCTAATGGCTTCACAAACCTCAGTTAGTTTCTTCATCATCATTTTTATTTTTCATAGAAGTCATATCCACAGTGATGCTTTCTAAAATTGCAAAGTATTAAAAACATTTACAGCAAATCAGTCCTTTCTTTCTTTCACGTTGGATAGTGACTCTTGTGTGAAGATCAGAAAATCCAAAATGGTAAGATCGTCTTTGTGAGATGGCTGCAGTGGGAAATGAGTTTAAGCTGGCCAGCATAGTTGCTGCTGCATAGTAACTGGCTAGCAACAGCTCTTAATTGCAAACAACTTGAATGGAGTGTAAACTGGTAAGTTAGGAGACAGTCTGTTAATGCTCTGAAACCACTGTGGAGAAATTTGGCCTGTGATAGCAACACAATCCTTTAGTGTTTAAGACTTGTAAACATTATAATGAAATGTTCTTGCCTCTTTTCACACTTGTTTGCTCCTGACGTGTTATGGCCATCTCCTGACAAGTATTTCATTTGTGTTTGCAGATTTTAAACCCCTTTTATGTGTTCCAAGCCTTCACCCTCACTCTGTGGCTGAGCCAAGGTTATATTGAATATTCTGTGGCTATCATAATCCTGTCGATCATTTCTATTGGCTTAACCGTGTACGACCTCAGGCAGGTGAGTCTGCCGCTCAGCCTGTCGGCTTCCCGTGCTGCATTCTGGCAACAGTTTCATTTATTGCAAAGGGAATGAGTAGCTATTTCCATGCTCTGTTTTTCTGGATAATTATTTATTTTTTACTACATATTCTGTGCTATAACTACAGATTTATTCCTACAAAAAGTAAAAAGTTCAGACCTAGTGGTCTCAAACTTCCCGTGAATTCGGAAAGAGGATTGATGTTTGATATGTAAATTCATAAGGCTTTGTGGAAGTGGAATCTATCCATGAGTCTGCATTCCACCATATTTTTTTCTTAAGATTTGTTGAATAGCAGGTATTAATGAAAAAAAAGAAGCATTTCTTTTAATTCTCAAATTCTTTCATCACTTTTGTCATAGAGTTCCTTAGAAACATTTGTCAAATGTCTCAGCTCATTCATTCTTTGAACTAAAGCACTCATCTGTGATAGGCCTGACATCCTCTGTCTCCATGGCAAAGGAAAATATATGAAGTTCAGTCTTTCACAATATTTGTCTGCCACTGAGTATCTTCATTCAGCTGGGATAAGTGAATAGGTGACCTGAGATTCATGGTGCTTCCTGTTGGAAATGCAGAGCTCTCCCTTTGAAACCCTCCCTTTAGTCTCTGCCCTCTTTAAATATGCAAGGAAGGTTAAAAAACAAACAGACAGACAAACAGAACCCACAAGAAAAAAGATACAGTAAGGAAAAAAGGAGGGAAACAAGGAGAATGAAAGTACAGACAAAGGGGAAAGAAACTGATAGGAACAGCATCTTGGTAGGCAACATCTTAGTCTCTCCAGGCCTGTATTTCAGACACTTCTCTGCATTGCCAAGACTTAACAGCATTTTTCATTCCCTTTTTCACTTTTAAAAGTTTATAATCTACTTAGGAAATTGGGGAAAATGGATTGGAGATTCTTGTGTCCTGGTAACTGTTCTGCTAATTTTCAGGAAAAACATATGAGTTAGAGGACAACACTGAAAAATACAGTTCCCATGGGCTGAGTGCGATGTGCCATACAGTGGGGTGCAAGGAAGGCTGCTATGGGGTGCACAGAGCTAAAGGTCGTGCTTAAAGCTCACCCAAGCCCTCATGGGCTGCTCCAAAACCAGGCACAGCTTGCATTGCCTCTGAATTAACCTTTCCTGCACTGAATTATTGAGGAACGGCAAGAATCAGCCCTTAGAAACGCTCCCAGGCTATAGCTCTATTAAACGCTACTGGAAGAGGTAATAAATTGCCTTGTGGGGGGCTGCTTTGGACTAACCCTGCTTTCCCCCGCCGCGGCTCCGGCGTGCAGCCCCTCGCCCTGCGCGGGCTCGGAGGGCCGGGGCGACGCAGGGAGGGTGTGCAGCGCTGGCCAGGCGTTCCTGCGCACCCCCACCTCGCCAGCGCTTTCAGTGCTGCGGCTTACCCAGCCCTCGCACTGGTCTCGGCAGGGCGTTTTGTGTGCGCCTAGGGCTACTGCCAGCACAGGTGTGTTGGCCGGATACCACGTTTTTGTATCTGTGGCTGAAATCTGTACGCTGCATAGCGCTCCCACGTTGAACCGGCGCTCAAATCCTCTAAGAGCACCTTTGTAAACAAAGTGCTGGTGCCACCTCCCAGTATTGCAGAGCACCAGGAGCAGATATGGTCCGTTCAACTTTCTTTGGCAAGGCTGGTTTTATTGTGAGACTGGTAATTTTGACATGAAGAATTATAACGTTTGGAGCCTCAGGATATTCTTCAAACTGGTTTAACACCCTTACAAGACCAATGCTAATGAGGAAATCCGCACTTGGGGATGAGGTTTTTTGCAATTGCGGTTTCTAAATCAAGATGACACATTCTGTGTCCACGCAATGGCAGTTGACTTCATCATTATCTCAGGATAGGTAATTGTCTGAATTGGATTGCAAAAACTGGCGAAGTACTGACACCCAGCTAAATTAGAATTTGCTTTTCTTCTTGCAGTGACGATTTTTAAATGACAGTCTCTACAGTTTTGTGGTTCTATTCATAATCCCTGGATAGAACTGACAGACATAAAGAAATCCACCACTGAGGGACTGCAAATACTGACATTGCAACTAAGGAGACAAGCTCTAGCTGCTCTGGAACAAGCCAGAAACAGCACCTTCAAAGTGGAGAGAGGAATAGGGGCGTCAAACGGAAGAGAATAAAAAATTAGATCCATGTTGTCACAGCAGCTTGTTCTAGAATAACTCTAGGAGCTCATGTCCTTACTTTCGATAAGGGATGTGAAACCTGCCCTTGATAATTTAATCAGGTTCAGTTTCTGTGTCGTTAGCATGATCACGAAACGGTAACATAGTGCTGAATCTGAGTATTGGTGTTTCAACACTCCAACTGCTTTCCAACAGCAATCTGCCAAACTGCATGACCTTGTTGAGGCACATAACAAAGTCGAGGTTACAGTCTGCACGAAGAATGAAGGTGAGTCATCTGTGTCTCTTTGTAATTGCTAACCTGTATAATTAACGTGTTGAAATGAGTGCTGATTCCCATAGAAGGAGCATACAGAGCGCTGATCACAGCAGGAACGGGGCGGGGGGGCAGGAGGAGGTGGGTAGAGCAGGGCAGCGAGACGTGTGGGAGCAGCTGTGCTGCTCTCCACAGTGATGCAGGGAAACCTAGCAGTTTGGGTTAAGAATCGAGAAGGGATTTGGAAATGAAATTTCAGAAACAAGTAGCTGGATAACAAGTCTAGCCTTCAGAGACCTGCTTTCCTGCACTCTCACAGACTACTTCTGCGATCTTGTCAAGTTGCTTGTGGATTTTCAAGGAGTCCAGAAATATGGCACCCACTGAGGTGTGGGGTTTTTCTGCCTGTATCCAAGTTTTTTTGTCTATAAAATAGAGTATAGCATTTTCCTGCCTCCCAGGATTTTGAGATGTGCAGCTACTTGGGTTATGGGTGAGGTAAGGACCTTAGATAGTTTTTTTTTTTTTTTTTTTTTTCGTTCTGAGTATTTTATAGACACTAAACAAAACTCAAGACAATGACTTGGAGGCTGATGTTTAGACAGGGCCCAAGTACTTCTGCTTTTCAGTCAGTTTTCCTAAGGAACACTGGCCTTGTATCATCCAGTGCAAAACTTAGGTGATGTTATGCATGCCTTGAAACTTTTCTTATTGCTCAGAACTTGTGAACAAGTGAAGTTCATTTTATGTTGTACTACAGGTTGCAAAAAGCTAGAGTCTCGTTACTTAGTCCCAGGAGACATGTTTATTTTGGATGAAAAAAAGCTTTCTCTTCCATGTGATGCGGTACTGATCGATGGGAGCTGCATTGTGAATGAAGGCATGCTCACAGGTACAACCTTGGAGTAGGAAATGCTACCACCTCCCAGCAGGTTGTCCACCAGGGAGAGGCCTCTGTCTGTTCTGATAGTGATTTGTTTACTATTTGTTAGATGAGGCCATGGCAGGAGTAGGAAAACTATGACTTGAAAAATTTACAGTTGTCTTGGGTTATTGATCACTACCATCATGTAACGTACATTTCTTATCTGTATGAAAAACAAGTAGGTTTACTATGCTCTCAGGAGCAGAAATTGTAAATGTTCAAATACACAGCACGTGTATCTTTTTTGAGTTTTAGGATTCTGATCTTGCAGCAGCTCTGTTTAAGCATAGGTGTCAGTGTTACACACGAACATCTAGCCTCTACTTGGGCTGGGGCAAAATTTGATCCAAACTTGTTAACAGGAAAATCTCAGAAAGCTGATATACTTTGAGACTAAAATTATAATGGTTGTCACCATAAACCCACCTGTGTGTGTCTATATCCAAGCTAATCAGGCACGTTTAAGTGCCTAAAGGGTGCTGTCACTTTTTTAATACACAGAATCAAACTTTTAAATCCCTCTTAAGTGAAGTTGCACAATATTGTTCTTAGGTGAAAGTATTCCAGTTACTAAAACTCCCTTGCCTCTTGTGGAGAGTCCGATGCCCTGGAAAACCCACAGCATGGAAGACTATCGGAGACACGTCCTCTTCTGCGGCACAGAAGTCATACAGGCGAAGCCAGTGGGCAGAGGGCCAGTGAGAGCTGTCGTGCTGCAAACTGGTTTTCTTTCATTTTTTCCACTTCTAGAGGGGAGGTGGCAGCCCAAGGGACTGATGGGAGCTCTTTACTCTTTGAAATTTAAATTGATAAGTGTTGTCTCTAAGAAAGATTTGTTCCCATCTGATGGCTGTAATGCTATCTGTCCCCTAACAGCACTGATTTGGACTACGATGCTGTTGGGTCGGGTTCACAGTACGCGGCATGTGTCTTCACACAGGGTTCAATACAGCTAAAGGAGACTTGGTGAGATCCATCCTCTACCCCAAGCCTATGAACTTCAAACTCTACAGAGATGCCTTCAAGTTCATTTTAGGCCTCTCTTTAATTGGCATGCTCGGATTGATCTACACAGTCTGTGTATTTGTCTACCACAAAGTAAGTACAAGCAACGCAGCTCTGAGCACTCGGCAGCTCATGGTCCTTCGCGATATTGTTCACTTCTGCAGTCAGTGCTGGGGAAGGAGGGACACAAAAAGCAGGTTACGGTTGTCATCCCAGGAGGCAGGGCCTGGCGTGCACAGTCCCTCGGCAGTGTGGCAGGGTCTCCCGGCTGCAGTGGGATGGGGCAGGAGAGTGGCTGTGTCCATCCTGCCGCAGCCCATTGCTCTTGCTGTTTGCAGAAGCCGGTGGCAGAGGTAGTGACTATGGCTCTCCTGCTCCTCACCATCCCCGTGCCTCCAGCTATCCCTGCTGCCTTGACGACAGGAATTGTTTATGCCCAAAGGAGACTGAAGAAAAAGAAGATTTTCTGCATCAGCCCACAGAGGATTAATATCTGTGGGCAGGTCAACCTTGTGTGCTTTGACAAAGTAAGGTGCTTTCTCAGCGCTGAAAGGTGCTTTGGCTGCTAGGAATGGGGGTATCCCCTGTCCCCCAACTCCATCTGCCCTTATTTACTCCCAGGGACAAAATTCTCTAGAGGTGCCTATGTGGGAGGTTCACCCTGCCCAGGAATGCCACAAAGGACCTCTGGGGCCATGGCAAGGAGAAGAGGGTAGGCAGTATCAAATGATTATTTACATAATTATTGTTAATTTAAATTTAGACTGGCACACTGACAGAAGATGGACTGGACCTGTGGGGTGTCATCCCTTCAGAAGGAAGCCGGTAAGGAACGTTTTAATTTAGCAAGGAGCTCATGTCCCACGCAAATGCAGTGCACAAATACGTGGTTAGCAGAGAGGCACTTGCATAGAAAACAGAGAGGAATAGCAAAACGTACCAAAGATGGGCGCATTCAGGGGAGGCGGAGGTGCTGAGGGTCCCATATAGGGCTTTCTCACCACCGCCTCTCACTCCCGGTGCACACATCCTTCCTCAGCAGCTCCCAGCTCAGCTCCCCCTCTCAGAGGAGAGGGATCTGGGTGCTGCTGCAGGAGATGCAGTAATAAATGCATCACTGCTAATTCAAGACAAACATACAGTCCAGAAGTCAGCAGCAGCAGCACAAGTGCTTATAATTACCCTGAGGGGATTTAGACAATATGCACAGAGCTTTTTAATTGTCATTTGCAGCATAGTTCAATAAATATTTTTAATCTAGTCAATAAACCTTTCATCACTTAAGTGTTAGGATAATGCTCCTTCTGTTGAAATTAGCAGTGTTGCCAGCTTAGCCCTCTGAATCTCTGCTATCTTCTGTAAATACTGTGAAAAAATCAGTGAGCCCACAGAACAGCTGAGCTCAAATGTCCTTAGACTCCCTCGCACCCACAGTGGAGCCCATTTCAATTCCAAGCCCAAACCACACCAAAATTCTCAAGTAATAACCAATGTGTAAATAATAAACTAGACTATACCCAGAATTACACCATTTAATCAAATCACTGTAATACAATCAACATGTGGTGCAGTCTGCATGTTATGCCAAACTTAAATATTCATCTTATGCAGTGGCCAGGACAAATCATATAAGCCATATCCACCCCTAGATTTCATTAGTAGTTTCTAATGCGTCAGATACTTAAGCCTCAAGGAGATAATTATGCCATAATGAATGAAAGGATAAATTCATCGAGAAAGAACGAAAAATTACGTTCCCAATAGTTCCTTGCAAGACAATTACTATCTGATGCAAATTAACAAGAAAGGATTAGTTAAGTGACACCCAATAAAATATTCTTCTACTAGGACCAAAGCACAGGTATATAATACAGTCTCTTGCTCCCACCTCGTGACTCAGGGAGGCTCGATAGCTACATGTTCAATGGGCAGCTTGGAGCCCCCAAAGAGGCTGGAAGTCACAGCAATGCCAAAATTACTTCCACTGAGCTACTCTTGCAGGAGCATCTGCTCACGTGAGCTGCAGAACAAAATTGGATATGTATATCAGAATAAATTCAGATAATAGAAAATTCTGTAAGGTGTCAAAACATAAGGATGTTTTTGCAGACGTGTCCAAACGTCACGTGCTGGGAGCCTGTGCTGGTGGCTTGTCAAAGCGCGAGGAGGAGCTATTGCTTTCTGCATTGATCTCACTAGTGTATTTACACAGTTGTTATTTCTTAAACACTCACGTTCTTAAACATACTGTAAGAATAACTGTCAGCTAATCTGATTACTGCTAGGCAACTACAGTAAAGGAATTTTACTCGACTTGCAAAATATCCTTTTGTGCATTTAATAATATATAAATATTTGCTGGTTTTGTATAGTATTTAGCGCTTTCACAGCATCTTCCAAGTGTTCGTTAATTAATAAGCCAATTATGACCAGACTGAGATCAGATACAATTTGCTGGAAACACAATAAACTCTGATGGCCCAGAGGGATGATAGGTGCTGGAATTCATTGTTCTTTTTGGTAGAATTCTACATGTCACACTGCTGAATTTCAGATGTGTTTCGCTGCTTCTGTTCTACTAATGTGGTAGTTAGTAGTAATCAAGGGTAAATATAGTATATTAAATTTCTCCTTAGTGTGGCAGCCTAAATAGTGACGGCCTATGTTCCGGTCTGGTAGACATATAGCCTACCAGTTTCTTAGAAGGAAAAGTGTTTATGCGAGAAGAGAGGATTCTGAGAAATAACTTTCATGATAAAATTAGAGCCATCATGCAGCCTAGCCTCACGCATGCTCAAGCTGTACCGCAGAGATGAAGAGCGAGTGTACCTCAAGGCTTTCCACTGAAAAAAAAAAAATTGATGCATAAATCTTTTACAGAGTGCCTCAGTGTAGCTCAATAGGAGTCAATCAACTTACTCAATTTTAAAACCAAGGTGAGGGACAAGCAACCAGCTTCTTTGGATTTGTAGGTGTGAATTCTCCAAGGGGAAATGAAGCTTGCACCCTCTGGCTCTCCCACGTGGCTCGCAGGGGTGCTGAGCGCTGAGCGCAGGCTGGGCAGCGCTCGCCCACCCACGGTACGCAGCACGGATGTAAAGGGCAACATGGAGCACAAGGCAGAGCAGGTGCACCCCATTTCCATACCTGGGCTTCAGAAAATATTTTGCTATGGCATATTGCCGAGTATCTTTGAGAGCCCTACTGCAAGTTACTTCTTTGCAGGTTGTATCTTCTCTCTGCATTATCTCATATTCAACAGCAATTGCCAAGCAGGACTCCAAAGTGTCTGTGCTAGCCAACCTGGTTTAGCATCAAGTTGAACTCTGTGCTAATTAATTTTCAGATGCTTTTTGGTCTGCTGAATACATCCAACCTGTTAGTGGAAGGACAGGCGGAACAGTGCTTTTTTTGCTGTCATTGGGCTCAGCTGTGCCACACGCAGCAGACCAGCACCTGTATCCACGAGCTGAAGACATGTGTCTGCATTCATTTTACAAGCAGTCTCACCAACCCTCTGCTTTTTAACCAGGTTTCAGAAAATTCATAAACTGCCATCCAGTATGCCTTTGCCCTGGGGACCTGTGTGTGGAGCCATGGCAAGCTGTCATTCACTGGTTGTTTTGGATGAGAAGATACAAGGAGATCCACTGGATCTGAAAATGTTTGAGGCCACACACTGGGTAATGTGACTTCTCCCTGTGCACAGCCAAACTGCAGACACCTCCCACCCGGCCCACAGAAAGGCTCACTCTTCAGTCAATCTCAAATACCTGCCCATTAGGGAAACTCCTTTTCAGTGTTCGTTGCAACAGCCCTGTCCTAATCCAGGCACAGCTGGAGCTGGCTTTATTTCTAATAATTGTGTGGCAGGTTGGCAGCACTCCAGCAGCTTTTTGATATTCTAGCTATTATTTTCCTTGGGACTACTTGCATTTGCTCTCTTAATTTGATTTGGAAACAGCAGAGTAAGGAAGCAGAGGAGGAGCCTGGTCCCCACTTGCTGAAAGCAGAGGCTTGGACCCTACCGTGGCTACGTGGTGCAGGGACAGCAAGCAGCCAAGGGAGCGCACAAGTGGATCTTGCATACCCTTAAGCTAAGGGCTGCTTCCTCTAATAGTAAGGTGTAGTCTCCATACAGAAAGCAAGGCTGGAGCCGTATGACCAACAGTTCCCGGAGAGACCTGGGCAGAGGCAGGAAAAAGCCTAGAGGTCCCTCCAGGGTGGTGGAGGGAGTGTGACAGGAGCCTGGGGCTCAAGGGGGAAACAGCTGCTCTTCGCAGACTGTTGCGGCTCCCTGTGAGCTGCGAGGCAGCACCGCAGGAGGGGGCGATGGGCGGGCGACCGTGCTAAGGCCATGCCCAGGGGATGTCTTTGCCCATGGGAACGTGGCTCTGGCAGCCCGGTGCAACGCCCGCGCTCCTGCAGCGGGGCTGCGGCAGCCACAAGCCTCCTCAACGTGTCGGTGGTCCCCTTGGCTGCTGTGCCGAGCTCAGCCCAGGAGAGAACCGATGGAAGTCCTGATGCAGCAGGACTGCTCTTCTCTTTCCTTGCCATCACGTAAGAGATGCGGTGAGCCGGCCCTGCCTCCTCCCGGCTGCATCCTAAGCAGGAGGGGGTCTTGGGGCATCGCAGTTAAACGCTCCATCATCTTTTCTTCTCTAATGTTTTGCTCAAGAGACATTAATCAATAAGCAAAACAGACTGCAGGTCCTTCAGCAGCCTGGAGGAAGGCACCAGCCTGGTGCTCACTTCTACAGAAAAACAGCAGAGCTGCAGAGCAGCAGAAGGAGGGACTGCGAGGGTGAGCAAGCCTTGGCATGAGTAAAGTAACAGAGCGGGAGGGCTAAGCAGCCCGCAGTTAAAATTGCCATCCTGCTTCTGCACAGCATGTCAGTGAGAGTCTTTCAAAAGCAATAACATAGAAGATAAAATTGGCTAGATAAGGATAATTATTTCTCTTTCTTTTAGTCATTGATTTAATACCTGGACAGATCAATGTAGAACTGGAGTTCAGAGAAAACATAACATTTCACATTTAAAAATAAATAAATAAATAAATAAATAAAAATGAGTAAGGTAAACCATGCAGGACCATGTGGGCTTCTGCTAAGGACAAGGCTGCAAGGAGGCTGTCACCTGCTGCAGGTGGACAGCTGTACTGGATTATAATGAATCACTTCTACAGCTTGCTGCCAACAGCACAGAGGAAACATGCTCCCATGTGCTGCTGTTCCTGCTTTTAACAGACAGGTGTGAAGCTTAAAAAACACAGCTAACAAGCAAACAGAAAACCCCCTACCTGTTGTCAGAAATATGCAGAGAACAAAGACAAACTGATGAAAATTTGAGGGCGGAAATTGCTCTTTGCAGCAGGTAAGGCTTCCTTAGAGCTTCTGTTATCTGAGGATGGCCCAGCAGCTGACGGCTTCATTGCTGGGTTCCTCATGGACACCACCACCCTGAGATAGCTCCAATGATGTTTTTCTTTTACAGGAATTAGAGGATTGCAGTACAGCTCAAGATGGGGCCAGTGATCTCAACACCTGCATGGTTAGACCTGGACCAAAGGCCAGCACCGTGAGTTCAATTCTTTTTGAGAAAGAATATTCTGTGTGAATATTCTGAATATTCTATTTTATCATACAGCATATGTAAACTTCTAGCACATGTATTATTCACCTTGACTAGCAGCTGTAAAATGCCTCTCAACCACTACTTCAGTGCTGTACTGTATCTTCCCCCAAACTAGGCCAGCTGGAAGCTTTTAGGGCCTAGAAAGCAAATTCTGTTTAAACTGGAAGAGCTGCTGCACCAGGCCTTTCTGCCAGCCTTTTAGAGAGGGAGAAAGGACAGTAAAGCTCTCTCGAGAGAGTTAAATAAAACTGACAAAAAAAAATAATAAAATAAAGGACAAGAAGGGAGAAAATGCTGCTAAGACACTGGAGACTAGCAAGAACAAGGTAAGCTGGAAGGAAAGTGCAGAAGAAAGCACAGTGATGAGAAAGAGGGGCTGTAGTAACAGCCATGGGCAGCAGCAGAGCCTGGTTCATCCCTCACTAGAGGGGGGAAGGTGCTAAGGGAAGAAATACCTACTGGGGAAAAAAAAGAGACTCCTGCTGGTGGTGGGCTTTAAAACATAAGTGACTTGAAAAAGGGCTCAGGTGTCCAAAAGCTCATGATTTCCAACTCTGCCACTTGCACTAATAAGGTACTGACTTATCTTATTTCTAGGATTGCTCTGCTCCCCTGATATTGTCACTATAACACATCAGATGTCAGCTTCCACATTTGTAACTCCAGGAATCAATATATGCTTATTAAGAGAAACACCGAGACAAAGCCTGGAAAACACATTAAATATAGAGAAGAGCACTGAGGCCTCTGGGAAGCATTGCTGGGAAACCAAATGTGTCAAGGCTGTGGTTCCCAAAACTGCAATCAGTGGTCTGATCCCACAGGCAGAAGGCAGTAAAAGTGAATAAATCACCTCAGCCAGAAAAACCCAAGCAAGCAAAAGCTCGAGATGGATTCGCTTTGTGTAATCAGTGAATCAAGTACCCAAATAACAGCTCATTTTCCTGACCTCTTTCCAGGCTCCTGTGGAAGGAATAGCAATCCTGCATCGATTCCCATTTTCTTCAAGGTTGCAGAGAATGTCTGTTGTTGCTCAGAAGATCGGAAAGGAACAGTATGACCTGTACATGAAGGGAGCACCGGAGACAGTAACCAGCTTTTGCAGAAAAGAAACTGGTACACAACTGGGAGAGGGTAACTTTGAGGGGTTTTTTTTTGGACTCGTTCCAAAACAGAGTTTCTGTTGGTTTTCAGTACTCTCCCAACCAGTACTGCAACAGCTCTTCCCACAAACAACCCTTTGAACCCACGCAAGAGTTAAATATCATTAGTTAATTATCAATAAATAAATAAATAAAGAGCATTACTTGTTTGTAAGTTCAAGATGCACATGGCCCAGAGGCTAGTGAGATGTAGAGACTGAGGTCTGGCCACTATATAACACTGAGCTGATTCGCACCAGCTGGAGCTATAGCTCACAAATGATGCCGACATGTCAAGACACTCAGTGTAGATGTAAGATCATGGTAATTGCATGTGTCATAGCAAGTGTAATGTTGTATACACTTCCTTAACTTTTCTGTTATTTTTTGACCTGTAAATTCAGCACTGAACTACTGCTCCATCTCAGTGATGGGAAACTTGCTGTAGACATGTAAATTACTATTATTAGGGATAATTGTCATTAGCACTCCAGCCAAGACTTCTATCTTCCTTCTGTAGACAAATAGAAGCTTTTCTTTTTGCATGTCACCAATATCATAGGTCTGATCTCAAATTTGTCTGCAAACTTGAAAATTGGGTAACATTTACTTGAATGCTTCAGCAGGATGCCAAGTAAACAAGGTGCAAATGGTCTGTGGCTCCGTGGTCTGTTATTTCAGATAGCAGTGACCTGAGAACAGGTGAAAATGGTTTTGAGGAACAATGGAAAGATTTAGTTTAACATCACCTAAGATGTAATGATATAAACCTCCGAACAGTTAAGAGTTAGCAAGAAAAATATCTTTATGTTCCACTTTCTCAGGTATCTAAATATCTCCTCTGACCCTGTCTTAATTATTTCTATATTGCTTACAGCTTGATAAATAATTAGGTACTGCACTGTAAGGTTTTGATTGCAATATGTAGCGGTTACAGAGTACTGCAAAATTAAAAGCAACTCGTTGCTTTTAGAGTCACTGGAATGATCAGGGAATCGAAAATTTAGTATTTGGGAGAATTTGCCTATTAAGGCACGAACTTAAAAGTAAACCTCGGCTTGTAGGTAGCAAAACTCAGACTAGAATGGTGAAATTGGGTCAGTCCTCTGCCTAGTAATTTATCTTACTTACCTGCACCTCAACATGTGTTTAAAAGCATGAAATACATGGATAAATCACTTGAACAGTCAGTCATAGAGCCTTGGTACAAACCAGTTGACTTGTGTTATGAGAGGGCACAGTGCTTCCAAGTAAGGCTACAATATGTCCTAACGGACAGGCACTTACCCCTAGAAAAAGAAATCTGCAAGGATGAGGTATTTTAACCATGAAATGTTCTTCCTCATAAACAGTCCCGGCTGATTTCTTAAAGGAGCTCGAGATGCACACGAGCCAAGGGTTCAGAGTCATTGCCCTGGCCCATAAAGCGCTGAGCCTGGGAGAGGATGCAGACGTGGGCAACCTGAAGAGGTAAGGCTTGTCCCTGAGCTGCTAGCATCCCTGCCCCGTTTCTTCCCACGTGGCCAGCCCCCGAAGGGCCCGTCCTGCCCAGCCCTTTCCCCATCCTGCCCCTCCTTTCGCTACAGAGGAGGTGCGATGGCAATAGCTGCTCCACATGACACCTTCTTCCTGGCAGATGGTGATTACACTGTTAATTACCCAATAAACTAGTGCTGGTGTAAGGCTCACTGAGGCGAGTTTCAGAGGCTGCTGCCAGACAGTAATGAGAGCTGGTTATTGCCTTGCAATAAGGCAATGAGCTGGGACGGCAATAGGAAGTAACTCTGCATGTGCCGCAATCTGGGGGCTTCTGCCAGGCTGTTCCTGCAAGCATCTGTCCCCAGCAAACAGCACGTCTGCTTCTGTCCTTGCTCCAAGAGAGGTGGCAGAGTCTGACCTGGCGTTCCTGGGCCTCCTGGTCATGGAGAACCGCCTGAAGCAGGAGACGGAGCCTGTGCTGAGAGAGCTCACTGCTGCCCGCATCCGGAGCGTCATGGTCACGGGTAAACCCCCAGCTGGCCCTGCACCTGCAGCCCGGGAAAAGTCTTGCAGCATCTCCGTGGCCTCCACCTCGGCGGCCTGGACAGTTGCGATGCAGCGGCAGATGTTAGCGATCTGCCTGGCCGGTGTCATTTGCAGGGGACAACCTTCAGACGGCTGTGACGGTAGCCAGGAGCGCGGGGCTCATTCGCAGGGCCAGCCGAGTGATCCTCGTCGAGGCGAGCGAGCCGGAGGGCTCCTCTCCAGCTTCCCTTTCCTGGCAGCTCGCAGACGACAGCAAGGCAAACACAGCTGGGCTCAGCGTAAGCACAGCCAGGGACAGTTGCATTTGAGCGCCAGCTGGAATTAACAAAGTTTTAAAAGTGTAAAAATCAGCTGCTTTGCTCAGACTCCTTGCCAGGCATTTTGCAGCAACTACGAGGAGCAGGGGAAAACCCTGGGACTCGGTTATGTCTGCTCCAAGGTGCACAGTGGTGTGATTTGACCCGTTTGCCTGCCAAGGAGAAACAGCTAATACAGTGGCTCTTTGCTCCAGATAACATGTAAAACAGCAGTGCAAATAGCTGCCTGTGCTCTTCGGCTGCAGTGGCTGCTCCACTCACACTTTGGGTGCTCAGAAGTAGCACAAATTCTTGCCTGTTTGGCTATTTGCTGGACCAAACTTCAGTATCTAAACTAGCAGGACTACGTGTTGTGGCTGACAAGTATTAATTACACATGGAAATGCAGCTAGAAAATCAGGTGTTGCCAGGCTCATGGAGACTGGCCCAGCGTGTTGCACCAGGCTAATCTCCCCAGTAGCTTAGTGGGAGGCTGCAAGTGTTGAAACGAGCGTTTCCGAGCCCTGCGGCATGGGTCAGGCAGCAGATCTGGGTGTACAGCAGCGACGGGCGAGGGGGCTTGCTGCAGGGCTGGGCTGTTCCTTTGCCACCGTGAGCTCTGAGTGTTCCCAGCCAGGGCTGATTATCATCTCGGAAGGGGAGATAACTCCGGAGACAGAGCTGTCCCAGGACCACCCCAGGCACCAGGGCTTCAAGATGTTATGACTTCAGTCTGAGAAAAAAATGCTGTCTTATTTCTAGGAGATATGTGTTCATACTGAGGAAAAGGTGATCTTGGAAGGAGAAACCTGCAACTACCATTTTGCGATGGATGGAAAGACCTATGAAATCATTATAAAACACTTCTACAGCTTGCTGCCAAAAGTAAGTTGAGGGGGAACAAAACACCAGCTTTCCTCTCCTTGTTTTATTTAAAAGGGAGCTGTATTCAGGCCATTCCTGCCTGAACCATCAGTACCTATAACACTGTTACTTCACATGGTGACAACTCGGGCTGCTTCCCAACGTATCTCACATTTAACCTGAACAGCTTACTTGCAGCATCTGTTCTTTTGAGATTTCAAATGGCAAGGTTAGTTGTGGTGCTGTGAGCAGCTGCACTGCTCCATGGTCACCTTCTCAGTTTGAGTTTAATTAAAAAAAAAAAAAAAAAAAAAAAAAAAAAAACAGCCTGCCTCCTCATGTACCGCTACCATAGCTGGCAGTGGCTTCTGCTCAGCAGTGGCATCAGAAACATAAAATACCCCCACCTAGGAGCAGAAATCTTCAACTCTTGTCACTCAGTCCATAAAATAGCTGGAACTGAGACACACGCTGTTTGGACAGATTTTCAGGTAGGAAAAAAATTAGGCTTAGTAAAAGACACGCTGCTACTCTTTCTTGCAGATACTAGTGAATGGGACTGTCTTTGCCAGGATGTCTCCCGCCCAGAAGTCCAGCCTTGTGGAAGAGTTTCAAAAACTGAAGTAAGATTTTTTTTTTTTTTTTTTTTAAGAAAAACAGTAAAATGCTTTGTTTGAAGTATAATTATATCAGCCAGCACTGCTCCAAACCCAGCTCTCTGAAGCTCCCTCCCTCTGTGCACGGTCCCCGTTCATGTCCTTTGTGGCCACCTTCCTCCCAGTCTGCCTGCAAGAATCCTGCCCGTCAGGAGTAGCTTTACCTGTTGACCAGTTTTAGCCACTGCTTCTCTCTGCTGCTGTACAGTAAGCAGCATTATCCAGGGATGAGACAAAAATACAGATCCAGGCTCTAGCCCATGCAAATACCCCCCGCCACCCACCAGCAGCTCCTGCACGCTTGCTGGTACTGCCGTGGCTGCAGCTTTAGTAAAGCTGAAGAGAGCCTGAAGCAGGAAGGAGTTTGACTCAAAAGATGCTCTGTGCGATACCTTCCGAATGAACGATTCCTTCCCCACCATAAATCGCACTAACCGCACGTGTCACTGGCTGAGGACAAACAAGATGTGACGCCTTTCCCGAAAGCAGACTGCAAAGTGATCGGTCGTGAGGTGCTTCCTCCGGGGAGGAAGTCCCCAGGGCTCTCGGAGGGACCTCTTGTGGCGGTTTGGGAGCGGCACTGTTATTCTAGTAGTTCCTGCCTTGTTGGGCCTTCAGGTACGTTAGGGACAAAATGCCACCAGAAGTCAAGCTGCAGCCCCAGGAACAAACGTGCACCCCTGCTGCCTTCCCGTATCACCTCGTACCAGAGCGAAAACACTGTCTGGAATAAAATGACATTGTTTCCTTTCCTTTCCTGTTATAATCTTTTTCTAAATTTAATCCTAATTTTGCTCTCTGCACTCTGCCTCAACCCCTCCCCATGTGTGAGTCTCCTTATTCCCACCGCATCCATCTCCCGTAGATGGGTAACGTGAGTCCTGATCTAACGTAGCTGCCAGTCCTCTGCCAGTGAGCAGCCTGCTGTGTGATCAAGTAGTTGCATGCAAAGCTTACGCGTTTGTCTGTCTTTTTTCCCCCGTCAGTTACTGCGTGGGTATGTGTGGCGATGGAGCTAATGACTGTGGGGTATGTACAAGTTAATGTCCCACTTCTGTTTGAAGGTTCAGCTCATTCAGTCTAGCCAGTACTGTTGCAAGGGACTGTGCAACAAAACATTTCAGCAGCATTTTCCGAGTCAGCCTGTGGGTACGTTCAGTTGGTATGTCATGGTAAAATACAATCCACGTGTTTTTTTTTTCATAATGCCATAAAAAAAAAAAAATAGAGGAGCATTACTTTGGGGGTGTTTTTTCTTTTATTTTTTCCCAGAAATTAGGGGCAGGAATATTTCTTTTTACACATTTGTTCATATTTACAGTTATTCCGATTCATAATCTGGGACTAGAATATAAAACTAATGGCTTTAGTTAGAAAAATAATTATATCATCTATTATATTAACTGTTATTATATGAATAATGTAATAATATATTGCTATAATAATGGTTTTGCAAAAGTTGCCCACAGCTCACTGCTGAGTACTAAAGAAGAGGTTCTGAGCTCGGGTTACTGGGAGCTCATAAGAAAGCAATAGAAGAAGTATGAAGAGAGCATTGACAGGAATAGAAAGAAGAAAGAGGAAATGTTAATATAAGTATTTCAACAGAATATTTATTTAACAGAAGAGGTATACACAAATTCCAGTGTGGGGGACAGCCTACAGCACTGTTCAAAAGACTGTAAATAGATATAATGGGATTAAATGAACAAAAGAGATACTTAAGCCGTGGGGGAGGAATACGATCTGGAAAATGAGATCAGTTAGGCTATAGAATAGAGGAAGATCAACCACAAAGAACATCTGAGGCGAAGCTTGAGAAGCACCGGTAAAGGCAGGGCGCAGGGTGCGAGGGGTGGAAGGATGTCTCTCCATCTGCCTTTTCCTGTGGATTTCAGGCTTTGAAAATGGCCCATGCAGGAATATCACTGTCAGAGCAGGAGGCGTCTGTGGCTTCCCCCTTCACGTCACAAATTCCCAATGTACAGTGTGTGCCGGAGCTGATCAGGTCGGTTTGCTCGGCGCACCGTGCGCCGGGCTGCTAGTGGGAGAGCACAGGAGTGAGCAGGATCCTGAGGCAGCGTGGTGACAACGAAAATAATTTGTATTTACCTTTTTATATTTGCATGGTTATCTGTGTAAATACACACACAAAGAGAGAGGGGGAGAGATCACACGCACGTGTTCACCTCCAGGATGCTGAGAAACCGATTTCCCAGTAAACATGCAAAACAAAGCAGAATTTTTTTTGCTGGTGTTAGTGGTGGGTGTTTTGAATCTTTAAATTGAAGTGCTGTGAGTGTTTTTGTGGTTTTTAGGAGAGCTTTGCCCGTGGTTGCTGATTTTTTTTAGAATAGGCACAAGAATAGAGTCACATGAAAGGGCAGATGTAGCAGTGACCACAGAATAGATTTACTTGTCACTTCTTTAAAATGTTGACATCCACATGCTGTACCCAGTCACGGAGCAGTCTATTGAATCTAAATACATGCACAGACTTATATTTTTGTATAGAAAAGGGACTTATATTTTTGTATAGAAATGTCCCTTGTTCCCAGGTAAAAAAAAAAAAAAAAATAGCAGCAACTTAAGCCAGATATTAAAAATGTAGCTGCAGCATAAAAGCAAAGAAACAAAACACTGCAGATGAAGGAGTAGGTAGCAGCTCTACAGTATCTTAAGGGCAAAATGTTTGTCTGTAAGAACAACGTGAAAGAGACTGAATTCCAAAGACCCCACACAAAAGTTGCTGCTCTTTCGAGCTGATCCCGTCTCTAGCACCAAGACTGCAGAGCTTAGTCTGCAGCTGTAAGGGCGAGCTGGTTTTGTTTTTGTTTTCTTTCTGAGCAGGGAAGGTCGAGCTGCTTTGGTTGCTTCCTTTGCTGTGGTTAAATACTTGACCCTTTATGGCTTGATTCAATTCTTTGGTACTGCTCTGCTGTTTTGGGTAAGTGTATAATACCAATCCCCTGTCAGTGAACTGTGCTTTTCTTGGATTTTGTCTTTAGCAGTATAACACAGCTGGAGCTGTGTAATACAGGGCTTCAAAGAATAACACAGATGTGAAAAGATGGATAGTCAGCAACACAAGGTAGATTGGTTATAGAGAGTCCCAGAATCGGTAAAAAAGCTTGATGATACAACTCCATCTATTCTAAAAGAAGAAAGGGAAATTATAAAGGGGGGTCAATACTCCCTGGGTAGTGGTGGCCCAGGAGCAGAACTTGCTATAAAATGGATGCTTTGGAGGGGCAGCTTTCTCCCTTGCTGGGAAAAAAAATTGAAAAAAGTATCTCATAAAGATGAATAAAGTTGACCTTTATTTGTCACTGCTGTATAAGGAGTCTTCTGAAAAATCTTCAAAAATAAAAATAGTGAAAGAAATGGCTTTTACTCAGGGCCACTTCTCCTAACCACATCCATGGGTATCTTCTGTGTACAGTCCCTCAGAGGGTGAGGGGCATCAGGCAAATTGAGCTGCTGTGACTTGTCAAAGTATGGCCCAGCCTTGGTGGGAAAGTGTGGGTCACTGCACACTGACAGCACATGGTGGCTTCCTTCTGAAAACAGCTCATTAGGGAATCAAATTTTCAGGACTCCTTATCAATAAAATAGTTAAACTATTTCAGGTAATATCAGAATTGTTAAAATATATATATGAAATCAACCTGCTTACCCAGCCACTAGCCTGAGTCTACCACCTTTGACAGTGCACCCGTTACCCAAAGACATTTCAAGACTCTGGTTCTTGTTGCTGTTACTGTGTGCTAGGAGCACTTGCCCTGGTCTGAGTGGTCCATCAGGGCCTTGATGATGCTTTGAAATAGCAGTTAGTGCTACAGGTTGTATCATCAAAGTTGATACCTCTTGTGATGTGATGCTTTGTTTTTCTTCCAGCAACTGCAAATCTTTGGAAATTACCAGTATTTGATACAAGATGTTGTCATTACCCTTCTGGTTTGCCTAACAAGTAAGTAGCTCGGGGAAACCAACTGTGTGTGTGTGTTTAAGAGTCAGAGTGTAAACAGTCAGCTTCATTTTTCCAATAAAATTTGAAATGAGGAACCAAGTTCTGCTGTCAGTAACATCAAAACCACTGATGTTAGAGCAATCCCTAGGGCCCAGAGAGCAGGATTTGGCTCATAATTCTTTGCAGGCACAGCTACAGGAAATCCGTACAGAGCAGAGTGTTTGGGTGTGCGACTTTGTTGGAAAAGGAGCATTTGCTGTTATGTTAGCTCCCATAGTTAGACTATGGTAGTGGGGCTTGGAGAGTGCAACTGTGTCTCTTGGCTTGCCTGCATGTTCTTGATGTGAGAGGCAATATGGTCTTGGACTCCCATGGAGATCCCCATCTGCAGGTGGCAATGATATTCCCTATTTCTCCATGCATTTTCCTGTGGGGATGTGGGCATTTGGAGAAAATCCAGATGGAAAATAGTGGTGATCAAAGCCATTCCTTGCTTATTTATTAGGGCCAGACTTTGCAGCTCTCACCTGCAATGAGCATGTGGGTGACCTATATGCAGCTCTGCTCTAGCTAACACAGAGGGATATTAGCAGATGAGAAATGTCTATGGTTTCTTTCCAGTGAGCTTGACCGAAGCCTATCCAAAACTGGCACCCTATCGCCCTCCTGGCCAGCTCATCTCTCCTCCCTTACTACTCTCCGTTGTCCTCAACGTGTGCTTTACTGTAGTCATGCAAGCCTGCGGCTTTCTTCTGGTGAAGCAACAGCCCTGGTATGCAGAGCTGGCTAGCCAGAGGTAAGTCCCTCTTCTTGTCTCTGATCCCCAGCTTGCAGATCAGACTGCCAGCTGTGCGCTGTAGCTGTGCATTGGCAGCACCCCAACCCTTCCCGCTGCCTGCAGCGGTGTGCACTGCCTCACCAGCACACAACAGTTACCTTTTCCCCGTGGAGCACATACTCAGCAGAGCGTTGCCATGACAGTAATAAGTTGCTGCAGATGCCAGGATAGAAATCTAAAAGCTAAAACGCCTCTGTTCCTCAACGGTGTCTTTTTCCTCCAAAGCACGCAGGGCTCTGCCTGTCCGGGGATGCGTGGCATAGCAGCACACCTGCACTGGCACCCCTAGGGCGGTGCTGTGCAGGGCTCCTGATGCTGCCCGGCTTACAGCGCCTTGTGCCCTCTCCCGGGGCGAGGGGCTGCAAGATGCAGAGAGACACCAGAGGGGTGTCATCAGCCACGACATTTCTTTCTCTCTGCTTCCCTTCACTGCCCTCTCTTGGGGTCAGACCATAAAGCTCTTCTGGGAAAACAAACAGTCCCTCAAATTTTTCTTGAATCTATTTTGGCTTAGAAAATGGTTCCAGGTTTGGAAGCAGTCTTGTTTTCTGTGTCTCTGTAATGTAAACATCTCTGGCCATGCACAGGAACTGGTTACCTTATGTTGTCATGCAGGAATGAATTTGCAGGGTAGGAAACTCAGCAAGATAGTTCAATGGGAATGCCCATGGGTACTCAGGGCCAGCCAAAGCCACTGCACTGCCACCGCACTGATGTATCATTGGACATATGCTTCCTAAATGCTGTGCAGGCAGCTTGGGCATGTGCACACATGTTCAAAGGCTGTCTCTCTTGTAGACTGCTTTTGCTCACCTGAGAGCAGAGACTTCAACATAGACAAGGAAATTAACTGATGGTTTTCTTTTCTTGAAACAAACTTAAATACAGATTTTGATTTTTGTGGATGATATTAGGTTATTATAGGAGGTTGGGTAAGAAAGAAGAGGGAATGACTGCTTGCAACTCATTCTTCCTGAAGAGAGCAGGAAGAAAATGCCAGGTATTTCCTTACAGACATTGCTCTGTGGGAAATCAGACTCTGACATCCATCAGCCCAGGAGGAAACAGTACCACCAGCAGCGTCTACAGCAGTGTCCTCAGTTACGAAGATACTACGCTGTGGCCACTATCTTCCATCAATTGCATCATGGTGGCCTTTGTCTTTTCCAAAGGAAAGCCCTTCCGGAAGCCCATCTATACCAACTGTAAGTAGAGCTAGATTAACATATGCTCTGTAGACTTTCATTCCTGCTGCAAAATAAAACTGGCAAGAGAGGCTGCCAGGAGAGTGATGCTATGATTTTATCTGTACCCACAACATTGACTGGCATGTAAAAAATTTGTTGATAGATGTTAGCTCCTATTTCACTGTCTCTAAAACAAACTCAGCTACCATGTCTTACATTAGCTTCTTCCTTGAGACAATAAGCAGCACAGCTGAAAAAGGAGACTGCAACTTTGTTTGGAAAATAACATGCTTTCCAGATGCTGATGTGCTGGACTTGATGCCAGATCTATCTATTCTCATGAACACAGAGACCAAACAAAGATGAGATGTATTTGCTTGGAAATCCACAGAGTTACAATCTTGCCTTGCCTGACCTCCATTCCTAGAGATGAGAGAGAAAAGGCTATGATGAAATTACTGTTCAAATCCTCTCACGATAATCCTCCTTCTTCTGTTTTGCAGAGATGATTTAGCCCTACTTGCCTTCAGTTACTGATGGCTCCTTTGCAATTGCAGCTTTTTACTCATGATGAGAGGGCAGGGTTTTGCTTAACCTTAGCAGTGTTGATTTCATTTGGTATTTTGGGAAAAGGCAAGTCTCAAATGTGTTTCACAAAGCATTGATCACCTGCAGAAGATGGACAACAACTAGAAATAAAATGCCTTGAAAGCAGTCAAGCCGAGTCAGGAGAGAGGACACTTTTAGCTGACTAATGTGCACATGCATCTCTGTTATATCCCTTCTTGGGGAAAATTACTAGCAGGAAACAAAGGCAAATTTGCTTGTTTTTGCAACCCATTCCATCCTGTCCCCTTTCTACCCTCTAGTGAACAAGACTGCCAAATCTGGGAGCTACTGACCCAATCTGCCGACTAGCTTTAGGTGCCCAGTGCCCAGTACCTGCCTGGAGTTTGGCATCTCCAAACCTCTGAGCCACTTGTGAGGGCTCTGTGGCCTCCAGCTTCTCTGGAGAAGGGTGCAAAGACAGACATCAGCTGGCTAAACTCTCCTTATGGAAGGCATTTGCATAGCCCACCTTTGTCTCATTGACATAAATCCCTGGAGCACCTGGCCCTGCCTTAGAGGGAGCAGCCTACAGGAACAAGAGCCAGCACGTATGGCTGCCTCTGCTGCCAGAGGTCTGGGTGGACAGCTGAGCACATGGAGACAGCACAGAGGCAGGGATGCTGATGCTGCACTGTGCTTTTCTAATGAAGACTTATGACTTATAGCAATGCCTTTTTGAGGCAGTTTCTTTTGGTCATATAAGAATGAGAATATGTCAAAAAACTTGCGCAGTAAAATTAGTGCAAGTAGAGAGTTTTGCAGCAGGCTGGTGGAGAGTAGCTTTTCTGGGTTTCAACTGTCCTTTTTGGCAAAAGTAGGATTTTAGACTGGCAATTTTACATGAGCATTTGCAGCTCCTGTCAACATGCATGCAGAGTTAGAACTATTGTGGTCACTAACCCCTCTCCTCAGAGCCACAAGTGTTCTTGTTTCCCTAGATGTGTTTTCAGTCTTATTGGCCCTCCAGCTTGGAATCTGCCTCTTCCTCTTCTTCGCTGACATTGATGCTGTGTATAGTGGCATGCAGGTAAGTTTAAATAAAACATGCATGTCCTTCTCATGCTGCCTGTTTCATTGACCCTTTACCTGAGCATGCAGAGCACAAGCTACAGCTATGGTCATCTTTGAGATGAATCTGCTGGTTTGGTGCTGACTGAGCAGCCCTTTGCAACTTCTCTAATATCCATCCGACAAGGATTTGATCAATGAGGTATTCATCTTCTGTAAAGGGAGAAGAAAAGCGCTCATAGCTTGCTGCCTTTTCTTTCTAACAGAAAAGCACAATAGTGTCGATTGTGTTTTGGCATGCCGGGGGAGGCTTGCTGGCTAGAGAATCAAGTGCGCAGGGAGTCCTGCTGCTGCTGCCCCCCTCTCCTGGAGCACAGTGAGCCCATGCAGTGCTGCAGGGCTGCTGCCTTCCTGGCACCCTGATCTAGTGGAGGGGCACCAAAGCCAAAGCTCTCCTGTGAGCTCAGTAAGGGGCAGAGCACAGACGGCAGCTTCTGCCAGCACAGCCCAAACATGGGGAATGACCTGCAGAGGGCTCAGGGCAAGGGCTGGTCCTCACTACAGCCTGAGCAGCTTATTCTCGACTGTCCCCAGGCAGGCTCCTACACAAGGTTTTGTTAGTGTGGAGGCTGGGCGTTAAGGGTTAGCACACAGAGGACAAGATACACTTTGCACATGAACTGTAGCTCCCCAGAAGTATTCAGGCACTGATCCAGGCACCTGATCACTGGTTTCAATAGTATTTTTAGTAGCTAGGGTGAGTTAAGCACCTATGTGCAATGGAGAAGCTGGCCTCAAACTTTTCAATATCTCTATAACAAGAGATATTACTGTTGCAATTTCTGTTACTTCTTACTGCCTCCTCTATGCTGGCCATTGGAAAAATGTTAGTCAGCCTCTTGAATCACTGGGAACAGACACAAATCTTGGCAAGGCATTTAAACCTAGTTGCGGTTCATGTCTTTTCCAACAGTTTCTTTGCACTCCTGTGATCTGGAGAGTTTATGTCTTATTGATGCTCTTGGTCACCTTTTGTGTATCTTTTTTTACAGAGGTGAGTACATTTATTTACCTTCTTTTCCCTGAGGGTAAACAGGAGCAGTTTCTTTCTTCCCTTATTGGCAGTCTCACTCTTCTCCTGCAGAAGTATAAACCCGCAGGTCTTTTATTTTATTTTTCACTCCCTTTGTGTCAATCAAATCCATTTTACACAGCACCAAAGGCTTTAGACCAAGTCTCTTAAGCCTCCAGGGAGAGAAATAAACTGAGCATTGCCAGTAAGGAAGCCCACTCTCCTTAGTTGCTGAGAGCAGGACTGGCTCTGGGGAGAGTGGAGTAGACAGCTGCATGTGCAGATGTCTGATAGGAACTTGAAAGCCCCTTCCCTGTTGACCTAAAATTGTCCGGGCTAAAGACTGCATTGGCTAGTGCAGTTGAATATTTCAGTCATTAAAAAAACAAAAAACAAAAACCAGGCTCACAAGTAATGTTTTGTGGGTCAGGGATGGCTGTGTCTCCCAGATGAGGTCATGCAGCTGCCAAAACTGGGTTTTGTTTCTTGCAAGGAAACAAGAGTGTACAGTCATCCTACAGCTCCAGGAGGAAAATCTTGTCCCTGGTTCTCCCCTTCAGCTAAAGAGAAGTTAGTGCTGCAGAGACACAGAGTCTTCCTATGAACTAGGAAGTGTGATGTCCACGTAACATTCGACAACTATTTTACTCAATGGGAGAGCATGCAGACTCCCCATGCTATGCTCCCCATTGCCTTTAAGAGCAGAAGCTCAGGGGATTTTTGCACATGTAACAGGGGACAGCTTTCATCTGCCGAACACTTCTCCCTCTTTGGGAAGAGCAACAGCACTGACTCTGCTTTGTGTCACTCCACAGGATGTTATCTTACAAAACAAACACCTCTGGCTGCTGCTCAGAACCTTGTTTGGATTCCAGTCAAAGAGCCAGTACCGGAAATGGCAGAGGAAGTTGCAAAAGGATCCAAACTGGCCTCCTTTAAATGCAAAAGACTTTGCAACAAAAAATACAAATGAGGTTCACATTAACCCAATATATGAACACAATGAAGGGGATTGGGGTGAGAACCTATAGCTGGAAATGGGACTGCACAGTGGCTGGCTTGTATTGAACAGTTCATACTTTCATGACTTGATATGCACAGGATTCAGATTTTGGAAATGCATGAACAAACAAAGCATTTCAAAGGCAAACTGGGCCTGCTGTGGTTGTGCCCTAGAGCATAGGCGAGCAGCATTCTCTCAGTTGCTGGTAAAATAACTGTGGTTCCACTCTGTGGCCATGGCAGATCTAAGGCCTTGCCAACATCCCCTATGAAGTCCCAAGAAACACTGACTGAAGTGAAGTGATGGTTTCCACTGTGTCACATCACGATCTCACTCCAGGTTTTGGCCACCACTCCACCGAATTCTGTCAATGTATCCACTGAACCTGATGGAAAGCAGTTAAAAATCTGTGACCTAATCTTCACTCCATGGAAGAGCAAATATACAATTTCAAAATCCAACATTAAATGAGACCCTGCAGCTCTGAAGGGCTGTATCACGTAATTCTAGCTTTCTTACATCCTGTAGTGAATTACAGATGTGAGCAGGCACACACATGTACTACCTGCCCCCCTCCCCCCCCCCCCCCGTCTTGACAGTTTCTATACAAATATAACTCACTGAATACAGAAAAGGTGCTTAGGGGAGTCTGGGAAGGCCAGCAAAGTATTTACCATAAGGATATGTCCCACTCAAGCTTGTAAACTCCCCAGTCAGAAGAGCTGCCCCCATCCCACCATGCACAGCCCTCCCATTCACGCTCTGCCACAGACCCAGCCAGGGGAGGGTCGGTCAGATAAGCCATGAGCTTCTCCATCATGCCTGCACGCTTCAGGCCGGCCTACGGAGGGACCAGTTCTGTCCGATCTTGGCTACTGATATTGCCACTTTTGCTGACTCAGGCTCATACACTTTGAGCATGACACCCCTGAGAACTAAACGCTGCCCTCGGTTTGACATCACGTAGCACTACTGCTTTCAAAGACTCGCTCAGTGGAAAGCAGCACTGAGCCTTAACTTTTTGCTTTAAATAGGTCATGCTAAGAAGCAAGCGTTTTAATGTGCTCTAGAGCTCAACTGCTATACAGGTACAATAAGCTGAGCCCCTCTAGATTAGCTTTTTCATTTTTAATTTTTCAGTGACCTAATTAGCCATCCATGAAAGAATTTTTGATTCCATTTGCAGCAACTGAAAAAAGCCTTTCATATTCAGATTTGTTATAATGTGTTTCCCCATATTAAAAAAGAAGACTCCTATTTAAATGCAATAATTGAGGGTACTACCAAATATGACCAGAATTCTTTGCCTTGTTATTTCAAACTTTGGAATGACTGATGTTTAAAAAAAAGCTTCTAATCCAGCTATGTACATGTTAAAAGCAGACAAAAATAGCAAACCTTTTACAACAGCTCTTTTACACTCCTCTCTTCTTATAGTCCAGGCAGTGGCATAGGGCAAAAGCAACACAGGATTTAATTTCTTATATACTGTCTGCAAATAACATGGTTCCAAACATGCAAACCAAATACTCCCTTCAGACAATAATAAACCACAACTTTTCTAACTAGTTTTCTTATAAGAAGAAGTCACACATCAGCTTTGTGACTGAGAAATAGTTGGGCTCTCTAGATTTTGTGAGACATCACATAGATGCTGCACAGGTGCTTCACCTACGACCCTGCAGGGAAACTGGGCTCACCTTACTGCTGGTCTGAGGAAGACCTTAATTGTGCTAGAGCAACAAGTTGCTTAAACTTAATTTTGGACACTGCAGAGAAAAATGACCCCTGCTCCAGACATGGATCAAAGGCTCCTGGCTGACCTTGCAACTCACTACAGCCTTATGTTAAGCCTCATTACTTTGTGAGACCAAGGAATAAGCTTGGTCAGGTCCAATACCAAAAGTTACTTACTGCATTTAATGTCTGAAGAGGGAAATTTCAGCTGCACCATGGTCCCAACCTGGAACAAACAAAACAGCTGCCAGATAAAAAGCTAGCTGTTTTTTTTTTTTTTTTTTTTTTTTTTTTTTTTTTTTGTGTGTGTGTGTGTGTGTGTGTGTGTGTGTGTGTGTGTGTGTGTGTGTGTGTGTGTGTAACTTCTCAGAGCAATCAACAGGTGGACCTACTGCTTCCAAAAGGAGTCAGGAACCAGGGAAAGGGACATTTTGCAGGTGGAATAAAACTGAGCAAGACACCATCACGCCAAAAACAAAACAGCAATTTAAACCACTGAGAGAGACAACTCTTATGACCTGCCCTTCCTTCCTGCCTCCCTCTCTCTCAAGAGCAGCTGAGAGTTTAGGAATCCCAAGTGCAAGGGCCAGGACATAATATAGTTCTTGTCTACCATTTCACAGGCAGTCTCATGCAAGTCTAGGCAGCTGGGATTTTCCACTTGTACAGGCCATCGGTTGGAGGACGCATAATAACCCTTAGCAATATTTTTATGCTACTTTTGTATTCAAAAGGAATAAAAATGTTTCTTCAAATTTGTTTTAAAAAGTTATTAACAAGAAGAGCTCACAGGAAGCAGTCTATAAAAACAGCATGTATACAAAGACTGTTCGCAGGCTCACAGGACCAGTCCTTGGCAAAGCAGTAGAGGGGTATGCATGTGTGTGTGAGAGAGGCTAAGGATGAGGAATTTGCTTGCTATCTCTGCAAGACTAGTGTGGAAATCATCACAGGCAATGTAATGTAAGCAGCTGTGGCAAATAGGCTAGTGCTGGTCTCATCAAGAGTGACACATTTGTTAGTAAGTCTTGTCTGCAGCTACAGCCACGAACTGTCCTGGTTCCATCCCAGCCAGGGATCCAGCCACCTTGCACTGACCGCTGGGAGTCCGTCAATACTGTCTTTCTCTGGATCTGCTTCGTAAAAAGCCTAGCAAGGTGACAGCGCCAGCAGCAGCTGTTACAAACCCAATGGCACTGACGGCTCGGTTGGCCTGCAAAGGAAGAGCAAAACAGAGACTGGAAACACTGAGCTGTTTTTTTTTTCCAGGCACGCTAATGATCACCAGACAGTCATAAGCTGGACAATGCATCGAATATGAGAGACACACACACCCAATAAGCAGAACGGGACAGACCTAAGGCCCAGACCCTTACTCTCCTGTCGGTGATTCAGCAAGAGGGGCACTACTGGAGCTCAGACTATAGCAAACCCTGTGTTCCAATGTCTCAGCTAGGTAGGGGGAATGACAGTTAGGGCTCAGTATCTGAGACTTTGCTGTCCCCAAGGGGTTTGTTGGGTGTGACCCAGTCCAAGGATTCATAAAGAGAATTTAAGTGCATGCTTTGCAAGGAAGAGCTGTAAGAAGCATGCATACAATTACCCAATATTACTTACCTGCTCAGAGATCCCCTCACCATAGCGGAGCAGCGTCACAAAGTGCTCACAGTTGTTGCCAAGCAGGTCGTAGGACACTTCCTGGTCAATGAGGTACTCGGCACGTCGGATGATCTCCTCCACAGGAAGAGGAGGGTAGGTGTCGTCGTACTTGTTGTTGATTTGGTAGGTGTCATTTCCCACCACATCCTTCAGGAGCTGCATCCTCACCCGGGCCTTTCTGCTGAAGACTGACTTGGCACTGGCGAATGAAGCCGCAGGCCCTTCATCTGCGGAAGGTAGAGTTGGTATGAGCCAGGCCTGCCCCTCTAAGACACCAGAGAGGAGTTTCTGCCTGTCTCCTGGAAGTCCTACGTGTGATAAGTGCCTGGAGCCCACCCCCCCTCCCCCGTGCACATTGGTGTCTCCAGGAGCAGTGAAGGGCACAGTGGCAACCTGAAAGGAACCTGTATACGACCCACAAAGCACCGAGGGCAGCAATCTTCCCCTAGCCACAAGCTTTCCCCAGAAAAAGGATGTGCCTCCTTTGCAAAACCCTCTGGAGCCTACCCAGCTCCTCATACAGGTCTTGAGATACCGAGCATCTCTGCTCCACTGTGAACAGGCTTTTGAATCAGTCAAGGCTAAGGATGGGCACAAGGTCACACAGCAGGCAATCACTGCTCCTTCCTTGCTTTTGACCTCATATGATGCTGCCAAGAAACTCAAAGCTGCTCAAACATCTGCCCTTGGAGCAAGGACAGGCTCCTACATGACCCCAAGGCACTCTGCCACCTTCCTGTAAGCCTTACCTACAGGTGTCACATTGATGATGTATCCATCGCCCAGGTAGAGGGCCCAGTGCTGATAAGCTGGCCGGAAAATCTCGATCAGGTCCCCAGGCTGGGGATTCCCAGGGTGCGTCACGCTGAAGCTCTCTGTAGCTGCCATCTCAGAGGGAGGGGGAGCTGGTGACGGCTCAGGACATGCCCCTTTCACTGGGCAGGCTCAGCACAAGGCACAGAGCCGTGGGGAGGTCTGGCGTGCGCAGAGGCCATCTGCTTAGAAATCGCAGGAAAAGAGATCATTAGGTGCAGCACTGGCCATCTGCAACCCACCCTGTGACACATCTTGTCCCGTGGCCAGCAGGCACTATCCGATGGATGCTGCCAACTGCTGCGCTGCTGCAGGCCCCCTACCTCAGCGCTCCTGGTCCTGCCTGCTGGCAGCACGCTGACATATCTCTGGAAACGCAGTCACCACCCCTTCCGCGAAGCTCTGCAGGGAAAGGGTGAAGCTGTGTTTCTGTGCACTAGCACCTCCTGCCACTGCAGGCCGGTGTCTGTCTCTCACTGCCTGTTCCTCCAGCACAGCACAGTCTCTCCCTCCCACGGCAAAGCGCACAAGCAGCCTGAGTTATTCTTACTGCCTCCTCCCTGCAAGACTCTGATTTGCCCCTCTATACCCACCCCTGCTTCTGCTCCTTTTGAGGCCCTGCTCAAAACACCACGGCTCGTGCTGGCACTGAGCCAGCTCTAGCGGAGGGTCACAGCACTGGAAGGGCTCCAGGGATGCAGGGCTGGGGAGAGAGGGGCACTCGGGAGTCTCCATCATGGATGCCAGGGCCCTGGGTGCCACGCTCGTTCTCATGCAGGTAGGGCTGGTGTCCCAAGGCAATGGGACACCCCTGGGAGGTCGGCAAACCTGAGCCTGTCACCAACACCCCTGCAGCACACTCCCAGCACCACGAATGGGGCTCCATCCTGCTGGCAGCTGCCTGCTCCCACCCTCCCACCTCCCACCCCGGACCTCCCGCAGCTCCCCTGCATCCCTCCCTAGGGCCCTGCTCACCCCTAGTGCCTGTCCTGCTGTGGCCGTGCCCGGGCTGCTGCCCCGGGCAGCCCCAAGCGAGGCCAGCAGCGGAAGCTGGCCCAGCTCCTGGCTCCTCCTGGCCGCTATAAATAGCGAGGAGCCAGGCAGGCTCTGGGGTGGGTGGTGCTTGCACTGTCCCTTGGGAGCTGCCTGCCAGCAAAGCAGCTGGTCTCCAAGGCTGGGGGAGACTCACCTTCTGGAGGGTGTTTCTAAAAATGGCTGTAGTAGAAAAACTCCTTCTGTCCCCGGAGAACATGGACAATCACCTCCTCGCCAGGAGCTAGTGCACACTTCCCTCACCCTGCCAGCTTCAGATGTGGGCTCTGATATGCAGAGCAGGGGCAGCTGTCCTACAGGGCCAAATGGTAAGTGAGTCTCTCTTACTGGAAATGGTGTCTTTTTAGAGGGAGAGGCAATGCAGAGCTGCTGTTTCACATCTCTGCTGCCAAGGGGATGTAAAGGAGGTGGAGCTCAGTGTAAATTCAAATTGCCATTTTAGGGCAAAGAGATTTCTCAGATGATTTTTCATATCTTTCATGTGGTGGCCAGAGATTTCCTTCAGGACACTGAAAGGGTCTCGTGGTCTCAGCTGATTGTACCCAGTGTGAGCCCTGTGAACAGAGGGGCAGGAGTGCACAGATGTCCTGAACAGAGATGGCTGTTTGCTTTGCTATTGCCAGCACAGCATGCCAAAAAGGGTGGGCGGGTGGCCACTGTCAGTGAAACTGTCCTCTGGGTGAGTTGAACTAAGCAGTATATTAAGCTCAGCATTTTGAAAGTCAAGTGAAAGAGCAGATATATTATAGGAAGATGAAAAGATCAGAGCAGCAGAAGAAGGTACAGAACATGTGGCACCTCTTGGTAGCCTCACTGTCTGACCTGGCACTGCTGGAGGCAGACAACACTAACACTTCATGAATTTGTTCTCTTTCTGTCTTCTATTGACATGCAATAGTTAATCCAGTGAAGCGCTGAATTGCAGTTCTGCTTTGTGTAGTAACTCCTGTTTCAGATCTGAAGTATTTACAAGGCTTTACAATGGAAAACCAAGGGAATTCTTGTGGTACTGAAATAGCAAAGTGTATCCATGGAAACCTAGGAATCCGCTTTTCATGGGTACATACAGGCCCTGTTGCATGAAAGTGCTTTGGCTGTGAACTTGTAGGATACATACTGGCCTTTGCTCCCACTAACTACAACAGAAGGGGAGCATGGTCAGCACCACACAACATTCACAGAATTGCACTGTTAGCAAGTGCATGAGGGCAATAGGAAGCTGCTGCTGACTAGGCAGGAAAGATACTTTTATAAATACTGTGAAATTCCAGCATAAGGTTTTCAGTTCATTTGTGCACGAATAGGTCTCTCACAGATTGATTAATTTTCATTATAAATTGAGGCTGAAAGCCCCTTTTCATTCACATCTACTCCTCAATAGCTGTGTGTTGTTCATATATGGTCAGCTGATATGTTCTTGAATGGCCCAGAATAAAATTCCTTTTATCCAGCTAACCATTCATGGAGGTTACAAATACTTTTCTGGCTAATACCATGCATGAGTTTATGGGTACAAGGGAACGAGCAGGGAAAAGGGGCAACTAAATAATAACTAGCATTATGGAAGAAACAATGGGAAACCCACACTGTTCCTCACCTCTGGCATAATCAAAAGGGAACCTGCAGAGAACTGGAAAACAGACACACAATAACGAAACTTCTGTTATCCCTCAGAGGCTTCGCTCATGGCACTGGAAATTTCTTTAGGGCTGGCACAAGGCCTAGGCGCTCTCTCTTTCCCCCAAGCTACATTAGAATTATCTGTCATGGGGTGGGTGTCTCACACATTACATGTTATTTGGCCTTGCCACAAGCAGCTTTTAATATTCTGCTTTTAGGGGTCCTTAGCATGGGTTTAGGACTGAGCTGATACAGATCTCTAACCGTGCTCATGACACCATGGCAGCTTCAGAATTTGCCAGGATTCCCCAAGGAAGTCACCTAACCTCCTCAATGAGAACTAACCCATCAATGAGAAATCAGCTAACAGGACCTTGTTCTTCGGGGGTATCTATCTGTTATGTTATGCTTTGCTTAGCACCCACAGGCACAGGGATGATGCTCTTTGTTCTCCCTGATCACAAGGAGGCAGCTGCCATTCAAACAGTCATCTCTTTCAACCCAGCACTCCAAAGAGAATAGATGTCACCCCTTTTAGTATGCCAGTCACCAGAGAAGCTAGGTGTCTTCATGTATATTTCTCTCCCCACCTGGACATCCCTTCCTGGAAGAGAAGCAAGAACAACATAGTCTCTAATGTAAGTTAGCAGTCCTTCACTTCAAGATGGGTCTACAACATGAGGTCCTAGATATGTTAGAAGAGTGATTTCAAAGGTCTTCAGAAAATGCAATGGTTTATTTGGTATTATTTCTTCTCAAAGTATTAGAAATACTATTAAAATACAAGAGAAAAAAGTAATACAAATAAATGTGAAAAAATAATTGCTAACTAGAAGCGTGTATTTTGGGGTTCATTTTGATCAAATGCAATGTTCGCTATGGAGCCATAATCTTGCTCATATACGCCGACATCCAGTGCATCTCTGGACCGGTTAAAAGATGAATCCCCTCTTTTGTCACTTCTTTCCAATGAATGCTTGTTCTTCCTCTTCCTTCTGTCCCCAAAAAAATAAAATAAAAGCAAACCATGTGAGCATGAGTGAAGTCAAATTCTGGAGATTCCTAAGTTTTGTGATAGTGATGCATAGGCTTTATGCAATAGAAATAGCCTATGTTGATTCTCTGATTCCTTTCTGGTCCTGACATAACGTGACTAGTGGGAGTCCTGGGGTATAGAGGTGCCAGAAAGTATGTATGTTTTGTCTCTGTGGAATGTAGCAGAGCTGGCAAAGGCCTTACCTGCACATGTATACTGCAGAGGAGATGAGAATGAGCACAACAACAACACCTGCCACAACTCCCACAGCAATGGCAACTGTATGGTCCTGTTTCTCTTCGGAAGGTGTTTGATCTGAAGAAGAAATAGGAGCCTTGTCCATAAAAGCTAACTACTGCAAACAGAAGCTTTTTGAAGTGTCAAACTGCAATCTGTGCAGCAAGCAGATATGCTTGTCTGCTTGGTTTATACTGTCTTTTCTGGTGAGATGGCTTTCTAAGCTAGAGTATCTGACCTCTGACCACTTCCTTCTGCTTATATAGTCATAGGCTCTCACCCACCATAAGCAGACAGAACTGCATAAACATATTACTTGCTAGCTGAATGCAGACTCCGAGCAACCTGTAGCTATGGGATGGCTTACCATGCAGAAAAAGTACAGGCCCTTCTTTGTGACACCTGTCCCAGTGGAGCTGTTTATTATGTTGTTTTAGCTCTCAAAACCAATCTTTAAATCCTTTTGCTTCTGTTAATGTAAACATTGCATCCAGTTCTTGTCACTACTGTCTGTACTAATCATGCAGCAGATAGGCAAAAATTAATCAAACACATGGTTCAAGCCAGGGATATCCATGTAGCATTCCAGAGGTTTTTTTTTTTTTTTTTTTTTGAAGTGGACCCCAACCTCTGTCAAAGTTTCATGCCTGAGGCTTGTTTTAGACTGGAGCCAGACCATGAGCTGACAGGCAGTCAAAGTGAAGTGCAGGCACTACGGGCTTCTGAGGTAGGTCTGGCCAGAACAGACTGATGTAACAGTACAGACATGCCCACTTAGTCTATGGTACCAGGGGGGCAATCTTTACTCTCAGGCAAAGCGTCAAGGACTTGTCTGGGAGTACATGCAGTGGAAAGGTTTCTGTGGTCTGCCTCCACCCTGCCTTCGATTAAATCACAAAGTGCCCATTGAAAGATATGATGACATCCCTATCTGATCTAACACCTGCCTCTCTTTGTATGTATAATGTTGCCAGGGAAATCCAAAATAATTTTGTTACCTATCCGTTCAACCTCACAGTTAGGTCCTGTGTATAATTCTGGACATTCGCAGAAAAACCTGAGAGAAGTATCATTGGTAATCTCAGAGCAAACTCCATCATTCTGACAAGGACTTGGCATACATGGTCCACCTATCAAAAAGGAAGAACAAACACTTCAGAATCTCAGAAAATCCAACACTGAGAGAACTGCTCTTAGTTAGCTTACACTGACTCTAACCTATGCTAGATACACTCCATATTGTAAGGCCCATTCTTTCTCATACTTGACAATAAGAGTGGAGCAAAGAAATACTGTTTCTAAGATGAAATATCATAGCTAGATCCTCAGTATATTTATGAAGTTCTTTTTTTTTTTCTGTTTAGATTCTGCCGCGACTATCCCAGGCACGGTGATGAATTCTGCTGCCCTAAAAGCAGTAAGTCAAGACTTCTTAGTGCCAAAACTAAGTGATAGGGTTAGTAGTTGACTCACTTCTGTAGCATCCACGAGTATACTCTGAAATGCCACAGATATCATCAGATGCACACACTATGTTAGAGCAGGAGACAGTGGAGCTTTCTGTGCACTGGCATGTCTGAGAGCAGTCATCAGTGGTAAATGTTTCTCCAATCTGGAAGACAGCAGTTAAATGTTAAAAAACATCAAATAAAATCAGCCATAAATACATGAATGGAGCACTGAGGCCCCTTGCTATTCCCTCTGAAGCATTCTTTTAATAGCTTGTACCAAAAAAAAAAAAAAAAAAAAAGAAAAAAGAAAAAAGAAAAAAAGGCAAGCAGCCTACTAACCCAGCTCTTTGAAATTTTGAAATTTGAGGAAAGCCCAAGAAAGAAGGCAAGAGAAAGACTTTGGGGGTTGAGATACTACTGTCATTTAAGGCACATGTGCAACCAACAACGTCCAATTGTTGCTGAGATAAGAGACGGTAGCAGAGGAATCCCATTCTGCCTCCAAGACAATGTGGAAAGATGCCCTGAGCCATTTCTCTGGCAGATCCCAGCTGTTCACATTAAGTATCTATCTCTCTCCACAATATGATTTTAACTGACTTAAGCCTTGTCTGCCTCAAATCTTTATTGTTCAAACAAACAGAAATCTGTGAGATTATGAAGTTATTTAATCTGCTTTATCCTGCAGCTAAAATAGAAGAGACTTTGTGTCCCTCAGAGGCCAGCCTTCTTAAAGCTCTCTTCACGCTACAGCCAGCTTTGAAGACACTCAGCCCTGTCCCTACCACTATTCACTGAGAAGATGGACCACAGTGACTGATGGAATTTATCTGTAACTGGTTTGTTGTAAATTTAAGAGCCTATTAGGCAGTTATTTAGAGTAACAAAGGTGAAGAATTAACATGGAGGTCACAGTATAATCATGTGCTTCCCCCAAGTGCCTGCCTTGAATTCCCTGGCAGGCAAAGATTCAGAGGCACACCAAGGGCTCCACTATCTCTCCCCTTTCTCTAGAGACAAGAGTATCATTAAACAAATTGCTCTTTGTTTCTAATGCAAAGTTGCACACTGAGGAGAATGGAGAGATTGTCAAAATAATTAGCAGGAGAAAATATTGTTTGGCACTATGGAAGCTATCTGGCCCACTCAGGCACTGTACCTCATAATATTTGCCAAGGTATATGCAGCCACATTGTTTGTAAGGCACGCAGTCAAAACCACTAAGAACATGGCCAGGGAGACATTCACAGCCTTCAACACAGGGTGAGTCGCACTCAGAGGGGCTGGTCAGGTCAGCGCAGGATGCTGGGCATGCAGACATGCATGAGCTGTAGTTGCTGTTGGCAGGACACTGTATTGCTGTAAGAACCAGGAAGGTTTAGTTATAACAGGCTGCCGTGTGTTACTTACACATTGCCTTTTCAGTGCCAAAGGCTATTAGTATTCTGTAGGAGATAAAATAATGAATGCAAATACAGGGAGATGTGCACACATGTACAGTAATACTAAAGTTGTAAGTCAAGCACTGCAAAGTGAGGAAACGCACTGTCAAAAGTTAGGCATGTACTATGTTCACAATCCTGGTGTTCACTGAGCTCAGACAATTTCTCACATATTCAGGGTAGCTGTTCCCATAAACACCAGAGCTGTTTCATGGATCTGGAAAGTGCATTTCACCAGGAATCCAAAGTCATCGAACCATAAGTGACAAGTACAGTTTGGTGAATATCTCAGCTTGAGAAAATAGTTAGGAAAAAAGGGTTTGATGTTATCGGTGAGATTTATTTCTACATTTTTTAAGCCTACAAGATTTGGGGAATTGCACTGAATCTTTTTTATTCTGAAATTTTATTAAAAAATAGTAAATTTTGCAGATTTAAAAAGAGACTGAAAAGAAATGTTTTAAACATTTTCCTTCATATTTGCCACTTGTGAGAGCACCAACATTTTAACTTTTTTGCCCCATTAGAAGTGAGAAGAGTTTTTTTTATCTCTCACAGAACCTCTGACTGCTCTGCTTTCCTAAGGAACTTTCTAAGCTGGGGCCTAAATGCAAAAAGTCAGCATAAGATTCAGAAGAGGGGCCAGAAGAGCAAATGTGCATCCTAAACCGTGAGCGTGACTGAAGTGCAATTCAATATGGTTTCAAACCCTGAGAAGCTTTGATATATAGTGGTTCTGCGGAAAGCCTCAGAACTTGGATTTTGAGAGCTCTTCCTAGGTAGAAACTATGCATTCTAGTTCTTCCTGTTTCTTCCTTCTTACCACAAATTGTCTGTTTCCTCCAGCCTTCCATATTGACTCCTTGCTCCTGACAAGCCAGCACATACTGCTCCAGACTGCGACATAATGTAGCATTGTCATCTTCTTCCATACACATATCAAAGAGGCAGCTCCTATGTGCAACATGAGAAAGCATTTATTCCTAATACATTTGTTATAGTTTATTTTTAGCTGCTTTTCACCTTACTCTGAGTTAGTTCCATTTTCCTGTACTTGCTGACAGAAGAAAGAAGAAAAAAAATCTCAAATCCTTGGCAAATCTGGTCGTTTGTTGTGCAGCTACTGTTAACATGTTTCATTTTCCTATATACATGAGCAGTAGACAAGAACCTGACTGTTTGTCACAGTAAGTTATTCTTCTTTGTTTCAAGCTGCATGGCTACATCTTGCTTAGAAAGCACTTCTTAGTACTAAGCCTTCTATCTGGACTACAGACTTTTCTCAGTATTTGAGCACCCTCCCCAAGACCATATAGCCTGCATATTGGCACAGAATTCTGGTTTGACCAGCATTCATTTGCTAGTGCTACATTCTTAACTTTGCTCATCATCTGAATATTAACAGCCTGATTTTCAGAGACATTGATAACCAAGGTCAATAGGATCTGCAAGTATGCAATACTGCAGAAGGATTGTGTAGTTATTAGAAAGTTAAAACAGGCTAACCAACCAAATTCTAGAGAGAGGAGAAAGGTTGGTATACATAAAGAATTGATATATAAATACCATAACCAGTAGTCCAGTTAATTTGGCCTAAGATACCTTCATATTCCTCTTGAAGCTAAGAGAGACTTGGAAGTGGGCATTAGCTATCTTTAAACACTAGTTTCAACTACAGAAAACTCAGAACTACTTGGCAAATTTGTGACTGATGAAGGCTTAAAGTGATAGTGACTCAACACATTTCATCTGGTTCAAAAGGGGGTATGCAGGAATTAGGTATGCAGAAGGCCAGGGGAGCCCGGAAACCCAGCAGAGGGAACTTTCTTGTGGACACCAACACACTTACTCTTCACTAACCCATTTTTAGCACTTCTCCATGCAAGATATAAGAAGTGTCTGACAGCTTTAGCCTTTGTGGTTATAGCATAAAGGCTACATTTTATGATGCTAGAATTGCCAAAAGGAACTTAACGGTGCAAGGCACCAAATTCTTAATGAACATGGATAAGAACTTTAAGCACACTGGAAATTGCAAATTACAGGTATAATGTTTAACACTGATGGTTTCTTTATCTGTGTAGCAAATGGGAAAGCTACTTTCCAGAGTTAATAGAAAACTAAAATCCTAACTAGATGGAAAGATGGATCATCACAATTTTTAAAAAACAAATAAGAGTAGTATCAATAATGACATAATGGGGTCCAACTTATTATCCTTGATTCCTGTTTAATATCCTTGAAACTGAAGATGCACAGCTCTTCTCAGAAAAAAGCATCAAGCTGATTTTGGAAATGGGGAGAACAGTTGTCTGCAGTGGAGACTTACGTGAAATAGAAAGTTGGTGAAATGGTAGAATGGCAGTTTACAAAAGGACCATTTGAATCAGTCAGAATTTGACATTTAGAAGTGCTGTTTTGTTGTTCCAGCCTATTTTTATCGCAGCCTTGGAAGAGCCCTGGATCTGGTTCCTCTTCAGAGTCATCTTCAGAAGTGACATCTCGCCTGCAAATAAAGTCATTGTGAAACCATCAGTTCTCTGAACAGCATCCACAGTATTACTCCCTAAATAAGACCACAGGAGTATTTCTGTGTTATGGTAGAAGTGTTAGCTTATTTCTTTGTCGTGGCTTATCATGAATGGAAGGGGACAGATAAAGCAAATCAATGAAGTACTATAATCATCTCAGAAATTTAGGGGTTTTTAAATCAAAAGGGATAGTTGTAATTATCTCTTCGCACATTCTGTATGACACAGCTTTCATCTAATGTCTCCTCTATCAAGCCCTTTCAATAAATCTTGAGCCTTAGCCAAAATGATGCAGCTGGAGTAGGCCAGCCATTTCTCAGAGGTATGCTCATTTTCACTGAACAATTGGCTGCATGCCTGAAGGCCAGAATTCTCCTCTGGGCATAGTCTCCAGAGCTTGTTTCTGCTTTCTACTGTTCTGCTATACAAGTTTTTGCAGTGAAATGATGTCCTGTCAGCTAATACAATTCCATTTACTTATCAAAAATGTTGTATTTGAGTGGGTAAGCAACCTCCAAAGGCCTTTCAAAACAAATTGAGAAGGCAGAAGGAGGGAAGAAAACTTAGTTTCCTACCTGTTTCAATTTCCATATGGACTAATTAGTGCAGAATTGGCCTGACCACAAATACCACACTCATTTATGCTGAGAAGATTGTCCTGACTTTCTTTGTACTGGCAGGAAAGAGAATATAGCCAGGAAAGTAAGGAAATCACTCTTAAGCAACTTCTAGGAGGAAATGTGAATTCATCTTGATGGATTTCCAAAGTGCTTTCATTTTCCAGAGGAAGTGATGACACTGAACCAGAACTTGCCCTCCCTCAAATCCATTCAGCACAATATGATTTACTTTAACTTTGTCAGAATCCATAAGCCTAGCACAGACCGAAGCCACCCCTGTGCCACAGTAGTTGCAATAGCTGTAACTCCAAAGAGAGACAGTGAACTGATGGCTCAGGCCTCTCTTGGTTAGACAGAAGAGTACTGATAGTTCACCTTAGAGATGAGCAGGAAAAGTTCCTCCACACAGATCAAGGCAAGAAAAAAGATCAGAAAGAGGGCAGTGTAGTTACTCCTGGCTATTAAATATGGCTTAATTCATTGACTTCCAGTGACTGTGCTTACAATAGAAATTAAATAGAAAATAAAGTACCTGAGACGAGAGATTGTTCTTTTGAGAGGAACTTTCCAGCTGTCACCGAATACATTCACGTTCCTCACCCAAACACCATCTGGCGTAGTGAAGTCATTTCTGTATCTCCCATCAAAGTTGCCACACAAGCCTTCCACTCTGTTCTTGTAGGTGTTGGCCAGCTTTATTTCTAGGGAGGTCAGAAGGAAAAAAAGCCATTACACAGAAATCTTTGCTGATGAGTGTATAAAAGAGATGGAAAAATGTGCCATGTAGCCTCTTCCATGATCTAGAACAAAAGCTGGTAAAGTGGTGTGGACCCTGTACATCAGAGGTGAACACAACACTGAAAACTGTCCATACATGTATTCACAGGGCTGTTTCTGTGTTCTACTGCAATATGGATCATGAAAAAAGTTGTTTATTGCTCCCAGCAGGGTATTTATATAACAGAACATCTCCTCATGAGCTCTCTCTGTGCTTACAGCTTAGTACCCGGCAGCAAACTGGATGCATCACAAGTGGATATACCCACTTTTTGCCCTTCAGCTACAATCTACTTGCTCACTGAGAAACAGAGTTCTTATAAAACAGACCTTTCTTTCCTGCAGGTGGAATTTTAGGTTTCGGAAATGTGGTCATGTATATAAATGGCCTGCACTTTCATCATACTTTCAGAAATATCATGGCTATATTCTGTTGTAAATCAGGAATAGCTCTGCTCTAATCAGAAGAGGTAACCTGGAATGAGTTGTATATACATGACACAAGAGTCCTGCTGAGAAACATTAAGGAATGGAACCATCTGAAACAGAGAATGTAAGCAATTCTGTGGGAGGAAGCATACAGAAGCATGCACTCACAGTTGTACATCTTCAGGATCTCATCCCTGTGAAATAGGTTAAGCTGGCAAACAGGCAGATCTGGACTTCACCCCATCATCCTAATCAGCAATTTTAAGTGATCTGCTTTCGCTTTTATCATTCAAGCTTTACTTTACGTGAACAGCCCTAGAACAGTCTGGATCCACATCACATTTCTCCTAAGTTCAAGCGGACTCAGATAAAGAAATGCCAATATTATAAGTTCTCTGGTCCCTGGGAAACACCTTTTGTTTCATTTTTTTGTAACTTCATATCACAAACAGTCACAGGCTCACAGGATAGATTCCTAATTTTTTCTTGGGTTGAAACCTTTTGGAAGGAGAACATTTTTTAGATAGTATATAAATATCCCTGCAGATTGTCTTAGCATCACTTACCTGCATTTTGATTGCCATCAAAGCCCAGGTATAAGCCAAAATCTGTCTCCAGATAAATTCTTGTTGCTCTCTGATATATGCGAATACCTTCATGAGGACGAGCAGGGGGTATTACCCTCACACCATCCAACTAATAGGGAGAGAATAAGTTAAAATTTGCCAAATTCAAATGTGGTTTCAGTACAGGTCAATGCTACAAATGAACACGCCTCTTCTCTGGTTTCATGCTAACACATTAGATAACTTAACCAGGTAAAAAACTCAGTATTCACTTTCTTGAAGTAATAAAGTCATGTATGAAAGAAAGTGATCTGGACACAGTATTTTCATATCATCTTAGCAGATTCTTATTATTGAGCTATAAAATGTGTATACGAGTTAATGTATAAAATTATGTACTAATGAAGAATATGGAAACAGTTTTCCTAACATATTTCTTATTTTTCCTTTTCCCTACCACTGATAAAAATTATTTGGATTTATTGTAAGTCTTGAGATATTTGGTGTTTTCTTACTAAATCTCAATTTTTTAATTTGTTTTAAGTAGAATATATTGCTTATTGTTATAGAGGAAAAAATCAAATAAATTTTTAATAGGTGCCTAAATCTGAGAGAATACAAAAATTAAAAATACCTCACATCATTCTTTTTAAAATGTTCCCAATTTTTAATCAATCAATCTCTATCTCACTATGCTTGAGATTAGTACTCCAGGTACTGTTATTTTTTCTTGCAATTCCTTGGGTTTTCTGCAATCTGTTCTTCACACCTGTAAAATGGGTTTTCTGATCCCTATTTCCCTACTTTTCAAGGCACTGAGGAGAGCAACTTGTCTAAAGTACATAAAATAAGATGATAAGGTTAGTGTGCACCCCTTCTTACACATATGGAGCTCAAGTACAGCTCTGCCTGCTCCAAGAAATGCCTGCTAAAATACAGGCTAGCATCTGCATTCTTTCATTCAAAGCCAGATTCCCTTCAGATGATGATCCAAGTTCTGTTACCAAACTGCATTTTTTTTTGAGGGCTTCTCTGGCACAGTCTCAGGAATTTTGCTACAAGAAGCTCTAAACTTCACAGTCAGTTCATCTTACAATAAATCCCTCTTACATTTTTTCCTGTCCTCACATTATTCCCTTCCTTTTTCTTTCCCAGGTTTACATGTTATTCCCCATTTCCCACTCTGATTATTAAGATGGTAATCTCAAGACAGGAGTCACCCATGCTATTTATGAGGGACTCAACACAATTGAGATCACATTTTTGGTTGCCACATAGCACTGTTGTAATTACGTAGTTAGTTTTAATAGTCAAATGCTTCAAAATAGACTTATATTATTCAAACTTGTTTTATTCTAGGGGACAGGGAGGAGCATTTGGTCTGTGTGCTGCAGTGAGAGACTTACCAGAAGCTGCTTCCTCTGCCTGAATCGCACCGTGTGATTGTAAACATTGATGAGAATCTCTTTGAGGTAAGTAATGTGTCGACTTAAAGGAAGAGGATAGTTTATGCCCTCGATGCTAAACTGTGTCAGAGTATCAGGTAGGTTAGGGATGGTCTGAGCCAGAATATACGTGTATTTCCCTTGGAAGTGGTGTACCAGGCCATCAAAGGTGATATAGTGTGGATCTCCCATGACCCGGCACTTCCCGAAACCTAAAGGAGAAGAGTGTCATTATCCTCCAGTCTCAATGCACTTGTGCCAGATCTCATGCATGGACCACTTTAATAAATGTTGGATAACAAAGTTTGCTGCTAGCATGCAAGTTTCTGGAAGAAAAGATGGGTCCTCAGGCATCACCCTAGTGATGGACCTCTGAGTGGAGAGCCAGAGAAACACATTGCTTTGCTGATAACAACTCATTCCTTTGCAAGTCAGCCAAACAGAAAGATGGCATTAGGGTTTATTGGCTTTATAGACACTAAGCTGTGCACACTCTACCACACAGCATGACTTGCAATGGGCTCTCAGAGGTGTGAGTTTCACATTCCACAGCAATGTATCGCTACAAAATTATTGGAATTTGGAAAGCAGTATCTAATTTTGGCTGGGTCACTGATGTCACACTGATTGCTTCTCAAGTTACTAAATTTATCATTGAGTTCACCACAACTAACAATCAGATATAGTGACTATTGTATAAGTATTCTGCTTTACCATTAAGTGCAGAGCCAATCATTTTCCCAGGAACTAGCCTCTCTCTGCTGTCGTGTCTCTGCTGTGATATTTTGCCCAAGTGGAGCAGGGCAAAACTTCATTTGCATTATGTCCTTGTACTGGTCACCAGTACAGCAGGACCTTTGTCATACTGTTCTTCAAAATCTAGCTGTAGAGTCGCCTGGCAACAAGTTACCTCCTGAATATTCCAATTTATCTGGAGAATATGGGATTAAATATAGCACAGCATAGTAGACCCCCCAAAATAGCAGTTTAGCCAAAGCAGCTATCAGATGAAAAGCACCAAAGTTCTTTGTCTGGTATATTTAGTTAATATCTGTTCAGATCTGCTCTGCCCTGTTAGGTCTTCATTTTTTTCTGTTCTCGTATCAACACACAATGGAAAGAAAAGGTTCATTGACTGAGGATTCACAGATTTATCTGAGCTTTATTTGTGGTGGATACAGTACAAATCTTTTTTCTTTGCAAACCAATCAGACTAAACTGCCAATTTTCTAGAGGTAAATATATTTTCAAACTATTGTTCCACTTCCCTCTACAGACTGTGTGCCTTGTACTGGAACTTTCTGCCGTGAAAACTGAGAACTATTTGTGTTCAGTAATGTTCCATCAAAAGCACTGGCAGATCTGCCTGCCTTCCCCTGTGAAAAAGACTGGAAGCACCATGGAAGAAAGACTGAACACCCACATCCTTCTTACTTCTCCAGCCTTCAGGAAACACCAAATGAAGACCCACTTGCACATACCTGTTGGATTGCACTTGTGTTTTCCATTTTTGATCACACAGGTTTCTTGAGAGTCACAGCCATAGTTCTGACATCTGATGACACCATTCTTCTCACACTGGCATCTTCTGGCACAGTATGGAGTTATCCAGGTCTCCCCAGCCTGGACACAAGTTGTGTTAATGATATGTTATCAAGGTGCTCAGCTTTACAGTGCAATAGGAGACCTATAGTGAAGGGTATGAGGGCTGGCTAGGTGCAACCTGTCCTGCTGCCTGTTCCACAACTGCCTTATCCAAGCACAGTCTCACCAAGAGCCTGTGAGGTAGGGAATCTCAGTTTATTTATTTGTCTTATTGACTATCTTGAGAATAGTGAGACTACCTGAATAACACTGATCAAATTACTGGTTTCCAGTATGTCTCAATTTTGGCCTCATATGCAAAGCACCAAGCTTTTGAAGATGCTAATAACGGCCTGCAGCTTTTTCTAACCAGATGAAAATTACCTGAAGATTTTTCTCTCTCATTTAGATGATCAAGAAGCCAAATTCCCACAAATTTTGCAGCCAGAGATTCGTTCCACAGAAAAATTACTTACACTGTAGTAATTGTTGTCATCATCCCTGCAGCCACAATTGCTCAGAGGTACACATTTGCCATTACTGAGCACATAATTATCATCACATTCACAGCCCTCTGTGCACTCTTCTGTCTTCTCACAAAGGGAAGAGGCAAAAATGTTGTTGCATGTTGATGGGCATGGGGAAGTGCAGTCTGTGTAATGGCTGTGGGATGAACAGGGCAATGCTGTGTGTGTGAAGAAAATAAAACCAGTGTTATTAAATACATTTGGAAATTGCATTGCAAATACCTATGTTTTTTTAAAACAGAGAACCCTTTCCAGAGCTGCTGATTCAGTTCTATTACAGTCTGAGCTGATGGCACCTGGAGCTAGATCATTCAGATTCACTATTCTAGCTCAGCTGCAAATGGCTTTTTGGGGACTGTTAAAAACATTGATCATTAAGGCAAATTCCTTACAATGCTCAACCCTCCTGTGATACCAGACAAGTGTTAGTTAAGTTAGGTTAGTTTAACCACAGATCTAAACACATATAAGAACAGGTAGGCATGGTCAAACTAAAAGTTCATCTAGCTCTACATCCTATTTCTGCCAATGATTAGAGATGCATAAGGAGACAATTCAAGAAATACATTAGCAGAGAGTGTTCCTTTGTCCAGCATTCTCCCCCACTTCTGACAAGCAGGCACTTAGGATTTTCTGAAGGACCTATTCAACATTCATCTGGCTTGCTTTTTAAGCAGTTAACTATTTTGGTGGCCAAAACCTTGCATGACAATTAATTCCACAATATAATACTGAACTGTGAGAAAACAAATACCATGTAATCTTTATTAATCTTTACACAATTAGTTTGTAGCTTTGTTGAATGAATGGAATGAGACATTACATCAGAGATTACTCAGAGAACCTGGCCCTTAGTAAGCAACTGGCCAAATTGCCAGTCATTCAGAACACAGTGAACAATGTCGAGCCCTGTGTCCTAATATAGTATCCCAATTTCTTCTAGTCTTCTTGTTACACTCTTTCTCAATTTCATACTCACACTCATTCAGACTCATAGGCTACTAAAACTATTCTCACTCCACACTACTACCCACAGCTTGTCTAGTTATCCCTGGATTTAGCTCAACATGAGTACAGCTCAGTACAGCAATGAAGTCATAAAATCACAGATAATCACAAAATTGCATTTTGTGAAGATTTGAGTTTCATTATCTTTTATATAACTTGTTCAGTTAATACTGCCAATTAATTTTCATGCCATCAGCCATACAAGGTTCTGTTTTTTCACTCGCTTGTGCACTTACGACAGAATGTGCTGTTCCTCCATTTAATGATGATGCCTTCATTCCTGCAGGTGTCCACATAAACTTGAACTATGTCACAGAGAGTGGACATCATGCCATCGTACTGGCACATGTCATAGGTGCAGATCTGTATGAAGGGTTCAGGCTTGACCAGATTGTGACACGGTTTGAATTTGTCTGATTTTAAGACATTGCACTGGCTTTCTATAACTGGTTTATTCTCAGCAGTGCAAGGAGGAAGATCATCTTCTCTTGAGTCTGAAAAACAGCTGCAGGAAGCCATAAACACAGTTAAATTTGAGTGTCAAAGACATGTAAAACTGAGACTGAAAATGGTAAGTTTGTTGCTAAGAGGCATTAAATAAATAGCCCTGGAGACGTTAATCTTCTTTCTATTCATGAGTGAAAGAGTAGGAAGTAATAGTACGAACTTCATCAGTATGTTTTAGTTCTGCTCTAGTGGGGCTTTTTCCAAGAAATATAGCATAGTTTTAATGTCCATGCAGTCAATTGATCTTGCAATGTATAAGAGCACTACTATTAACATCCACAAAAAAAACAGACCCCAGAGCTGCATGTGCAAGTGATCATTTGGATACATGGATACACTTTTCAAAAGCAGAGTTTGAAAACATCAGATGTTGTGATTTGTGGCCATCTTTCCGTAACATGTTGTTTTAAGTCTTTAAGTGGCTTGAGTGGTTATAGGAAAGACATAAGAACTTAAAAGGTTTTAGGTGCTTATCTAATTTTTCCCTCTCTCTTTCCCCATCTGAGACCTGAATGCACTAACAGACCTTACTGGTCTTGACCAGTCCCACCTAGGGCCTGCTTCCACACAGACCCATGGCCCAGGAACATATTTTAGCCTAGGCCAAAGTGGTTAGTCCCTGCCCCAGCAATGCCATAGCAGTGTCAGTCTCCAGCTCTGCCATAGTCCTGCCTATACCTGGCCATAGGTCTCACTGATCCAGACCCTGATTGTGGACTGACCTCCTAGCCTGGCCTCAGCCCAGCCCCATCACTGTGTCCCTGCTTGGACATCATGAGGCTGTGTTGGGCCCTGGTTAACTTCACTGGGCTTGATCTAGATCCTGACCTGCTGACTGACTGCTTAACCAAGCCTTAGTGCTGCCCTGTCACCATGGTCTTGCTTAGCCATCACAGGGCTGTGTCTAACTGTGGTTACTCTCATTGGATCTGGCCATGACCAGTGGATTGACTTCCCAGCTTGACTTTGGACCTGACTTGTCGCTGCAAACTTGTCTGGTGATCCAGGCTCTCAGTTGACCCTGGCTGCCACTCCTTGTCTGCCATGCTCACTTTGCACAGGTACTGTGGGAGGCCCCTGCAAGGCATGTTATCATGCTCAACTCTCTGCCTCTTAGAGAGAAACTTGTCCTTGCTGCTCCTCAACACCATCACTCTGCTCTAGTTGTTTTCAGTATAAAATAACCATAGGCTATGTCCACACTGTGGACTACCTTAAAGCCTAATTCCCCAAGTGTGTAAATCAATAGGAGGGTTGTGGTTTCCTTCTGGCCTATGCAGTGGTTTCCTGTGGTGATGGTTTTTGTTTGAGCTTCATATTGAAGAAGAGAGAAATCTCATATGCACTGTCTATGTGTGGCAGAGCAGCAAAATAGCCAAAATATGTTAAAGGAGACTATTTCCCAAAGGAAGATAGAAAGTATAAAAGTAAGTCACATTTACCCTGCATCACTGTCTTCTTCCACTTTCCAGCTATTTCCAAACTGTATGACATTACCAAGTGTACCATTAGGCAAGGTCAGATCATCTTCCGGTCTGTCATTGAAGTTACCACACATGCCATGTACCTGCAAGTGAACAAGAATCATATTCTAAGCATTATCTGTTCTACATCAGCTTCCCCAGAACTACTCATTGATTATGGAATGATATGGCCAAATCACTAACAAAAATCCACATTGTACCAAAAACTTCAGATCCATTCATTACTCTCTGACTGCACTAGTGGAGAAATATAATAGACACTGCAATAAATCTGTGGTCTCCTAAGACTTCAAGGCATTTAATTCTACAACCACACTGTGTTCCTTGCAGCTAACTGCCAGGTACTCAGCCAGCTGAGTCATTTTTGGTGCCTGTCCCTAGAACACAATGAAATTGTTGTTTCAAAAAAAAAAAAAAAAAAAAAAAAAAAAAAGAAAAAAGAAAAAAAGGGAAAAAAAAGACTTGTGTGTTACAATACAATTACAAAGACAGATACAATAGTAAAACACAAGAAGAAATGAAAAATCAACATACAAAACAATAGTTTTAAAACAGTGACTGTATGCTCACATATTAAATCTTACCTTTGAGAAATAAGAGTGTGGGAGGGTGATTTCAAGGTGATGATCGCCATCGTATTTCACTACCACACCAAAGTCAGTTTCCACTACTATATATCTGCCAACATTTCCAATGGACACACCTCGCAACCGGTTCTCTACTGGAGTGTAGACTCTCTCATTGTTCAACTGGAGGCACAAGTCATTTGTTAGTACAGACACTCTCCTGTGAAAGCTTTTCTGCTCACATTTTATATTCATTGCAGAGCTGAGACTTCCCTATGACAGTTTCAACTGCTTGGCACTTCCACCATTGTACATTCCAACTACGGGCTGCAGGAACTAGACTTTTAGCTGAGAAGAGCTGGGCGGGACTCAGGGCCTAAGCCTTTACTAGGGAGCTGCAAAGGTCGCTGGTATTGAGCAAGCTCTTACCCTCCCACAGGGTGGATGTTCAGCCTCAGGGACTCCCATAGATCTCCAGTGCTATCCCAAACTAATATAGTAGGACTTGCTGTTCCTCTGCTTACTCTGACTAGTTACAGATGATTGAATTGATAATGGCTATTGAGCTTGGAAGCCCAATTCTTTCTTTAGCTAAGGCAAAAGTTCTCATAGCTGGAGGCTCTGGGTTCCAGCTCCAATGTACTGCTGATACAGAAGCCTTGGGAAATAGGGAGAAATGCTATTTCCCTATGACATCAAGTCATGGAGGTACCCACAAGTATTAAGGATATGTGTGCATGTTACTTAGCAAACATGAAAATCCTTTTCCCCACAGCTACTGTTTTGAGTTGATTTTAAGATACTTATTGCAAGAATAAAAAGAGTACCAGCACCTACCAGGATTCCTTGGCTTTTCTGAAGGGTGATTCGTATGTCATACACATCTATGTAGACTTCTTTCAGGTATGAGGCCCCTCTTTTCCCTCGGTCTTCATTCTTGCCACGAATGGTTATAGGTGTGATACTGTTCTTATTCCATACCTCAACTAGTGTGTAGGTGCAGGTACCAACAAAGGTGTACATCACTCCATCAAAGGTGAAATAATGGGGATCTCCTACCACCTGACACGTTGCTTGGCCTGAAGATGAAAAATTTATCAAATGACTTTGAGCGGGATTTCGTCATGGACTCAGACGATCAAAGATGTTTGCATTAGTGCAGCAACCTGATTCTGACCATATTTATGGGCAAACTTTCACATAGGTACCTCATGTTCATGCCAGTGACATTTATGTGGAAAAGAGAAATTTCCAGAAAGTGTCTCTTCAACTTAAGTTTGTAAATTATGTCCCGATTGACAGCTAAGCAGAAAATGAACCTTTTTAGCCATGTCCAATCGTCTATGTCCAATCGTAGCTATGAGGTATGTTAGCTGGGAGTAACTCATAGCTTTTCTAATTGGTAATATATAAATACATAACTATACATATAAATACACACACACACACACACACACACACAGTTTAAGGCCCTTGCAACTATCCTGACTCTCATAATTGCAGTTCTTCTCAATTATTTCCAAAGGCAGAGTTTGCAGCACTGGTGATTTCAGACTAGGATTTATATTATCTAGACAAAAAGAACTTAAGGGGCCTTGCAAGCTTTTGGACAGCATCAGTTCCTATTGATATCCACTACAATCAAATGGAATTAGTGTTTGCAAGACACATCATCTGTCTTTCCATCTTTTAGCACTGGCAGCAGTCTGTTACAACTTTGCCATCACATAGGGAAAGATATCTGTGAGAAAGTTAGAAGGGGCAGAAGGTTCTAATTATTGGATTGACACTGACAAATATTTTCAGGGAGGGCTTACCATTGGAATGACAGCCCAGCACACCATCCTGAACCCTGCATTCCTCTCGTACCCCACACTCCCAAGGTGTGCATATGATGTTGTTATTAGCCTTGCAGGTACAGCGTTCAGTGCAGGTATAATTGGTGAACCAGCTTTCATCCAGCTGAGAGAAAAAGAGAAGTGTAGAATTAAATATTATAAGATGATTGGAAAGGCAATATCATAAAGGGCAATCAAGTTTTTACTATTTGAATGCCAATGATTTATGATCATTTACGCATGGCCAAACAGTCCACTGATCAGGAAGGCTGGCAAAGTGAATTTCAATTTTGCTATTATTAATAGCGTAAATAATATTTTTTCTATTTATTAACATTTTTCTTCTTAGGGTGACAAAGAGTGAGATTCTCCATTCTTTCATTTTTTTCTCCAAATGCCTAGGGAAACTTGCCTGGTAGTAATGGTTTTTTTCATCAACACAACCACAGTTGCTTTCTGGCACACATATGTCTCCACTCAAAACATAGCCCTCCTTACAGAAGCAACCTTCCACTGGTAAGGAACTGCAAGAATCAACTGCTGAGGTGTTCACACAGGTAGAGGGACACCTGATACCACAGCTCTTGTAGATGCTGCCTCCAGGACAGGACATTGCTAGAAACAAAACAAAAACCAAGATCAATCAAAAGGGCAAAACCATGAAAAAAATAGTGTGTTCACTCTTTGCTCCTGAAAGTAGACTCAAGTTTGCTGTTAGAAAGCCTGAAACTGAAGAATGCTGACTACAAAGGCTTTTCTTGCACTTTTGAGAGAGTGGGTGGCTTTAGGCCAAGATGGACAAGACAAGAAAATGTGGGCCACTCTACACATCACCTCACACAGGAATTTAAATAGTCCACCCCTGCTTTGAGTAGAGGGCCTAGAGTGATTATACAGGCCTATATGCACTTGGTTCAGCAATCCTCTTTTTTTTTTTTTTTTTTTTTTTGAGGATTAAAGACATACAGACCTGCTGGAGAGGGTACAGCTCATGCCTTTCTGGTTTTGGCTACCCTTAGTATCCAAGTGGAGTTTAAGCAGCAAAGCAGAGTTGTCTGGTGGCCTCTTGGAAACAGCTTTGCCAGTGCTCAGAGCCCTTAATCTCACTAGTAAATGACAGGCTATGGACTGCAGGAATACTGAGAAGATAAACCCTCATGATTCATCATCTCCCTAAGCAGCTGCAATGTGTACAGCTGTGCCATGACAGATACAAGTCACTGAGGCACAGCATGCAAGTTTCATCTGGAGTCAGAGCCATGTGTGCTCTGGCCTTTCACCTTTGCGCAGTTCAGGACACAAAGGAGAGAGCTGAGAGGAGTTTGTCAGAAAGCTCGGGCTGGCCAGAGCAGACATGTGGCTGCAGGAGGGATCAAGGTTTTTCATGCACGGTCTTTTTCACATAGATCTAAAATTCATTTTTAACAATATACTGGACAATGGTGAGTTTCATACAGCTTTATTTTGAACCTCAGCTCTACAGATTATAGATATTCATTAACTAAACAGAGGATATCATCTTCCCGAGCTCTATTATCTCCTGGGTACTCAAGTCACTCAATTAAGAGAATAAAAGAATCTCTTCACTTACTATGTGATACGGCCCCATTACTGTAGTTACTATTTGACCCCTGCCACATATTTAAAAATAGAACTAAAAATCAGACTCTTATCTTCCATGTCATAGCCCCTGAGAAAATATATTATACTCTCACATCCCTCCTGCTCATGGCAGAATTTGGCTTCTATCACTCAAAGCGCGCTCCTCATAGAAAATGTTACATCTTACAGCGATCTTCAAGCATTTGTCCATTTCTGTGATCTAAAAAGCCTAATTAGCATTTCTGTCTAGATTCTATCATAAATCACCACATGTGATTCTCATTCACGTCTGCCCCTGTAGCAGGACATCTTAGATCTCTCAGACAACTACAGCCAACATCTCCAGCAATGTAGTCAGAGTATCTGCCTCTTGTCAGTTGAGCTTTTACTTAAATTACTAATGGAGAGAGCACTTGAGAGTCAGTCCTCTTAAAGAGGCTGAGTAATCCTCTTCTCGATAACCATAACCAAGCCCTAGATCTTTAGGCCCTAGGGTATTGCCTCAGAACATGGAATTTGGATGTCCATAGCCTTAATCTGATTTGGGGGTTAGAAGCTAATTTTTTGCTCTTACTTCTTTTATGTGATGTCCCTATGTGCTGACCCACTGGATGCTTTCAGTCAAAGGCTATTCAAAAGTCACAGTAATTCTTTTCCCAAACTGAGCAACTCCCAGAATCTCTCAAGAATTTTTATGCTTCAATGCAGAGCTAATTGTTCATCCCAGAAAAAAAATAAAGTGTTAATCCTCAAAGGATAATACAGCAGTAGCTGATATCATCAAAATTAGTATCAGAATGTAGTGAGGGATGATTGTTTATTTTAGCATTGTTGAACTTCAGAGGACTTGTTATTTATCCAGGTGTATACTTTGGATAAGTATACAAAGGTCTTTTGGATAAGTACTGGAGATACTGGAGATACTTTGGATAAGTATACAAAGTGAATACAAAGGTCTTTTGGAAGATGTCTAGCAAGCGTAAAACTGCACAGCACTGTATAAAATCAAGACCATTCACTAAGCTTTACTATAAGAAATACGAACTCCGGGTACCAAACTTCCCAAAAGGTCATTCTGAAGAGAATTAATCTGGTAATAACTGAGAACACTTCTGCTTTCTTTTTATTTTTAATAGAAAACTACCAACAAATTTTCTAGAAACAGATGTTTCCCAATGTCTCTTATTAAGCTATTTTTTGTCCAAAAGCCAGTAATGAGCTTTTGTGGGTAGAGTCTAGGAATATCAGTGCTGCCTGCAATGAGGGTGGTGGATTTTCAGTGAAGAAAAGCAACAGTTATTCCCCCAGTGCAGAAGGTCACGTAAGATACATACAGCTGAGTGTAATCAAACCTTCCTAAGAAACTAAAAAGATATTATTAAAACTTGAATGTTACACTGCATTAGTTTAAATCTAGATATTTATATTTATAAATTTGTATATATATTATATAAATATTTATAAATCACAGTACTCACGGCAAAGAGTAGGATTTCTCCACTCTATGCATATCCCAGCATTGGTACATGACTCAGCATAGGCCTGTAGTCCATAGCATAAGGACATTGCCTGTCCCCCAGTGAAACACATGTCATAAACACAGTTTTCAAAGAAATTCTCTGGAGGCACTTTGGCATGACAATCCTTGAAGATTCCTGAGTAAATCAAGAGAGATAGATAGAAGTAAAGGAAACAAGTGGGGAATGATAAGATTCATCACCACCATCACCTATTCTCCATCATAGAAAGGAGTGTATCAGTCTAACTTGGTTTAGTAAGCCATACCAGCACTTGAAATCGAGCACACATAATGAGAGTTGGCCCTCTGGACCATGTCTGCTGCTTCTTTTTGCATGAGTAATACAACATAGCTTGCATAAGTGAGGAGTCGATGGCTAGGCAATCCATTAATTCTAGATACCTGCAGGGGGGCTCTAATTCAGGGAACCTCTACATAATTTACAGTACAATACCTATAGCATATGCAACGTCAGTGCCCTCTAAACTATTTCTCTGAGAAAGCAGAGTGCAAGTCACTATAAATCAAACTAGCAACTATGGCTCTCTGAGCATCATTCCCTGATCCTCATGGACACATTGGCGCTGTCTGAGTGGTTGACACATTTTGACCAAGCAGCTGTGAGTTTTATGGTGGTCATTGGTACCGAATACTTTATATGCTTCCAATGTGAGTTCAGAACAATAGGCTAAATAGAACAGAAAACACAAGCTATAATCTGCAACGCACTTCATCACATAGCTCAGAGAACTACCAACATACTACCTGCTGGGTCTGTGATCATGCCACATAATGTGTTCTTCTTTGCTTCACTCTCCAGCACAGGGTCACACTGCTCTTCTGTCCCAGTGGAGCATCTGGGTAAAGCAAGGATAATAAAGTCTTTGTTTCATATCTCTTAGCATCAGGTTTTAGGGGAAGACTGGCACATGATGTCTCTGCACAACACGGAGTATTTTGTTAGTCACAAGACTTTATCCAGCTTCTTTGAAAGGCTGATGTCAGCCTATCAGTGAATGGACTCCATTTTTGATGCCTTTTGGCCATTCAAAGGCTCATTCTTATTTGAACTAAGAGCTAAGGGATCCTATTAGTTAGGGTTCCAATCAGGCATTTGGACTGAAGTTCCCTCTTTCCACCCAACAGACACTTCCTGCTTTAGAAAACAAGACTTGAAGGACACACTTCTCCTTCTCATTCCCTGTATAAGATAAAGGGAGAGCTCCCAACTTCCAGTGGGCAGCTGGAAGTACTCTTCAGATGCAAAATGGTGTTGTATGACACAGCCAGTGAGTAGATAGCTGCTTGATTTTACAGAGTTTAATTAGAAAATGCCATGTGATCAGATTCCTGTACGTACATGGGGTTATTCTCGGGGACAAGCCAGCTTTGTCCAAGATCAGTGGAACTACTTGCAGGGTCACCATTTGGCTTTATGTTGTCATCATTTAGATCACCATTGTAATTACCTGTTAGGGTAAAATAAGATTTATAGGATAAACAAAGTCCAAATCTGTAGAAAAAAAGCTAGGTTTCAGGTTGTAAAATAGACTACAATGGAATGGTGAGAATATAAATGCAACACCAATGTGTACTGGACAAAATAAGAAGAGCTCACTTATGTTTTAGACTTTGATTGTGGACAGATGACAAGGGCTATCTTTCAGACTTGTGGACTTGAACCAAGGAGACTGTAAATTCTTATCTAACTAAATCATACTGCATACAAGAATGAATTGATTAGCTAAAAAAAAAAAAAAAAGCGATTTCCTTGGATCATATCTGCAGAATTTTGGTGGATTAAAAATCAAATGGTGTCATTTGCAGCATTACATCCTTAGGTAGGTTTCCTGAATTGAAACTATGGAACGTCTAAAGAGACATCATTGAACTAGGAAATTTCAGTTCATCCAGATCAAAGCATAACCAAAAGCTCACACGACAAACTACTCCTGCAATTTCTATGATCACATTTCCATCCGGAAGTATATCTCATGTAATCACCTGATTCTAGAATGTTGCTCCAACTGAACATGATCAGGTTCAGGCATTACTAGCACTACTCATGAAAAATTACTGGTCACTGCTAGTTCTAGATGGATCCTGCTCTCTCACTAGCTATATAAACCATCTGCGACTCTTGTTTACTGTGCTGTCCTAATGCAACATCATTTCTTACAGAACTCAACAGAACGCGCCCTTTATGTCTGATTTGTTCTTTCTCTCAGGATTCTCAAAGGACTCTCTATCTTTTGTGTTATAAATAACACTTAATATTTTGTGACATTTAAATTTTGGAAATTAGATAAGAATTTTCTTATTCATCATGCCTATCAGCTCTGAATTATCCAGTCCGGATCTCCATCATTCTTTTGTTTTAATGTGGATACTACCTAGCTGACTTAAAATAAGAAACAGGCAAAAAGAAGCCTGTGTAGTCTGTTTTTTTTTCTTTTTTCTTTTTTTTTAATTGTCTCTGATCATATAAACACGATCATCCAGGATGGATAAACAGCTTCTTCTTAAACAGCACAGGAAAACAGAAGGAGGAATGCTTGAGGATGCTGACAGTCAGCTATTCTGAAGCTTGTTTTCAGCTTATTCTAGAAAAAACTCAAGTTTTTATGACTCAGAAAATGAAATAGCATAGCAATCCTTACACTCAAAGAAAGACAAAATGCATCAGAATGTAAATAACAGAAAAATACATCTGTAGGATTCTTGAGTAGATGTATGCAAATCATAACCCTTACTATATTTACACTGTAGAACAGAAATAAGATTTTTCAGCTGGTAAAAAATATTACTCACAGTTATAACTCTCAACATTCCAAAGAAATATCAGGTTTGTAAGTTCTGGTTGTTAGTAACTGAAAAATTCTAGTAACTTTTCTTTACTGATGTAAATTCTAGTCTATTTGACGAGAACCACTTGTGTATAAAATAAATATGACATGGTAAGAAATAAATTTACGTAATTACCAGTCTCCATGACTTGTTTAAAAGTGACTAAGACTATGACTTACCACATAGGCCACAGAGCAGACCACTGTAATCAGACGGCACAGAGACTTCTGCATAGTGGTTTCCATCATATCTGACCCACAGTCCAAAATCAGTTTCCAAGAGAACATATCCACCACTGCTTTGGATAATGATCTTCCTTTCAATAAATATAGGCAGATTCATTCTGCTGCCATTCACCTGTACAACAAGTCATAAAAGTTAGTCTGTGTCTGCTGGGGTTCCTACAACTACCAACAACAAGCTCATGAAAAATCTAACCAACTAGTTTAGTGAAACATATAATCTTTTGCAAAGGGAAGCGGAAGCAATCACCACAGAACATTACAGTTGAGCAGTCATAGAATCATAGAATCGGTAATGTTGGAAGGGACCTCTGGAGATCAGCTAGTCCACCCCCCTGGTCAGCAGGGTCACCTAGAGCATGTTAGATAGGGTTGCTATCCAGGTGGGCCTTGAATATCTCCAGAGAAGGAGACTCCACAACCTCTCTGGGCAACCTGTTCCAGTGCTCTGTCACTCTCACAGGGAAGAAATTCCTCCTCATATTCAGGCGGAACTGCCTGTGCTTCAATTTCCGCCCATTGCCTCTTGTTTTGTTACATGGGACAACTGAAAAGAGTTTGTCCCCATCCCCTTGACACCCTCCCTTGAGGTACTTATCCACATTGATAAGATCCCCCCTCAGTCTTCTCTTCCCCAGGCTGAAGAGGCCCAGCTCTCACAGCCGTTCCTCACAGGGCAGATGCTCCAGCCCTCTGATCATCCTTGTAGCCCTATGCTGGACTCTTTCCAGTAGCTCCATGTCTCTCTTGTACTGGGGAGCCCAGAAATATGTTTGAAAGCTCATTCAAAGAGGTAATTTAACCAATAAAAAGAAGACAAAAATCCCCATGACCTCTACAATCAGAGAGACATTTCTTATTTTTAATTTCTGCGTGTCAGTTTAAAAATATTAGATATGAAAATACGTCTCTTAAGCAGAAGTTCTCTTACATTCACTTTCTTGTTTTTCAGTAAAGAAATCTGATTGCCATAGACTTCCACTTGCACTGACTTCACGTAAGAGACTTTGGTGTTGGCACCTCTGTGTTCATTCGTTGTGGACACATGAAAATATGGAAGCCCCTGAGAGATGTTGCACAATTTTGAGAGGGTGTAAGAGCAATTTCCCATGAAATTATGAACTCTGTGGTCAAAAGTGTTATAATGTGGATCCCCAGAGGCACTGCAGGAAGCACGACCTGGGAAGAAAGAAAGACAGAATCATTCCTTTTGAATCTCTAACAGACTTCTGCAGCCACTGTGCCCTCATCAGACACTTCATTTTACTTTGTCATTGCTGCTCAGATATAACAGGGATGGCATCAGTGAGCAACAGAGTACAAAAGAGTCATGCAAACTTTCCACAGAGAAAATGTCATTTTATCTACTGCAGCTGGAAGTCACCTAGATTCTGTCACAACTCCTGAAGGTCGTACCCACCTGATACAGGGATTCATTTGATGTAAATAGAGATCCACCTTCACAGCTGGAGACAAAGACTCAATCTGAATCATGCCCATTTAGCTAAATAAGATTTTCAAGTGTACAACTGCCTTGAGACTGAAATCAAGACATTCCAAACACCAGCCCAAAATCTTGTCTTTGAAGCCATAAAGAATCAGTACCTCTGTGTACCAGAAATCTGTGCTAGAGGCTGAAGCAGAAATATGAGGAAGATGTATCATGTTGATATGAGGATTTCGGTATATAAGGCAGTGCAGTGAATGTTTCATGTCCAAGTCTGAAAGGCTATTCCAGACTGAATAGGAAGAACCTACTCAAAACCTTTTCATGGCTGGTTAGCCAAAAGGAACTGGTGCATTGTCAGGTATCTGGGGTTCTGTACTCACATCGATTACAGAATCTCGATTGAACACTGCACACATGACACCTCCTAGCCAGTGATAATATGAACAGATTGACATCCCCAGTGTGTCTGTGTCTGTGTGGTGTGTACATGCTGGGGAAAGTTTCGAGGGTTAATAAAAAACTGCCTTTTTAAAGCTCCAATTGGAAAATCTTACAATCAAATCTTAGGAAAGTAGAACTTGCAGATGTTTTATGGATTTTATCAAAATTAAAAGATTCTCTGCTTTTCAGTACTACGTTAAAAAATTAGTTAAATTCACAGTTGCGTCTACATTTGAGCTCTGCAAATGTAAAACTAAAGGAAAGTTATGTTTAATTAATATCACAAAAATACAAGAAAACTAAACTGAGATATTAAACTGTTCTGTACTTAAGAAGATGATATATGTAGAAGAATCGATGAATAAAACGTAGAAGAAAAAAATAGTTGAAACTTTCTTAAACTGACATTTTAGCATATTTTATAACTACTAAAATGAAAATAAACACATTGATTCAACCTTTCCTAGGACTGAATAACAGTAAAATACCCAAAATGAAAAGTGGATTCAAATGATGAAAAATAAAAGAAATATAAAAAGAAAGATTATGAAACAGGAAATGCAAAATACTACAAACTCATATATAACAAATATATAAAACACATCCTAAATGTATGTATAACAGTCAAAATAATGCCATAAAAAATGGCTACTTAAACTTTTACATAAAAGGTAACAGACATGGATGAAAGGAAAGCACCGCGAAGATAGTCCCACCTTCAAAAAACCCCAATATCCCAGCAACAGGAAGCTAGGGCAGGGATCCAGCGGTGAGCCCTCAGAAGGACGTCCCAGCACTCAAGCTGTGCCCGACCAGTGTGGTTGGCTGACGCAAGGAGAAGCGCAGCCTCTCCACTACAGCTGCTCCGAGCCTCAGCTGAGGGCCACAACAAACACAACCTGAACACTTAGCCCCCCACAGCAAAAGACACGGATGGGAAACCATGGTACCTGAGCTCGGCCTGGCTGTTGGTGGTAATGTATGTGGAGGCTGTGCTGTGCTGTCTGGCAAGGTGGCCGTCGGCTTTGGCGTTGATGGACCTACTGAAAGACAGAGTGGGAGGAGATCGGCGTCAGCCTGGGAGTTTTGCTCCGGCCGTCTGGTCTTCCCTTCCCAAACGTGCCAACATCTCAAAAACAGGTGCCCAGGGCAGAGACCCAGCGGTGAGCCCTCAGAAGGACGTCCCAGCACTCAAGCTGTGCCCGACCAGTGTGGTTGGCTGACGCAAGGAGAAGCGCAGCCTCTCCACTACAGCTGCTCCGAGCCTCAGCCGAGGGCCACAACAAACACAACCTGAACACTTAGCCCCCCACAGCAAAAGACACGGATGGGAAACCATGGTACCTGAGCTCGGCCTGGCTGTTGGTGGTAATGTATGTGGAGGCTGTGCTGTGCTGTCTGGCAAGGTGGCCGTCGGCTTTGGCGTTGATGGACCTACTGAAAGACAGAGTGGGAGGAGATCGGCGTCAGCCTGGGAGTTTTGCTCCGGCCGTCTGGTCTTCCCTTCCCAAACGTGCCAACATCTCAAAAACAGGTGCCCAGGGCAGAGACCCAGCGGTGAGCCCTCAGAAGGACGTCCCAGCACTCAAGCTGTGCCCCCAGTGTGGTTGGCTGACGCAAGGAGAAGCGCAGCCTCTCCACTACAGCTGCTCCGAGCCTCAGCCGAGGGCCACAACAAACACAACCTGAACACTTAGCCCCCCACAGCAAAAGACACGGATGGGAAACCATGGTACCTGAGCTCGGCCTGGCTGTTGGTGGTAATGTATGTGGAGGCTGTGCTGTGCTGTCTGGCAAGGTGGCCGTCGGCTTTGGCGTTGATGGACCTACTGAAAGACAGAGTGGGAGGAGATCGGCGTCAGCCTGGGAGTTTTGCTCCGGCCGTCTGGTCTTCCCTTCCCAAACGTGCCAACATCTCAAAAACAGGTGCCCAGGGCAGAGACCCAGCGGTGAGCCCTCAGAAGGACGTCCCAGCACTCAAGCTGTGCCCGACCAGTGTGGTTGGCTGACGCAAGGAGAAGCGCAGCCTCTCCACTACAGCTGCTCCGAGCCTCAGCCGAGGGCCACAACAAACACAACCTGAACACTTAGCCCCCCACAGCAAAAGACACGGATGGGAAACCATGGTACCTGAGCTCGGCCTGGCTGTTGGTGGTAATGTATGTGGAGGCTGTGCTGTGCTGTCTGGCAAGGTGGCCGTCGGCTTTGGCGTTGATGGACCTACTGAAAGACAGAGTGGGAGGAGATCGGCGTCAGCCTGGGAGTTTTGCTCCGGCCGTCTGGTCTTCCCTTCCCAAACGTGCCAACATCTCAAAAACAGGTGCCCAGGGCAGAGACCCAGCGGTGAGCCCTCAGAAGGACGTCCCAGCACTCAAGCTGTGCCCGACCAGTGTGGTTGGCTGACGCAAGGAGAAGCGCAGCCTCTCCACTACAGCTGCTCCGAGCCTCAGCCGAGGGCCACAACAAACACAACCTGAACACTTAGCCCCCCACAGCAAAAGACACGGATGGGAAACCATGGTACCTGAGCTCGGCCTGGCTGTTGGTGGTAATGTATGTGGAGGCTGTGCTGTGCTGTCTGGCAAGGTGGCCGTCAGCTTTGGCGTTGATGGACCTACTGAAAGACAGAGTGGGAGGAGATCGGCGTCAGCCTGGGAGTTTTGCTCCGGCCGTCTGGTCTTCCCTTCCCAAACGTGCCAACATCTCAAAAACAGGTGCCCAGGGCAGAGACCCAGCGGTGAGCCCTCAGAAGGACGTCCCAGCACTCAAGCTGTGCCCGACCAGTGTGGTTGGCTGACGCAAGGAGAAGCGCAGCCTCTCCACTACAGCTGCTCCGAGCCTCAGCCGAGGGCCACAACAAACACAACCTGAACACTTAGCCCCCCACAGCAAAAGACACGGATGGGAAACCATGGTACCTGAGCTCGGCCTGGCTGTTGGTGGTAATGTATGTGGAGGCTGTGCTGTGCTGTCTGGCAAGGTGGCCGTCGGCTTTGGCGTTGATGGACCTACTGAAAGACAGAGTGGGAGGAGATCGGCGTCAGCCTGGGAGTTTTGCTCCGGCCGTCTGGTCTTCCCTTCCCAAACGTGCCAACATCTCAAAAACAGGTGCCCAGGGCAGAGACCCAGCGGTGAGCCCTCAGAAGGACGTCCCAGCACTCAAGCTGTGCCCGACCAGTGTGGTTGGCTGACGCAAGGAGAAGCGCAGCCTCTCCACTACAGCTGCTCCGAGCCTCAGCCGAGGGCCACAACAAACACAACCTGAACACTTAGCCCCCCACAGCAAAAGACACGGATGGGAAACCATGGTACCTGAGCTCGGCCTGGCTGTTGGTGGTAATGTATGTGGAGGCTGTGCTGTGCTGTCTGGCAAGGTGGCCGTCGGCTTTGGCGTTGATGGACCTACTGAAAGACAGAGTGGGAGGAGATCGGCGTCAGCCTGGGAGTTTTGCTCCGGCCGTCTGGTCTTCCCTTCCCAAACGTGCCAACATCTCAAAAACAGGTGCCCAGGGCAGAGACCCAGCGGTGAGCCCTCAGAAGGACGTCCCAGCACTCAAGCTGTGCCCGACCAGTGTGGTTGGCTGACGCAAGGAGAAGCGCAGCCTCTCCACTACAGCTGCTCCGAGCCTCAGCCGAGGGCCACAACAAACACAACCTGAACACTTAGCCCCCCACAGCAAAAGACACGGATGGGAAACCATGGTACCTGAGCTCGGCCTGGCTGTTGGTGGTAATGTATGTGGAGGCTGTGCTGTGCTGTCTGGCAAGGTGGCCGTCGGCTTTGGCGTTGATGGACCTACTGAAAGACAGAGTGGGAGGAGATCGGCATCAACCTGGGAGTTTTGCTCCGGCCGTCTGGTCTTCCCTTCCCAAACGTGCCAACATCTCAAAAACAGGTGCCCAGGGCAGAGACCCAGCGGTGAGCCCTCAGAAGGACGTCCCAGCACTCAAGCTGTGCCCGACCAGTGTGGTTGGCTGACGCAAGGAAGAACTCAGCCAATTCAACAGAGCTGCCTTATACATGCTCATGTGCCTCCTGGCCATGGGCTTCAATAAAATGAACTGAACTGTAACAATAAACAGGAAAGGCTTGGGACTTAATATAAGAACAAGAAAATATGTGATTCGGAACCCACAGTACGTTAGTTTGTTGTACCTGTTGGTGGTGACGGTATCACTGATGGCTGTGTTGTGCTGTATGGCAAGGGGTCCGTGGTTGTTGGTGTAGGAAGAACTCCTGTTAGATAGAGTGTGGGAAGATCTCTGACTGAGTACAGGATTCAAAACATTCTACATGTCAATTCTGAGCTCCCAGTAATGCCAGATGAAGAACTAGAGCTGCTGATATAGACAAAGCCACCCTTCCCCACACAGGAAACAAACCTGGGCAGTATCCCTTCTCGATGGACAGATCATCCAATGCTACATCGCTCCGGAAATCCTCACCCCATTCTCCTTCAAGGACAATCTAGGCAAAATGCATTAGCTCCATTAGCTCCAGTTGTACGCACGCAGCGCCATTTCAAAGCACGGTCCGCATCAGAGGCAGTCGGAGCCCCTGCCCTACCTGCATGTTTCCTGTGCTGTGCACCGTGACCTCTCCCAAGTTCCATCTGTCCCCGTGGTTCCCAGTACTGTTCCAGATTGCTACTAGCTCTTTGTTCTTAACCACGTACACCCGCAAGGCCATCGTTTCAGCCACTCCATACATGTGATACCAGAAGCGGAAGCAGTGCGGTCCTTCCGAACTGCACACCGGACTGACCAGATGAGCCACAAAACCGGGCAGGGCACTGCTGCCTTGCAGGTAGATGTAGTAGCCGTCTGCAACAAAGCGCAAGCCACACTGACACGCACCATCAAACCCGGACAAAGCACTCTCAAACAACCCAAGCCCCAGCTCGGCAGCACCCCCTGCTGCAGGCTCAGGGCAGGCGAGGGCGAGGGCAGCAAACACACGTCACATCCTACTCTAGCCACAAACTCCCAGCCTTGAGTCTACCTATGGACCATGCTCTCCGTGGGCAATGACAGACGGACGGTTTCGGCTGGGCAACAGCTTCGCTTCCGTCTCCCCAAAGCACTGACACAGCCCTAGCATGACTCGGCAGCTTTCGGACCCACTCATCACCGGTTTCTAGAGAAGCCGGCCTCTCCCGACAGACACCCGTTCCTCTTCCTCTGAGACAGTCTGGCCATCCAGGCTTTGCACGACTTCCCGCCTTGCGCAGCAGATCCTTGCCTGCCCTGGGCGGTACCACAGACTGTCTCCTAAGGCCGCAAGGCTTCCTAAAGCAAGGGCCTAGCCTTGGGGAAGGCTGCCACAAGCAGCTCCGGATCAAGCCCAGGAAGCATGTGCCTCTACTTCCCGCCAGAAGAGGCTCCTTGCCCTCTCCCCAGGGATACCCCTCTGCTTGAAGGACCTCCGTGCAGCAGCTGCTGTTCCTACCTCCTGTCGTGTGGTCATAGGAAGGGCCGGTCTCTGGCGAGGGTGTGGGCCCCTTGTGCCTTATCCAGTCAATGCTGTTGTAGTCTGCCTGCGTCCACTCACAGAAGTCAACGTCGAATGTGCAGGAGAAATTGCAGGCTATCGGGGAAGCTGGATATGGTGCAGGAAGAAAAGCAGAGTTTCTACAGTGAGGGCAGGGCCACCTTCCCCCTGTGGGCCTGGCAGGGCCACCTACATCCCTGGCATGCTCATGGGCGGCTGAGGATGGCCAACAAAGTGGAAGCACGTGCTGCGCCAGCGGAGCGGAGGGGAAACTGCAGACAGACAGGCCGGGAAGCAAGGCGGTTCCCACACTATCAGCTTCATCCTGCATGTCCCAAGATGTTCACTACTCAGGATTGCCTCCCTCCTCCCCCTCCCTCGTCCAGTTCGGCCTTCCTCTCTCCCCCTCGCCGGTCCAGGCTGCTAGCTCGCTAAGCCTTACAGAAGGTAGCGCCCCAGTCATGGGCAGGATGTAACTCACTACGACTCTAGGACTTTCCTGACAGCCCCGTGTCAGCAGCACTTCATGTCCGGGGGAGGGACGCTAGGCACTACAGCCTGGACCACTCCGGCCTGCCAGCCCATTTCCATCCCACCAGCAACAGTCAGGCAACGGCCTGCCTTCCCAACGCTCAAGAAGCTGCTGTGCAGCTTCTCGATACGCCTACCCTGACGAGGCCACTCCGGGGCCAAAGACAGGCAGCACTGTGCAGAACGCTTTGGGCAGGACACGTCGGGGAACAGAGGTAAGGCCTTTGCGGACTGCCAGCTCGGAAAGGGTTGTGCCAACCCATCAGAGCTGCTGTGACACGGTGGGGCTCCTCAACCTCAACCCTTGGGCTTGTCCGCCCTACAGCCGAGGGACAACGACTACTCACATCCACAGAGTACGTGCAGGGAGACTCTCACCGCTCCCTCCCGAATACAAACACAAACGGGACATTTACCGCAGACAGTGCCAGCGCTCCAGTCTCCCAAAGGCACTCCTGCCTGGGTGCAGGCGGTAGCGTAGGCCGCCAGGTCACTGCACAGCTGCTCCGTGCTGCCGCCAGTGGCACACTGGTCATAGACACAGCTCTCAAAGTACGGTTTGGGCGGCAGAACCGCATGGCATGGCTGGAACGGGCCGCCAAGCTCGGTGAGGATTGCACACTGCTTGTTAGCTGCCTCCTCCTGGAAGGGGGAGCAGGACACGGGTGGGAAAACGGCTGGGTCACACCTACAAAGCAGATGGATACCTTCGAGGTCACAGCAGCCTGTGAGCTCCAGCCACACCGTTTCCTGACTTCTTCCCCACGCAAAGCCTCAGCCTTTGGAGTCCGGATCCCTTGCCAAGAGAACACTCTCCCCGCCCCCCTCCCCCACATTTCCTTTGCAAGGGTTAGGAACACGGCCCACAGTCACCGTTCTCCTCCGTGGCACCAGGCAGACAAAAGCAAACGGCCGACACGGTTGGCACCACAACGCAACAGCTCAGGAGGAGCATCACACCCACCCCCCGGACCACTCTCCCTGGGGTCAGGAACAGTGACTGTGCACGGCCCTGCACAGACGTCACCAAGGACCTTAGAGCACAGCACCTACAGGGGGAAAGCACCGTGAACCCCAGCCGCACAGCTCGGGACCTGACACCAGCTCTAGGGAGCTAGCCCGCAGGGGAAAGGGGAGCAGCCGCACGGCGCAATCTAGCTGCAGACTGCACGTCCCAGAGGTGGAGGAAGCACAGCGAGGCACACACAAGAGCCACAGGTCTGCTGCTCTGGAGCCTCTACTTGGTTTGGCAGGCCTTCCCACAACCGCCTCCTCTCCGTGGGCTCCCTCCTGCCATTCCCAGACCTCCTTCCTTGTTCCACCCACAGCTGCCCTCTCCCAGGCTCCCCTCCATCTCTCATCCACGCTACAGGACAAGGACTCACGGCCAGTCATCGTCCGGCACCATCCAGCTAGCTCCAAAGTCATTGAAATCAGGCGCTATCACTCCGTCGGGTCGCATGAAGTCATCCTGCTGGCTCCCGCTGTACGTCCCACACAATCCACACAGCTTGCCCTTGTGCTTCTCAGACACCCTCACCAGGAGCTCCTGGTCCCCGTTGAACTGCAGCTGCAGGCCCAGCCTGGTAGAAACTTGCACGTAGGAGCCACTCAGGGAAACGGTCACGCTGGGGATAGGAGAAGCAGGCAGGGAGGCCAGAACACCATTGATCTGAATATAGGAGAGAGGCGGGGGGAGAGAGAGAGAGAGAGAGAGAGACAGAGAGAGAGAGAGAGAGAGAGAGAGAGAAACATAAAGAGGTGCCCTCCACTGAAAAGTCAGAGCTCCTCCCTGCCATGGCGCCAGGGCCCAGGGGGCCAGAGGCGCTGATGGCACGGGAAGCCCTGCCCAGACGTACGACGACAGCAGCTACTCTACGCACAGCGCACACAAAGCTCAGGCAAGCAAGCAGAAAATCTGTTGCTGTGCTCGAACCATATCCTCCCCACTCAGAGAGCTGCCATGCTCTGCCATGAGCACGCCAGCAGGCTCAGGGAATATCAAGCACTTCTGGGGGACTCAAGTATTCAAGCTGATTTCCGGAAAGGCAACCGGGTGGGGAAAGCAACCAAGAAAAGCTACTTCGGAAGACAGTTGTGCCCAGGTCTAAAAATGAGGGCCTTACGTAGACCGCCTTGTTCTTCCACAGTGCGATGTGCAGGCCTTCCACAGACAGCGCCACAGAGTTAAGGGCTGTCCAGCTCTTGCTGCCCCGATGCTCGTTGCGCGTGGTGACAGTGAACCCAACGGAGGAGTTGCCACAGCCCGTCACCACTGTGTAGTTGCAAGAGCCCTGGAAGTGGTGAAGCTTCCCATCAAAAGTGCTGTAATGCGGGTCTCCGTAGACGTGGCAGAGAGCAGTGCTGGCTGGGTAACAGCCCCTGTGGCCATTCTGGATCTTGCAGACCTCATCCTCACCACAGGACAACACAGAGCAAACCATCTGGCCGTTGGCTTCACACCGGCACTGGCGAGCGCAGTTCTCGCTCACAAAGCGCTCGCCTTCCTGCAGGCAGGGAAACACGGAGCACCAGCGCATCAGGCAGGGAAACACAGGAAAACAAGTGCCCTGGCAGGCGAGCAAGCTGGGGCAGGGCTTTCACTCACGCTGTAGTAGTTGCCCTCAAAGAGGCAGCCACAGCGGGCCTCGGGCACGCAGGTATCTCCGCTGAGCAAAAAGCCAGACGTGCACGCGCAGCCCTCCATGCAGGGCCTGGAGCAGTTCTGTGGGGCTTGTCGGTCGAGGCAGGTGGCAGGACAGCCCGTCATGCAAGGGTCATAGTAGGCGTTGGCAGGGCACAGCAGGGCTGCAAGGGAACGAGGACAATTAGGATCGGAAAAGCCCTCAGAAAAAGGGCTACTTTCTGGGAAAGGGAAGGCTGAGGAATTGGCGAGAAACGCTGTGGCCGCAGGTTTGGCACACACGAGGTGGCAGGCTTTCCTCTGGGAAATCCAAGGTAGGTACTCACGGCAGAAGGTGGCATTCCTCCAGGGAGCAAGAGTCACGCCTGCTGCCTGGCACGCGTCAGCATAGGCCTCAAGGGCACCGCACAGGACCTCCTGACCACCGTCCAGGGCACAAAGGTCGTACAAGCAGGTCTCAAAGTAGCTCTGGGGGTTGATCACGGCGTGGCAGTTCTCAAAAGAGCCCGGCCTGGCAGTCAGCATGCCACAGAACCCGTCCGACTGGTAGAGCTTCTCCTCTTCCGCACTGCAGGGTGCGGGGGGCGTGGGGACACCGCAAAAGGGGTCGTTGTCCTTGTCTGGGACCTTCCAGCTCTCGCCCAGCGCGTTGGAGTCTGTGGCTTGCTGCCCATTGGGCATCAGGTAATCGTCCTGCCCCCGGCTGTTGAAGTTCCCGCACATGCCACAGGTCAGGTTGAAGTAGGTCGTGGGCACCTTCACCTCCACCGAGTGGTCAGCGTCATAGGACACTCTCAGGCCGAAGTCTGTCTCCAGGCTGATGTAGCGGCCACTCCTGCTCACTGTGATGGCGCCTCCAGCTGCGCTCACCGGCAGGGTCCGGAGCTGCCCGCTGACCTAGGGCAGACACACCCCAATGGGCCCTGGACTTGTACGCAGCCTCCCTGAGGTCTCCCTCACGGGGAAAACAGGCCCAGAACCCAGCACCGCGCACCGGTGCCCACGCTCCCCTCACGTGCGGGCGCCTCTGAGGCTCGGCCAGCCCTGCCTTCTCCCTGTACTGCGCGGGGGCCTGTATTCTACACCGGCCACGTTCTCTCTTCCCCTCCTCCTCCTCCAGCCCATCCACAATGGGAACACCATGGACACAGCGCCCCAGTGGTTTACGGGGAGCCCACCCGGGCCTGGGACAAAGGCGTCCGGTTCCGGCAAGGCCCTGCCAAGAAAAGACACCCCACCCTCCAGCCACACCACCCTCCTGACAGACCAGCTCCCTACCAGCACTTGGCTCCGATCGTTCTTGACAAGTGCAACGTGCTCTCCGTACACCTCAACCAGGACTTGGCGCACGTACGACACCCTGGGGTTCCCACGATGCTCGTTCTCGGCCTCAATATTGAAGTAGGGCAGGGCGGTGGCGTTGGAGCACACTTTGGCCAGGGTGTAGGTGCAGTTTCCCATGAAATTGTGCGTCACTTTGTCAAAGGTGTGGTAGTGAGGGTCCCCATGGACGTGGCAGATGCCGTAAGAGTAGGGGAAGCAGCCGGGTTTCCCGTCCTGCACCCCACAGTACAGGCCTGCCGGGCAGGAGGCACTGGAGCACTGGATTTTGCTTCCCCGCCTTGGACACGTGCACTTAGAGGAGCACGTGTTGTCCGTCCAGAACTCCGAGCTCACGGGGTAGTGCTGACCGTTGTGCCAACACCCGCACTGCTGGCTGGGCACGCACTGGTCATTGTAGAGCAGGTACCCGCTGTCGCACACACATCCCTCCACGCATGGCAGGCCACAGCTAGCAGGAGCCATAGGGTCAACACAGGTAGCAGGGCAGGCTGCAGCGCATGACTCGTAGTGGCTGTTGGCGGGACACTTGACGGCTGCGGAGAGAAACAGAACACCAGGGAAGTCATCAGTATCCCTCCACACAGCATCCTCTTAGGGTCAGCTAGCAGTGACTGCCTGTTTAGGCAACTGATTCCCACTGGCCGGCACCTCACAACGCCTCGTGCCTGGAAAGGACCTGCACAAGAATTCAACCGACACAGGGTCCTCCCACGGTCTTCAGCCAGCACAGGAAAATGGCCGTTTTTCCCTCCTTCCAAACCCGCGCTCCCAGGAAAAATGGAGCCCCGGAACCAACAAGACCGTAGCCCAACACGGGCAGCACAGCAATGCATCTCTGTGTGATGACTTACGGCAGAACGTTGCGTTCCTCCACGCAGGGATCTTCACACCAAGCGACTGGCAGGCATCTGCATAGGACTGCAAACTGCTGCACAGAGCCTCGCGATCCAGCCCCAGCTCACACAGGTCATAAAGGCAGGTGCTGAAGTAGCCGCTGGGGCTCAGGGCAGCATGGCACGACTCGAACGGGCTGCTGGCGTCAGTGAGGAGTCCGCAGAAGCCGCTGCTGGCAATGACCTGCTTGTCCGTCTCGTTGCAGACCGGCTTGGGGACTAGTCCGGGTGAGCAGCTGTGGAAAGGGAGGGAGAAGGGCCCCTGCGTTATCTGTGAGCTTCTCATCGTGTCTCACCCACCCCACCACGCCTGACACCCTCCCAGACCTGCCGAGGGCCACGCACCTGCTGTCGTTGGACACCTGCCAGCTGTTGCCCAGGCTGGTGGAGTCTGGCTCCAGCACCCCCTCCGCGTTCAGGAAGTCATCTGCTGCCACCCCGTTGTAGTTCCCACACATGCCACAGACCTTCTGCGCAAAGCTGCTCGGAAGCGTCACCTCCACCCGATGATTCCCGTCAAATTTCACTCTCAAGCCAAAGTCTGTTGAGACCACGGTGTAGAACCCACTGGACGAGACCTGCACACCTGCTGATGGGGTGCAGGGCACGATCTCTTCCACTCCGTTGACCTGGAAGGACAGAGGCCAAGGCAGGGTTGCTGCAGCCCATTTGGCATGGCTCCCTCCTCTCGCGCAGCCCCACTGTCGCTCCCCCTTGGGCTTACCGTCACCACTCCGCCCTTCCCCAGCCTTATCCGCTGGCCAGATACATCGATGTCCACGTACTGGACGTAGGACACGCGAGTGTTGCTTCCCCTGTGCTCGTTGGCCGCTTCCACGTTGAAGTAGGGCAGTGAGCTGTTGCTCTCGCACAGCTTGGAGAGGGTGTAGGTGCAGGTGCCCATGAAGTGGTGTATTTGCTTGTCGAACGTGTGGTAGTGAGGGTCTCCTTCCACCACACAGGTCCCTGGCACAGCGAAAGACGGAGAAAGCGTTCCGTTAAGCAGCCCCTGCCGCCTCTTCTCCCCTGCCCGCCCTGCACAAAGCACTGCAGCCCCATGACTGCTCTACTCTATTCACCTGAGCCTGGCACGGGCATCGGTGTTGGAGCCTCTGTGGAAGATGGCGCAGTGCTGGGGCTTGGGGATGGTGTAGTCACATCGCCTAGCAGAGAGACAATACACGTGCAAACTCACTCCTCCCCCACAAGCCGCCTTTTCAGGGCAGAAACCACACCGACTGCCTCAACAAGCAACAACTTTCCCTCAAGCCACCCTCCCCCACACAGGAAACAAACCTGGGCAGTATCCCTTCTCGATGGACAGATCATCCAATGCTACATCGCTCCGGAAATCCTCACCCCATTCTCCTTCAAGGACAATCTAGGCAAAATGCATTAGCTCCATTAGCTCCAGTTGTACGCACGCAGCGCCATTTCAAAGCACGGTCCGCATCAGAGGCAGTCGGAGCCCCTGCCCTACCTGCATGTTTCCTGTGCTGTGCACCGTGACCTCTCCCAAGTTCCATCTGTCCCCGTGGTTCCCAGTACTGTTCCAGATTGCTACTAGCTCTTTGTTCTTAACCACGTACACCCGCAAGGCCATCGTTTCAGCCACTCCATACATGTGATACCAGAAGCGGAAGCAGTGCGGTCCTTCCGAACTGCACACCGGACTGACCAGATGAGCCACAAAACCGGGCAGGGCACTGCTGCCTTGCAGGTAGATGTAGTAGCCGTCTGCAACAAAGCGCAAGCCACACTGACACGCACCATCAAACCCGGACAAAGCACTCTCAAACAACCCAAGCCCCAGCTCGGTAGCACCCCCTGCTGCAGGCTCAGGGCAGGCGAGGGCGAGGGCAGCAAACACACGTCACATCCTACTCTAGCCACAAACTCCCAGCCTTGAGTCTACCTATGGACCATGCTCTCCGTGGGCAACGACAGACGGACGGTTTCGGCTGGGCAACAGCTTCGCTTCCGTCTCCCCAAAGCACTGACACAGCCCTAGCATGACTCGGCAGCTTTCGGACCCACTCATCACCGGTTTCTAGAGAAGCCGGCCTCTCCCGACAGACACCCGTTCCTCTTCCTCTGAGACAGTCTGGCCATCCAGGCTTTGCACGACTTCCCGCCTTGCGCAGCAGATCCTTGCCTGCCCTGGGCGGTACCACAGACTGTCTCCTAAGGCCGCAAGGCTTCCTAAAGCAAGGGCCTAGCCTTGGGGAAGGCTGCCACAAGCAGCTCCGGATCAAGCCCAGGAAGCATGTGCCTCTACTTCCCGCCAGAAGAGGCTCCTTGCCCTCTCCCCAGGGATACCCCTCTGCTTGAAGGACCTCCGTGCAGCAGCTGCTGTTCCTACCTCCTGTCGTGTGGTCATAGGAAGGGCCGGTCTCTGGCGAGGGTGTGGGCCCCTTGTGCCTTATCCAGTCAATGCTGTTGTAGTCTGCCTGCGTCCACTCACAGAAGTCAACGTCGAATGTGCAGGAGAAATTGCAGGCTATCGGGGAAGCTGGATATGGTGCAGGAAGAAAAGCAGAGTTTCTACAGTGAGGGCAGGGCCACCTTCCCCCTGTGGGCCTGGCAGGGCCACCTACATCCCTGGCATGCTCATGGGCGGCTGAGGATGGCCAACAAAGTGGAAGCACGTGCTGCGCCAGCGGAGCGGAGGGGAAACTGCAGACAGACAGGCCGGGAAGCAAGGCGGTTCCCACACTATCAGCTTCATCCTGCATGTCCCAAGATGTTCACTACTCAGGATTGCCTCCCTCCTCCCCCTCCCTCGTCCAGTTCGGCCTTCCTCTCTCCCCCTCGCCGGTCCAGGCTGCTAGCTCGCTAAGCCTTACAGAAGGTAGCGCCCCAGTCATGGGCAGGATGTAACTCACTACGACTCTAGGACTTTCCTGACAGCCCCGTGTCAGCAGCACTTCATGTCCGGGGGAGGGACGCTAGGCACTACAGCCTGGACCACTCCGGCCTGCCAGCCCATTTCCATCCCACCAGCAACAGTCAGGCAACGGCCTGCCTTCCCAACGCTCAAGAAGCTGCTGTGCAGCTTCTCGATACGCCTACCCTGACGAGGCCACTCCGGGGCCAAAGACAGGCAGCACTGTGCAGAACGCTTTGGGCAGGACACGTCGGGGAACAGAGGTAAGGCCTTTGCGGACTGCCAGCTCGGAAAGGGTTGTGCCAACCCATCAGAGCTGCTGTGACACGGTGGGGCTCCTCAACCTCAACCCTTGGGCTTGTCCGCCCTACAGCCGAGGGACAACGACTACTCACATCCACAGAGTACGTGCAGGGAGACTCTCACCGCTCCCTCCCGAATACAAACACAAACGGGACATTTACCGCAGACAGTGCCAGCGCTCCAGTCTCCCAAAGGCACTCCTGCCTGGGTGCAGGCGGTAGCGTAGGCCGCCAGGTCACTGCACAGCTGCTCCGTGCTGCCGCCAGTGGCACACTGGTCATAGACACAGCTCTCAAAGTACGGTTTGGGCGGCAGAACCGCATGGCATGGCTGGAACGGGCCGCCAAGCTCGGTGAGGATTGCACACTGCTTGTTAGCTGCCTCCTCCTGGAAGGGGGAGCAGGACACGGGTGGGAAAACGGCTGGGTCACACCTACAAAGCAGATGGATACCTTCGAGGTCACAGCAGCCTGTGAGCTCCAGCCACACCGTTTCCTGACTTCTTCCCCACGCAAAGCCTCAGCCTTTGGAGTCCGGATCCCTTGCCAAGAGAACACTCTCCCCGCCCCCCTCCCCCACATTTCCTTTGCAAGGGTTAGGAACACGGCCCACAGTCACCGTTCTCCTCCGTGGCACCAGGCAGACAAAAGCAAACGGCCGACACGGTTGGCACCACAACGCAACAGCTCAGGAGGAGCATCACACCCACCCCCCGGACCACTCTCCCTGGGGTCAGGAACAGTGACTGTGCACGGCCCTGCACAGACGTCACCAAGGACCTTAGAGCACAGCACCTACAGGGGGAAAGCACCGTGAACCCCAGCCGCACAGCTCGGGACCTGACACCAGCTCTAGGGAGCTAGCCCGCAGGGGAAAGGGGAGCAGCCGCACGGCGCAATCTAGCTGCAGACTGCACGTCCCAGAGGTGGAGGAAGCACAGCGAGGCACACACAAGAGCCACAGGTCTGCTGCTCTGGAGCCTCTACTTGGTTTGGCAGGCCTTCCCACAACCGCCTCCTCTCCGTGGGCTCCCTCCTGCCATTCCCAGACCTCCTTCCTTGTTCCACCCACAGCTGCCCTCTCCCAGGCTCCCCTCCATCTCTCATCCACGCTACAGGACAAGGACTCACGGCCAGTCATCGTCCGGCACCATCCAGCTAGCTCCAAAGTCATTGAAATCAGGCGCTATCACTCCGTCGGGTCGCATGAAGTCATCCTGCTGGCTCCCGCTGTACGTCCCACACAATCCACACAGCTTGCCCTTGTGCTTCTCAGACACCCTCACCAGGAGCTCCTGGTCCCCGTTGAACTGCAGCTGCAGGCCCAGCCTGGTAGAAACTTGCACGTAGGAGCCACTCAGGGAAACGGTCACGCTGGGGATAGGAGAAGCAGGCAGGGAGGCCAGAACACCATTGATCTGAATATAGGAGAGAGGCGGGGGGAGAGAGAGAGAGAGAGAGAGAGACAGAGAGAGAGAGAGAGAGAGAGAGAGAGAAACATAAAGAGGTGCCCTCCACTGAAAAGTCAGAGCTCCTCCCTGCCATGGCGCCAGGGCCCAGGGGGCCAGAGGCGCTGATGGCACGGGAAGCCCTGCCCAGACGTACGACGACAGCAGCTACTCTACGCACAGCGCACACAAAGCTCAGGCAAGCAAGCAGAAAATCTGTTGCTGTGCTCGAACCATATCCTCCCCACTCAGAGAGCTGCCATGCTCTGCCATGAGCACGCCAGCAAGCTCAGGGAATATCAAGCACTTCTGGGGGACTCAAGTATTCAAGCTGATTTCCGGAAAGGCAACCGGGTGGGGAAAGCAACCAAGAAAAGCTACTTCGGAAGACAGTTGTGCCCAGGTCTAAAAATGAGGGCCTTACGTAGACCGCCTTGTTCTTCCGCAGTGCGATGTGCAGGCCTTCCACAGACAGCGCCACAGAGTTAAGGGCTGTCCAGCTCTTGCTGCCCCGATGCTCATTGCGCGTGGTGACAGTGAACCCAACGGAGGAGTTGCCACAGCCCGTCACCACTGTGTAGTTGCAAGAGCCCTGGAAGTGGTGAAGCTTCCCATCAAAAGTGCTGTAATGCGGGTCTCCGTAGATGTGGCAGAGAGCAGTGCTGGCTGGGTAACAGCCCCTGTGGCCATTCTGGATCTTGCAGACCTCATCCTCACCACAGGACAACACAGAGCAAACCATCTGGCCGTTGGCTTCACACCGGCACTGGCGAGCGCAGTTCTCGCTCACAAAGCGCTCGCCTTCCTGCAGGCAGGGAAACACGGAGCACCAGCGCATCAGGCAGGGAAACACAGGAAAACAAGTGCCCTGGCAGGCGAGCAAGCTGGGGCAGGGCTTTCACTCACGCTGTAGTAGTTGCCCTCAAAGAGGCAGCCACAGCGGGCCTCGGGCACGCAGGTATCTCCGCTGAGCAAAAAGCCAGACGTGCACGCGCAGCCCTCCATGCAGGGCCTGGAGCAGTTCTGTGGGGCTTGTCGGTCGAGGCAGGTGGCAGGACAGCCCGTCATGCAAGGGTCATAGTAGGCGTTGGCAGGGCACAGCAGGGCTGCAAGGGAACGAGGACAATTAGGATCGGAAAAGCCCTCAGAAAAAGGGCTACTTTCTGGGAAAGGGAAGGCTGAGGAATTGGCGAGAAACGCTGTGGCCGCAGGTTTGGCACACACGAGGTGGCAGGCTTTCCTCTGGGAAATCCAAGGTAGGTACTCACGGCAGAAGGTGGCATTCCTCCAGGGAGCAAGAGTCACGCCTGCTGCCTGGCACGCGTCAGCATAGGCCTCAAGGGCACCGCACAGGACCTCCTGACCACCGTCCAGGGCACAAAGGTCGTACAAGCAGGTCTCAAAGTAGCTCTGGGGGTTGATCACGGCGTGGCAGTTCTCAAAAGAGCCCGGCCTGGCAGTCAGCATGCCACAGAACCCATCCGACTGGTAGAGCTTCTCCTCTTCCGCACTGCAGGGTGCGGGGGGCGTGGGGACACCGCAAAAGGGGTCGTTGTCCTTGTCTGGGACCTTCCAGCTCTCGCCCAGCGCGTTGGAGTCTGTGGCTTGCTGCCCATTGGGCATCAGGTAATCGTCCTGCCCCCGGCTGTTGAAGTTCCCGCACATGCCACAGGTCAGGTTGAAGTAGGTCGTGGGCACCTTCACCTCCACCGAGTGGTCAGCGTCATAGGACACTCTCAGGCCGAAGTCTGTCTCCAGGCTGATGTAGCGGCCACTCCTGCTCACTGTGATGGCGCCTCCAGCTGCGCTCACCGGCAGGGTCCGGAGCTGCCCGCTGACCTAGGGCAGACACACCCCAATGGGCCCTGGACTTGTACGCAGCCTCCCTGAGGTCTCCCTCACGGGGAAAACAGGCCCAGAACCCAGCACCGCGCACCGGTGCCCACGCTCCCCTCACGTGCGGGCGCCTCTGAGGCTCGGCCAGCCCTGCCTTCTCCCTGTACTGCACGGGGGCCTGTATTCTACACCGGCCATGTTCTCTCTTCCCCTCCTCCTCCTCCAGCCCATCCACAATGGGAACACCATGGACACAGCGCCCCAGTGGTTTACGGGGAGCCCACCCGGGCCTGGGACAAAGGCGTCCGGTTCCGGCAAGGCCCTGCCAAGAAAAGACACCCCACCCTCCAGCCACACCACCCTCCTGACAGACCAGCTCCCTACCAGCACTTGGCTCCGATCGTTCTTGACAAGTGCAACGTGCTCTCCGTACACCTCAACCAGGACTTGGCGCACGTACGACACCCTGGGGTTCCCACGATGCTCGTTCTCGGCCTCAATATTGAAGTAGGGCAGGGCGGTGGCGTTGGAGCACACTTTGGCCAGGGTGTAGGTGCAGTTTCCCATGAAATTGTGCGTCACTTTGTCAAAGGTGTGGTAGTGAGGGTCCCCATGGACGTGGCAGATGCCGTAAGAGTAGGGGAAGCAGCCGGGTTTCCCGTCCTGCACCCCACAGTACAGGCCTGCCGGGCAGGAGGCACTGGAGCACTGGATTTTGCTTCCCCGCCTTGGACACGTGCACTTAGAGGAGCACGTGTTGTCTGTCCAGAACTCCGAGCTCACGGGGTAGTGCTGACCGTTGTGCCAACACCCGCACTGCTGGCTGGGCACGCACTGGTCATTGTAGAGCAGGTACCCGCTGTCGCACACACATCCCTCCACGCATGGCAGGCCACAGCTAGCAGGAGCCATAGGGTCAACACAGGTAGCAGGGCAGGCTGCAGCGCATGACTCGTAGTGGCTGTTGGCGGGACACTTGACGGCTGCGGAGAGAAACAGAACACCAGGGAAGTCATCAGTATCCCTCCACACAGCATCCTCTTAGGGTCAGCTAGCAGTGACTGCCTGTTTAGGCAACTGATTCCCACTGGCCGGCACCTCACAACGCCTCGTGCCTGGAAAGGACCTGCACAAGAATTCAACCGACACAGGGTCCTCCCACGGTCTTCAGCCAGCACAGGAAAATGGCCGTTTTTCCCTCCTTCCAAACCCGCGCTCCCAGGAAAAATGGAGCCCCGGAACCAACAAGACCGTAGCCCAACACGGGCAGCACAGCAATGCATCTCTGTGTGATGACTTACGGCAGAACGTTGCGTTCCTCCACGCAGGGATCTTCACACCAAGCGACTGGCAGGCATCTGCATAGGACTGCAAACTGCTGCACAGAGCCTCGCGATCCAGCCCCAGCTCACACAGGTCATAAAGGCAGGTGCTGAAGTAGCCGCTGGGGCTCAGGGCAGCATGGCACGACTCGAACGGGCTGCTGGCGTCAGTGAGGAGTCCGCAGAAGCCGCTGCTGGCAATGACCTGCTTGTCCGTCTCGTTGCAGACCGGCTTGGGGACTAGTCCGGGTGAGCAGCTGTGGAAAGGGAGGGAGAAGGGCCCCTGCGTTATCTGTGAGCTTCTCATCGTGTCTCACCCACCCCACCACGCCTGACACCCTCCCAGACCTGCCGAGGGCCACGCACCTGCTGTCGTTGGACACCTGCCAGCTGTTGCCCAGGCTGGTGGAGTCTGGCTCCAGCACCCCCTCCGCGTTCAGGAAGTCATCTGCTGCCACCCCGTTGTAGTTCCCACACATGCCACAGACCTTCTGCGCAAAGCTGCTCGGAAGCGTCACCTCCACCCGATGATTCCCGTCAAATTTCACTCTCAAGCCAAAGTCTGTTGAGACCACGGTGTAGAACCCACTGGACGAGACCTGCACACCTGCTGATGGGGTGCAGGGCACGATCTCTTCCACTCCGTTGACCTGGAAGGACAGAGGCCAAGGCAGGGTTGCTGCAGCCCATTTGGCATGGCTCCCTCCTCTCGCGCAGCCCCACTGTCGCTCCCCCTTGGGCTTACCGTCACCACTCCGCCCTTCCCCAGCCTTATCCGCTGGCCAGATACATCGATGTCCACGTACTGGACGTAGGACACGCGAGTGTTGCTTCCCCTGTGCTCGTTGGCCGCTTCCACGTTGAAGTAGGGCAGTGAGCTGTTGCTCTCGCACAGCTTGGAGAGGGTGTAGGTGCAGGTGCCCATGAAGTGGTGTATTTGCTTGTCGAACGTGTGGTAGTGAGGGTCTCCTTCCACCACACAGGTCCCTGGCACAGCGAAAGACGGAGAAAGCGTTCCGTTAAGCAGCCCCTGCCGCCTCTTCTCCCCTGCCCGCCCTGCACAAAGCACTGCAGCCCCATGACTGCTCTACTCTATTCACCTGAGCCTGGCACGGGCGTCGGTGTTGGAGCCTCTGTGGAAGATGGCGCAGTGCTGGGGCTTGGGGATGGTGTAGTCACATCGCCTAGCAGAGAGACAATACACGTGCAAACTCACTCCTCCCCCACAAGCCGCCTTTTCAGGGCAGAAACCACACCGACTGCCTCAACAAGCAACAACTTTCCCTCAAGCCACCCTTCCCCACGCAGGAAACAAACGTCGGCTTTGGCGTTGATGGACCTACTGAAAGACAGAGTGGGAGGAGATCGGCGTCAGCCTGGGAGTTTTGCTCCGGCCGTCTGGTCTTCCCTTCCCAAACGTGCCAACATCTCAAAAACAGGTGCCCAGGGCAGAGACCCAGCGGTGAGCCCTCAGAAGGACGTCCCAGCACTCAAGCTGTGCCCGACCAGTGTGGTTGGCTGACGCAAGGAGAAGCGCAGCCTCTCCACTACAGCTGCTCCGAGCCTCAGCCGAGGGCCACAACAAACACAACCTGAACACTTAGCCCCCCACAGCAAAAGACACGGATGGGAAACCATGGTACCTGAGCTCGGCCTGGCTGTTGGTGGTAATGTATGTGGAGGCTGTGCTGTGCTGTCTGGCAAGGTGGCCGTCGGCTTTGGCGTTGATGGACCTACTGAAAGACAGAGTGGGAGGAGATCGGCGTCAGCCTGGGAGTTTTGCTCCGGCCGTCTGGTCTTCCCTTCCCAAACGTGCCAACATCTCAAAAACAGGTGCCCAGGGCAGAGACCCAGCGGTGAGCCCTCAGAAGGACGTCCCAGCACTCAAGCTGTGCCCCCAGTGTGGTTGGCTGACGCAAGGAGAAGCGCAGCCTCTCCACTACAGCTGCTCCGAGCCTCAGCCGAGGGCCACAACAAACACAACCTGAACACTTAGCCCCCCACAGCAAAAGACACGGATGGGAAACCATGGTACCTGAGCTCGGCCTGGCTGTTGGTGGTAATGTATGTGGAGGCTGTGCTGTGCTGTCTGGCAAGGTGGCCGTCAGCTTTGGCGTTGATGGACCTACTGAAAGACAGAGTGGGAGGAGATCGGCGTCAGCCTGGGAGTTTTGCTCCGGCCGTCTGGTCTTCCCTTCCCAAACGTGCCAACATCTCAAAAACAGGTGCCCAGGGCAGAGACCCAGCGGTGAGCCCTCAGAAGGACGTCCCAGCACTCAAGCTGTGCCCGACCAGTGTGGTTGGCTGACGCAAGGAGAAGCGCAGCCTCTCCACTACAGCTGCTCCGAGCCTCAGCCGAGGGCCACAACAAACACAACCTGAACACTTAGCCCCCCACAGCAAAAGACACGGATGGGAAACCATGGTACCTGAGCTCGGCCTGGCTGTTGGTGGTAATGTATGTGGAGGCTGTGCTGTGCTGTCTGGCAAGGTGGCCGTCGGCTTTGGCGTTGATGGACCTACTGAAAGACAGAGTGGGAGGAGATCGGCGTCAGCCTGGGAGTTTTGCTCCGGCCGTCTGGTCTTCCCTTCCCAAACGTGCCAACATCTCAAAAACAGGTGCCCAGGGCAGAGACCCAGCGGTGAGCCCTCAGAAGGACGTCCCAGCACTCAAGCTGTGCCCCCAGTGTGGTTGGCTGACGCAAGGAGAAGCGCAGCCTCTCCACTACAGCTGCTCCGAGCCTCAGCCGAGGGCCACAACAAACACAACCTGAACACTTAGCCCCCCACAGCAAAAGACACTGATGGGAAACCATGGTACCTGAGCTCGGCCTGGCTGTTGGTGGTAATGTATGTGGAGGCTGTGCTGTGCTGTCTGGCAAGGTGGCCGTCGGCTTTGGCGTTGATGGACCTACTGAAAGACAGAGTGGGAGGAGATCGGCGTCAGCCTGGGAGTTTTGCTCCGGCCGTCTGGTCTTCCCTTCCCAAACGTGCCAACATCTCAAAAACAGGTGCCCAGGGCAGAGACCCAGCGGTGAGCCCTCAGAAGGACGTCCCAGCACTCAAGCTGTGCCCCCAGTGTGGTTGGCTGACGCAAGGAGAAGCGCAGCCTCTCCACTACAGCTGCTCCGAGCCTCAGCCGAGGGCCACAACAAACACAACCTGAACACTTAGCCCCCCACAGCAAAAGACACGGATGGGAAACCATGGTACCTGAGCTCGGCCTGGCTGTTGGTGGTAATGTATGTGGAGGCTGTGCTGTGCTGTCTGGCAAGGTGGCCGTCGGCTTTGGCGTTGATGGACCTACTGAAAGACAGAGTGGGAGGAGATCGGCGTCAGCCTGGGAGTTTTGCTCCGGCCGTCTGGTCTTCCCTTCCCAAACGTGCCAACATCTCAAAAACAGGTGCCCAGGGCAGAGACCCAGCGGTGAGCCCTCAGAAGGACGTCCCAGCACTCAAGCTGTGCCCGACCAGTGTGGTTGGCTGACGCAAGGAGAAGCGCAGCCTCTCCACTACAGCTGCTCCGAGCCTCAGCCGAGGGCCACAACAAACACAACCTGAACACTTAGCCCCCCACAGCAAAAGACACGGATGGGAAACCATGGTACCTGAGCTCGGCCTGGCTGTTGGTGGTAATGTATGTGGAGGCTGTGCTGTGCTGTCTGGCAAGGTGGCCGTCGGCTTTGGCGTTGATGGACCTACTGAAAGACAGAGTGGGAGGAGATCGGCGTCAGCCTGGGAGTTTTGCTCCGGCCGTCTGGTCTTCCCTTCCCAAACGTGCCAACATCTCAAAAACAGGTGCCCAGGGCAGAGACCCAGCGGTGAGCCCTCAGAAGGACGTCCCAGCACTCAAGCTGTGCCCAACCAGTGTGGTTGGCTGACGCAAGGAAGAACTCAGCCAATTCAACAGAGCTGCCTTATACATGCTCATGTGCCTCCTGGCCATGGGCTTCAATAAAATGAACTGAACTGTAACAATAAACAGGAAAGGCTTGGGACTTAATATAAGAACAAGAAAATATGTGATTCGGAACCCACAGGACGTTAGTTTGTTGTACCTGTTGGTGGTGACGGTATCACTGATGGCTGTGTTGTGCTGTATGGCAAGGGGTCCGTGGTTGTTGGTGTAGGAAGAACTCCTGTTAGATAGAGTGTGGGAAGATCTCTGACTGAGTACAGGATTCAAAACATTCTACATGTCAATTCTGAGCTCCCAGTAATGCCAGATGAAGAACTAGAGCTGCTGATATAGACAAAGCCACCCTTCCCCACACAGGAAACAAACCTGGGCAGTATCCCTTCTCGATGGACAGATCATCCAATGCTACATCGCTCCGGAAATCCTCACCCCATTCTCCTTCAAGGACAATCTAGGCAAAATGCATTAGCTCCATTAGCTCCAGTCGTACGCACGCAGCGCCATTTCAAAGCACGGTCCGCATCAGAGGCAGTCGGAGCCCCTGCCCTACCTGCATGTTTCCTGTGCTGTGCACCGTGACCTCTCCCAAGTTCCATCTGTCCCCGTGGTTCCCAGTACTGTTCCAGATTGCTACTAGCTCTTTGTTCTTAACCACGTACACCCGCAAGGCCATCGTTTCAGCCACTCCATACATGTGATACCAGAAGCGGAAGCAGTGCGGTCCTTCCGAACTGCACACCGGACTGACCAGATGAGCCACAAAACCGGGCAGGGCACTGCTGCCTTGCAGGTAGATGTAGTAGCCGTCTGCAACAAAGCGCAAGCCACACTGACACGCACCATCAAACCCGGACAAAGCACTCTCAAACAACCCAAGCCCCAGCTCGGTAGCACCCCCTGCTGCAGGCTCAGGGCAGGCGAGGGCGAGGGCAGCAAACACACGTCACATCCTACTCTAGCCACAAACTCCCAGCCTTGAGTCTACCTATGGACCATGCTCTCCGTGGGCAATGACAGACGGACGGTTTCGGCTGGGCAACAGCTTCGCTTCCGTCTCCCCAAAGCACTGACACAGCCCTAGCATGACTCGGCAGCTTTCGGACCCACTCATCACCGGTTTCTAGAGAAGCCGGCCTCTCCCGACAGACACCCGTTCCTCTTCCTCTGAGACAGTCTGGCCATCCAGGCTTTGCACGACTTCCCGCCTTGCGCAGCAGATCCTTGCCTGCCCTGGGCGGTACCACAGACTGTCTCCTAAGGCCGCAAGGCTTCCTAAAGCAAGGGCCTAGCCTTGGGGAAGGCTGCCACAAGCAGCTCCGGATCAAGCCCAGGAAGCATGTGCCTCTACTTCCCGCCAGAAGAGGCTCCTTGCCCTCTCCCCAGGGATACCCCTCTGCATGAAGGACCTCCGTGCAGCAGCTGCTGTTCCTACCTCCTGTCGTGTGGTCATAGGAAGGGCCGGTCTCTGGCGAGGGTGTGGGCCCCTTGTGCCTTATCCAGTCAATGCTGTTGTAGTCTGCCTGCGTCCACTCACAGAAGTCAACGTCGAATGTGCAGGAGAAATTGCAGGCTATCGGGGAAGCTGGATATGGTGCAGGAAGAAAAGCAGAGTTTCTACAGTGAGGGCAGGGCCACCTTCCCCCTGTGGGCCTGGCAGGGCCACCTACATCCCTGGCATGCTCATGGGCGGCTGAGGATGGCCAACAAAGTGGAAGCACGTGCTGCGCCAGCGGAGCGGAGGGGAAACTGCAGACAGACAGGCCGGGAAGCAAGGCGGTTCCCACACTATCAGCTTCATCCTGCATGTCCCAAGATGTTCACTACTCAGGATTGCCTCCCTCCTCCCCCTCCCTCGTCCAGTTCGGCCTTCCTCTCTCCCCCTCGCCGGTCCAGGCTGCTAGCTCACTAAGCCTTACAGATGGTAGCGCCCCAGTCATGGGCAGGATGTAACTCACTACGACTCTAGGACTTTCCTGTCAGCCCCGTGTCAGCAGCACTTCATGTCCGGGGGAGGGACGCTAGGCACTACAGCCTGGACCACTCCGGCCTGCCAGCCCATTTCCATCCCACCAGCAACAGTCAGGCAACGGCCTGCCTTCCCAACGCTCAAGCAGCTGCTGTGCAGCTTCTCGATACGCCTACCCTGACGAGGCCACTCCGGGGCCAAAGACAGGCAGCACTGTGCAGAACGCTTTGGGCAGGACACGTCGGGGAATAGAGGTAAGGCCTTTGCGGACTGCCAGCTCGGAAAGGGTTGTGCCAACCCATCAGAGCTGCTGTGACACGGTGGGGCTCCTCAACCTCAACCCTTGGGCTTGTCCGCCCTACAGCCGAGGGACAACGACTACTCACATCCACAGAGTACGTGCAGGGAGACTCTCACCGCTCCCTCCCGAATACAAACACAAACGGGACATTTACCGCAGACAGTGCCAGCGCTCCAGTCTCCCAAAGGCACTCCTGCCTGGGTGCAGGCGGTAGCGTAGGCCGCCAGGTCACTGCACAGCTGCTCCGTGCTGCCACCGGTGGCACACTGGTCATAGACACAGCTCTCAAAGTACGGTTTGGGCGGCAGAACCGCATGGCATGGCTGGAACGGGCCGCCAAGCTCGGTGAGGATTGCACACTGCTTGTTAGCTGCCTCCTCCTGGGAGGGGGAGCAGGACACGGGTGGGAAAACGGCTGGGTCACACCTACAAAGCAGATGGATACCTTCGAGGTCACAGCAGCCTGTGAGCTCCAGCCACACCGTTTCCTGACTTCTTCCCCACGCAAAGCCTCAGCCTTTGGAGTCCGGATCCCTTGCCAAGAGAACACTCCCCCCGCCCCCCTCCCCCACATTTCCTTTGCAAGGGTTAGGAACACGGCCCACAGTCACCGTTCTCCTCCGTGGCACCAGGCAGACAAAAGCAAACGGCCGACACGGTTGGCACCACAACGCAACAGCTCAGGAGGAGCATCACACCCACCCCCCGGACCACTCTCCCTGGGGTCAGGAACAGTGACTGTGCACGGCCCTGCACAGACGTCACCAAGGACCTTAGAGCACAGCACCTACAGGGGGAAAGCACCGTGAACCCCAGCCGCACAGCTCGGGACCTGACACCAGCTCTAGGGAGCTAGCCCGCAGGGGAAAGGGGAGCAGCCGCACGGCGCAATCTAGCTGCAGACTGCACGTCCCAGAGGTGGAGGAAGCACAGCGAGGCACACACAAGAGCCACAGGTCTGCTGCTCTGGAGCCTCTACTTGGTTTGGCAGGCCTTCCCACAACCGCCTCCTCTCCGTGGGCTCCCTCCTGCCATTCCCAGACCTCCTTCCTTGTTCCACCCACAGCTGCCCTCTCCCAGGCTCCCCTCCATCTCTCATCCACGCTACAGGACAAGGACTCACGGCCAGTCATCGTCCGGCACCATCCAGCTAGCTCCAAAGTCATTGAAATCAGGCGCTATCACTCCGTCGGGTCGCATGAAGTCATCCTGCTGGCTCCCGCTGTACGTCCCACACAATCCACACAGCTTGCCCTTGTGCTTCTCAGACACCCTCACCAGGAGCTCCTGGTCCCCGTTGAACTGCAGCTGCAGGCCCAGCCTGGTAGAAACTTGCACGTAGGAGCCACTCAGGGAAACGGTCACGCTGGGGATAGGAGAAGCAGGCAGGGAGGCCAGAACACCATTGATCTGAATATAGGAGAGAGGCGGGGGGAGAGAGAGAGAGAGAGAGAGAGACAGAGAGAGAGAGAGAGAGAAACATAAAGAGGTGCCCTCCACTGAAAAGTCAGAGCTCCTCCCTGCCATGGCGCCAGGGCCCAGGGGGCCAGAGGCGCTGATGGCACGGGAAGCCCTGCCCAGACGTACGACGACAGCAGCTACTCTACGCACAGCGCACACAAAGCTCAGGCAAGCAAGCAGAAAATCTGTTGCTGTGCTCGAACCATATCCTCCCCACTCAGAGAGCCGCCATGCTCTGCCATGAGCACGCCAGCAAGCTCAGGGAATATCAAGCACTTCTGGGGGACTCAAGTATTCAAGCTGATTTCCGGAAAGGCAACCGGGTGGGGAAAGCAACCAAGAAAAGCTACTTCGGAAGACAGTTGTGCCCAGGTCTAAAAATGAGGGCCTTACGTAGACCGCCTTGTTCTTCCGCAGTGCGATGTGCAGGCCTTCCACAGACAGCGCCACAGAGTTAAGGGCTGTCCAGCTCTTGCTGCCCCGATGCTCGTTGCGCGTGGTGACAGTGAACCCAACGGAGGAGTTGCCACAGCCCGTCACCACTGTGTAGTTGCAAGAGCCCTGGAAGTGGTGAAGCTTCCCATCAAAAGTGCTGTAATGCGGGTCTCCGTAGACGTGGCAGAGAGCAGTGCTGGCTGGGTAACAGCCCCTGTGGCCATTCTGGATCTTGCAGACCTCATCCTCACCACAGGACAACACAGAGCAAACCATCTGGCTGTTGGCTTCACACCGGCACTGGCGAGCGCAGTTCTCGCTCACAAAGCGCTCGCCTTCCTGCAGGCAGGGAAACACGGAGCACCAGCGCATCAGGCAGGGAAACACAGGAAAACAAGTGCCCTGGCAGGCGAGCAAGCTGGGGCAGGGCTTTCACTCACGCTGTAGTAGTTGCCCTCAAAGAGGCAGCCACAGCGGGCCTCGGGCACGCAGGTATCTCCGCTGAGCAAAAAGCCAGACGTGCACGCGCAGCCCTCCATGCAGGGCCTGGAGCAGTTCTGTGGGGCTTGTCGGTCGAGGCAGGTGGCAGGACAGCCCGTCATGCAAGGGTCATAGTAGGCGTTGGCAGGGCACAGCAGGGCTGCAAGGGAACGAGGACAATTAGGATCGGAAAAGCCCTCAGAAAAAGGGCTACTTTCTGGGAAAGGGAAGGCTGAGGAATTGGCGAGAAACGCTGTGGCCGCAGGTTTGGCACACACGAGGTGGCAGGCTTTCCTCTGGGAAATCCAAGGTAGGTACTCACGGCAGAAGGTGGCATTCCTCCAGGGAGCAAGAGTCACGCCTGCTGCCTGGCACGCGTCAGCATAGGCCTCAAGGGCACCGCACAGGACCTCCTGACCACCGTCCAGGGCACAAAGGTCGTACAAGCAGGTCTCAAAGTAGCTCTGGGGGTTGATCACGGCGTGGCAGTTCTCAAAAGAGCCCGGCCTGGCAGTCAGCATGCCACAGAACCCGTCCGACTGGTAGAGCTTCTCCTCTTCCGCACTGCAGGGTGCGAGGGGCGTGGGGACACCGCAAAAGGGGTCGTTGTCCTTGTCTGGGACCTTCCAGCTCTCGCCCAGCGCGTTGGAGTCTGTGGCTTGCTGCCCATTGGGCATCAGGTAATCGTCCTGCCCCTGGCTGTTGAAGTTCCCGCACATGCCACAGGTCAGGTTGAAGTAGGTCGTGGGCACCTTCACCTCCACCGAGTGGTCAGCGTCATAGGACACTCTCAGGCCGAAGTCTGTCTCCAGGCTGATGTAGCGGCCACTCCTGCTCACTGTGATGGCGCCTCCAGCTGCGCTCACCGGCAGGGTCCGGAGCTGCCCGCTGACCTAGGGCAGACACACCCCAATGGGCCCTGGACTTGTACGCAGCCTCCCTGAGGTCTCCCTCACGGGGAAAACAGGCCCAGAACCCAGCACCGCGCACCGGTGCCCACGCTCCCCTCACGTGCGGGCGCCTCTGAGGCTCGGCCAGCCCTGCCTTCTCCCTGTACTGCGCGGGGGCCTGTATTCTACACCGGCCACGTTCTCTCTTCCCCTCCTCCTCCTCCAGCCCATCCACAATGGGAACACCATGGACACAGCGCCCCAGTGGTTTACGGGGAGCCCACCCGGGCCTGGGACAAAGGCGTCCGGTTCCGGCAAGGCCCTGCCAAGAAAAGACACCTCACCCTCCAGCCACACCACCCTCCTGACAGACCAGCTCCCTACCAGCACTTGGCTCCGATCGTTCTTGACAAGTGCAACGTGCTCTCCGTACACCTCAACCAGGACTTGGCGCACGTACGACACCCTGGGGTTCCCACGATGCTCGTTCTCGGCCTCAATATTGAAGTAGGGCAGGGCGGTGGCGTTGGAGCACACTTTGGCCAGGGTGTAGGTGCAGTTTCCCATGAAATTGTGCGTCACTTTGTCAAAGGTGTGGTAGTGAGGGTCCCCATGGACGTGGCAGATGCCGTAAGAGTAGGGGAAGCAGCCGGGTTTCCCGTCCTGCACCCCACAGTACAGGCCTGCCGGGCAGGAGGCACTGGAGCACTGGATTTTGCTTCCCCGCCTTGGACACGTGCACTTAGAGGAGCACGTGTTGTCCGTCCAGAACTCCGAGCTCACGGGGTAGTGCTGACCGTTGTGCCAACACCCGCACTGCTGGCTGGGCACGCACTGGTCATTGTAGAGCAGGTACCCGCTGTTGCACACACATCCCTCCACGCATGGCAGGCCACAGCTAGCAGGAGCCATAGGGTCAACACAGGTAGCAGGGCAGGCTGCAGCGCATGACTCGTAGTGGCTGTTGGCGGGACACTTGACGGCTGCGGAGAGAAACAGAAAAGCAGGGAAGTCATCAGTATCCCTCCACACAGCGTCCTCTTAGGGTCAGCTAGCAGTGACTGCCTGTTTAGGCAACTGATTCCCACTGGCCGGCACCTCACAATGCCTCGTGCCTGGAAAGGACCTGCACAGGAATTCAACCGACACAGGGTCCTCCCACGGTCTTCAGCCAGCACAGGAAAATGGCCGTTTTTCCCTCCTTCCAAACCCGTGCTCCCAGGAAAAATGGAGCCCTGGAACCAACAAGACCGTAGCCCAACACGGGCAGCACAGCAATGCATCTCTGTGTGATGACTTACGGCAGAACGTTGCGTTCCTCCACGCAGGGATCTTCACACCAAGCGACTGGCAGGCATCTGCATAGGACTGCAAACTGTTGCACAGAGCCTCGCGATCCAGCCCCAGCTCACACAGGTCATAAAGGCAGGTGCTGAAGTAGCCGCTGGGGCTCAGGGCAGCATGGCACGACTCGAACGGGCTGCTGGCGTCAGTGAGGAGTCCGCAGAAGCCGCTGCTGGCAATGACCTGCTTGTCCGTCTCGTTGCAGACCGGCTTGGGGACTAGTCCGGGTGAGCAGCTGTGGAAAGGGAGGGAGAAGGGCCCCTGCGTTATCTGTGAGCTTCTCATCGTGTCTCACCCACCCCACCACGCCTGACACCCTCCCAGACCTGCCGAGGGCCACGCACCTGCTGTCGTTGGACACCTGCCAGCTGTTGCCCAGGCTGGTGGAGTCTGGCTCCAGCACCCCCTCCGCGTTCAGGAAGTCATCTGCTGCCACCCCGTTGTAGTTCCCACACATGCCACAGACCTTCTGCGCAAAGCTGCTCGGAAGCGTCACCTCCACCCGATGATTCCCGTCAAATTTCACTCTCAAGCCAAAGTCTGTTGAGACCACGGTGTAGAACCCACTGGACGAGACCTGCACACCTGCTGATGGGGTGCAGGGCACGATCTCTTCCACTCCGTTGACCTGGAAGGACAGAGGCCAAGGCAGGGTTGCTGCAGCCCATTTGGCATGGCTCCCTCCTCTCGCGCAGCCCCACTGTCGCTCCCCCTTGGGCTTACCGTCACCACTCCGCCCTTCCCCAGCCTTATCCGCTGGCCAGATACATCGATGTCCACGTACTGGACGTAGGACACGCGAGTGTTGCTTCCCCTGTGCTCGTTGGCCGCTTCCACGTTGAAGTAGGGCAGTGAGCTGTTGCTCTCGCACAGCTTGGAGAGGGTGTAGGTGCAGGTGCCCATGAAGTGGTGTATTTGCTTGTCGAACGTGTGGTAGTGAGGGTCTCCTTCTACCACACAGGTCCCTGGCACAGCGAAAGACGGAGAAAGCGTTCCGTTAAGCAGCCCCTGCCGCCTCTTCTCCCCTGCCCGCCCTGCACAAAGCACTGCAGCCCCATGACTGCTCTACTCTATTCACCTGAGCCTGGCACGGGCGTCGGTGTTGGAGCCTCTGTGGAAGATGGCGCAGTGCTGGGGCTTGGGGATGGTGTAGTCACATCGCCTAGCAGAGAGACAATACACGTGCAAACTCACTCCTCCCCCACAAGCCGCCTTTTCAGGGCAGAAACCACACCGACTGCCTCAACAAGCAACAACTTTCCCTCAAGCCACCCTCCCCCACGCAGGAAACAAACCTGGGCAGTATCCCTTCTCGATGGACAGATCATCCAATGCTACATCGCTCCGGAAATCCTCACCTATCATACCTTCAAGGACAATCTAAGGAAAAGGATTGGTTTGCACCATTAGCTCCATTAGCTCCAGTCGTACGCACGCAGCACCATTTCAAAGCACGGTCCGCATCAGAGGCAGTCGGAGCCCCTGCCCTACCTGCATGTTTCCTGTGCTGTGCACCGTGACCTCTCCCAAGTTCCATCTGTCCCCGTGGTTCCCAGTACTGTTCCAGATCGCTACTAGCTCTTTGTTCTTAACCACGTACACCCGCAAGGCCATCGTTTCAGCCACTCCATACATGTGATACCAGAAGCGGAAGCAGTGCGGTCCTTCTGAATCGCATACTGGACTGACCAAACGGGCTATATCACTTTCTTTGTGCTCATTTCCTTGCAGGTAGACATAATAGCCATCTGTAATTAGCAGAGTGCCTGTGTCACATATTTTTTTTTCAGAAGAATACAAGATCTTTCCTTTCTCATTTTTTGTGCAGGTACCATTTCTGGCAGACACGAAGGAAGCCTTTCCTAGGACTCATAATAATGGAAGTTGAAGACTGTATTTTCCAGAATAGAGCATTACTAGACAGCACTGGACGATATGTGTGTCAAATTTAAGGCAGGGAGCAGTAGCCAGAGTATAATGGTACACCATCTCTTCCCCTGTCATCTCCATCCAATATCCAGTCCCCAGTGGGATTTGCAGAAGATTACACTGGTGTTCTACCTAGGAAAGGCAAGTCTTCTAAAAGAAGAGCCCAGCACTGGAGTGATCTGGTCTTAGGTTGAACATGCCTTTGGTGAAGCATCTTTGCTGGAAACCATGCAAATAAGTCACACGCTCATGCATCTCCTGCACATTTCATCCACCCCAACACAAATGCCTAACTCCTCCAAAAATTCTGGATCAAGCCCAGGATGCGTGTGGCCTGTACTTCCTGCCAGAAGAGGCTCCTCGCCCTCTCCCCAGTGAGATCTCGCTACCTGAAGCCCATCCATGCACTGGCTCTTGTTCCTACCTCCTGTTGTGTGGTCATAGGAAGGGCCGGTATCTGACGAGGGTGTGGGCCCCTTGTGCCTTATCCAGTCAAAGTTGTCATTGGCTGCCTGTTCCCACTCACAGAAGTCGACATCAAATGTGCAGGACAAATTACAGGCAGTTGGTGCAGCTACATATGGTGTAGAAAAGAGAGCAGAATTTCCACAGTGAGGTTTGGAAATCTTTCCTTGTTCTGACTATGCCCTGCTACCTTTCTGGTGCACCTACATCCATGAAATATTTGAAGGTGTTATGGTAGGATGAGTAGAAGTTAATAGTGCCGATAAACTCACTTTGAAATACAAAATTGTAAGTGTTTGTGAGAATGTGTCTTATTTTATCAATCCATTCCTCAGTTGTCATCATAATGGCACTAATATCCTATACTTTTACACTGTGCCACAGCTATAATTCCTTGTCATTTAAGCAAATTACTCAAAGCTGTCCTGCTTGTACAGTGGGTATTCAGCTGGCTCTCTAAATGCCACTTTAATGGAAATTCAGGATTCGTAATTAGAAATGGTCTCCCATTTCATTTTACCACTTACAAATTAGCATGATAAGTACTGTCTCAGGATTGGAAAGAGGTCATGGGATGCCTTTTCATTCTATAACCTCATATTTAGGCTGCCAATTCTGCTGGCTTTGGTAATGAACTCTAGTATTGTGGAAGAAACAATTTCTTAGAGTCAGTCTTATCTCTGTGTTAACTAGCCCATTTAGATAACAAAGGCCCAACAGTGGTACTATTGGAAGGCTATACGCAGCTCAAGTTCCATGATTCTCCTTTACTAATTTCGAAAGCTCTAGTTTATATGATGCTGTAGTTATTTCAAATGCTCAGTGAAAACTTGTAGCTGTAGATGGGTTGCATAAGTGAGGATTAACACTTCTCAAAAGATGATTAACACTTTTCTAAAGATAAAATGGTTTATTAAAGCCAAAGTGTCAATTCCTTAGACCAAATTTTCAACTGTTGCTGCCTGAGCCTTTAACTGACAGTCTGTTGCCCTTCATGATCCAACACTGAACAAAAGTCTTAAGCCAAAACTGTTCAAAATTTATGACCTAAAATGAATATTGAAAGACCATGATTAGCACTCCAGGTTAGCAGTCTGATTTCCTGATATGCTAAGCATTTGACAGTTTCCTATGTCTCCCCTTGAATCACCTTCTGTGAAATTCTGTTCAGCTTTTTAGTCACCTGAGTTTATATTTATAGCATGAGGCTGTGTGCTAAATGACCTCGTGACTTACCACAGATGGTATTTTCTCTCCAGTCACCCAGATTTACACCTCCAAGTTCACAGGCAGCAGCATAAGCCTCTAAAATTTTGCAGAACTGTTCAGAATTCCCCTCTGTGGCACACAGGTCATAGACACAACTCTCAAAGTAGAGCTGAGGGGGAATGTACCAATGACAGACTTCAAAAGGTCCACTACTTTTCAAAATGATTTTGCAGAGTTCTTCATATTCTTTCTCTTTTACTGCATCACAAGAGGGTGGTACAACTGCAACTGGATTACACCTGCATCAAAAATTAACAGCAGCTTGGTAATGCAATAAATATTTATATTTTACTATACAGTAAATGCTCTCACCTGCAAAGTACACTCAATTGTCATGAAACCCTATGCCAAAACTCTGTGATATACTATGTATTCTCATCTTTAGTTTGTCAGACCTAAAGGTGAGAATAATTAAAATTAGACTCATAATTCTCCATTAAGAATATAATAGCGAGTTGTTGATGTATGATCAGCTATTTAATATTGGCAAAATAATTTAAATTCACCAATGCATAAAGTAAAAGCAGTAATTTGTATGAGAAAATATTTGTATGAGACAGAGAAAAGCCCTGTGCCTATCTTCACCAACGTGGAATTACCTCAGGAGCTGAACCTGAGATATATATTTAGCTTTCTTTTAGTTGCATGGAGATATTTTAGAATAGAGAAATAAGAAAAACATTGAATTAATATGCAAAAAGAAGCCCAATTTTGATTAAAATGTACAACACACATAGAGAAAACATATGAATAGTAGTTTTAAAATTTCTATGCTTTTTTTGAAGTGTAGAGTTATTCAAAGATGAAAATACTAGATAACAGGAAGGAAGGATTTCTACAGAACGTAAGTCAATGTATGTTAGTCTTTCAAGTTTTATGTTTCAGCTTTTTGCTATTTCCTACAATATAATCAGATACTTACACCCAGCTGTCATCTTTCACTACCCAGCTGTTACCAAATTTATTTGGATCCTGTTCCAGGACTTTATCTGGTTTTAGAAAATCATCCAGCTGGTTGTCAGTGTATGTCCCACACAGACCACACAGCTTTCCTTTGAGACTTTCATCGACCTGAATAAACAGCTCCTGGTCACCATCAAACTTCACCTGGATTCCTACAGATGTATCAATGACAACATAGTGTCCCTTTAAAGTTACTCTGACTTCATGTTTCAAATCCACAGGAGGATGAACCTGAACTCCATCCACCTAAAGAAAATAAAACACAATAAACAAATCAATAAATCTCCCAGGAACAAAGGAGAGGTCCACACTGTGAATAGTATAGCTTTCATCATCAGGCCTTACTCTAGTGAGCAATGTAAACACAGCAGTTGGAAGCTTAGCAGAGCCTAAGCAGCTGTATACTTATTCCATCTTGGGTAGGGGTTTGTAGCACAAGTTGAGGTCCATGTTGTCAAAACTACACAAATAGCGGTACTTGGAATAGCTAGTTTAAAGATAGCTCCGATATATATGAGTCTGAGGTGTATGGCAAAAATGCAGTTTCTATTTTAAAGACTAGATCTATAAAACTCAGATTTAGACTTAGTTCAGCAGAAGCTTTCTATTATGAACGCAGCTATTGTTTTTATCTACAGCTTAATGCTGAAAAGATTTGAAGGGACAGAAGGAAGCTATGCTTATTTAAAAATATATTTCTGTGCCTTCTAATATGTAGTCTTGGAGGTAAATAAGGCAGAGAACCTTGATACAGTTATGTAGGACAGAAAAAGGCAATGCACAGATGCAACAGATTGTTTGTCTTTGAAGTATAACACTTACATAGGTTTCCTTGTTTTTCCTCACATCAATGTGAAGATTTTTCAGTGTGACAGCAACGGAGCTCAAGGCTGTCCAGTTTGGATTTCCTCTATGTTCATTTCTGGTTGTCACTGAAAACCGCTCAGAAGAATTTGTGCATGTCTCAACAACGGTATAATTGCAGTCTCCTTGGAAATGATACAGTCTCCCATCAAAGGTTATATAATGTGGATCCCCAAAAATATGGCAGGTGCTGGGATTCAATGGATAACATCCCAAAAGTCCATTCTGCACCTTGCAAACTTCGCTTACTTTGCACGTGTCTGAATTGCAAACTACATTGTTATTTCCAGCACACATACATTGGCCTGCACAGTTTGTTTGCCAAAAAGTTTCTCCTTTCTGTTAGAGAGCACAAAATAAAGAGTTAAAAAGAGCATTACTGGTAAGCTATGAAATAAGCCCCTGAACTAAGTGCCAGAACGAACCTCATAATATTTTTCATTTTTAAGGCAGCCACAGTTGTTCATGGATACACACTGTCCACCACTGATGACAAAACCACTGTTGCATTCACAACCCTCCACGCAAGGTTCACTGCAGTTCTTTGATGCAAGAGGATCAAGGCAGGTTGCAGGACAAGCACTGGTACATGGGTTGTAATGACTGTTGGCAGGGCATACAACAGCTGAAAAACAATAAAAGGCTCTGAACTGACAAACAAAATTCACATGAAACCATCCAAAAATAGGATTAGTTTGAACTAGTGAAAGTGCTTCCTTAGAAATTTATTTGGAGCCTGAAATTCCTTTTTTATATTGTTACTAAAAGGTAAAAAAGCAAAAATTCTGTATGAGAACAGCATGAATTTTTAAAGCATATACTCTGACAGATAAGCACTTTCAAATCCAAGTGAAAATTAATCACATCATGTCTAGTATTTAGCTGGTACATTTCTAGAAGTTCATGGACTGCTAAAGTCATTGTATGTAATTATGGCATGCAAAAATCTATGAATGGCAAATACTCAGAGGTGAACCACCATTGCTACCCTTGCTACACAGCTTCTCAGAATACAGAACATGTATTTTCCCTGTTCTCTGTAGGAAAAAAATGTGGTTTAAATGTTATAGAATTTTATTCCTCAACATTTTGAGTACACATTTATGTGAAGAATTTCAAAGCACTAAGCTATGTGGACTATTGGCTGAAAGCCTGAAGGTAGCAGGACAGCCCGTCATGCAAGGGTCATAGTAGGCGTTGGCAGGGCACAGCAGGGCTGCAAGGGAATGAGGACAATTAGGATCGGAAAAGCCCTCAGAAAAAGGGCTACTTTCTGGGAAAGGGAAGGCTGAGGAATTGGCGAGAAATGCTGTGGCCGCAGGTTTGGCACACACGAGGTGGCAGGCTTTCCTCTGGGAAATCCAAGGTAGGTACTCACGGCAGAAGGTGGCATTCCTCCAGGGAGCAAGAGTCACGCCTGCTGCCTGGCACGCGTCAGCATAGGCCTCAAGGGCACCGCACAGGACCTCCTGACCACCGTCCAGGGCACAAAGGTCGTACAAGCAGGTCTCAAAGTAGCTCTGGGGGTTGATCACGGCGTGGCAGTTCTCAAAAGAGCCCGGCCTGGCAGTCAGCATGCCACAGAACCCGTCCGACTGGTAGAGCTTCTCCTCTTCCGCACTGCAGGGTGCGAGGGGCGTGGGGACACCGCAAAAGGGGTCGTTGTCCTTGTCTGGGACCTTCCAGCTCTCGCCCAGCGCGTTGGAGTCTGTGGCTTGCTGCCCATTGGGCATCAGGTAATCGTCCTGCCCCCGGCTGTTGAAGTTCCCGCACATGCCACAGGTCAGGTTGAAGTAGGTCGTGGGCACCTTCACCTCCACCGAGTGGTCAGCGTCATAGGACACTCTCAGGCCGAAGTCTGTCTCCAGGCTGATGTAGCGGCCACTCCTGCTCACTGTGATGGCGCCTCCAGCTGCGCTCACCGGCAGGGTCCGGAGCTGCCCGCTGACCTAGGGCAAGACACACCCCAATGGGCCCTGGACTTGTACGCAGCCTCCCTGAGGTCTCCCTCACGGGGAAAACAGGCCCAGAACCCAGCACCGCGCACCGGTGCCCACGCTCCCCTCACGTGCGGGCGCCTCTGAGGCTCGGCCAGCCCTGCCTTCTCCCTGTACTGCGCGGGGGCCTGTATTCTACACCGGCCACGTTCTCTCTTCCCCTCCTCCTCCTCCAGCCCATCCACAATGGGAACACCATGGACACAGCGCCCCAGTGGTTTACGGGGAGCCCACCCGGGCCTGGGACAAAGGCGTCCGGTTCCGGCAAGGCCCTGCCAAGAAAAGACACCCCACCCTCCAGCCACACCACCCTCCTGACAGACCAGCTCCCTACCAGCACTTGGCTCCGATCGTTCTTGACAAGTGCAACGTGCTCTCCGTACACCTCAACCAGGACTTGGCGCACGTACGACACCCTGGGGTTCCCACGATGCTCGTTCTCGGCCTCAATATTGAAGTAGGGCAGGGCGGTGGCGTTGGAGCACACTTTGGCCAGGGTGTAGGTGCAGTTTCCCATGAAATTGTGCGTCACTTTGTCAAAGGTGTGGTAGTGAGGGTCCCCATGGACGTGGCAGATGCCGTAAGAGTAGGGGAAGCAGCCGGGTTTCCCGTCCTGCACCCCACAGTACAGGCCTGCCGGGCAGGAGGCACTGGAGCACTGGATTTTGCTTCCCCGCCTTGGACACGTGCACTTAGAGGAGCACGTGTTGTCCGTCCAGAACTCCGAGCTCACGGGGTAGTGCTGACCGTTGTGCCAACACCCGCACTGCTGGCTGGGCACGCACTGGTCATTGTAGAGCAGGTACCCGCTGTCGCACACACATCCCTCCACGCATGGCAGGCCACAGGTGTAGGGTGCTGTCGGGTCAACACAGGTAGCAGGGCAGGCTGCAGCGCATGACTCGTAGTGGCTGTTCTCTGAGCAGGTGGGTGCTATATAATGAAAGAATACCTTCTCCATTATTCTTGTTTATGTATTGAACTAAGTTTTTAATAATGTCCTTTGTTTTGAAATATTTGTGTGGTATCTTGGAGCCCTGAGGCAGTTTGATGCTTGCCTTTATCATTTTACCACTCTTTGATTTCTTTCAAGATTTGGACTGTTTAGTTTCACTTCTAAATAGAATTTCCTAGAAACTTACTGTCCTGAAGATGATTGCTGTGAATTCTTACACGGCTGAGGATATCATTGTCATGTCCTTTGTCCTACACATGTCCTATACATGTGCCACGCCTTGGTCACGGATTTGATTTTTAATTCTAATCATATTGTAATTTTTTGATTTGTACTTTTTCACTTCTTCAAGCTCTGTAATGTTTGTTATATAATCAGGGTGTGTTAGTGCTCTGTTGTATTTTTAGATACATGCAAGAATTCCAAGCTGATTAGAGCCTTTATACACAAGCATTTTCTTCTGAGAAGCTGCCTGAAGAAGCTGATCCTTATTCAGCTTCTATATAGGTATATTTTGCTGTTCCATTTTAATGATATATTCTATTTTAGCCTACTTCCCTAAGGAGGAAGTGCTCAGACAATTACATTTCATATTTTTCTGTCCACCCCCCTATTTATGAAAGCTGAACCAGCTGACTTATTGGAAACAATTTTTCAAGTTGAGCAGAGGACAAAAATATAATTCAAGACCAACAAATGAAATAGGAGCAAGGAAAAGAGGAGAGATTCTGTAAGTTCCTTTAGCAGAAAGAACAGCTGCAGAGAGGGCTCACTGCTGCTTAGAAACCATGGAATCCATATGGGAAAAAAGCCTCAATAATGTCCCCAGCAGAGAAAATGCTCCAACTGGAGATTGCAATCAACCATGAAACAAAAATCCAAAGGAAATCAGGCTTCATTCATCCCAGTGCTTACAGAGCCATCTCTTTCTGCAGGTTCCCCATCTCCTTAAAGGCACAGAGCGCATAAGACATTGCATAGTGTCCTGAATCAGTATTTCACATTCTCTGCATTGCTCCCTGTGCGAGCAATTCTGTTCAGGACTTTCTACTATGTAGTATTCAAATCCTGTTCTAAAGATAGGGCAATTCATTTATTTTATTTTTTCCTATAACGTGCTTGAATGCTTGAGGAATGTTCATTACTTAACAACAGTTACATAAGGAGCGTCATTATTCCCATCTCACCTCCACCACAGACTGTTGCTCATTATTTCAACACCTGACATCTCTCTCGTATCTCTGTTTCTGTCTCTTCCTCACCCTCATTGCCCCACGCTCCACCCCCATCTGTGTGGCAACAGTCTCCATTTCATCGGCTTCTCACTTCAGTCCTGACTTTTCGTTCCATGTCTGTGCCTATGTCCCCTCCTTTCCCATCTGAATCCGTGAGTCACTATGCCTGTATAGGACACCTCTGACACTCTCCTCCAGATCCATACGGATGGATATCTGGCACTCTCTCCTCTTTTACACATGTGGAAATGAAAGCTGGTGCCAGTAATGGCATTTCCAACACTCCCCTCCTTTTATCTCAGATATCTTCCTCAGCTAATCAGACATGATTCTCACCCATCCTGCTCTTTTATACTGCCACTAAGTTTCAGCCATCTTCTCTTTCCAGTCTCAGGTTTATTCCACCCATCAGTTCTGATCTCAGAATTTCTGCAAGAGCAATAAGCTCTGACCTCTTGACCACATACCTAGCCTGTGCTTCCTTGTACTTAGCTCTCTGCCTAGCTATTTTCAACCTGTTCTTCCTCTATTTCCCTAGCCTTCTGAGTAAATTCTAATTTTCCTTTCTAGCTCCCAGTTGCTTTCTCTAAACCGAGTCTCCCATTTAGCTCATTCATCATTCCTCTCCAGTTCCTAATCAAAGCTCATTTCTTATTATCCCAGGCTGCCTGGATTTCTTATCCCCATCTACAGCTCTGCTTTTCACCTAGCTTATGTTCTTCCTGGACTCAGATGAAATGGCTATCTTGAGGTACACTTGGTTAGGTTGCTGCAGGAAAAGACACAGCTTCCCTTCTATTAACTGGGTGCTTGGCCACCCTGCGGGGCAGTGAGGCTGGGAGCAGAGGAGAAGGCAACTCAGCTTCTCAGCAAGGACAGTGGGTTAAGCTCTCAAACATCTAGTTAGCAAGTGCAAAATGAGATTTTTTTCTTCTCAAAGATATTTAAATTTGGGTACATCTTACTCAGAACATAAAATACCCTCTAAGATAAATGTCTCTGGCATAGTTAATATCACTGAAAAATAATATGGGCACTAGAGGAATTCAAATGAAGAGCCTCCAATTCCATTTTAAGATAGGCTAGACAGTATGTTTTCTTTTCCTCCAGAAACAGTTTAACTATTATGATTTAAGTTTCCTAGACAACTAAAACTGAAGCATATAACTACTAAAATCGTTAGTCTGATCAATCAAGATTCAAGTAATTTCCCTTAATATTTGATACATACAGCAGAAGGTTGCATTTCTCCATGGCTTCAGAAGGACTCCTTCAGCTTGGCACACATCTGCATAGGCCTGCAGGTTTTGACAGAGGGCTGCATTGTTGAGATGAAGTTCACACAGATCATACTGGCAGGCTTCAGAATAACTCTGTGGATCAACTACTGAGTGGCAATTCTGGAATGGACCTCCAGGATCAGTGATCAGGCCACAGTATTCATTACTTTGGATCATTTGTTTTTCATCAGTAGTGCAGTCTGGGGTATGACCATCATCTGGAAAGCACCTAGTGAAAAAAAGATGTGGAGAAATTCACTGATGAACTTTTCATGCATGAATATCCAAGATGCTTTTCAAATCATATCTAATAAAACTGCAGGGCTTGCTGCAAGCTAAGCATGACATATTTGAAAGCTCTATTTTTTCAAGAGTTAAGTTAGAGACTGAGATTTTAATATGATCTCAACCTTACAAGTTTTCAGAGGCCAGGAAGAAACTCAAATTTTAATTTTGTCTTTCTTTTAAGGCTAAAACCAAGCTTTTTACATGGAAAGTAGGAAGGGCAAGCAAAAAGTAAAAACATTTTCAGTTAAACATCTATCACATCTATCATCATTGAATAATATATTGTAAAATTTTAAAATAAATAATAAAATATCTCAAAAGTGCTCAAACCAGACTGAAATCCTAGTGGGCATCTGAAGATGTTTTATTTGAATTTTCTCTGTTGAAGTTGCTGTGAAACTTTACCCAGATAAATGAGGTAAACAAGCACTGACAGGACTGTGTGCATGACATTTTTGGCCCAAGTACAGTAATTGCTTAAAATACTGCTCATTACACAACCATCACCTAAGGCTTGATATCATGATTGGAGTCTTACCTAGAATCATTGTAAACCTGCCAACTGTTTCCAAGGTTGACCGAGTTTGTTTCCATCCCTCCATCTGGGTTAAGGAAGTCATCTGCTTTGTATCCATTATAATTCCCACATATTCCACAGACTTTAGTCATGTAGGTACTGGGAAGAGTGATTTCTGCTCTGTGATCTCCATCAAACTTGACCTTCAGCCCAAAGTCAGTAGTAACCACAACATATTGCCCACTGAAGGAAATACTGACATTGTGTGCCAGGGTCACAGGAAGCACCTGGCTGACACCATCAACCTGCAGGCACAAAGATAATCTTCATATTGGCTTTAAAAGAAGTATTTTCATGATGATCCTTTCAGATCACATTCCTTCACTGAGCTTAAGCCTTGCACAGTGAGCCTGTAGTAGCAGTAAGAACACTAATCGTGTTTTTCTAAATCTTGCTTAACATATATGCTGTATATGGGCACATTAACTAGGGGCTCAGGGCCACACTAATGGAGCTACGCAGCTTTCCAGTTCCAAAAAGGAATGTGGTCAAAATGAGCATGTGTCTGCTCAGAGCATAGGCTTGGTGAACTTGACCCAGCTGGCAAAGGACCAATATTTAGCATGGTCTGTCAGTATTATTTGATTAAAGACCTTTTTTTTTAATTCATTTAATTTTTTTAATGGTGTAAGATTCAAAAAACGTGGACTAAATGACTTCTCAGAAAATTTTCAGCATTAGACAGATTTTGAAAAGGCCTGTTTTTTACTTTTTCCCCTTTTCTTTTCCCTTTTCTTTTTCATATATGAAATGTCAGACAATAGAAGGCAAAAGTGTCCAAGTATACATACACTTTTACATACATATAAGTACATACATATACATATACAAGGCAACATATAATAAAATTAACATATACTTTGCATATTTGTCCTTATTACATATATAGGTAATTTCATTTTATGTAGAAACATAAATAAGGAAATCAATAAAGAAAAACAAGGGCAAGATACAAAAAAGAAGCATGCATATTAAGTTCATTGTGTTTCTAAGATCAGATGGGAAAGGTCCTATTGTACTTCTGACTCCCGTCACATAAAACATTGCACTATTTTCTTATAAGAAGGGCAGTAATGAAGTAAGGTGAGCTATTCGTTGTAGATTTTGCATCAAACACCTGTCTCCTGACATGGCCCTTTATACCATGGAAAAGAGTCGGAAAGAAGTGTTAAAAACACAATAGCTGCTCAAGCGACACAATTAGTATGCGGAAAGTAACCAGATCATCCCTTGGGGACTCTCTCATCTGGTCCTGCTTTATGGCAAGTGCCAAGTGTTAACTGAAGTTATCACTGATGGGTAATAACTAGATATCAGGGATGAGTATGCAGCTTTGCAAGCCACCATACAGGATCAGGAAGTAACCACCAGCATGAATTCTGTAAATGCCTTTTTATTCCCTGCTGCAGACCAAGATGGGGGTCAGTCTAGAAAGGCAGGATAGCCACCAACTCCACCTGGAGTGTCAGCTGTAATTCCATTTCTTAGCAACACAGCACAAAACATTGGCCTATGTTTTCTGTCCTAAAATCCCAATGCTTACAAGACTCCATACTACTCCTACACCTAAATATCTGACTCCCCTCTAAATACTACTTTGCTGGCAATTTGTACCCAGTGTACTACAATTTCTGCATTCACAATAGAAGTTACTGATGCATTATAATGGGCTCCAACCCTACCTTAACAACTCTGTTTTTAGATAGATTGATCCTGTAGTCATAAACATCAACATCCACATATTGAATGTAGGACACGCGAGTGTTGCTTCCCCTGTGCTCGTTGGCTGCTTCCACGTTGAAGTAGGGCAGAGAACTGTTGCTCTCACACAACTTGGAGAGGGTGTAGGTGCAGGTGCCCATGAAGTCATGACGCTGCTTGTCAAATGTGTAATAGTGAGGGTCCCCATATATACTGCAAATTGCTTTCGGAAACAGCAAAAAGGAAGATGTTCTCATTAACACATGGGTATATGCAGAAAATCACCTCCTACCTTCACTGTGCAATGGGAAAATACTGTCATCCTTATTTTGCACATTATACATGGGTGAACTGAAGCAAAGACAAGTTTACATGGGATAGAACAATGCTGTGGAGAGATATCCACAGAAAATAACTGAACTAAGTAGTGCTATTAGAAAAAAACTCAGGTGCCCTTCTACAATGTAATGGTTAGTATATGTGTTTCGCAAAAATTACCTGTCACTGAAGATGGTATAGGTTTTGTTGGTGTAGGTACTGATGGCACAGGGGTGGAAACTGCATCTGTTGATAGAAAAGACAAGAAAATACAATGAGTTATATAACATTAAGGAGTATGCACTATGTATGCACCAACATATGTGAATTTCTACATGCTCTTCACCAGCTTAAATTGTAAGTTTTTTCATTGAAGCAAATAGAACTGCTTCTATTTAAAAATGGACATTTGAGAAAATGTGTGTCCTTTGAACTCTTATGGAAGCCTGTCTGACTGCTGTCTGCGTAAGAGCAACTGAGCTTGTCCCTGCATGCTTCTCTGGAGCTAGAAATGTATGTACAACTAAAGATGTATGTACAACAAATGTATGTACAACAAGGTATGTGATTCCCTCTGGTGTGTACGTTAAGACAGTCAAGTTTATACCATCTGCAAGTGTTGGTAGGACTGGAAGTGAGCAGCTTGCCAGCAGGTGTGAAACAGCAGAAACAAATGACTCTCAGGACACTGGTAATTTGTAATCAGAGAGGTTTGTTATTTCTTCAAAAGGGTATTTATTTCTTTTGAATGACAGATACAATGAATAGTGGTGTTGTGGAGGTTTTGTTGATGCCTGCTTCTGCTTGCTGACACATTCTAGCATTTTTTTCATCTATTCTTCATCCACCACAAAATGCATGCATGAGCTACCAGAAGCTAGGTAAGTATGCTCTTGGTGTCAGACTCATTCCATGGATGACTTCTGAATGACAGTGAATCTGTGTCTCTGGAAGTATAACAAACTGACCAAAATCTTCAGAGCATGAATGTATTCACTCCTGCCCCTTCACAGAACAAAAATAGCTTTCTTCATTCAGCTACTCTCCTATCACACCCTTGTGAGCCCTCCACTGTGCATTGAATGTGTGATAACACTCACTGTATGAGAAGATAAACAAGTGAGGAATTGGTTCATGCAGAATAATGTTTTCCATCTATTTATGGGTGCACTATAGGAATATAATTGCACTAATGAATCCACAAGTAAGGCAATTAGTCTTTTGTATGATTTATACTAATGACACTAATTATAAGGTTTAAGCTACAGTACAGCAAATAGCTTACATGAGAGCAAGGCAGAGATCTTTGAACAACTGATGAAGTAACTGCATACTACGATGCTACTGTTTTTATGCTGCAGTTGGATTTGGACATTTTGCAGGATACTTATCAAAATAATTTAGATGAAGCCAACAGACTTCACGTAACTTGAAGTTTAGCAATATATACTACAACTCTGTAAAAAGTGACCCCTTTCACTTACATGCCCTAGCTTCTTGTACAAGTGTTTCTTATATGTCCACTTCTTCACATCCAGCTCCCTACTCCTGTGCAAGCTCTGATTTTGCATATTGAGCACAGAATTGTACCTTTTGTTTTTTTCAAAATTAGGAAAAAATACAGGAATTCTGATTATGGCTGTATTCCCAAACAGATTCTTCCCAACAAGCCTTAAGGTAACTTTGTTACAGAGATAAGAAAAAGCTCAGAAGAAAACCTCTTCCTAACATTACTGCCCCTCAAGATGTAAGGTGAAGAAGTTCTGCAAATGACAACATGAGTATCAGCCATAATAACCCAAAGATTGCCTGTTAAAGTTATTTTGGAAACTATTTTTTCATGTAAGAAATATATATTTGTTTATTCATGAGTTTGATTAAAACCTCTATTCAATCAAACATTCTTGTGGAAACAAAAATGTTAGGAGTAATTTGCTTTTCATCAGAGCTAATAATTCACTTAACTTTCATTTTACTAGTAGTCGTACAGTTGAAAAAAGAGAGGAGCACCTTTTCTCCTATCTCTTGGAGTTACATTACTGCACCATCCAGTGGCTGAATCATGTGCTGATGTGCCTGGGAACACTAAGTACTGGCTCTACCTGGCCCTCAGAAAAAAGCTTCAAGTGCTTTTCACAGAATTTTAAGGAAAATGATATGTTTTGAGGATCTAGCCCTGAATGGAACTCCATCCTCCAAAGATCCTGGTTAATGTAAATCTGAGAGATTTACTGTCTTTATACAAACAGTGCTTCACAAAGAGAGGTTGTTTCTATTAAGACCTAAAGATATTTTCTGTATCATATTCAGTAAGCCTCCTGTACAATTCATATTTTAAAAGTGTTGTGTGCATAGTAGTAAATCAGTAAAGATAGTCTGAAACTGTAATTTACTGCTAGATCCTAGCCATTTACAGCTTGTGACAATCTTGGCTGATTTGTTACAGGAGCAGGTATCAAGCTCAAATTGCTGATTCATAGTCAAAATCACCTCAAAGTATTCACCTAAGTACACCTCAGCTTTACCAACTGGCTGTTGTTTCTCTGTGTAACACATGTCAGTGTTATGTGTTCGCTGAACTCGTATGGGTAGACATTTGCTGTTAAACGTTGAATGGAGCATTTAATCTGTAATCCAAGACCAATGTGCACAGCCTCAGTTAAGTTTAGAGATACACTGCAAACTTCGAATAGAGTTAAAGCTTGCCAGAACTCTTGAAGATGGTCATTTCCAGAGAAGGGGACAACTTATTCCAACCATGTTTGAGGCAGTGAGGAAAGATTTGAGAAGAAACTCAGACAAAATAAAGATCATTCAAATGAACAAAGCTGTAAATGTTGTGTTGCTTCTCTTTTGTGAGTTTTGACGATTTTCTACATTTTTTTATGGAATTGAATGGTAGTCAACATCTTAAACAGATACGAGGAAAGAGTGTGTACTATGATGCAAACACAGACTTACCGCAGGACCCATCCCTTACTCGCACATTGTCCAGTGCTGTGTCTCCATATTCTGTTAGTCCTCGGACAGCCTCAAAAATGACCTAGGCAGGATGCAAAGTGAGCTGTTCAGGCCAACGCAAGAGCATTTTGCTCAGTACATTTTCATAATTTCCTTCCTAGTCTACTGCTAAAGGCATCAAAGAAGCTGAGGAGGAAGCAATTTTCCTAGCTTTCTTCAGAAGGCTAAAAAAAATATTCTGTAACAAGGTAACAACTTGAAGAAACATTGTCCTCTATTTTGCTGGCTGACAAATGACCTGTGAGGATTAGTTGTCTGGATTCTACAGAGGAGTCCAATGCAGGTAGCATCCCAAAGTTTAAATCTTAACTCACAGCAAAACAAGCTGCCTTTGAGTAAGGCACCTAAAATCCATGATCTCATGATAAAATGAGGAAGAGAAGGAAGGAAAAAGAGAGGCGACTAAACTTACTTTATCCCCTAAATAACAGCACCAATGAAACTCAGGGGCTCATGTTTTTCTTCTCTTAGTTCATTGGCACAGGGCATGAGGCTACTATATTTGCAAAATGTAAACCAAGAAAACCTTGGTTATATTTTCTGGCATACATGCACAACTCTTTACAGCATGCAAGAGAAGGACAAATTATACATACTAATACTGTACAAAGAGATTTATTCCAAAAATGTATTACCTTTATCCTTCTCTGTGTTGAAAAAGTATGAGTAAAGGCACCATACATCCAAGAGGAACTCTGATTTCCCTTCCGACTCCAAACCAGAATTTCTCCTGCTAGATCTTGAATAAGCACTCTCAGCTCATTCATGTCTTCTGACCCACACATATAGTACCAGAAGTCTATGCATATTTTTTCAGAAACCACAATATCTGGACTCTCAAGTCTGTTAGTGTCAAATGGGATCAGATTGCTCGCTTCTTGATAGATGAAATAGCCTTCTGCAGAGTGAAAGGAGAAAAAGTATTGCTGAATCTTTGAATCCTGCTAAGTGTGATTTAAAACTGAAGTAGAACCCAACTCTGGAAGAAATCAAGAGCATCTTCAGCAGTAAAGCTGTAAAAGCAAAGCAGTAAAGAAGCAAAGAAAGTGTTTGCAATTTGGTGGTTAGCACTATGCAGTTATCTAAGTAGAGCAGGAGCTTAAGAACAAAGCAAACACATTTGATCTTATATGAACAGTTATTTTGGGCTCACAAATAAAGATGCAGGCCTCTTCCAAGAGACAGCACCTGCTGCTACAGTGCCCCACTGATCCATATTCAGTTTCCTCTTTCCTCAAAGGAAAATAATGCAATCTACTGCACACCTTCTCTTAGAAGACACATTTTCCTTTGAAGATTTTGGTCTCGAGATGAGCAAATTCCTGGCACAAGGAAAATTCCAACCCTTCAATATTTGTTTTTGTCTCAAAATGGAAAGGACAGAAAAAAATATAGAATTTTGTTCATAATGAAATGTGTAGAAGGAACTCAGCCTCACCAAAATATTCAGTTTGGTGTTATCAAAAGAAATGAAACTTTCCAAAATTCAGAAAATCAGAAAGTTTACCTTTGGGATGAGGAAATTATCTGAAATATTATAGTTTGAACTGGTTCAATATGAGATGACGTTTCCTTACTGTGCATTAAAATTGATTTAAGATCTTTACTAGGGTTGACATTTTTTGGTTCCCACAACTTCTCCGGGCTAAGATCAAAGTTAAATTTCCCCAATGCAGTTAAAGTCAATTCTCTCCCATTTGACTATGCAAAGGAATCCAACAGAAATGAATAACAATATAGCTCCAAAAATACCATCCAACATCTAGTTGAATATTTTAGTATTTTTATTGGGGAGAAGGAAATGTAAGTATCTTGATGTTAAATGTTCTGTGTCAGTTCAAATATTAAACCATTTTTATTTGTGTGACTCCAACTTGAAAGTATTTAACTTCTTCCTTCAACAGAGAATTTTAATTTTTATGAGCAAAAATGCAGAAAATAATTTGACAGAAATTCCAACTAATTACTGAATTTGATAGTTGCTGACCTTATCAATCTGGGGATAATTGCAGAAAGTAGTAGGACTGCCAACTGATCCCCCATTAATGGATCTGTTAGAGCAGGGCTAACGGTTCAAACAAATAGGGATAGAGCCATATTAACCATTCTTTTGACAATACAATCACATCAGACCTCAGTTTTTCAATCATGTGTAGCTGAGGATAAGCTTTACAAAGACATTTTTTTAATTTCAGACTTGATCGTGTAACACACTTTGCCAGCATGAACGTTATCTAGTATTAGTGTCAGCAGTCGTTACGTTTATTGCTATTAACTGATATCAATGTAATTTTGCCACAAACACTGCCTTGAATAACGATCTGTTGCATGTCACTGCATTCTCCGTGAGGTATTAAGCATGAAGTAATCAGCATTCTTCTGCTTCCCTGCACTGATAAAGATTTCCAACCCATAATGGGGCAACCTCGTTTTATTCATGTGGTTGACATGGTGAAAAAGTTGAAGTCAGGTGTCAGCAGGAAAGCATACTGACATATTTCTAAGGGCTTTATGAATCTCATTTTTCCCCTTTCCAGGAAAAAGGGGAAAAGAAAGGAAGAAAGCTTGTAAAGCTGTCTTCTAAAAGGAAATAAACAGTGCCTCATCTGAGCACTTACTTCCATTGGGATAGTCTCCACTGGGACCTGTTCCATCAGTTGGAGTGTTATGCTTTGTTCGTATCCACATTCCCTGGTTCACATTGCAAGGTTGGGTCCAGTCACAAAATGGTCTTGAATTGTTGTTAAAATCACATCTGGTGAGGTAAGCTGAAACACAACACAGGTACATAAGTAAGAGGAGCTAGTACGCTCAGAACCTGCCTGGGACACTAGCAGCACTGATGACATGCAGTTACCTGTTCCAGGCTCCCATGTTCTGAAACCACCAGTCGGGCTTTGCTTGATCCTGCCAATAAAATATAACATAGTGAAACCTCTGTGGATTGTGACCCAAAAACTGTTTAAGATTGTCTTAACAACAGGTACATAACAGAGACGTAGACTGTGAACACAAATGGGAGTTTAACATACGCCTTCGGATATTCTTACTGAATTACTGCCCAAACCCAGGGATTCATAAATGTCTCACTTTCTGTCTTCCAGTCTGTTCTTACTTCCTCATGATAAAGCTCCGAGAATGAGATAAATGTGGGATATGTTCACTTCCTCTAAGGGCCAGAGGATCCTCTGCTCTGTATCCCATTGAACCGAAAGGAGGCCATCTCTCCTAGAGTCCTAAACACAGAGAGCTACAGGATGGATGAGTGGGTGCAGCTCAGCCCAAACAATGCCAGAGTATTAGGAAAGTCTTGCTATTAACTTGCCCACAGCATCACTACCCTCATCGTCGCAAAGCAAGGTATGTAAGAACCAGTAAACTGCTATAACCACATCTAATAGGCATTTGTTGGAAGGCTTTTATTTCCTGTAACCACTGCAAATCCCTCACAACCCCAGGTTGTCATCTCATTCAGCTCTTCCTCTAATTTACCCTGAAAGTGATGCAGAGCAACAGCAGATATAACTGTGTAGTCATTGTGGTACTACAAAGTCCTGCAGAGATAAGCTGACACCAGACCATGGTATCACCAGAGTACATAGCATGGATGGATGGCTGTTTGGATGTTTTGCATAGGTAAGGGATTTCTAGAACTGCAAAGCTAGAGTAGCAGCTCTTGACATGCTCTGATGGTGGTCCACAGTTTTAGGAGGCAGGGTTCAGATCCAGTCTCAGCGGTGTTCCCCTCCCTAATTCTCCTTATTGTACTTGATGCACTATAGTCTGTCCTTAAATGAATGCATCACTCTAATTATCCCCACTGCCCCTCAAAATCTAAGAAATAATATTCAGATAAAGTACGGGGCTTAAGAGCAAATATGACACAAACAAGATCTATTTCATCAATGACATGCGCAAGCCAATTGGAAAATAGACTGAACTAAAGCTAAGGAAGAAAGAAAAGTAGTGAAGACAGATCAAGCAAGCAAGTTTTCTTTACTGTTTCTTCCTGGATTTCTTCCTCCATGAGAAAAAGCAAACTACGACAATATTGCCATTTAGGCTCTACTCAGTGCTCTCTTTAAACTGTTACACACCAGACAAGTCCAGGCAAAGAGTGCTACTGTAGGAATAATCACAGAATCAAAAAACATTTGATAAGTACTGTGGATATTTTGGCCAGATCTCTCCCTTTCAGATGTGCAATTAGAAAACCACATTTGATACAGATTTCTGTCATAGCCAGAAGCTAGCACAGAATTAGGTGACAATAAAACTGAATTATTTCTCCATTTTAAAAATTACATGGTTCAATTGTACAATAGCTCACATTTATAAAGTGAAGAAAAAATATTTATCTTTAACATTAACTAAGCTTCCCGAATTAAGGTACATTCAGTACTGTGCTACTTACCCTGTGGTATCCAGCACTGAAACACACAATAAAATTAAAGTGCATTGTAAGTGCCAAAGAGTCCCCATGCTAGAAGACAGAGTTAAGTCTGTGTGGTACACTCTGCTACACTCTGCATGGTAATCCACCAGCTTTACTCAGTAAGAGGGAAATGAGGATGACCTACAGTGAAACAGAAGAATATATTGACCAGAGGGCGGAGACGATCATAAAAATCCTTTCAACCAGGTGTCATTACTGCTCCCTAGGTTATCTACCTCAAGAAAGCACGTATTAGCAGAAAACATATTCTGCGTCACTTGCTTTTACACCCTTTGTTGTTTGGTAAAGAAACCAGCTTAATTTTGCTTATTTTTGATGATGCTGTTGTATATTTTAAAAGTCTGCATTTTTAAATGTTTTTCTTCCCACGCTGATGGCAAGAAAACTTAGTTTATCATAGCACAAATGCGATTTCTCTTATGCACTGAATTTTCTCTCATTCTTAAACTAACATTCGCCAGAGCAGCAGAGCTTTCAATTTACTCATAACCATCCTGTTGTCATCGGCACAACTTGGGAACGTTCTGAAACATTACTACTATTTTGCTCTTATTTTGGATAGTTGCATGAAGGATCATTTTCTGAGCTGTATGGATAATGTGTCTGTGAATTATGTGCACAGAAAAAACAGTCTGACCATTCCTGCTGCCTCTGGGGTTTTTGCCTTTCCACTGTTTTGCAGCACTTGCACTGGGGTCTGCAGAGAGACCTCTCCAAAGGCGGCAGATTCCCTACTAAGTCTAGACTTCACAGATGATGAGAAGTAGAGGGGTGTACAGTATTTCCTGCATTGCCTGGAAAACCTGGACAATGACTCCTGTTTTGTCTAAAAGGAGGATGGATCTAAGAGTAAGGGTACTCTGAAAGAGGAATCTCTCAGTTACAGCCACTTTCACTTTGTGACTGCATTCTAGTGATTAAGGTCATTGAGACTTCAACACTTTAAACGTCTGGGATTTCCTCAACTCTTCCTCCTTACTCTGTACAAAAGATTTTCACTTATCATTAATGAGTAACTGAGAAAGGTACTTACAGAAACAAAAGAAAGTAGGAAGGATCAAGAGAGGCTGAGCAAGAACATAAATATATTTCAATTTAGGTGTTAATGGCTGTGATGACAAAAGGCCTGGCACTACATCTTGTTACAGGCTTGTGCCCTACACAAGCCCATCAAAATCCAGAGGATGTATGGAGCTGATGTTGACTTACTGGTATCCACTTTTTCTCCAGTGAACATTGAATTTTTGCCTATCAGTCCACGGGAAAGAGGATTTCTGTGATTCAGAGATAAAGAGGACTCATTCTCTGAAGAAAATCTTTGGCCACATTTTTCCAGTCCAGCTGAGAAAAGTTCTGTGTGAGGGGGATAATAATACTAGTGACCTTCACGTAAGAGTTGCATTGAGCGTACCAAGTATTTTCAGCAGGGCTGCTGAGATGCTAGTCCAGTAGATGGTTAATTCTGAGGAAAGCTTCCCCTAGTACTTTAACAGGTAGGAGGGGTTCTGGTACCTTCCTTCCTTTTATGCATATACTTTGTTCCTGGAGAGGTCTTTAGGGCTTCCTCATCAATCTCATGCTGCTCTGTATCTTTCTGATAAGAGACTGTGAGTCCATCTGCAAGCAGCCTCACAAGCCTCCCTGGCTAGGAGATACTGCACACATTGGAAAGAAAGCATCCCTCTGATAAACCCATGACGCACTGTCTTTGAGCACTCCTCACCACAATGTATCTGAGACACTGCAGCTCCATGAACACTGCCAAAAAAAAGCCACAAAAGTTCAACCACACTGACTGCCCTTTTCTGTCACCTTGTCACCCCTGTTTCATACCAGCTCAGGGATGTTGTGAATTGTGAAATGGAATGCAGATTATGGCTTTTCAGTGAGGGAGAAATATTAATATCTCCTTTTGCAGATTGGGAAAGATTACAGGGAAATGACTTGCTCATTGAGTCACCATCTGATTTCAATGGGATATGATCTTACTCTGAATTCCTGACAGTTCAGCTGATCAACTTGTAGGCCTCCTATTTGTCTTCTCCATCTGCATGCTTTCCATCTCTGACAGGTGTCTGGGAGACATTGCCTTTTGTATTAAAATACTAGTCTGGACTGCAGAGCAACCTGAAGAAAAGCAGTTGTTTGTAATACAATGAAGATAAAATTAATTACAAGCAGGGCATTTACAGACAATCTTAAAAAAAAGCTACCTTTTAAGTGTGCCTTAAACCAAGTGATACACAACTAATCCCTATGATTGGCTTCCTAGTGTATACTATACTGCTGTGCTTATTTTTAAAAAGCACATGCCAGATTTCTCCTCATCTACAGCCAACATTAGAAATTCCCCACAAAATCTGCAAGAAAAGATGCAAATAGTGGAGGGCTTGTCAATGGACACAGTGTGTGTAGGAACATGCTTGAAAGGACAGGGATATACTACATACAATTTTATTTCTGGGTGGCGGTCAGAAGGGGACTCCTTTATATTTTTGCAGTATGAAATTCTGTTCCAGTAGAGAGAACCAGCATGAGACCCTAACAGAGGGACAGCACAATGAAGACACAATCAAAAAACAATTGTCCCAAGCAAGAAAAATTAAACAATGAAGGAAGTGAATAAACTCTGAAGCTCATCCAATCTAGTAATGAATGAACTAGTGTTCTAGTGATGTCCAGTGTAGTTTTTGCTGCACATTTTTGCTAACGTACATAATTGTCTTCAAGTATCTATATCTGGTTACTCCATTTTCTTGAGCCAGAGTATTTTCTGATGAATAGCAATTGCATTTCAACGTGCTGGTAATAATGCTCAGTCTGTGATGTTACAGTCAGTAGCGTGCTATGGAGATTGGTAAACTTAGAGAATGAAGAAAATTACACAAAACTTTTTTCCCCTTAATCTATGGGTTTGGAAATAGTTGATCCTTCAGAATGGCACTAAAGATGACTGGTTGCTGCTACCTACTGTGATACAGAGATGTCATCAGCTAATACGAAATGCTAGTATCTTATTGGGATGCACTTGTAGCACGTGCATGTCCCAGGACCCATTCTGTCTGAAGCTGAATCTAGAAGAAATTTTAACTGAATTAACTAAATGACTGGTTTTAAGGGGAAAAGTCTTGCACAGATTCTCTTAATTTAGAATATACTTGATTCAGTAAATTTGCATGCATAATTTAAACATCTTTATCTGATTTTCAGACAATATAAACATACCTTACTAGGCTTTGCATAAATTTATCTACATCAGGTTTTGAATCAATTATTATTAAACTGATGCAGCTTGTGTGGATAGAAGGAACCCTTTTATTTTCTCCCATCTAGGTAATAATTAAGTTCTTCCTCTGTCCTAACAAAAGAGCGAATGGGTTCTGGTAGCATGTAATATCTATGTCACAGTCAGTTTCTGGAACTCCCACCACTCTCTGGGCTCCACTTTGCCTTTACTGATGTTATGTACCAGAAGGCATCGGCAGATTTTACTCTTATTCGTTCAGAAAGCTGTCTATGACTCCTGTCGAAGCCACTCTCAAGTCAGTGTTCTGGTAAACCTGCACTAAGGAGTTATGAAACAGATTATCAACACCCATAAATCCATAATCAGACAAATTTAGATTCTACAGCAGTGCAATTAATCCCACCTTTGCTCTGTTGAGCAACATGCTTTGATAGGCTGAGGAGGAAGTACACAAAAAAATTCTGTTGCTAGAAAATGAATTGATGTTTCTTTGATGAGTAAAGTGTACCTATGCTCTGAAGAACACAAGCTGAGGTTGTTTTTTCTAAATGCTAGCTCTCCACACTAAAGCTTAGATTTGAAATTCAAGCTTCTTCCTGATCTGATAACCATAATGACTTTGAATGCAGAATTATATTAGAGTGCAGGTGCCAGATTAAAATTTCGTTCTTTTTTATGTTTTAAACAGTATAGAGCTAACAGAAAGAAAAAGATAATGGCTTTTTGATCAGTGTTCTGAGTTGTCAGTTCTCTACAGGTAGAACTCCAAACTGCACAGTGTTGGCAGTATTTGCCTTCATCCAAATGCTATTCTTATACCATGACCTAGAAGAAATGTTCACAAGTGTATTAGGTACTTACAAATCAGTACCATATGAATAATGTATTACTAAAATTGTAACTATTAAGGACTTCCTTATTTTTGAATTGAAATATTTTCACAATGTATTTCAATTCCAACATGGGTTGAGTATGCAACATTCCTCTCATTTAATGTCATACAGATTTTTTTTGTGGGCATTCCAGTGGGTATTTGAATAAAGAAAAGACTATCACAGGTAAAACTACTCTAAGTTTGGAGGTACTAGATTTGCAATCCTGAGATTTGCAAAATCTCCAGTTGAATCAGTTTATAAAAGCCCAGAAGTTTCTGCAAGTCTATCTGTTAATAATAGATGAGCTATAAAAAGACACTTTTGAATATATATTTTGGGAACAGATCTCTGGCAGGAGGAAACTGTTGTGATTTAACTCTTCAAACTGCCTTCTTTGTGTAGGGACATTCTTTTTGGTTTATGATAATCCAATCAACTGTTTTTGGCTCTCTGGCATTCAGAAATCTTCATATCTGTACCTTGATGAATTTTACAGTTATTTTCTGGGGTTTAGAAGACAACAAAGCCGCGGTGTGCAGAGTCCATTCTCTAATGACAGTTTCTTTCAGAGGCAGAACAGTACTTTCTATTTTCCATCAAATGGTTTGTAAAACCAAGTTATCAACACAGATAAAGGGTTCAGATACTGCTAAGGTCCAATTCTGCTCTTGCACTGTTTTAATTCCACTATTCTGCTGTGAAGTTTGGGGTTCTGGTCCTGAATCATTCTAGTGCAAATGAGAGGGACTCCTGGGTCATTCTCTACAGCAAAACTGATACTACAGATGCAGCTCTGCCTAAAATTCATGTTTTCAGTCTGGCTTAATGAATCCTGAGGTACATCCGAAATTTTTGCTCACCAGTGTGAGCTCCTTTGAAGCTGACTAAGCCTGTGTTGTCTCTCCCCTTCTCAGTACCCCAATATTAGCAAGCCTTTCTGTTACTTGAACCCTATTCTAATCAACTGTGTACACCTGGCTGATCTTTTCTGCTAATCTCAGATGAACTGGTGCAGCTCTTTTCCTTCCAACCCCATTCTTCCAGCCCGGAACAAACCTGCAAACCTCTTACCTCTTCCTGGTTGTTTCAGGAGGGGCAACTTCTCCCATTCATTATCTATTGGACAAGGCTGCTTCCTCTCAGGATATAGTCCTAAGGTATAGTCACTTCCTACAGTAAGAGTCTCCTAAATTTCCAATGGCTTCTGCAATAAAGCTATTAAAGCTGGTTACTGCAGTTGCTTCCCCAAAAATTCCTAATATAATTTCCTTTTTATTTAAATATGCACAGATGTATAAATTACTTTAAGACAAAACAAAAAAAAGGAAAGAAGGAAGTCATCATTGTCTATTCATATGGCTTTTTCTGATCTAAATCCTGCATTGCTACTGGAGTAATGTACTGTTCACTATTATCTACATCACAGACATCTCCCTGCCCAGTCTTCAGGAAAACCCGCTGAGATGACTGAGCTCAGCTTAAAAAAGTCACAGTTTGGCAGCTCCTACTGCTTTTACAGGTGGAGGGAGACTGGAGAGTTAAGCTGCTGCTCAGTCTGTCCCCAGATCACAAACTAAACCCACTCTGGGCTCTAGCAAGGTGTGAAGCTTGTGAAATGCACTGCTATTTGCACTTTGTTCTACAAGCTCCACATCTGAAATGAAATAAACTTAAATGATGACTACTTGTGTCATTGACTGGTTCAGAGTGAGTGATCAGCATTCTGCTGTTTACTTTGGAGAGAACTGTTTTTATAAAAGATTGTTTGAATTTTGAGCTATGCATGAAAACAAGGCTTATGTCTCAGGAGGTAGGCAAAGTTCTCATCAGCAAAGCATTTACACTCTTGATGACATCTTGGGTGTGTTTGTATACTTATGTATACATAAAAATTTGTGTGAACAAAGTTTAGCAGCTGCAGGTGACCACAGGAGATTTTTTTTTTTTTTTTTTTTTGGTGTATGACTGTGATTTACTTCTGAAAACCAAAGACAGTTAGATAGCATTTTCTATCAGAGCCAACTCAATGTGTGACATTCTAGAAATCATGACTGTATTTTGATAAAGGTAAAATGGTTTGGTTTGGGTTCTACTGGTCAAAATACAGACTTTGTACATTTCAGAGCTTCAATCTTTCCCTTTTTCCACTGAATCTGAAAATCATTGGATAATAAAATTCAGACAAGAACAGATAGAAGAGCTAGAGCTTCATATGATATGAATACTGATTATCAAACAGAATACGTGCATGTACATTGCCTTTATGATATAAACTAAAAGATGATCTTTCTGCCTCTAAATACGATACAATCTACTGAGAAGGGCTCACAGGACTGGATATGGACACAAGAGGGAAGAAAATAGGCCTCTGGATATGTTATCTCAGAATCAGGTAGGGAAAAAGGGGCAACAAAACAACCTAGAAAACAACAGTCCTTGGGAAGACGGATGCTGAAGCTTCTGCCAGCAAAGTCCATGATGTATTAGACACCCAGTTCTTGCTGAACATCACTGATTTGTGTAAGAGTAATGACATTAGTGGCTATTACCATGATTCAGAAAGATAAAATATATTGCCATTATGCTAAAATCATATATGACTCCTGAAAGCTGGTTGTTCCTATTGAAGCAAGGAACCTTTACATGGCTAACAACGCAGAGATGGAAAATGCTTTCATCGGACCCTGCAATGAGGCCTTTTGGAGAATAGGTGTGATCTTTCATATAAAATCTTCCTTCCTTCTCCCCTCCTTTTTTGTGCACAGGGAAATTGAGCAGTGATACTATACTTCCAAAGCAGATCAAGAATCTCAGAATATACTACCCTTATTTCAGGATAGCATGCCCACACGTATATTTGTACATGAAAAACTGTAGCAGTATTCTAATTCAGCTACAATTATACCAGCCAACATCCCAGGCCAGGCAAGCTCATTGTAATGCATATGAGTCGCAGAATCATACAGTAATTTAGGGAGGAAGGGACTGGAAGTCACCTGGTCCAGCTCCTCCTTAAAGCACGTGTAACTTCAAAGTTACATTAAGTGGGTCTAGGCCTTGTCCAATCAATATTTGAATATGTCCCTGGATGGAGAACCTACAACTTTTCTGGGCCACTCCCTGATTCCCATGTGGCAAAAATATTTTTATATAATTACCGACAACTTACATTCAGAAATGCATGCAGAAGTTCCTGTACACATGCTGTAAACAGGAATAGCACAATACATTAAAAATAGATCTTCATTTGATAGCCAAACCAAGTGAGAGAGAACATGCTTTATCTGGATGGTACATAATACGTCTGTGCCATGAGCAAAACATCTAACTATAAATGTTGAAAATTCACATTAGGCTTCAGAAATCATCTTGTGACTTGCTTAATAATCACAAAGCTTCTATCTCTGCTTTTTTTTTTTTTTTTTTTTTTTCCCCCATTGTCTTCAGATCTCTCAGCCCCCAGGCCATTGCCAGGTTATGATTTCAGGTTTTCAAAGAAGTAAAATGTTTCTTTCTTGTCTATTTTTAAGTAAAACACCAGCTGCGAGTCACAAGTATCCACAATTAAGGTTTATGAAAATAATTTAATAAGACAAGAATCAAAATGAGTGATAAACAATGCTTCAGAAATATCTGAATACAGTGTGGGCAATAAAAGCAGAGGCAATTGGCAATTCCTTTCACACTGTTACTGTGGTTAAGTAGAAGACATCCAAGAGAGGCAAACCTGTAAATCATCCCTGTAATTCTGAACGAGCCTTTTAGAAATGGAGCATGTGGTGCCCCCAAGTACTTGGAATTCTCTACTCCTTATTCAGGCCTGCTGTACATAGCTTATGACAGAGGATAATCTGTGAGAAAAGCTGTATGGAAAAATAAATAAATAAAATTAAGTATAATAATCAGTTAACATTTTACTGAGAAAACAGCTTTCATTTTATTCCACAGTTCTATTGCCTTGTGTTAATATGTAAATCCAAAAGGAGAATAAAATTAAGAAAATAATATGATAATATGCTTAGAAAAATCTTCTAAGCAACTAGATCACTGTAAAGCATTGTTCTGGGCTGTCTCTGCATGCAGGCAGCAATGAGAGGAGGTTTCCAGACTGCTGTGCTCTAAGACTTAGGTGCAGTAAATCACCCTAATTCCACACAGAAACCACATGCACAAGCTACAAGCTGAGGGTTTGCTCCTTATTTCTGAGAAAGCTAGCTACCCAGCCCAGGTTACAAAGCTGCTTGTGCGTTCCCATTTCCCAGGGAGGAACAACTTATGATTACAGTATTTGTCAGAGGTCACAGAGGTTCAGAGAGCAGAAGGGAAATCAAGCCTTACATTTATCTCAAGAGTCTATTCCATGAAGTGAGCTCTTTAACCTTCCTGTCCCACACCCTGCATGGGTCAATCTGTCTTTCTGACCCAATGGCAATTTAATTTAATCGTTTAATTTTCAACTAGCTCAGGGAAAAGAGCACACACCTGAGTAAGACATCAAAGACAAAGAGTGGAAGAGCTGGACGCTGCGGGTACATAAGCAGGGGGTCAGCACTTAAGACATGAAGCTGGGCAAACCAGTGTCAACAACCCAAGGAAGAAAAACTGGTGTATTGAAAAGTGTAATGAATGGTGAGGTTTCTCTCTGGAAAGCAGGCAGCTGAGAGACTAGTCTTCTGGCTTGCCTATAAGTAAATGTGTTGTAAGAGAGATGATGTTAGATCACTTTTGGGATTCACTTTGGTAAAATTGCCAGTACAGCCTGCCTCACTTCAACAAGATTCGCTTTGGCCTGTCAGTAAGCTGAGAGGTGTCTCAGACGAGCTGGCAATAGCAGTTGAAATGCTGGACCTTCCCACTGGACATAATGTCATAATCTCCACGGGTACTGATAGACCTCACTGCCTCTGCCCCCCTGCCCCGCAGGGCCCGGGCCCACCCCAGTTGCAGCCCCGCGGGGCGGCAGCCCGGCAGCGGGGCGGCTCCTGCTCCTGCCCGGCTGCGGCCCCCGCGCCGGCTCGGCTCGGCCCGGCCCGGCCCCAAGGCGGCGCCTGATGCCCGGGCTGGGGCTGCCGCGGCGCCGGGCGGCGGGACGGGCCCGGCAGCGAGATCCGGCAGCGAGGCCCGGCGCTCCGGCGAGCCCCTGCTGGCAGAGAAGCGGCCGAGCGCCGGGTGCCCTGTGCGGCAGGAGCGGCGGAGCTGCCCTGGGCCGGTCAGAGCCGGTTCCAGCCGGCTGCGGCGGGCGCGAGCCCACCCTCCACGGCGGGGGGGGCTGAGCCTAGCCGGCAGCCGGGCAGGGGACGGCCCGGGAGGGTCGGGGATGGGGCTCGGCTGAGCAGGGGGAGGAAGGACGGAAGATGCTAACTGGAGAGTTTGTTTAATTATGGTGTCCTTTTCTCAATAACCAAATCAGTGGTCAGAAGTCTGTGCTAACTGGCGACAAATTAGACGAAGTAAAAATCCCTCCCTGAGGGTGAGACAGTTTTACCTGGGACACCATCCCCTCTGCAGCTTAGGTGCTGAGCTGATATTAGTGTGAAGGCAAGTTTCTTGTCGTGCTCTTTAGTTTCGTTTCCAGTAGGTGGTTTTATTGTTACCTGTGTTACTAATTCAAGTTGTTGGGAAGTCAGTGTTTAGCAAGGAACTTGAGAGTAATTTCTTGAGTCCAAATTCCGTATTTACCCCACCCAGCATTTAAAAGAGTGAGCTTTGATACGCACCAACAAGGCAGCATGGTCCAGTGGTTAGTTTGGTGGAATTCCGTATCTGTTCCTGCTCCTGACTAGTTGAATAGTCCTTGGCAAGTCGCTTCATCTTGATAATTATGTAACGTTGTCAGCTGCTTTGGTATCTGCAGGTGAGTAGACAGAGAAAAGATTTACTGCTTTTGTTATCCCCACAGATTTCAATGTTGGGATTAAGTTTACATAAGCCCGAAAGGCAAGGATAGGTTCCAAAGGTTAAGTTAAACCTACAGCTGTGGTGACATTTGCCTTTTGCTTCATTCCCGGGGAGGGAGATTGGATACAGTTAGGGCCAATCATTCGCCATCCAGACCTGGTTCAATGCGACATTCAAAAAAAGTCTTAGGCCTACATTCAGCCTTGTTGTGGTCAGTGAGCCTAGTCAGGGCCTCAAACACTTCTGGGCTTTCCTGAACCTTTTGCTGAATCTGGTTCTGGAATGCTGTGAAAATGGGGATATGTTTCCTTAATGTTTGGCAAATATTTTTATGTCCCCGTACATGTTCATCTCTATGCACAATCCTTGCTTTTCTTTTTCCCTTCAAACTTGAGGCCTGAGTCTAGATCTGAATATCATCACTTATTTTCTCTCTTAATAGACTCAAGCTGAATCAATGGAGTTGAATACTCTGACATCAAATCTGTGGGCAGTAACTGAGGAATGACAGTATTAATAGTCTACTTGTTTGATGCTATTCCTGCTAATTTATGTCACCTCGTCTATCTCCAGAGGCCACCAGACATTAAGAAGGCTGCCTAAAATGAAACAAAGGCAAGAATATCCTATGGGGGTCTGATAAGGCCAGTCTTTACTAATCCCTGGAGAATTCCAGTGCTGCAGATGATTGCCCCTGTCAAACTGTGATGCTTTCAGTGCTTTTGTTAAAGACCTGCGGATACCTTAAGGTGTTGAAAAGGTCTCCAAAAAAACTACCTGCTTCTGTAAGTTTGATATCTAGTATTTTCTTGTGTGATCATTTACAAACTGTAAATACCTTAATAAACATTTTATAAGCATAGACACTTTTACATGGTCCCTAACTGGCAGTTAGGAGACTTCAGAGCAAACTTGGTCATCTAAAAAAGCCACATTCTGTTTTTATGAGGGCAAATTTTAATTCTTGGGAAGTTCTTTTTCTAAATGTAGTATTTGCTAAATACCAAAGGTTAACTATAAACAAGGAATTACCACATTGTGGATGTGTTTCCCATGTGTAGCTTAGGCTCAATCCCTGGGCGTACGCTACAGAATATTCTAAGCAGTGATTTGGAAGACACCATAAAATCATGAATGATGAGGTGTGCAGATGACACAGATTTATGGATATATTAAATATGGAAAATTACAAAACAGTACAACAAAGATCTCTAGTGCCTGGTAACGTGCAGGCACGTTCACTTAAGGCAAATATACAATCTGTTACTAACATACGGGTGTATTTAAGACATGGTGACTGGGCAAAGGGAGTCAAGCAAAAGATTGGGTGTTCACTGTGCATGATCAGCAGAATTCAATATCGTAAATGGAAGGGCTCATCTGATTTTGAGGGTGCGCTGACTCAGAAAGGGGATGTGAAGTCAGCTAAACATTTCCATTCTTTTGGAATATAGTATCTTAGTCTGGGGTCAAAACTTCAAGAAAGCTGCTTAAAATGTGCAAACAGTAATGAAAGAGAAGGAGTAAAAAAAGCTAGAAACATTATATTGTTTAAATAATACACAGTGGTGCAGTTAAATGTCATAATGTGTAATTCTGGGCTCCTCAGTACAAAAGAGACAGGGCACCACTGGATCTTATCAATGTATACATATATTTTAAGGGAGGGTGTCAAGAGGAATGGACTCTTTTCAGTGGAGCCTAGCAACAGGACAAGAGGCAACAGGCACAAACTTAAACACAGGCAGTTCCATCTGAATATGAGGAAGCACTTCTTTACTGTGAGGGTGACAGCACACTGGAACAGGTTGTCCGGAGAGGTTGTGGAGTCTCCTTCTCTGGAGATACACAAAACACTCATAAACTCTGTGATTCTGCAATATGTAGAGAATAAGGCCAAACTGAATTTGAAAAGGCAGCTTTAAATTCTATCATTTTTAGGTTACTACATGTTGGGTTTTGAGTTGTACATTTTGTTGTTGTTTTTTAACCCAGATGTGTGTGTAATAGAAATTTATATGTCATTTCCTCTTTTGTTAGAGCAAACTAAAAGGAGAAGTACTCAATCATGTGTTCTTGTATGATGCCTTAAAGTTTTCAGTGAGGTTGGACTGGTTATCTCTGCTGCCTCATGGCAATACTGGTAACCTTTATTAGCGTCTCAGCCTTTGGCTGGTTCCATGCTTGCAGATGATCCCTATGCTCTGCCATTGCCTTTGCAGCTGCTTGCTGGGGCAGAGCACTGGCAGTGCGGTGGAGTGCTGTCTTCCACCTTCCCTGTGCCTGAGTCACCTTGCTCTTCCCCTCACCCTGCACCAGGCTGCTCCTTCCTGTCTTTACCTCCTCATACCAGACTTCTTACCCAGTCCCTATCCTCACTTCTTGGACTTCGACCTTCATGTGCATTTTCTTACTCTATCCCTAGGATTTGTGTGCCTCACCTGTTCTGACCTTCCAACCCCTGCTGGTTGCACCCTGGTTTCCCTTCCTACCACCACACAAGTCTCTGTTCCAGTATGCCTTTCACCTGGCTCTGTGTCACAACCAGAACTGAACGCCTTCCTCTTTCCACTCACCTGTACCCAGTGATACTGGGTGGGGTGGGTGGGGTAGCAGCTTGACAATAAAGAAGAAGCAGGATGACAGTTCAGTTTATTTTCTCAGAATATATCTGTTTAATCCCTAACAGGTTTTTTTTAATGATGGGTACGTGAGACTGCTCTTGTGCAGTTGGGCTGGAGCTTGCGTAATACGCTTAATAGGAAAATGATCTGGAGAGATCTGGCTAGACTCTATCAGCAAAGTCTGATTCTTTATAAAGTTGGGCAAACTTGGTGACAAAAGCACGGTTCTGACAACTGCACTTTCCCCAAGCAAATTATAAGCTCCATTTTAAGGAGAGAATGCACTAGCCTGTAAGAAGGAAAAGATCGCTATAATTTTAAAATGCAGATGGGGGATCTTCCAAATGGCTAGAGTGTTTTGTCTGGAGTACACCAGGAGAACACAACTTGAGGCTCATAGCCTCAGTTGTGTTGGAAAGTGTTGGCCCCAAATTGTTTGGATTTGCTACATCATAAGCAACAGAACACAGCAGCAAAGAGTTCTGTTTTTAATAGCTCGGATTCTCAGAAGTAATTAGTCATTGTAATTGCCTCATTTTTAAGGTGTTCAACTACTGACCTCCTGGCGGCCTCTGAAAGACAAACTTCAAGGGCATTTCAAGCTAAGCAAGAGAAGCTAAGTATCCTAATCACCAAACACTTTAAAATACAAAGCTTTCTATTTCTAAGATATCTCTATTGGTCTTTCAGGCAGCCTGTCACTAGGAACAAGAAGAAGGTGCCATTTAAAATGTTTGCTTGTGTATAATAATATTTTAACTCTTCTCAGCTAACATTTTCTCTGGTACTATAAAGGGACTGAAAGATCCAAATTATCATAGCAGAGGTCACAAGTCTGAAAGTTGTTCGTAGGTTTTTTTTTAACAGTTGCTTTGAGTCAGGGGAACTTCCACTGTGGGATAAATAGGTGATAGGCTGGGAGTCTCAGCATTACATTTCATTGTGTAGATATGCCCTGAGTCGTGTTCTTTAATTGCCTCAGATTCCAACTGTAGAAAGTACAAAGATGAAAGGAGTCCTCCACAGTAGCATGACTGTCTTCGATGGTGCCCTTTGACATTGTATGACTTAGAGCAGAGTGTAAATGAAAACTCAGAGACATAATGTTAAGCTTAGCATTAGGGAATGAAAAAAACTTACTTAGCAGTCAGACTGTCAAATTAATGAAGTAGAGTAGGAATAGAACAGAGGCCCTGTAGTCATTAAAATTGAAAGCCATGAATGCAGCAGTTCAGGCAGCTGAAATATTTTTCAGCATTTCCAAGTGTCTCAAAGTATGATCCTTAACATGGGACCATCCCAAATCATTAGCCATTCCTGAAACCTATGGGTACAAACTAATGTAAATATGAAAGAGACATATTCTGAGATGTATCTGGATGAAAGATGCTGTATAAAAGATTCTGGAAATGATCATGTAGGAAATTTCCACGGATATCTGAAAGGATTGTAAACTTTGAAGAAAAAATAATTTTTCATCTGAGGTTGTTTCTTCCTCTCTTTGTATCAGGTTTCTTTGAGTGACTTGTGTGGTGATGGATGATGCTGGATATTGAATTGTATTCATATCATTTGATAGCATTACAGTAATTGCTAAATAAACATTACTATTTTATTGCCTAGCTATTGCCAGCAGGGAACTTAAATCTCCCTAAGATTAGAACAAGTTGATGGTGAACTGATTGTATGTAGTTATTCCCCTCTGTTAGCTCTGGAATACACATGAACCTCTACTGAAGGCCAACTTGAAAGTTTGCTTTTAGACACTGGGCAGAAGACATGGGATTAAATTCTAATTATTACAGACCATTTGCATAGTGATGTGCAGATCTTTCAGAGTATATCCAGATCCTGATTTGGCCATGCTAACTCTGATGCAAAGAAATTCAAAGAAGCTGGGGTGTAGAGAGCCAAAGTGGCTGAGTAATCATCAATCTCAGTCTGGAAACAATCTAGCCATGTTCACATAGCACAGATCTGTTAAGTCTGGATAAGAGGTGTGCTAGCCCAAGGCAATGCCACGTTATGCAGACCTTGCCTGTCCAAACAGTGGACACAGATTTATCAGCTAATCCAGGGTCCTGAGCTGCTGCATACAAACTGAAGCTACCCTCTGCTCTATCTTCTATCTGTAGCATGGAGATAAAAATATTTTCTTTCTGTCATCTGTATGTTAGGACTGCAAGGTCTTTGGGACATTGTCTGTCACTGAAAGTGCCTTTGCACCACACCTTGTCTGATGGGAATGTCTGCCTCAGCCGAGACACAAAGTCTGTGGATGGCAATAAAGCCTTGTCTGACGAATGCAGGTTGGCTGCAGCCAGTCAGGACTCCTTAAAATGCCTTGGTTTCCGTTCTGCAGCAGATGCATTTCAATTACTGACTGTGACCTAAGAAACCAATCCATTTTGCCTTAAAGAGCCCCTCTCTGGCCATGTGGCATTGCAACAGAGGTCAAGCGGCATGTCGTTACTAGGTCTACCCGTTGGGGAACCAAAAGAATTAGTATCTGAGGGCCCTGCTTTTGGCCATCAAATCCTCCCTCAGTCCAACAAGGCTGCATAGATTGGCAGGACAATGTACATGAGTTTTATTTTGGGTGAGGTTTCTGCCTGAGGGTGGGGAAGAGCACAGGTCATCGTGTGTGAAGAGTTTACTTCTGTAGCTAAATAAATGTTATATGTAATTTGGGTTTGTCTTGTTCTGTAAATGTGAAAGTATTCAAGCCATAAGAAAATTCAATAAACAAGCTGTCACTGCCTATTAATCAGCTCTAGGTGACCCTGCTAGAGCATGGTGGTTGGACTAGATGGCCTCTAAAGGTGCCTTCCAACCTCAACTATTCCGTGATTCTGTAAAATGATGCCAATAGGATAGGAGGACATGACAAAACTCAGCTCCTAAAGATAGGGAAGGTACTAAATGCTTTGGATTTGAAGGTGCTACCAGCTTCCACAAATCCCCCTCTGTCCTGGAGATGGCCCCAAAGCAGAAAAACAGGATTGTAAAGCAGGAAGAGCAGCTCTTTCCTCAAGGAAGCAATTCTAGATGAGGCAGGTGGGAACTAATCACTGCTGTGGAGCAGGGAGCTGCAGTTCCAGAGGTGTTTCCATCCTAACAGCAGCATATGTGCCCTGGTGCTCTCAGCCACCTGCCCCTTTGGGTGTGGATTCCTCATAGATTCCCTGTGTGCCATCTGAGAGCATTCAGTTATCATAGAATCACAGAATCATAGAATCAGTAAGGTTGGAAGGGACCTCTGGAGATCATCTAGTCCAAAACCCCTGCTCAAGCAGGGTTGCCTAGAGCATGTTAGATACGGTTGCATCCAGGTGGGCTTTGAGTATCTCCAGAGAAGGAGACTCCACAACCTCTCTGGGCAACCTGTTCCAGTGCTCTGTCACTCCCACAGTGAAGAAATTCCTCCTCATATTCGGGTGGAACTTCCTGTGGTTCAGTTTTTGCCCATTGCCTCTTGTCCTGTCACATGGGACAACTGAAAAGAGTTTGTCCCCATCCCCTTGACACCCTCCCTTCGGGTACTTGTACACATTGATAAGATCCCCCGTCAGTCTTCTCTTCCCCAGGCTGAAGAGGCCCAGCTCTCACAGCCGTTCCTCACAGGGCAGATGCTCCAGCCCTCTGATCATTCTCGTAGCCCTATGCTGGGCTCTCTCCAGTAGCTCCATGTCTCTGTTGTCCTGGGGAGCCCAGAACTGGACACAGTACTCGAGGCCTCCCCAGGGCTAAGTAGAGGGGCAGGATCACCTCCCTTGACCTGCTGGCAACAGTCTTCCTAATGCAGCCCAGGAGACCATTGGCCTTCCAGGCCACAAGGGCACATTGCTGGCTCATAGTCAATTTGTCATCCACCAGCACTCCCAGGTCCTTCTCTGCAGACCTGCTTTCCAGCAAGTCAGCACCCAGCTTGTACTGGTGCCTAGGGTTACTTTTCCCTAGGTGCAGGACTCTGCACTTGCCTTTGTTGAACCTCATCCTGTCCAAACAACAAATCTTGTGATATGGCTACTATATAATAAATCCAGGCACATATAGATACTTTTTCTGTTGTCTGTTCCTCACCACCTCATAGAAGTTTCACTTCATATATAAAGCAACAAAAAGATCTAAAAGTCTTACATCTTTGGGCTTCATTAAATTGATCTCTGTTCAGATAGACTGGACAGAAGATGCATGTTAAACAAATCAGAAGACCTGTCTTAGTGCACTCAACTGAAACAGATTGTTTTTCAAGTATAAAAGAGGTTTTTATCTCTACCGGCACATATATTTCATTAGCATTTTATTCTAAGGCTTCTATGTAGCTGTAGTGTAAGGATTGAGTTGTACTTGCTAGTTAGAATACATTTTTCTCTGAATAGAAGTTGTAGTCATAAGAAAATGTTGCCTGTATAAACCTTTGGCAGAGGATGCATTTGTTTAGTCAGAAGTCTTCCATAACTTGGATTCCTAATGGGAAACATCAGCTTTCTCAAATCCTTCTCTACATCCTTCTAATTAATGACACGTGGTAACAAGAGGGCAGAAGTAGCTGCTGATTAAATATGGCGTGTAATTGTCCCATCCTCAGGAAGGTCTGTTGGTGCTGCAGTATAGATGTGTGGTGGTGATAAGGGGAGAGGAGTTCATCCACAGCAGAGAAATGGGGTACACCAAACCAGCAATCACCTATACATTAGTAGGCGAAGTGTCATAATAACAATAATGTGAAAGGGATTCATGGTCTCAGCTCAGTTTCTAGGAGCCGGTTGTCTCTGTATCTCATCTGACTGGCCTAGGAGGAACCTCTCCTGAAAATGCTGAGAAACAGGGAGGAGGAAAAAGAGTCCAAACTGTTGCCACCCTGTAGCAGGTCAGCACTGTTTCCAACGGCTCAAGACTGCATGAAGGCTCAGGAACCAGATGTAGGAGACAGTTCACTAGAAAGATGTTGCCATAATTTCTGCTCTCCTCAAACTGTGACAAAGCATGTTCATTATCCTGAAAGACCTATATTTTGCCTGTTGTCATTTCTCCCCTAATTGTACTTTTAGACAAATGCAAGATTTATCCTTTCCATTGGAGCTTATTTAGCTCAGCTGCTTTTACTGTTGTAGTGCAAACTTGTTTGCCACCACTACCTAGAATTTTAGAGAAGAACGGTTGTGGTCTTTACTCCAGGACTTCCAGTGGCAATAAAATCACAGATCTTGCTTGGTTTTACCAGGAGGTGGCAGTGTGCAATCCCTGCACCTGGACTGGGACTAACCTGATGACAAACTGCAGGGAATATGGAACTGCCAAAGCAATAGCCAACTCTGTAGTTCATATCTTCTGAAACACCACTCCCAGAACAACAAACAACATCAGCAACAAAAAACTAAAAAGCAAACAAAATCCCCCATCTTTTTGGATTTTATCATATCTAGTGCCCTTGCTGGCCGTGGTGTTTGCCAGACACGTGTTCTCTTCGGTGTCTGCCCAAGGAGCTGCTTGTTTCCATTCAGGCTAAGGCCCCACTTGTAAGGATTACTTCTTCCTTCACACATTCCTAGGTTTGTAATCTTACTTATCTGTTCAATTCTTAGTACCTTTGTAGTCTCAGAGTTAAATTGCTGTTGCTTTGTCTGAAGTGTTATTGTTATTTTTCTCAGCTGCACATCTGAGTTCATCCCACTGATAAAAAGGTATTTTACTGGACTTTTCTAAATCATAAACTCTAAGATACAGCATATAGAACACCACCCTGGGAGTGCAGACTGACTCCTCCAGTGCATTCAACAGGAACAAGCAAACCATGGAAAATCTAAATGTAGATCAGACATACAAAAGGAAACTGAACAGTGTTTCAGCTAAGACTGATGGTTCATCCAAGGTATTGTACCAGCAGAAAGCTATCAAGAATTCAGGAGTAGGCTTTAGACATCCACTGCTACAATTTGGGAAGTCTGGGCTCATCTCCCAAATCTCTTATTTCTCAGCAACAGAAAACAGGAATGCAGACATGGAGGAAGTCACAAAATGACGAAAACCTCTGCAAGCACAGCAACTAGACAACTGCTAAAAGATGCACAGTTTAAGAGTTAGGAAACAAAGAAGATGTGGAATCACATTTTCATCAAAGAAAAATCCTTCTTGACCAGGTCTGTCTCCTCTGACTTGGGCACCAGCTGGGCTGTTACAGAAATGCTGTGGTTCTGCATTGCTAATTTTTGCCATTGATAATAACTGTGAGGGAGCTTTTTCCTTTAGGTACATGTCCTCAACAGTATCTTTCATGTATAGAAATGTTGTATTTTGCTGAAAAATACTCTATTTTAAATCAAAATCCACAAGCAAAGTCCAAAACTTTTTACTTCAAAAATGTCTAGTTTTCTTTTTTTAAGGGTAAGGAGAGAGCAAGTCACAGGTTTTCAAATGAAAAAATGAACTGTATTCCTGGGAAATTCTGAAGGAAAAAGAGCAGTAAGTATTTTTTTTGTTGGGAAGTAAAGACAAGCAGCCTTGTTCCCCAGCTCTAACAAATCACAGTGAGGTGATTTCTTCCAGCATTGTACAAGAGATAGGGAAATTAATGCCAGCCCTACTGTAGATTAGTGCCTGTGTGTTCCCTACAGTTTCTGCACAGAATCTCCTGTCACAAAGCATAACATCATGCTGTGTACAGTACTTTCTTACAGCAAAATCCTACAGGGAATTTGAGGTCCAAGAGGCTAATGATTCTACTTACTGCTCAGGGAACGAAGTGTGGTCATTCCAGAAGGGCTAATATTCATTTTTCTTCCTCATACTGGATTTTTCTAGAGAGGGAAGTGACTTTACATCTCTTACTCAGCATCTACTTGACAAACTGGAACAGACTCTGCTTGTCATCCTCATTTGATTAAGCCAGCAATTGCCATACACAGGGTATGCAGCTTCAGGGCCAGAAACAAAGTCCCTTGCAGAGGTGAGCACCAGTGCATTCATAAGCCATCACTGCTAGTGGTGCTTCTTTGCTCCCAGGCCAGTGCTTCCCCCAGCCATGCCAGTTTGGCAGGCAGCAGTCCTGATGCTGGTTGTGAGCACAGCAAACACTGGAGGAGATTGAGCTCCGTGGAGGGTGATTTGGGTGTTTAATTAGAAGGCAAGCTGAGCTTTGAACACTGATAATGTAGTCCCAAACAGTAGAAATTAAAGATTCAAAATCCATTTGTCAGCATCAGCTTAACTAAATAAAAGGGAAGACTACAGTTCTGCAGGAGATGCTTTGGCACAGTGCCTCTCTCCTTGCTCCAAAACCCTGGCAGCAGGCTGGCTGGGTTACTGAAGTGGGATTTGATTATGGCCTGCCAGCCAAAGCCTCTGCTGCTGTGCTTGACGGCACAATGTGAGTGTGTCAGGACAAGTGCACTGCAAGGGAGAGTCCGCTGAAGTCAAAAGAGTTGTGCTAAGAATGAATCCAGCCCATCATTATTTTTTTTTTCAGGGTGAATTAAGTGCTTACACTAGCAGGCATAGGTCCTGCCGCGGTTGGCTGGAGTCTTTTAAGAGAGTCAGGCTGCCTGTTCTGAGCTGCCCTGCTCTAGGACCTGCCAGATAGTTTGGTGCCTCTTGCCACATGGCAGTGCTCTGCAAAGAGATGTATTAAAGACAAGTGTCACAAGTGCTTATAGCTGTGGAGAAAACTGAGGCAATCTAAGCAGAATATATGTCACTGATAAACTACTATTTTCTTGGGACTAAAAACAGTGTGGAAAACTAGTTCTGAAATACCCGCATGCAGTTTCAGCTTTCACAGCCAAATTATTACCATTAGTACCATAGCAATACATTTATCAGTTCTACTTTGTCACGGATCATATTACAGAAGCATACAGCTAATTTACTTATCTCATCATCCCAAATTGCCTCCTGTGGCAGTCTGCCTACCACTCCCCACCTCCACTTACCACTGCTCCCACTTGGGACAGCTTCTGCAGTCCTGTACTAAGTTATCGACACAGAGATCAGAGCTCATGAGGGTGAGTATGTAGGGTAGAGTCTAACAGAACCTACTTAAAATAAAATAGCATAGCACAGACAATGGTGCAAACATTGTATCATTTTGGTAACCGTTTATAGAGGAGAAACTTCTAGCTGTTAGAGTTACCTGTCACGAAGTTTTCAGGCTACTGCATTGATGGAAAGTAAAAATCAGGGGCCTGGCTGCATAATGGAAGCTCAAAGTGCTCCATGGGGTATCCCAGTTTTTTGAACATTATCTTCCCAGAAAGGGAAGATAATAGATTATTTTCCCAGATTTTTCCCTTATTTTCTTATTTGTAAAGTTCTGACTGAGGTCAGATTTTCAGAAGAACCATCCTCCCTGCAGAATCTGTCACCCAGTGTCCATCAGCTGCACTGCCTCCACTGAGGCAATGGAAACCAGCATGAGGCAAAGGTCTGGGCAGACATGATAGAAATAGAGATGCCAGTGGAAGGGCATGTTTCCAGGTTCCAGCAATGAATGGGCTGTTAGTGTTTTTAATGATGGTGACTGTAACATTTTGCTGAAGATTGGTAATGTAAGGCAACAGTTCTGTTCTTTGGTAATAATAAACGTGAAATACCGGTCACACAACACACAGTATAGCCCTCCTGCTTTGCAAAACCTAGGGGATTTCACATGCAAGCACTGTCTTGAAATCAAGACCATAGGCTGTACAAGCCTCTTCTTTATAGGCAAGTTCACCACTTGAAGGCAGTGTCTCTAGAATACAACCTCTGCAGTTACTCTGGGCCATCACTGCAATCACATCATACAACGCTTTTAAAGGGCAGAAATATATGTAAATATTAATTTGCCAAAGGTATTGGCATTTCAGAGTTGGAAAAAATCACTGATGTGTGATTTTAAATGGCTGAGATTGCACATGCTGATGTGCAGTCCCTGCCATTTGTGATTTTTGAGAGAATGTTGTAAAAAGTGGATCTTACTATTCAAAATAACTGTTACTTCAGTGAGCAGGGCAGAAGGGGGGAAGTGCTTTCTGAATACAGGGAAATTCAGATGGTAAGTAATGTGTGATGGAAAGACTGCAAATGGACCTCGGCCAGGTTTTGAGTATGTCAGTTCAGATCAGCACAAAAGAATCAGTGACCTGCTGGATTTAAATGGTCAGCTTTAGCGGCCTGATTCTACCTTTCATGATAAACCTCATCAATGCTTCTTTCACACCATTTTACAAGCCTTTTGCCTGATTGAGGCACATAGAGAGTGAGCCAAGCATCGTGGCTCAGCACACAAAACATTGCTGACATCAGGGAAGCCCTGTCCACTCCTCCAGAAATTGGCCCTGGATGTCCACGTCTGTAGGATAGAGTCCTAGGAGATGGCAGTGTTCAAATATGTACTGCACAGGTGTATTTCTTATCTGTCTGCAGCTCCAGGCAGCTCTTGGACAGCAGAGCAAATGAACAACAAAAATACATTTGCTTATATATGTGAATATACAGTATGCACTGTAAATGGAGTGCATGCAACTTTACCTGCATAGACTGATATGGCAGACTTCAGAGACACTGAGATCTGTTCCTCATAGTCACAGACATGTTTGTATGACCATGAACAGCTCACTTCACCAAAACATCTTCTGCAGATTTTTTTTTAATACAATAATTCATCCATTTGTTCCCGGTGCTTAATTTTACACTTCAGAACTGCTTAGCTACCTAGTCTCAAATATGGCTTACATTGTAATTCCCAAGGAGATGGAGACAAAAAGTAAGGCGTAAATTGCTTTATTAGTTAAGAGGGTTAGCGTGGCATGAATGTACATGCAGATATATGCATGGCATAAATACACACATAAACTTCTGCTCATAGCACAGAAGGAAAGGATGTGGGCTTATATATATTTGCACAAATAAGAATGAGGTATTTTTTCATAAGCTTTCCATAAATAAACTACAACTGGGAGCAAAGAAGTAAGCAGAATTTCATTCCAGAAGGAATTAATTGTCTAAATCTCTGAGGAAAATAAACGAAGTTGTTTTAGACAAGGAAATTATTTTTTTACTAGTACAGTAGTTATAGTAAGTGTAGTTGGATCAATATTATAAATTGGCTCATAAATACATGCAGTTCTTGATTGTTCTTTTCTACATTTCTACATTTTCTACATTTTATGCTGTAGGATGTTTTGAATGCAAATACAGGGCCAGACTTGTAGCTAATAGTGCTTAGCGATTGGTTCTAAAAAGCACTAAGAAGCTGTCTCCTGTGAATCTAAGCTATGGCTGAATGGGTTACAAGGATCCCCAGTTTATGGCTATCCCCTAAGCCCAGCAGGTCTTCTGGAAGCCTTGCTGTTTATGAAATCTGTCTTTGTCACAAATAGCAAATCATGGGTTATGGAATATCCCAATCTCATTATGGGATGTCATCCTGTAGCACAAATGTATTATTCTCTGTGGATTTGCAGACAGCCTGGCCAATATTGCTACCAAGACATGACAGATGTACTGGGTCCAAATTTATACTGAAACATGATTTACACTTTTCAGGACAGTGGCAAGAACAGGCTGCAGAGGGACTAGAATTACTGTCAAGAATTTCTCCTTCATGGTTCCTTAGACTCCATAATCCCTATCTTGAAGCATGGAGAGGGAGCAGCTCTCCCTTGCTCTTTCAATTGTAGCAGGCAGTTTCAAATTTGCAGTATTTCTGTCTGCAAAGCTTGAACTGTGCCTTCCACCCATGGGAGCAAAACACATTATCCACTGCCAGTAAATAAGCCTTGTAATTTTCTTATAGCATGGCCCATGCATCCTAGAGATGTGTCTTAGAGGATGAGCAGAAATGTCAGTGGCTATCCAAGTTGCAATGACTTCAGTGCAAAATGGGTAAAGAGTGAAGATGTTCCCTCTGATAGCTCTGTAGCAGCCCTGGAAGCATATCCATGTCTCCAATTCAACCTACCATTCTTTACATGGCATCAGACTCATCCAGGGACCTTCTGTCTCATGGCTTGGGCCATGCAGGGGATACAGGGAAAGGAGATGGTACTGATCTGTGCTGGCTGCCTACCGTGATGCAGTTCCACCCCTCACAAGCTAAGACTCTAAGATTTTGCAGCAGTTTGCAGTTTTTATACCTCAAATGCCGCTAGCAGCAAAGCACTTTGAGGCCACATGGTGAATGACAGAGCTTGAGAACAAGGCTAGAAGCAAAGCTCTCCAAAAGAGAAACTCTCTTTTGCTCCTGTGGGGCTGTGGGAGCAGTCTAGAGCTTCACTAAACTAGTTGCTACCTGGGGTTGCTAGAAGAACTGGATTAGGCTGGAGACAGGTGTTTTTTCCATCCAGGAGGCCTCAAACTGTACTCTGTGTGGAGGGTGCCTTACACTGCCCTGCACCCCACAGAGAACCACCCTCAGTGGTTTTTTAGGCACTCCTGCTGTCAGGGTGAGCTGTGCTCTCTGCTCCCTACTTGAAGGCCAAGCTGTTGGCTTTGTGTATACTTGAAATCCATCCCTCCATTCCAGGCTCTGTAGCACTCTACAAACCAGACCCGAGCTGCACAGGGAGCTCTCTTTACAGCCCATGTATCTTCACAGCCAGAGTACCCTTTCAGTAGGTTGTCAGGATGCTTGTGGAGACAAGCTATCCAGCATCCCACTAAAGAGAGAACAAAATTATAATAATAAAAGTAACAGCAGTTTTGTTGTATTTAATCTAAGAACAAGCCTCCCTAAGAAAGGGAAACATAACGTGTCTGGGAATGAAAGCAAATTGAACTCAAACTTAGGGAAATCAGCTCCACCACAGCCTAAAATGAATGTGAACAGACCTCCAGGGTTCTCTGAGATGAGATAAATGAGAGAGGAAATGATCCATTTGGAGCTAGAGGGACCTAGTTACCATATTATCATAGGACAGCAGGGAGGACCTTAGGGGACATCTGCAAAGCGAGGGGAGAAAGGTCACCCCAGAACCAGCAGGACTGGTGGTACTCAGTACCATGGCAGTCTGTAAGGCCAGCAGGGAGTCACTGTTTCTAGGGCACAGGGAGGAGACTTTCACTGTTTCTTAATGAAGGGGAAATCAGAATATCCGTTCACAGGCATATGGTACAGGAATATGGTAGTGCTGCTGGGAAGAGAGGACAGGCTCTGCTTTCTGGAGGTAGGAGAAGCAAAGAGGGCTGCCCTGAGGGAGCAGGGAAGGAAAGGAGCTTAGCTGAGGTGTAAGCAGAATTTGGAGAGAGGAATGCGAGTTGTGAAGCTGACTCTGCTCTAACCAATCCTGAAAAAATGGGTATGCTTCTGTCTGCTCAGGATTCAGACTACAGTGCATCCCCAGAACACAGTACCCTTTCATGCAAGGAGCTGTGCTCAGATGCACACATCTGAGCACTGAAATGAGCTCTTTGATCCAAACACAAGGCCCTGAGTCAGTGATCCTCTGGCCCCCCAAAAAAGGAAGCAAGGCAGAACAAAGCTGACATGTCTCCAGCCATCAAATTGCAACTGATTTCCATTTCTAAACTGTGGACATTTCAAGCCCTGAGTTTTGGTGAGTAAAGTACCTGTGGAAATCAGGGCCTTCCCAAACCAGGGAGTTTGTTTGTGGCTCAAGTCAGAATGAGTCTAGCACTTAACCTTCCCATCTGTGAAACTGTAGTGGGTGATCCTAAGAGATAGAGAGTTCTGCATGGTTTTACAGAAAACTCCAGGACACACAGGCTTATATTTGAAATAGGAGATGCAAAGTCAGAGTCAAGTGCAGGGAGATTCAAACATAAATGAAAAAAAAATATCTACATGAAAGGGAAAATCTAGAGATGGATTACTGTTACATCCCTGTGATCACCTGTGCTAATGTGTTTTAGAGTCTGATTCCTTGAATGGAAGTTAGTAAGCAAAACATCCAAAAGTCTCTGCATTTCTCCTGGGAATACTTCTTTTTGCAAAGTTCATCCCAGCACTGACTGATTCTGGGCTTTAATGGGAAATATAACCTAGAAGGAACTCTTGAAATGCTGAAGAAAAATGTCACACAGAGGAGAAACTGATAGTTTGGCCTAAGTAGTGGCTGTTTGATGTCCATTTGCAAATGATGTGTATCAGACATTGTCCCTCTCTGTAACAGAGCAGTCTTGAATTCGGAGTATAATCACACTGATTTCGTGACCTAGGAAGATGGGAAATCACATGCTCACCTGGGAAATGAACAACTCTAATGATGAGGTAGCTGTGGAAGCAGCATGCAGACACTGCGACATCTTGTCAGGTCAGATGTCGGGGGAAATTCCCCAAATTAAATCTCTGTAGCCAGCGTTGCAGCATGGCTGGTATTCTTTCTGGTGCAAGAAGAAAAGTGAGATCCCTGTCTAGTCAGTCCCCAGTACTCATCTCTCTGTTCCTCATCTTTTTAGGCCAGCACCCAGCCCTGCTGCACTGGGGATCTTGTTGCTTTGTGTCTCATGGCAGCGTCCTCCCACACGGTTTTGAAACCAGCTCTAGATCCATTTCCCATGAGAGATGAACAAAACTGCTTCTGAATGCAAAAACATGCTGTGAATAGCAGCCATCTTTGAGCCTAAGGTGGCCCAGAAGAGCCACCTCATTATTGTCTCAGGTAGAAAGATGAAAAGGGCCTTCTTGATTGTTGGGGACCTAAAATATCCATGCTTCTGTGCTGAAGTCATGCTAAACCATAGCCTGTCTCTGATCCCAAGCATTTCTGCCCAGCCAAGTCTGCTAAAGCAATGCACCAACGTTTTCCTTCTTAAATCCATTGCTGTTTGGTTGTTTGTGGAAACACCATCTCTTGAAATTCAGGTGATTTAATTAGGTATCCACTTAAGAATTTCTCTTGATCTGGTTTCACAAAACACTTCAAGATTGCCCAGAGAGAGACAGTCTGATTTTGGGATACCAACACTTTCACCTAATGTGTATCTAGAATGGCTTTTCTACTTTCACTTTGCAACCTACCTTCTGGCAGAGCATGTTTCAAAATCACACTCACTCACTCACAGACCCTGAGGTCACATGCTACATTGTCACTAGAAAAAGGGCAAGGACCTGGAGCAGGGAAAGAGTGCTGTGAAAGTGGTTGGGCACAAGCCTGTTGGAATTGGATGCTACCCTGTGCAAGGGTCAGTTAAAGCTTGACCTGCAACTTCCGGTGACTCCAAATAGCTTCGTCTACATCCTGCCTGAAGTGCACTTATTTCAGCTCTGAAATAAAATTGAAGTGTTTATTGACAGTTGGAAATATGGCAAGGCAAATAATGGCTTTTTGAGGCCCTGGAAGACTTTCTTGGTCTTCTACTCTGTATGCCTTTGTGCATTTTCACTGCCCAGGCTATAATTTGGCTGTTTCTGCAGCCTTCAGTACGTGGCTTTGAGAAGAGATGAGAAAAATGTCTGCAGAGTTATCCAGCTTGGGTAGGGATGATCTGACTTAACCACGATGAAACTGCAGCACAAATCCTACCATGCCTCTAATCCTCTGAGTCTCATAGCTACAGTTTTAGTTAGATATTGAAAGGTTCATTAAAACTATACAACTGTCAGTCACTCTCAGATAGATGATACGAACCTGAGATTTCTTCTGCAAATTTCTTCCAGATGAAAGGGAATTTAATTTAATATTAAATTAAATTAAATTAAATTAAACAAAACAAAACAAAGTAAAATTAACTCTGTGAGTTTCACTTCTTCAAAAGTTTCCTTTTTGTGACACCAACAGGAACATGATGCTAAGTGAATGCAAGTGCAGGACTCTGTCATGCTGGCCAATACTGCCTTGTTTCTGTATTCCTTCACAAACTCTTGTATTATTCTTGTGTGGGGAGCTCTCTGGGGCAGCGATCCTCCTTTTGAATCTTTTTGTACAGCACCTGAAACATGGAGTTTGAATCCATGTCTTTGTCTCCTGTGTACTAGAATAAAACACCTTTAATGTGAACATTATTTAAGAACAGATCAGATTTTTAAAACTGTGTGTCAGACTTGTGCTAGACCTCTGTGTATGAGTGAACTCCATCCTTTGAGATTTGGTTATGGTCCAGAGTTTCATGCTCTGGAGATGTGGCAGTGGCAACATTTCAGGGAATTCCCATGTCCTAAATCTTGCCCTGCTCCTTGACACCTATCAGCATGGTTATGCCAGTGCAACCATTTTTGTGGTCCTTTGCTGAGAACTGGAATAGGGAACTGATCAGCCTTTAAGAAGAAAATGGCTAAGAATGCATCTGTATATTCACATCTGGTCTAGATATCAAACTGTCAGACATCAGTACAGTTGGCAGAATTCACTGCAGCATGCGAGTGGGAAACAGCAGCAGGACTGGAGTGAACGTGGGAATCAGTATTGCTAGTAAACACTTGGTATATTGAAACATAGCCTGAAAGTGATGCTCTGAAGTCTGGTCTTCCTTCCCCTTGCTCTTTCACCTTATTAAAGTAAGACCTCCTACCCACTTATTACTGGCCTTCATTCTTTCGTGGGGAGAAGCTGCTTATGGGTGAGCAGGAACAGGATTGGTACTGAACTGATGCTCATCACCTGAGTTAGCGGAGACGCAAATCTAGGTGACCAGGGATGGGTCAGGCCAGGCCTGGGAGGGCTACAGCATAGCAGTGCTGGGGGACTCTCTGTTTCAGTGCTGCACTGGCTGCTCTGCCTCACAAGCGCTGATATACCTGCCCTTTTCTTTAATCTCATGCAGAGCACAGAGTGCAGGGGGGAAGGTGCCCTGGTTCCTGTCATAAGCTAAGATGATGATTTCTGCTTTGCTCATCTCTGCAGCAGAGGAATCAGTCAGTTGAGGTTACACACTGACATGCGTTTTACCCCAAAGCCTCTTCAGCTAGAACTGTGAGAATGGCTTTTGTTCTGGCACAATGGAGAAGAGAATTCTCGTATATATTTTAAACAGCATACTGAAAGCAAAAGCTGATCTTCTTTGCTAAATCCAGAGAAACACTGTCAAACTCTGTGAAACTTGCATCCCTGTGAAACCTCTCAGAGTGGTATCAGAATCAGGTCTGCAGGCACTGTGTCATGCCTGTATGGTTAATTGCCATTAGCAAATTATTTTCCATTCACTCCTGTTACAATGAGAATCCAGCCATCATCACAAATAAGCATATTAACACTGTAATAACACGTATGTTCACCCTTTCCCATCTACTATTCCTCTCCTGTCCTGAGCTGATCTGGACGCAAATGACATCGGTTGCTTCTGGAGAGATTGCAGCCAGGGTAAATGAATATGGCAGAGAAAGGAAGCCGCAGGAGGACCTGACTGTGTACAGAATGAGAGGACACTGTCATGAATCAGCCCAGGTGACGACAGTGCACATCTGCAGATCTAATAGAAGAAAATGATGTGATCTTACAGCTTACTTTGTAAGAAACTATAAATTCATTTATAACACAAAGAGAACAAAAAATACCAGCAGACTGTTAGAGGCGGATGTGACCATAAATTTATTCTCTTCTTTCCTATGCTACCATCCCATAAACAATTACAGAATGTCTGATGTCACCTGGATGTAAATTAATTAATTCTGATAATGAGCAGGCACAAATTCTCACATCAGCAAGGATTTGCACACGAAAAATTGCATTTTAAATTTGGAGGCCTCTTTTGACTGTGTGCTTTAACTGGAGAGTGCTACTATGTTTCCGACTATGTTCTCCTCTGAGCTGCTGGACCTTCAGAGATGCAGATAAACAAGTTCAAAATTTCAGTTCATTTGCGAAGTTTGCAAAGATCTGCTTCAGGAGCAATGCTGCAGCAGAATGTCCCAGCCCATGACACGGACTAGTTAGAGACAGCAGGGTAATGTAGATAGAGAAAACTGCCAGCAAGAAAGCAAGGTTTAGCTTATTTCTGATTTCTTCATTGTAGGGGGTGGACTGGTGAGAGTATCCTGAATATTATAGATAAAACTATAATAAATCATACTGGTGTTACAGAGATGGACATATGACTAATCTGGCTGACCAGCATTCTGGCTGTAATACCCAGTGGTCGATGTCAGCTCCCCCACATTCTGGAAGATATACTTTCTATTATGGCTTTCCCACTGGAAAAGGAATAAATATACTTGAAACAAAACAAAGAAGTCACAGTCCATTTACAATACCTGAGCAGAACTGGGAAAGGAAGAACAGAATAGCTCAGGAAGTCAGGAGCTAAATTACCTGTGGGGAGCATGTATGGATAGATACTGGGATACACAGATCAGATAGTCTCATAGTCAATGACCACTATATATTACAGCTTGAGCCAGTCACCTGTCCATCCCCATAATGCCCCTGCATTATGAATCTGCCCATCTCTATGTCTTCCTGTGACACCCAGTGCAGCAGGGTGTCAATGACTCCATGACTTTTGCTTGCAATATCCTTGGGTACCCACCTGGTTCAGCTACTTCAGTTCAGAGGTTGTGGATGCAGAACTCCTTTTACCTTCTGTGTACCTAGGACCTAGCTGCCTTGCATGAATATAATACAAACCATAAAAAACCAGTGCAATTTACAGCTAAGTTGCTGAGATACCTATAACTGTTCCAGGAGATTTTTTGATGCTGGAGCTGGTGTTTTAACAGGGCTTTTGTTACTTCAGCCAGAATACAGAAAAAAACAAAATAGCTGCATGAAAGCATTTTTATACTAGAACAGCGAAAGATGTGACCAAGCCTGAGACTGTTTCCCTGCCATGCCCTTTTTTCAGGGTACAACCACTGGAAAAGTGCGTGGTGGGATGAAGGAACATGCTGGTGACATCTAGTCACATCATATAATGCCTGCATTTTGGACATATGCACATCTAGTTTCATGATGGGGATAGGCAAGCTGCCTTGTCATGTTTAGTCAAACATATATGCACACTGTTTTAGTCACAAAATGGCTGAGATGAAACCATGGAGGCCTTCCAAGTTCATTTGTAAGCAGTAGCATTCCTCCTTGGCAAACAGGTTGGAAAGCAGTGCTCCGGACATCTCGCCTCATTGGTTCCCCAAACGGAAGAAGGCAATTTCTCAGCTCTGGGACGCTTTCTGGAATGTATCAGCTAATTGTGCTTTGTAGTTACATCAGAAGCTCTTCCAGGCAACCCCCACACACACCACTTTGGGTTTCCTCTAAGCTGCACATAGTGAAACAATGCAGAATGAATGAATGCTGTAAGACAGCCACAAGGGTCCCAAAATCTATGAAGTTTAGGCTGTTGAGTAGTCTGAGGTGCTGAACTAGATTGAAATTGAAATCTTGGCACTTAGCTACATCTCTAGGAGCTAGCAGCTACGACTGACACATTGTATTAGTTATTTTTCAGGCAACAGCTCCCAGGCTCTAGTGTGAGTTCTCCTGTGCTGGAGAGTTTTGCAATGTCCTTTATCCATTTGTTTGTGTTCATTTTCTGTCATCCGATTGGTGTGCAGAACATAGCAGAGTGGACCTGTTTCTCACACCTTTCTCCTACTCTAATCATGTATGCCAAGTCTTGGAAATACCTCTTCCATAGTCACTGCCACTCTAGCCCTACACCCTATCTGCAGCGTAAACAACTGTCCCTCCTTCTCAGCTCTGGAGCAGAGCATAGCAGGGGAAAAGACCATGAGTATTGTTGAAGACCTTCCTCCTTCCCCACAATCAGGCATGAATGCAGGCTTATGCAGCATAAAATCAGGTTATGTGAGGGGCAAAATTGCTCTAGAGAAGAGTCATATACAGCCACATGCATATGCTCCTAATCAATTTTCCTTCTCAGTGTTGCATCTTCTCTTTACCCTTACTTCTAACACTCTGCTGTCCCTATTCTTCCATGTGTGTGCGTGTGTGTGTGTGCGTGCATGTGTTTATATATGCTTTGCTGTGTGTAGCTAGCTGCTGCTTTCCAGGGATTGCTTTGTTTCATTGTTGGACACAGTGATCCCCTCCCTCCGAACCACATCAGGAGAGGAAACAGGCTCCCCTCAGTTCCCTCTGTGGTCCTGCTGATCTTCTTGACTCTTTTCACAGGACCTATAGGAGTTAATGGGAACCTCAGACACTTGACAGAGGAGTCAGGGTGTATTTGAGAGGGAGGTACAGCCATGCTGGGACTGGAGGTGACTTGAGTTGCCACTGAGAACAGGCAAACCCATTACGGACCTGTATGGGGTCTGTGCTGGTCAGTGAAAGGCTTTCCCATGCTCATGCACAGTGTCTTCTGCTGAGAACCTCGTCTGACCAGGAATTCATTTATGCTCCAATGCCAGGAGGTAATGCGCAAAAACACAATTAAAAGGAATGCTTCCCTGAGATATATTGTGCAGGCAGACCTGGAGAGGACAGCACTATAATTTCTTCAGTGTTATTGTGACATATTGCCCATAAGGAATAACACATATCAGCTGCAAATTGATTGTGATACACACACTGAAAGCTAAGTGGAATGAATGGGGAGAGACTAGAGACAGAACAGGCTGCTCTCCAGATATTATTCTGAAAATGAAAGTGACTGGATGGAACATATACATCACAAAAATAATCTATTATACTCAGTGTACTAGAGCAGAACTTCCACCCTTTTAAATTCTCATTAAAATGCAGCCATCTTTGTTTCAAAGGATTAATATGTTGGCTCTAAAGAGAGAGGAAAAATGTGATCACAGAATTAAATATTGTTAATTGAAAATAACCCTAGGCACTTACACAGTGCTTTTCAGCTCAAAATCTCAAAACTAGGATTTGGGATGAAATTCATTCTTGTAAAGGGGCTGGTGAAAAACATTCTGCTGACAGCAAAAATCTCGCTGAAAATACCGTGGGAGCTCTTGGATGCCCACACTGTGCATTGAGGCAAACATTGTCTTTGGGGAGAAGGCTTCTGAAGATGTGGGATGATCTCATCATCATGTAGGAACAAAATACCTTTCTGTAAAAATGTCAGGAGATGATTTATGACTGTTTGGCTACAGCTGAATGAATGTTTGCACAGTTAGCAACTGGAAACTGGAAAAAAATAACTGCTGGTGCAATCTGACTTCTGTCACTCAGAAGATGGGAAAATATTCATTGGGAAATGAGAACTTTGTAGCCATGCACAAACTCCTTATCAAAATGAATGTAAAGAAGAGATTACCAGTACTAGTTTTGACCATGATGGACTTTATGATGCCCTCAGTCCTCCTTCTTAGCAGGTTCACCAAAAGACTTCAGCAAGAGCTCAGAGGTGGGCACACTGTTAAGGACTTTGCTGAGTTACAGCCAAGAGCACTCAGCCTACCTACATAGCAAATAATATCTCTACTTGGCAGTTGGGGAAATTGAGGCACACACAGTGTGGTGGCTTACCTAGGGTCACAAAACAATGTAGGGTGGAATAAAATGAAAAACTCTTAAGTCATGTTCTTTCCCCTACCTACCCACCCTGCCAGAGCTAAATGAAGGAGAACTTTTCAGGAGTTATAGTAATTTCATAATCATCAAGGAAAAGCCTTTAAAATTAATAAAAGTAGAAATAGCTACACTAGAGGGTACACAGAACAGAGAGTGCTCTGTTCTTTCTTGGTCTCTGGAGTATTGCACTGATACTCTGGTGGTGCTGTGAGGATTTACAGTTTATTTACTTGAACAGTGCTACCACTGATATGTTATAGTGAAGATTTATCTTTGTAAGCCATTTGTTTCTGAACTCATTGCAACTTACTCTAAGTTTGTTGTTAGGTGGCTAGGATTTAAAATGGCTGGGACAGTGATGTAATCAAAGTCATACTTTGGTCTTTGGAGGCAAAACAGGTCATCAATATCAGTGCTAGGACAGGAAATTTTGCAGTGAAATAAATCACTTTGGAATAAAGACAAAGAGGGCATCATGAGCTGGGAGGAAGGATCTGCTTGAAGAGTAAAAGATGTTTTTCATGTTGCTAATTGATGCAGTAATTCCAGCAGGAAGTCTTGTCACTGACAAGTGTATCCAACACCTCCACAAACCCCATGGGGAACAGAGGTGATGAGCATCTCTGATAGCCCATTATCTGCAGATTTCTGTTCTTCACTAAGGTAAAGGATGGCTTGTCACAGCCCTCCTAGGCACTAATGACCTCGTTATCATCAACTGGGGTCTGCCATCACACAGCTCCTGGAAACAGGAATAGCTTCCTTCCATGCTGCATCTGGGAGGCAGATAATGAGACAGGGAAAAATACAGACTCAGGCAGCAGAGAAGATGACTAAATCTGAAGTATGTTCTGTTCCCAGCTTTGTCTGTGGCTTCCCCAAGGAAGAGCTATAAGCTGTATATAAAGGACCAGAGAAACTAGAACACTTGGTTCTTAGAGACCTAAGGATGAGAAACACCACATAAAAGAAGCTGTTATTGCTATAATTTTATGTGGATGATTCCCTGTTAGCCTGGAGGACTGTCAGAGAAAGGTGGAATAGAGAAGGCTGAAGGAGAGAATATTTGGATGGGCGGATAGTGTTACCTGGAGCAGGCTCATGGTAGAACTGGACAAATCCTTCATACCAGAGATCCAGGAAAGTCAATGAAAAATCTCACGTTGCTGTCAGCAAGGTCAGGATTTCAGAGGGTTCTCGCCTTGGGCTTTATGCCATCCAAAATGTAGGTCACAGCCTCACATGGGGAGCTCCAACAAAGCATGGTACAGGTGTGATTTTTGGCTTTAAGTTCTTTAATATTCCATCATGGCTTTTATGTGCATATTTTCCTTTTGTGAGGAAAAAACCTGGACAAGACATAGGTAGGTAATGAGCAGAGCTGGTCCTCAGAAAGCTGTCTGAGCGCATGATGGGAAGAACACTAATGGTGTTTCAGTTAGCACTTGGCAGGGGCCCAGACATGCCACCATCTTCAGAGCTCTGAGTTCACTGCAACACTGAGCCTCCATGTGTTAATGGAGTGGGACCTGCTGCTGTGTGTAGTGCCTCCACAAAGCATATGGCCCCCAGCAGCTCAGAGGGAAGAAGTTGAAAAATCACTGAAGTTGTTTGGCACTAGCAGAAGGTGGATTTTAATGTCCTGCTCTAAAACTCAAAAACAGTAGGTTTAATCATAGGCCCTCACTGTCTCCTGAAATGAAGTAGAATTCCCATGGAAATGAAAGGAATTTTTTTCTGAATAAACTGCTAGAATTTGGCTTTACTTTGCTTAAGTAACCAAGGAGAATTTAAACTGATCATTTACTTTCCCATGGAAAAATCCCATGAACTGTAATAGAGGAAACCCTGAAAGACTTTTTTCTCAATTACTGTAGAAAATTACAGAGAATTAGATCCTTTCTAACAGTTTTCTGAATCATCCTTTGGGATTTGATAGAAGGAATATAATTCACCATTGAATTCTATAGACTAGTGGAAAACCAAAGCCTATAGAAAAGTGTTCACTATCTATTAATGTCTATGGACTTTCCTATGAAAGGTTTTTAAAAGCCTTTTATTTACAAATACTTAGAGGCGGTTCTATTATGCTGTACACCTCTGTTTATACTGGTCACTCATTAGAGTAAGAAAAGCAAAAACAGATCACAGGGACTAGTGATCTGGTCTCTGGGAGAAAGGACAGTGTGAAATCACAGAAGATCATCCCCATAACCCCATGAAAATGCATCACAAAGCAAAAAGGTAGAAAAAAACTTAAGGTCTTGATCCTGCATGGACTTCTGACTGGCAGACCCTTGTTCCCACCCAAACCCTGCAGCCCTGAGAGGTGCCAAGAGCTCCACTTTGGATTACAGCTTGAGGGACTGACACTGAAAGCTGGTGACAAAATCGGTTATACCCCAGAAGCTTGTATGCAGGAATAAACCTTGGCTGCATGTGTCTTCCCCCATCTGCAGCAAGGAGTGGCTTAGATTCAGAGAGGAGCCTGAACAGCAGTTGGGTCTGAACCCTCAATGCTTTTCTATTACTGGCAAGATGTATTATTAGTATCAGGAACCACATGGCACGTGTTATCTACAGATCTCACAGCACTATTCTGGAGAAGGTGAGACAGCCAGTTGAGTCTCCCAGGGCAGCACTAGGGGCAGCAGCTGGCACCCCTTGCCGCTAGACTACCTGTCTACGTACAGTCACTGCCTGGCTGCAACAGCCCTGCACAAACTTCAGGGTTTTGTTTGTTTGTTTGTTTGATCTTTCGGGCATGTGCAACTCTTTCCTGGGCTCCAAATGTTTATCAGTACAGCAGTACTTGCTTCAGCAGGGCAACCTGGTCTCCTGACGGCAGTAACAGGCCCCTCCTAAGCAGACTGTGCTGCATGCTGTCTGTTTCTTTCTCTTTTAGTACTGGTCACACTAACAAAATTGGACTCCCCAGAGTTAGTCCCCCAATTTCTACCATGTAACTGCAAGGAGATTTAGGTCTTAGCTGTGCAGTCTTTCACTGCAAATTCAGTCTTAAGAACAAGGTTATGTCTGATGGTGGCAACTGGAAGCTGCTGAAGACTACCTAGCTACTGATGTAAATCCTTGTATTCCCAGACTCTGGGGAGTGTTTCCTATAGCCCTTGTTTTTCCTGCTTGTTGAGGCACTCGTAACACTCAAATCTCCAGACCAGATGCTACTGTTCCAGTTAAAGACACTGGTGCTGAAGGGGATGGGGCTTCTGAGGAGGAGACGGTTGGCAATGTCTTTTTTTTCAGCAAAGGAAGTGACAGTGACAGGAGTGCTGTACCCAGAACAGCCCTGGGGAAAAACTATCTTCAGCAGTCTCTGCCCTGCTTAAGCTACCTGTTTTTTCCTGAGGATTCTTGTATTCAGGGAGCATGGTACAGTGCTGCTGTGCACTTGGTGTATTTAAGGGTGATGCTGAGCTCCTCTTACCAGTTCTCTGGTCTTCCTTGGGACTTTCCATTTTTGATGAGACTTTCTGTCGCCTTTTCTGCTTATGCTAACCAATTTTACTCTGTTATAAATACAATCCCTGAAGGAAAAGACCTTGCTAACTATAACTGTATGCTTTTCAGCATATTTGTTATTACACTACCCGATAAGGGACACGTTGAACAGAGCCTGACGCTAGTGCTCTGCTGGAGTTCCCTGAGTTTAAGCAATGCAGGTAAGGCTGCCACATGCAAGAGTTTGCAAAGCTGAGAAGAACAGAAGTCACAGCAAGTCCTCACCTACCTCTTGCAAGTTCACAGCAGGGGCATGGAAGAAAGATGACAGCAGAAACAGCAAGATTTGCCTGTGTCTGCAAAAGAGTTGGGAAGGGAAGGGGGAAACACAGTGATTTAATGTAATTTTCTTCCCAAGTTAACAACAACATGCCAAGCTTGCAGAAGAGAAGCCACAGAGGGATTCTAGCACCAAAGGATATTATGACCTTTCTGAGGAAAATTAATTTAGGAAAATATTATAAAGATGCTTCTGTGGCAGATATCTCATCCTTGCCTACCCATGTATTGAGCACTCACATGACAAAAGGTGTTTGATAATCTAAGGTGTTTTTCATTTCCAAGGGATGCTTATAAATTTCAGGTATTTGTATGCCAACTGCCAGCTACCAGCACAAAACACTTCACTTAACAGTAAACACAGATCATTCCAGCAAGCAGAAAACAGCATGCTCAATACTGGAAATAGAAACAAAATCATTTTAGTTATTGGATTTATAAGTTGAACTAAAGCTAGAAAAAAACCATTCATACATTCTGCAGTTCTGACCAAATCACACCTCACTAATGTCCTTTAGTTGTGCAAAGCATTATTTTGCCTTTTTTATTTTTTTCATTTACAATTTTCTATTTTGGCAGGTATACTGCCTGTTGTTCGGGACACAGGCCCCTTATGGTAGACAACTAAAGTGTTTTATTTGACAGATTTGCAGTCTGTCATAAATATTGGAGGAGCTTTTTGTCATTATAATTATATTTAATTAATCAATAATTAAATTGTTGCTGGCATTTCAAGTCTTCCCTTCCTTAGATACGAACCTGTCTGCCAGCCAGAGCTGTGCTGAATGCTACTGCCCTGTAACACAATACACAAGCTCTTAAAAATATGTCTGCAGTGACCAGAGGATGTCCCTTTTGCCATCAGATGCTGAAAGCATCTCGAAGGTTATTAGTGAAGTAGAGTAGTTAAATACACTACAAAGCTCAGGCCCGATGGCTGCAGAATAGGATGTGGTGGTTAAATTGCTTCTAGTAGCCTCCTTGAGAGCAAAGGGCTGGTTCAGGAGAAACAGTTCTTTCCTCTCTGGACCTATCCATCACTACAAGTACAGAGTCTCAGGTAACTTTTCTAAGTTCCTGGGTGGCGAGAGAGAAGCTGGGTGAAGTCTGATTATACGGTGAAATGAAGTAGGAACACTAATGACCAATTCTTCATTACGTTTATATGTGGTTTCTAGTACAATAAGGCCCTGATTCTCATTTATGGCTTTTTGTGTTACTGTAATACAAGTATTTAAGTGCAAGTGAACAACAGGGATGGATGCAATCAAGCCACAAATATTGCACACACATAGTGTGTAAGGGAATGTATCTTGCTGATGTTATTCTTCAGTCTGCCTTGCCAGAGTGTTTATTATATATGGGACCAAACCCAATCACCAAATCCATATCCTTTCCATGTAGGGAGAAGTCATGTTCTGGTTATATCCCTGTATCAGAGCATTAGCTCCAATGCAACACTGCAATTCCCAACACTGCTCAGATCAGAATCCAAACTTTGCTACTTGAGATCATCTCAACATATAAATAAAACTAAAGACAGAAAATTGACATAAAACAGGGAAATGAGCAGCATAAGTATTTCCAAACATTGCTCATAGCCCTAAGCCAACCCACTTACAGTCTATGAAGTTTTTCAGATCAGCTTCAAAGGTGCCTGGGTAGGATCTAATTACACTTCACAAGAGTGAAGTAGACAGATCGCCAGTATATTTTCACAAAAAAGGACACTGAGGCAAAGAAAGTAAATGAACTGGCAGGGGACTTAAAATAATTAGTGCATGAAGTTGGTTGAGAATTAAGAGTCTCTACATCTCAAAATTCAACTTCAAAAGCCTTGGTTGACATACAAGCTGCAATGACACATTTCTGGTTTGGGATATGGACTAAGCATCTGGTATTCTTTTAGAAAATGTTTTAAGCATCCTGAGTATGGATACTTTGAGGCTGTCTATGACAGATGCAATGCCATTGTTTCAAAAGATTTTAATGAGCACAGCTCTGCTGCTGTGTGGATGGCTCTACGCTGTGTTGTGCTGACAGGATGTAGGAGATCACAACTCTTCACAGGAGGAGGCTTTTCTGGTTTTTTATCCGGAGGAAAAGTTAAAGACTGTCAAGGATGCAAAATGCCTCTTTTTAAAATTCTCAAGACTGTGGTATGTGCTGGGTGCAATTCATCTGCCATAACTGCCTGCACACAGAAGTCTGTAAATCACCCAGATTTTTATTTACAGACACTAACTGGAAATAATCTCTGGTGATTAGAGGGAACAAGGGCAGATGGAGTTTCTCATGGTCTCTGGGAGGCACCTGGGACACATCAGGCATTTGCAGAAGGGCAGAGCTGGGTCTAGTCCATGCTGCTTTTGCTGGCAAACTTTCACAGCTGTTACTACGCGTGCCCCTCTGGGGACAGCTTCAGGTGGTGAAATGCATATGGTCCATGGGCCACGATGGCACTAGCTCTCCTCTAAAATGGGTGAAGGTGAGGAAAAGCCCTGGGTACAGAGGATCCTGTTTCCTTGCCAGCTCCTAGTCTCCAGAGGGCATCTGGGAGTGCTTTGTTGGGGCTGCGTGATTTTATGTTCACTGCAGTTGCTTCATCTCACTACGTTATAGTATGCAGCCCTTGAATAGTAGAGCCATGAAGAGATTATGAATCCAGACTTCTGAAAGACTCTAATAGCCCTGAGTCTGCACTGAACTTGGCCTGCATTAGACCTTGTGGAGCCTAAGGGCTGCTCCCTGCACCTGAAGTTCTGAAGGTGTCTTTGGTGTGTGCAAAGCAGAGCACTGTTTTTTACGCCAGAAGAAGTGGAAGTTTTCGTGTAGAAGCACAGAGAGTGCTTTGGTGATACTGTGGGATGCTATAACATACAAATCCTGTCTAGGAGTCCTAAAAAGTTCCACTCCTGAGCTAGACTAGAGTGTGCTAGTGGAAGGAAAGGCTGGAAGAGCATAGAAGCAGCTGACACACACATGGTATCGCTAGGGTGCCCTGATGACAGCAACTGCCTCATAAAGAGTGAAGCAGAAATGATCCCTACCTTTCTCTCTGTGCAGGCCTGCTCCAGAGGAGGTCCTTACAAAGTCTGCACTGCAGAATCATCATGGCAGCACCAGGGGCCAAGCACAAGACTTTGCCTTTTACTGAGATTCTGTGGGTTTGGTGCCACTCTTTCGTCCTTTGTGGTCTGCCACTGAGCAACTTCCTGCGTGTGCATGGCTCACTTCCTAGCTCTGTGTCACTCTTATCTCACAGACAGCCTGTACCTGGTGGAGTCCCTTACCACATGAAGCCTTCAGCTACAACTGTTTTAGTGCTCAGTACGGAAAGGAAGGATGTTCCTTGAGTCTACTTTAAGCCTCAGAAACTCTGGGTACAATTTTTATGAAATGAGGGATGGATTTAGCTCATCTGTGTCCTATCATAATTACCAGCTGCAGTGAAATATCATAAGGTGACGTACCTGAGGCTTCATCTCATTTCTGGATCTTGCTTTGATTAATTCCCCGCCAGTTCTTAAAATTGAGGGTTAGGTATTGGGTTGCCCAGTCTTCCCCTTTCTGTATCTTGGGCCAGTTGCCCTTCATAACTACTGCACGTCTGTTTCCCCAGTCTTAGGATGGTGGTATTAATACTCACTTGCTACCCAGCAGTTTATTGAGACAGCCCATTCAAGTGTGAAAAGCATTTTGAGGTCTCAGGTCATGCTACAGAAGTGAGAACAGTTATTTCTTCTCTTTTGCTTCATTTCTCTGTGGCCTGTTCTATTGCTAAGGGCTGGAAGTGGTACTGAGCAGAAAAGAGGATATCTGTTCTGCAGGAGGAAAATAAGAGGAAATCTATTTTGCAGGAGAAAAAGAGAAAGTGAAAACACATGGGAGAAAGGAAGAGCACACATGAGAGAGAGAGCATGTCAAAGAGCACGTTGGAGAGAGAGATTCCAGTTCAGGCAAGAAACAGTCTAGAAGTCAGAGTTTTCAGTCTGTATCCCAAATCAGGTTAATATCTTCACTAATAAGTCCTGGGCCTAGTATGGTATAGGCCACAGAGTCCCCCTAGACTCCATTAATGCTTTTAGGAAAAGCTTTGAGGATGCTGCAGTGTTTCCACAGAAGGTTTCATTTCAATGAATCAGCATTTTCAAAAAGAAGAAACATTTGGTAGAAAAACTCCCGGCCAACTGTACTTGCAATCTCATTCTCATTTATTTGCTCAGATAATCCTAGTGCTTGATTTACGTAAGAGCTGAATTAACTGTGTATTTATTCAGAGATCTTAAAATGCACTGATGTGATGAAGTAAAATCGCAAGCTGATGCAGTTTCAAGGGTATTAACAAGTATATGACAGTGGAGCAGATCCACAGATCCCACTTGTGACTGAGGAACCTGAGCCCATTCAAAGGTTTACAGAGAAGACAGCCAGAAGAGGCCCACTTTTGCAAACACAACTGCTTTACATGAGGGAGAATTTATCTTAGCACTAAGGTGGAGTTAGGGAGATGCATTATCTGTCAGAGACTCTTAAGAGAATTAAAATTGCTTGCTTGATGCTACTCTTGATAAACAGTGTTAATTAGAGCTCAGACATTAGATGAAGCACATCTTTGAGTCTGAGAAATTTCTGAATAATGCATGGTACCAGGAATAAAATACCAAATGAGTAAAAAGCATGGAATAGTTAATGCCATAATTTAATAGAAACTCTCTGGAAAGATGAAGGTGACTGTAACTTTAAGCAGAGATGCCATTAAAACAGGCAATCAGAGGTCACCATTGCTTCTGGCATTAACTGTTTCTGAAGCACTTGAAGTTTTCAATGGGTGTGTAGTTAATTGAAGCAGTGAAAGCTAGCTATGAAGCTGTTACTGAATTGGATTTAAAAATTTTAAATGAAAAGGGAAACATGAGAATTTAAGGAAGCTTGCAATTAATCTGCGAGTGAAAAGCCAGTTTGACCTTTTGGAGATACAGTGAAAGACAGAACCTGGGACAAAGCACTCATGAAAAGCTACTGGAAGACCCACTATTGAAATTTGATGCAGTAACTAAAATATAGTTCGGAAAGAAAACCACTAAATTCATGAAACCTGTGGAGAACACCAACTTGAAGTGGAGGCAGGAGAGTTGGAGATGCAATCTGTAGCTTATATCAGAAGGTCCAGCTATTTCACCAAGTGGTGCCAGTGATGTATGTGTTATACCTGCTGGCATTTTGCTCCACACAAAAGTGAAACAAGGATACCCACAAAACTAGAAATGGCTACAGCAAGGACACAGGGGACTTAATAGATGTTCAGAGATGGATAGGGCAACAGTAAAGGCCTTGATATGGTTGGGGTTCGGGAACTATGGCGACTTCTATGCATATCAATGATGGGGACTAGTGTTATCACAAGAGGGAGCTGTCTGCCTGTATGAGGTTGTCACCCCAGAAAAATACACACCGCAAAGAAATGGTAACAGGACTTTCAAAACCTGAGAGGGGCAGGAGGTAAGAGAGCTTGAGCACTCAGTGAGGCAGTGGTCACAGCAGGCTTGAGAGGGCCTGGCCAGAACCCGGTCAGCAGTAGTAACTCTACTTGTAGAGTTACTTGTAGGGAGCCATGGCAGAGCAGGCCACTGCTGGCACTAGCTGAACTCTGCTAATTGCTCTTCTGCAGGTGAGCTCCCACATTATGTTAATGCTGTCAGTTAATTGTTTTGATTGGCAGGCTTTGCTGGGAAGGGAGATGTAGGGAAGATGGTTGGTCAAAGCCAAACCTGGTACTGGTCAGAGGTTCATGTGACATGCAGCTGATCGCCAACTGCTCAGATGCCATATGAAGCGATGTGTGTCAGATGTGGCTGTGAGTGGTATCTGAACACAATAGGGCCTGTGTACCCAGCAGAGGGCATGTGCATGCACACACTGGAGCTCCAACCTTTACCTTCGAGACATCATTTCTTAGATAATGAGCATATCAGTGCCCTCAGAAATTGTGCAAGTCAATAAAGGACAAAGCCAGAGGCTTTGAATAGGCTGTGGTTTCAGTTATAGGGTCTAAATCCACCTCTGATTTTCATTCTTGTTGCAGATAAGGTCTCACTGCAAGAGGTGTTGAACTCCCACTTTTGATCAAGATTAGTGGTCCAGCAGAACTAGGCCAAGTTCCTAAGCACAGGTTTAAATACTACCATCTGTGTTTAGTATGAATCCAGAAAAATAGCCTGTGATCTCTTTATACTGAGCTTAGTTCCACCTTCCTGCATTTCTCCAGCTCCCTCACACCTAATTTTGTTAGACACATTTTGCCTTAGCCTGGCACTGAGCTGAAAGATTTGTTTTCTGCCAAGAATTTTGAGAAAATAACCTATATCCAGCCAGTTTGCATCAGTGCCACAGCACCTGAAGTGCTCTATAGAAGGCTAACACAGCATATTTGTAGGCTCCTTGGGCAGGAAGATGGACAATGCTTCCAGTGGATGGACTAAGGTAAATAATGCATCATGCTATATATGCTCGGTGATGAGACAAGGCACAGCAGATCAGGCTAGAGGGAAAAAATGTGGTAGGTTGAAAAGTAAGTAGATATTAAAATATATACAGAAGAAAAGAAATGCAGTATTGAAGATGGGGAAATGGATGGAGGTCAGAGGTCTGGGCTTCCTGCCCAGGCTCTCTGTTAGACCTCGTGGAAGTCTTCTGGGCTCTGTTTTCCCCTCCTGCCCTTTGTCTGTGTAGATCATAGAAGCTTTTAGGGAGGGCTGGTCTGAAATGCAGCAGTGAGGAAACTTTGTCGTGGTCATTGCCTCTAAGACATACCATAAAATTACTCCATATATACTTGTGTGTGTGTTTGTATATGTATATATATGTGTGTGTGTACATATATATATATAAAATCTCTAGGATCTCTAATGGAGCAGAAAGGAATAAACACAAAATGTCTCCGGGAATACGTGGGAAGAGCAGAGTCCCAAGCTGGTTATTAACCCACTTGCAGGACAAGGCATTTGCTGAAGTTCAAAATTAAATTAAAAAAAAAAGAAAAAGGCAGCGTAACACGGAGCCCGCGGTCTGCCCCGGCCGCGGCACCCGCCCGCCGTGACGCCGGCAGGGCAGCAAAGCCCCCCCGCGGCCCCGGCGGCCCCGCGGCCCCAGCGCGGCGGCTCCGCGGTGGCGCGGGCGGGCGGGCGCGGCGCGGGCGGGGGCGCAGCCAGCGCGGCCGCTTGTTGATCGCGGCGCCCCGCTCGGCTCCGCGCCGCGCAGGCAGCGCCCGCGCCCGGGCTGCCGCTGCGCTGCGGCGCCGCTTGCTTTCTTCCATCGCAGCCGCCTCCGCTGTTTTCCTCTCTCCCTTTCTTCGATTTTTTTTCCCCCATGAAGATGGCGGCGCCGCTCGCCAGCAAGGCAGGGTCCGCCGGCACCAACAGCAAGCCTCCCTTCCCGGAGCTGGATTTCCGATCGGGAGCCAGGGTGGAAGAACTGAATAAACTCATCCAGGAATTCACCAAGCACGACCAGAGGGAGTACGACGACCAGCGAGCCCTGGAGATCCACACGGCGAAGGACTTCATCTTCTCCATGCTGGGTAGGGCAGGAGCCGTGCAGGCGGGGGCCGCGGGCAGGGCTCCCCGGGGCGGGGGCCGCGGGCAGGGCTCCCCGGGGGCCGCGGGCAGGGCTCCCCGGCCGCGCGGCACCGGCGGAGCCGCTCCCGCGCCGCGCCGGCAGCCGGCCGCGCCGGGAGGTCTCCGGCCGCAGGGCGAGTCTCTCCCTCAGCAAACTATCTTTTCCCATCCACTCCCTTTACCTTTTAGCAGCGATATATTTATAAGCACAGAGGAAAGGCTGCGTGGCAGAGCTGGCCGGTGCCCGATGGTGCGCCCAGCGAGCGGGGTGCGAGGCGAGCCCGACCCCTTATTGTTTTTCCCTTGACTGTCGAGACTGTAGGAAATACATTTTTTTTCTTTGACTGCTTATCTTGGTTATTAGATTGGCTGATGCTTTTACAGGAGCATCCCCCTGAACTGTGTTTCTTGCTTGGGTTGCAAAACTTGCTGCGAGTGGAGCAAGTCAGATTGTGGCGGGGGAGTCCTCATCTGCGTGAAACTTTGAATCGTAGGCAGGGATCCTTAAACTATAGTATAACAAGTGTTGACCGTTACGGAAATCACCTGGGCTCTGGCATGACTAAGGCTTATTGAGATTAACAGTGGAATGGCTAACAATTCTGACTCTTTAGGCAGTCAGTTCCTGATAAATATTTACCTTGTTTTGACTAAGAAATCACTCATCCAAATGGAGGGCTTCAAGATATGAAAGGATGCTCTTTTATATTTAGTTTGGACCTTGGGATCAGTCTTCCAGATTTGAATCAATATCCTAAACATTTTTGCATATGAAATAACAACCTGGGTAAAAAGCAGGTGTGGTCTCAGTCAGTGGTTCTTTATAGCGCAGAGGTGCACATACACAAGTGCATATGGCACATACCAAATTGGAGTGCAGATAGCCTATATCCCATTTCTCATTCAGAAGTACAGACCTATCATATTGCAGTAGTAATTATTTTCTGTAACAAGGGAGTATCCTGTCCAGAAATCACTAATCAACTGCTTCTTCTGTAACCAGAAACATATGTACACTTACTAAAGCAGCATTTACCTGCCAAGCTGGTTATCTTGTAGAGTACCTGGATAAGCATAACTGCCTGCTTTGGGGTTTGCATAGCCAAATTTATGCATGCGTTGCTTTTTTACCCAGGGCTGGACAGGATATAGCAGACTAAATTTAGCTTGAGAACAAGGACAACAAGTTAAAAAGTCTGTAGCATGTATATTTATAGTTGCTGTTATAAATATTTTTCCCTTCCTGTTTAAAAAATGATGTGATGAAGCACGGGTTACATCAAAGTCCATAGGAGTTTTGTTATTGAAAACCTGACCCTACGGAAGTCATCTGCAATGATGATCTGATACATCTTTCAATCAGGGCTTTAAATAACTATCTGAGAAAGCAGGGCTGGATGGGATGAAGCAAAGAGAAGAGAGAAAAAAGCCAGAACTGCAGTTTGAGATGAGTGGGTAGTAAGTAGAGAAAGCTTTATATTGCCCTGTTTAAGCATTGCTAGTCTTTGCAGAAGACAAAGACCACAGCATTTTTTGCTGCCTGCACTGGCAGGAGAAGACAATAGCAAAAAGACAGAAAGCTGAACTGTAGCGTGCCTTGTATTTCTGCAAATCCACCTAAGTGCCTTGCCATTCCTGAAGACAGTGAGCCTAAGACTGTTTAGGACTGACATAAATTAGTGTGGCTAGCTTTATTGGTATAACAGATGGGAGATGAGCCTTGTTCAGTTTTACAAGTATGAACTAAAATGGGAATTTAAACCGGAGGTGCATTCCTGTCTAAGTTATATCTGGCAATTAACAAAGAGACCTGTTCCTGAAAAAGAAAGAGTCTTCAGGACAAAGCATAGGTTGGAAAAGGGCATAGGGATTTTTCTGGGTTGGCTCCAAAGATTGTATTTTTGGATCAGACCCTTCTTAGTTGGAACAGTGTTCTTGGCTCAAAACCAGATTAAATCTAAAAGGATTTAACTTACTAATAAATAACTCTTTCCCCTGAGTCTGATATCTCCTATACATGCTCTTATCTCATCAGGTGATGATAGGAAAATTAAACGTAGCTTTCTGGATTTAATTACATTGGTGTGTAATTGGTGGATGAATGATAGGCCAGGAGACTTTGTGCAGGTTCTCAGATGTTGGTACTACAGATAACTTGGCCTCTAGGTCAGATCTTTGCTTTTTGTCTACACTAACTCTTGTTCCTCTATGTGTTGTCTTGCACTAGCTATTGACAGCTGAACTCTGGGAGATCTCAGGAGCCGTGCTATGATAAGATTAGGCAGATTTCCTGCTAATCATGCCTTTGTCCAAAATCTTGTCCCTGAAGCTTTGAAGCAGGATTGTAAATGAGCAAGAAATCTGATGATCAGCAGGGGAACGAGCGTTTTCTGAATGTAGTCAGTTCTTGGGCATCTTGTCATAGTCACCAAGACAAAGTGGTCTTGCTAACGCTCTACCTGAAACAACAAATGTCTTTCGGAGAGCCTCTCCTGGGTAACTTCCCATACTTGTGCTGAGCTGTGTCTGAGGATTACTTGTCACTTTGACACAGGTATTGCTGAGCCTCAAAGGAGGAGGAAGCCTTTATTAATGAAGGAAAGGAGTAGAGGAAAGACTGTCTTGTGCTGTGGGGAATGGGCTGACTGGGGGTGACCAGGAACCAAGTCTCTCCCTGCCAGTCATGAGCCAGGCTAATTACTTCTCACTGTGGTGCATGTTTTTTGTGTTTAAGGTAAGATGAACAAGTATTGAGTGATGATATTGCAGTCAGTTATATTTTGATTTTTAAAGTACTTGCTGGTATTGTATTGGAAAGCACAAAGCACTGATGTTACAAAACCTTTCAGGGACCTGACCCTGACAGTAGTGTTCCCTGCCCCCTTCTTCAGTACGGATACTTCCAAGAAACCTCTTTAAATAAGATTTCCTTTCTTTCAGTTCATCACCTAAATAAAAATGTGTTGTAATGCACAGAAGTGCTATGAGACTTCTAAAAACCTCATGTATTATGCTCTTGAGAACTAGAATATTACATACTTAATAGACCTTTGAAATTTCCAGTGCTAATGCTACCTTAAACCAGCTCTGATATTAGGGATACTGACTCATTTTATTTCTTAACAAGGGGAGGGGAAAAAAAAAAGAGCAAGGAGTTACGAATGAATACTGACTCTACAGAGCTACAGAGCTGTTTCCTCCACTCCAGGTACACACTGGCAGTCAGTCTTCTAAGGCAGTTCTCAGGCTCTTCAGACTGATATTTTATTTCCCTTTCCCAACAAGTGACTTTTTCTTTTCTGTAAAGAGGAGTGCTCCGGACACATCATGCCCTTCATTTCTGTTCTCTTTAGCCCCTTCTCTCCAAATCAGGGAAAGGCCTTGTTTAAAATGATGCCAAAGTGGCCTTTCTTTTTGAAGGTCTATGCTGTACTTTTTTGTCACCTCAGTGGTTGCATCTTGAGTCTGCAGGAGAGGTCTGGAGCCGCCTGCCCAGATTTGCAGATCCCTGCAACTTAGAGCTGTTGACAAGACCTCTAGAGAGCTTGTATCAGCACCTGATACAGGAGAGGCTCTGAGCCTATTCTGAGAGTGCTTCTTGGCTCTGAACTTCAACAATTCACCTTTTCTGTGGTGTCTTCCCTGTGCTGAGCTGGGCATACTGATAGGTGTCTGTGGCAGAGGCAAGCCTTGTGGTGGAGGTATAGGTGGCATCAGGAAAAGGTTTCTACTGCCAAAAACAGCTTCCAGAAAGGAATGAGTTACCCTGCTGGGTCCAGCTGTTCTTGGATGAATGACTCCTAAAACATGCGTGATGGAGGTGCACATTGCTGTGCTGAGATCACAGGCATCCTGACAACAGCTTGCCTTTATTGGCCTCTTTTACAAGAGAAGCATTTCATGGCCTCCTCTGTTCTTGGGCCCTGTATATCAGAACGACACTTTTAGTGTGACTCTGTCACCCACTGTATGGGTCTGTGTGGCATTTTTTTTCACCTTTCTCTAACTGGCATAACTTGCTGATGAAACCTTCTGTTGTAGACTAGACTTTTGGCATTGTTGGAAGTGTTACCTGCTGGTCTTCGATAAATCACAGAAATTCTCTGGTTTCTGTTGTAGCATTGAGCTGGTGAAAAAGCAACAGGATTGGAGTGATCTCTCTAGGGTTAAGTCTTTTGTGTGTGTGTGTGTGCCTTTTCTCAGGAGAGGCCAATCCTGATAGGAGCGCACTGTGCTCTGAGGCCTATGTTAATAAAGGCTCCCTGCTGACATTCCCTGTGCTGCTGAATGTATAATGCACGGCTGTTAAAAACAAGCTTACTGTATTGCAGATTTCATTTCTGGCTTCTGTTGGGCCACTTCTCCCTGCAGCCCACGTTTTCTGTATTTGTATATGAGCTTGAGCCCTCTTGTTTTAAGGGCAGAGTGCTATCCTGAAATATAGTGCTAGGAAGGCATTGGTAGCTGCTATTTGGTTGTAGCTACTAAAAGTCATCCCATTTCTTCCATCCTTGGGATTTCTTTCTGTGTAACTAGTTAAAAAGAATCTGTAGCCTCCTCTGTCTCTTTGTTCAAAGGAATTATTGCATGTGTGCAATGAAAATAGCTTGAAGATCTTTCAATTTGCTTTGAGATGCTGGTACTTCACTTGCTAACTACTGTTTTGAAACATTAGGCTGTAATGTAAAGTATTTAGTGTAATAGCTAGGAACATGTCCTGAGGGCACAAATTCTTGTGGCAGGCTTGTCAGACTGCCCACTGCCTGCCTGTTCCTTCAGTTTGTGAAAATATTTGTAAAAGATTTGGGTGAATACTTGCCAAGCCCAATTATGCAATTATGTTTTAAGGGCAATTTTATAATTATAGTGGAGGATGGTAACCAGGATACATGAATTGTTGGGGTTTTTTTTTAACTTTTCCTTTTTTTTTCTTTCGTGTGACTTTGCATGAACACTAAAACATTCAGAGCAATTCTAGTCAGAAACCAGTTATTCAACTTTCTTTTAGGCAGCTGACTATTTTTATAGGTGAATCTAAATTAAAGGCAAATGCAACCGTGCTCAGGAAGGCTGGAGGACATGTTTTATTATAGCTTTAATGATTTATAAGACAGATGTGCACTTGGAAGCCAAGAGCTGCCCATAGGCAGAACCCAACCTGTAATCTAGAGGAGACTCAGAATGCAGTAGTCCTACCTGTCCTTCTCAGAGGGAATTTCCAGGCTGTACAGGTTTCTTGGATAACTGGGTCTGTTATCTCTAATTTTGATTTGACAAATGCCAGGCCCTTTCTGACTTTGACCAGGTTGTACAGCCAAAATTTTTACATCTCTTCTGTGGTCCTGACATGTATAGTCTTGCTCCTGTGTATGTCCCAGTCTTTTTGCTGCAAAGATAGTTTTCCCAGGTACATCTCTAAAACCTTTCCCTGTCTTTGCTTCTCTGTCCACATCAAACCCTAGCTGTTTGTACTCTACAAGATCAGTTAGGTGAGAAAGTGCCAGGAAGAAATGTGCTTAAAACTGTGAGATTAGCTCTCACCTTCAGTCAAGGGAGGCTTTAGTTGCAAGGACTGCATGACCTGTGAGTGAGGTGATAACCACTGTTCCAGGCACGTCTGTATAGGATGTTGTGGTGGCAGCTGCAGGTGGAGGCTCTGGCGATTCCTGCCCCTTGAGAATGAGGAAAATGATCCACAATTGGGTCCATTACCTGTAGCTGAGTGATGCTAGCATTTCTTAGAAGGCAGCAGCAGCAGCTGTCCCACTGGACTGTGGAGATGCTAGTGTGGGGAGCAAGAGCTGTAGCTTATTTGCTATGAAAAGAGATGTTGAAGAATTGAGAACATTATGCAGGGTGACATCCTTCTTGAGCCAGGTTTTCCCTTAACAACTTAGAGCTGGAATGGGTTAAGTTCCATATTCCAAAAGAAAACCACTACTTCTGCTACCTACAGTAGCTTTGTTAGCTATCTTCTGAACAAGGAGATAAGAATCCCTGAGAGTAACAGTCCATTCGTCTGTACAATGTACATGTAGATGTTCTTTAATTTACCTGTATTTGGGGTAAGAAACAAGCAATATAGTAGATGGAGCACTGGGGAAGCAAGGAAGGTGCGAGCTGCCCTATTTTTTTCCTAAGAAGAGCATGGGATCTGTCATGGGAGCTAAAGCAGAAGACAGCTTTGGATGTGGTGCTCACAGAACTTCCTTTATTAAGGAAAAGGGAGTATGCATGCATGAGAACAAGGATGTGGGAGCTGAGAAATGTTCTTTAGGTGAATGCCTCTAGTTGTTTGCCCGAGTCTTGTTCTAGTCACTGGTGATATGATGTGAGTTCAAGAGACTCTAAACTGAAGCCTTATTGAAACTTGCAGCTGCGCTTTTGTAGGTTCCTCATCCTAACTATGAATTTCTTCATCCAGGGAAAGTTTATGACTTCTGATGGCATAAGCCTGTCTTACTACACCACTAGCAAAAATTGGGGTTTGAATTCTTTCTTTGCTAGTGTAACTGGAAGGCAGCTTATGAGACATTCAAAATAAATCTTTCAGCAGCTGCTGATGTTCCAATTGATAGATGCTGCTGTGGATTTTGCTTTCTTTATTAAATTGATCGCCACTATTTCCTTTCCTTTCTACTATGCTGTTGCATTCCTTTTGATTGCAAATAGAAAATGTCCTGAATGGATTAATCTGGATTTCTGTTTGGACCTTGGTACTTGAACCAACCTAACAAGTTCCTGAATCATGTGTTTCCTCATTAGATAAACTTTCTGCACTTCTTTCAAAGCACCATTTCAATGACTTTCTGATTATAAGGGAATTAAAATTTGCTGTGGCTTTCAGTTTGAGGAAGATTCTTTCCCCTCTCCCTACTGTATTTGACTTTTGAACTTTTAATAAATGCTTGACGCTAAGGAAGTTACAGCAATCCTGTTACTGCATTGTACATTATCTGCCAGACAGAGTGATTTTAGTCTAATTTTAGAGCATTTAATTAGAAGGTGGTTAATGCATTTCGTTGTGAACCTGCTGGTGTCAAAAGAACAATTTGCATACCCTGAATGGGGGCTGATTAATTACATTAAGGTTCAGAACATGTATCTTGGAAACAGCGTTGATAGCTTCTCCCACCCACTCAGGTCTCAGGGCAGAAGTTTGGCCAGCACTAGGTGACTTCAGACTGTAGAACAGGAGATGGTGGTACCCATTTTTCACTAGAAAAATGGTTCTGTGGGTAAAACTCTTGAGTCAGGGCACCACAGACCTATGTTTCATTCTGAGCTGCCCACATAGCCCTGTACCACTTTGCAAATCTAATAGTATGTTCTGGGATTGTGGTACTGTCAGAAGCCTTCCCCCATCTCTGCTTCAGCTCTCTGTGAAAATACAGTACTTGTGCCCTATTTTATTACTTGCTAGCCTCTGAAAAGCTTTGAGGTAGAGGCACACTGACCAGTTCAAGGTAGCTGTGTTCCTGCCTGACTGCTACAAATTATAGCTTTTTATTATTTATTTATTTATTTTCATTAAATATGGAAAGCTGAGAGTTTGAGTCCAAAGCCATTTGGGCACTGTAGCTAGAAATGCTTTGGGAATTAAATTCTTTAAACTCTTGTTATAGACTGCAGTCATCCTTTGCTGCAGAGAGGACTGGAGAGCTGTACCGTTTTGGCCCTGCAGTATTGGAATAGTGAAGCACTACAATGTTGGCATTCTTCATTCTGCCTAGGCTATGCAACCCTCTGAGGCTGCAGCTGGAAAAGGAGGTCTGTTTTTGAGAGGCAAACCTCAGAAAGCATTCAAGTACTGAAAGCAGGTTGTTGCTCAGTCATTGTGATCTAGTGGCTTTGAGATCGAGTGCAGTTCAGCCTCTGAGAGAGAGATTATAATCTGACCTAGTTAGGCTGTTCTGGCAAGTAATCTTATTTTATACTGAAGGGATCCCAAAGCTCTGACAAATTAGTTTAAAGCGTACATCCTCGTTACAGTCTATGTGCCAATACAGTTTGGTAGAGTCTGGCAATGCCAGGGAGTAGAAGGCAGCAGTTTGGGACAGAAAGCAAGGGAAAAATGGCAGACATGGCCAAAGCTAGAAATTCTGCTAGGATTGCCATAAGAAACTGAGATAGAATAGTTTTCTGTCCAATGACACCTTTCTAAGGTCATAATAAGTAGAAGTTCATATGTGGGATGTTTTTGGTCTTAGAACTTTGCTACTGTGGCTTTCCGTCAGACCATGTGGATTTTCTTCCACCCACTGGCAGAGTGAGACCTCATAAATGAGTTGATCCAGAATTGCTGAGTAGCTAGGGACAGCAGTTGTATCCAGAAATAAGTTCCTGCTTTGCTGCAAAATCTGTTAGGCCATGTGCTTTTTCTGTTGTAAAGTGTCCTAACTCTCCCATATGTGTTGTAGGATCTTTTGGTGCTGCTCCACACCTCTCTCAGGGGAGGTTTTTGAGAGGTTTTTATCTCTCAAGGTTTTTATTCAGTGCTGAAAATAAGATCTTGGTTAGAAAGTCAGTAATGGAAGTTGTGAGGAAGTGATTGTATTAAACAACTGTCAAAAATATTAAGGCAAACACCATAATTAACCTACGTGGTTTTCCCTTCAGCAATGCTTCGCTTTGCATTTCAGTGGATCTCTTGACAAACTGATGGTACTTTGGGTGATCCAGGAATGCAATGAGACCTCCTCCTGGAAATGAATCCTTTGCTAATAGCTCTGGCTGAGCCTGTTCGGTAGGACAGATGCTTGGAGATATTTCAAGTTTGTTTTGTACCTCACTAATTAATCTACAACTTAGTGGTAGAACAGCAGGAAAGCTGCATTTGCTGACACTTCATGATATAATGATTTAATCCTTTGTGACACATTCCTGCTGAGTGTCAAAGCTGATAACTCTAATCTCTGTCCCTAGCTCAGTGTGACAGGAACCTGTTCTAGAGGGCATTTTGCAGTTTGCAAGCTCTTGTAGGCACTTTGAGACCCATTCCTGTAAACATTTTTTTTGTACATTGCCACTCTTCAGTGTGATTGTACAGTATTGCCTGGTGCACTGAGGCATGTGGAGTAGAGTGCAAACAAACAAGCTAAGTGATTGCATTCAAATGAAATAGGGCTTGTCTTGGGAGGAAGGGGAAATACCGTAACCTCCTTCTAAGCACACTTCTTTTGCCAGCATTTGAAGCAGTGTAGTTATTACTAATTAAGAGGCGTCTAAACCCTCTGGTTCTTGTTACATGTGATTCTGCAGTCTGGGTACGGGTCCAGATTGTACACCGAGATAAGTGTACAGCTACTATCCAGGGTTCAATGCTTGTGCTACAACCATCAGAGCAAGCTTCTGTTCTAGTACAAACAGTGAATGTTTGGGAAGAATTCCTGGTTATTTTAAAGTTTCAGTTGATTGGTATTCATAAAACAATTTGCAGCTCTGCAGATAAAGGACAGAATGTCACTGTAACAACTCTTCAGGGGCTCTGTTGACTTCCATCTC